>NC_079977.1:12559258-13234847 GCF_029852145.1 Microplitis mediator | reverse complement strand
ATATCCTTCGGTCTCGGACATCAGGCCAGCTGACTTAAGGAAGGAAAACGTCAGCTGGGTGGACAAGCCATGGTCACGTACGTGTTTAAAGAACACGCTGTGCATGGACTTGTCCATGTGTGTACTGAGCAGTTTTTGCTGCTCAGCATTCCTGACGACACTCTTAAATTCCTCCTTAGGGAGTTCAATAAGAGGGTTTACTCTTCCGAGACCGAGGGATTTTGCCGCGTACTTTGCTGCCTTATATAAGAACGCTCCCTTCTGCAGATTCTCATGACTATGAACAATCTGCATAAGGAAGTCGTCCTCATCTGCAGTGAAATTGACAACTTCGTATGTTAAACCCAAAACCAAACGATCGTGTAGACACTCCAAGCTCTGTAGACCTCTCCCTCCGATGTTCCGGGAAAGGTATAATCTGGTGACTGAGGATTTAGGGTGCATGCTCCGATTGATATTCATGACTTTGCGTGTCTTGATATCGAGATCTTATTATTATTATTATTATTATTATTATTATTATTATTATTATTATTATTATTATTATTATTATTATTATTATTATTATTATTATTATTATTATTATTATTATTATTATTATTATTATTATTATTATTATTATTATTATTATTATTATTATTATTATTATTATTATTATTATTATTGGGAGAACATGTGATTCCGAAGTGCTCTGAAATAAAAGGCCGTTATTCAGTAAATAGTGGTTTGGTTATTATAAAAAGTGCACCAATGCATCGATAAAAACATGGTGAATCAATTATAATAATAATTAATGTTATTTGAAGTTGTTAATTATTTAAATTTGTCATTTTGATAAGTGTATTAATAATTGAGGTTAGTGTAAAGGCGGTGTTTCAACAACATTAAGCGGCACTGCTTAGTATACAAGAAGCGACATAGTGGTAACACGGTTGATATAATAATAAGATGGCTGGAGAGAAAGTTAAAGAATATCAGTGTTATCTATGCAAGCAATGTAATTTAAAGACACCTAAAGAATGTCATTACTGCAATAATATTTTTCACCCAAGCTGCTTGAAAAAAAAACATAAAATTATTGATGAAAGTGGAGATTTTTTAGTGTGTAAATCACATCAAGTAGAAAATACAGAGGAGGACGAGGAGAGTATGATGATAGTTGATAAGAATACAAGGAAAAGGAGAAAGCATGAGACTGAAGAGAGTGTTGATAATTATGAAATATCCCTTAAAGTCGATAGTATTTTGGAAAAAATAGAGGAAATAGGAATAAATCAAGAGAAAACCATCAGAAAGATTAAAGATATTATAGTGACAGAATTGAAAGAATTTAAAACCACAATGGAGGACATGATAGTTAGGACAATTAAAAATGAAATTAAGCTTTTAAATGAACGAAATGATAGACAAATGCTTATTACTAAAAAAATAAGTGAAACAGAGAACTCGTATGCCAAAGTAGCCCAGAAATCTAAGTTTGATAATATTGTAGTGGAACCAAAGGAATCCCAGGACAGTGAAAGGACAATGCAGCATCTTAAAAGTAAAATTGACGTTGGGAAACTTGGAATAGGAGTAGATAAAATAAAGAACGCGCAGAAAGGTAAAGTGGTCATTGGGTGTGCGAATAGAAAAGATACAGACAAGCTTGTAGGAGAACTGAAGAAAACCATAGGACAAGAATATAATATTAAATTACCTGCTAAAAAATTACCTAAAGTTAAAATAATTGATGTTGAAGAAGAGATAGTATTAAACATGGACGAAAAGCAAGTCATTGAAATGATATGTAGTCAAAATGACATCAAAGTTGAGGAAGTGATAACGATGCGAATTAAAAAAATGATAAAAGGAAAACAACAAGGCTTGATAATCATGGAAACGGACCCTAAAACGCATAAAACATTAATGGATAAAAAGAAAATTAAAATAGGTTGGAACAGGTGCAGAGTGTTCGACTGTATAAGCATTGTACGGTGTTATAAATGTTGGGGATACTACCATTATGCGAAGGAGTGTAAGAAAGAAATTAAATGTAGAGTGTGTGCAGAAAATCACAGTGAAAAAGAATGCAAGAACTTAATAAAAAGATGTGTTAACTGTGTGAAAATGGTGGAGGAGTATAAAGTGAATGGGGTTAAGATTGATCACTGTACGACTGATGAATCATGTGAATATTACAAGCGAATGGTAAATAAAGCTCAAAAGAATATAATATATTTTAATGAATAGCAACGAAAAAGTTATTGGAAGACAGGGGGATCACATTTGTTGTTAGTTAATATTCAGGGATTTATCAGAAACAAAAATGAACTGGAGATATTAGCTAATGAAATGAAACCAGAAGTTATTTGCCTAACGGAGACACATGTGACAGCGGACATCGAGGAGCATGAAATAAATATTGATAATTATAATCATGTTAAAATGTACTCAGAAAATAAGAGAACGGGAGGAGTTATAACATATATTAGAAAGGATATCAAGTATGAAAAAGTAGAAAAAGTAGGAAACGTAGTAGTAGAAGAAAACAATATCTGGATGTGCAATGTTAGGTTAAAAGGTAAATATGATGGTATCATTGTTAGTAATGTCTACCATTCCCCTAGTCAAAGCAATGGACAGTTTATAAAAAGGCTTAGAGAGGAAGCAGAAAATTTAATAGAGAAAGGACAGGTTATAGTGGTTGGTGATTTTAACATCGATGTTAGCAAAAAGACTCAGTACTCTAAAAAACTATTGAAGGAAATGAAAAGTTTGGGACTCAAGCAGCGGGTTAAAGAGCATACGAGATGTACAATGAATTCGAATACAGTGATTGATTTAGTATTTTCTAATGTAAATATTGAAACAAATGTACTGACGAGACCAAGAATTACGGATCATTATATGGTGGAGGTAGTTATTCCTAGGAGAAATAAGACAGCAGGTAATAATAATGATAATGCTACTGTCTTCAGGAGGGACTTTAGTAACTATGATAGCGAAAAACTAATGAAGGTGATTGATGAAAAATATCGAAGTTGGTTGAGTGAGAAGGAAGATAACAAAGAAATCCAGACCGAAAACCAGATGGTGGAGTTGATAGAGTTAGTAACAGAGAGTATAAATGAAATAGCACCTAAAAAAAAGAGAGTGATAAAAACTAAGTGGAATGGCAAACCATGGTTTAATAGGGACATAAAAAGATTTATAACCGATAGGGATAAATTTGCTATGGAGGCTAGAAACAAAAAATGTGAAGAAAGCTGGAATAAATATCGAATCATGAGAAATCGGGTCGTGGCAGAAATTAGAAACTCAAAAAAACGATATTACGAACAGGAAATAGATAAAAATAAAGGGGATTCTAAAAAAATGTGGAACAAGTTGAAGGAAATAATTGGTAGTAAAAAAACAGGCAGTAGAGAACGTGATATAGTTTTTGAAAATACAAGTTATGAGGATGAATTGATAATCGCTGAAAAATTCAACAAGTACTTCGTGGAAAGTATCGAGAAGATAATTGATGAAATAAATATGGAAAACAGGGAGTCTGAGAGTGATACCGATGGAAAAGAATTAAAGAACGTACTGAGTGAATTTAGACAGGTAGAAGTCAATGAGATAGACAAGATAATAAAATGCTTGGATATGAATAAAGGAAGAAGTGAAGAATTAAATGCAGATATAATTCATAAAACATGGGAGATAAATAAAGAGATAATCACTAGTATCATCAACTGTAGTATTAAACAGGGTATTGTACCAAAAATATGGAAAAATTCAGTAATTCATCCCATACTTAAAGTAGCGGGCAGCAGGAAAGCAGAAGACCATAGACCAGTTAACACGCTTCCGGTGTTAGAAAAAATACTCGAGGAAATTGTTAAAAAACAAGTAGAAGAACATGTTGCTGAGAATGGCATACTAGAAGAGGAACAATCTGGCTTTCGGACAAGACACTCGACTGAGACAACGCTACAGAAAACGATTAGTGAATGGAGAGAGATGTTAGACAAGGGTGAAATAATAGGAGTAGTGTTTATAGACCTTAAGAGAGCCTTTGAGACAATAGACAGGACAAAATTGGTTAAAATACTTGAAAAATATGGAATAAAAGATAGGGCGCTTGAATGGATTATATCATATCTAAGTGATCGAACACAACAGGTACAGTTTGGCAAAGTTAAATCTGAAAAACTGAAAGTGCAATACGGAGTACCACAAGGATCAAAGTTAGGACCATTATTATTTACGCTGTATATAAATGAAATAGTTAAGATTGCGAAAAAACACGGCTGTGATTGTAAATTATTTGCAGATGATAAAATTTTATATGTAGGGGGTAAAGATATAAAAAAAATTGAAGTAATATTGAACAAAGCTTTGAAAGAATTAGAAAACTGGCTAGGTAATAATTCGCTGAAAGTAAATACTAAGAAAACTGTATACATGATAATACGAGATAAAAGAAGAAAATTAAATGATGAGTGTGATATTAGGGTAGGAAATGAATGTCTAAAAAGAGTGAAAGAAACTAAATATTTAGGAGTAGTTTTAGATGAAAATTTAACGTTCAGTAATCATGCTCATTATGTTGCGCAAAAAGTAAGTAAAAAGATCGGATTTTTGAAAAGAATAGGGAAGGAGGTAGGATATTTCACAAGGGTAATGATTTATAAGACATTGATAGCACCGCATTATGAATATTGTGCAACATTATTGATAAACCTAGATAATAAATACTTAGAATTATTACAAAAGACTCAAAATAGAGCTATGAGGGCTATATTGAAGGTTAATAGGTATACGAAAATAGAAAATATGCTCGAAGCACTATGTTTCATGTCAGTAAAACAAAGGATAAAATATAATGTATGTATTCTTATTTATAAAATGATGAATAATTTAAGTCCGGAGTATCTATGTAGAGGAATCACGACATACAGCCACGAATACGAAACGAGAAACAGGGATAAGTTAGTAGTAAGAAAGATAAGGACGAAAACTGCTCAAAAAACGTTAGAGTTTTATGGTTTTAAATGGTATAACCAATTGACGAAAGAAACAAAAATTTCTGAAAGTTTGAAGGTTTTTAAAAGAAAATTGAAAAATGAAATTTTACTGAAAAAAAAAAAAATTTAAGATAAACTGTATGTTAATTTTGTAATTTTGTTATCTAAAAAAGTGCAATATTTATGTGAGGTAATAGGATGTGAAATGAAAACTATGTACAAACAAAATAGCTAAAGAGCTAATTAAATAAACACATTATTATTATTATTATTATTATTATTATTATTATTATTATTATTATTATTATTATTATTATTATTATTATTATTATTATTATTATTATTATTATTATTATTATTATTATTATTATTATTATTATTATTATTATTATTATTATTATTATTATTATTATTATTATTATTATTATTATTATTATTATTATTATTATTATTATTATTATTATTATTATTATTATTATTATTATTATTATTATTATTATTATTATTATTATTATTATTATTATTATTATTATTATTATTATTATTATTATTATTATTATTATTATTATTATTATTATTATTATTATTATTATTATTATTATTATTATTATTATTATTATTATTATTATTATTATTATTATTATTATTATTATTATTATTATTATTATTATTATTATTATTATTATTATTATTATTATTATTATTATTATTATTATTATTATTATTATTATTATTATTATTATTATTATTATTATTATTATTATTATTATTATTATTATTATTATTATTATTATTATTATTATTATTATTATTATTATTATTATTATTATTATTATTATTATTATTATTATTATTATTATTATTATTATTATTATTATTATTATTATTATTATTATTATTATTATTATTATTATTATTATTATTATTATTATTATTATTTCTTTTTTTTAAGTTAAATGCTCAGGGGGTTATCCCCGGTAGTCCGACTCTACCGAGGGCCTCACCTGAGCGCCAAATCGTAACTGCTGCGATGCATCATCAACAAAATGATCAGCATGCGCAGCAGGCCAAGTTTCGTTGCCTTAGGAGACGGAGGGACCCGAGAATAACAGCCTTTTGCATTCGCGATGCCAAAAACTCAACTTGCGCTGAACAAGTTGGTATTCTAGCTAGTGCAGACACAAATGACTGTTTCATCCCTCCTAGGACGCCAACAATGAGGACGACAAGTTTGACACGGTAACCTGGGTAAAGTTTGCCAATTTCGAACAGGAGATCCTGATATATCTCGTGTTTGTGCTCTTCTTTAACCGTAATGTTATACTCAGCAGGAGCTGAAAACTCAATGACATAAATGTCACGAGCGGCTTTATCAAAGAGCACAATATCAGGTTTATTATGGTCGATTTTCCGCGTTGTTGCGAATGGCACGTTCCAATAAATGCGGCAACGGTCATTCTCAACAACTTGCGGAATATCTCCTGGCAGATAAGGCAGCACTGGTGTTTTATCGATACCGTGCGTATGTCTAAGGTGGTAGTAAAGTACTCGCAGAGCAGCATTATGACGCTGGATGTATGCACTTCTTGCCAGCACAGGACATGCTGACAAGAGATGCATAAGCGTCTCAGGATGTTGCTTACACACCCTACACGATGTGTCGGGTAGCTGCATCTGGAGTACTTTCGCACGGTATTCGAGGGTATTGATTACACCATCTTGGCAGGCAAAAATATATCCTTCGGTCTCGGACATCAGGCCAGCTGACTTAAGGAAGGAAAACGTCAGCTGGGTGGACAAGCCATGGTCACGCACGTGTTTGAAGAACACGCTGTGCATGGACTTGTCCATGTGTGTACTGAGCAGTTTTTGCTGCTCGGCATTCCTGACGACACTCTTAAATTCCTCCTTAGGGAGTTCAATAAGAGGGTTTACTCTTCCGAGACCGAGGGATTTTGCCGCGTACTTTGCTGCCTTATATAAGAACGCTCCTTTCTGCAGATTCTCATGACTATGAACAATCTGCATAAGGAAGTCGTCCTCATCTGCAGTGAAATTGACAACTTCGTATGTTAAACCCAAAACCAAACGATCGTGTAGACACTCCAAGCTCTGTAGACCTCTCCCTCCGATGTGCCGGGAAAGGTATAATCTGGTGACTGAGGACTTAGGGTGCATGCTCCGATTGATGTTCATGACTTTGCGTGTCTTGATATCGAGATCTCTAAGCTCTTTTCGGGTCCATTTAAGGACACCGAAAGAGTAAAGTAGTACTGGGACAGCAAGCATGTTTGTTGCAGAGACTTTGTTTTTCCCGGAAAGTTCTGATGACCAGATTTTCCGGAGTCTCCGCCCATACTCGCTGCAGAGAGTCGTTTTGATTTTCGAGACATCCTGCATAGGACTCCCGTCAATCCCTAGATATTTGTACGACTCTCCGGCGTCAAGATGGTCAATGACGCTCCCATCTACTAACTCGATATCTTCGCGCAAATCAGAGCACTTACCCCTCACCAGATTAACGACCGCGCACTTGTCCAACCCAAAAGCCATGCCGACATCCCGTGTATACTCCCCTACAATGTTTAAGGCTGTCTGAAGGTGTTCCTCATCAGGAGCATATACCTTCAGATCATCCATGTAGAGTAAGTGGGTGATCGAATATTTCCGATCAGTTGGTGGGCCCACTGAGTATCCACGGGTACGGCGTAGCGCAACAGATATCGGCAGCAGTGAGATGCAAAACAGCAGAGGGCTTAGGGAATCTCCCTGGAAGACACCTCGCTTGTACTGTACAACTTCGGTCACACGTTTGTCGTTGCCACATGATATGTGGAACCGTGTTCGCCAAAGTTGCATCGTACGCTGTATGCATCCCACTGTATCGCGATTGACCCCAAGGCATTTGAGCAAAAAGAGAATGAGCTCGTGAGATGTTGAGTCGAATGCCTTACGGTAGTCAATCCAGGCCATTGACAGGTTGCGCTGATAGTAGACTGCGTCTTGAATGACACAACGATCTACTAACAGATTCTCTTTGCAACCTGACAAGCCTCTTTTACTGCCACGTTGTTCGTATATCTGCTGCCATACAGGATCTATCTCCTGTAGAATGCGATTATTCAAGATTTTTGTGAAAATCTTATAAACTGCATTCAAACAGGTGATAGGCCTGTAGTTCTTCGGATCGGACAAGTCACCTTTCTTAGGGATGAGCACGGTTCGCCCTTCTACAAGCCAGCACGGAATAGGTTCGTTGCCTCTGATAAACGCTGTAAAAATCCGGGCCAGATGGTTATGGGTAGAAGTAAGTTTCTTCCACCAAAATAAGTTGATGCCATCCGGACCTGGAGCAGCCCAGTTCTTACCATTATTCAGAGCCAAACGAACCTCTTCCACGCTGACTTCAGGGCTCTCTTCATCAGCATTGTCGTTTCGGTGGTGGCGACAAAATGCCTCGAAGTCGTTGAGAGCTGGAGTGTCACGATTTACGTTCGGTTGATCACCATACAACTCGGACCAGAAAGCTTCTACTCGCTCGATAGATGGGGGATCGCCAGAAACAGATGTCTTAGGTGTCAGAAAGCGTGAAGGACTTAACCGAAACAAAGAGTTGTCGGTAAGCCGCTTCAGCTTTTTCTCTAGTGATTTTTTAGCAGTCACCAGAGCCCGCAACCTGTTAAGGGAACCTTCTTTGATGTTAAGAAGATTCTCCTTATTCAGTGTGTGATGTTGATATCGTAGTCCCGCCGCAATACGGCGGACTTTAGGCGTAAACGCTTTACGAGCATTTACGTACTCAATAACACACTGAATGCGGGAGACATGTTTCCGGAGATCATCAATCTTCAGTGAAAGCTGCCCAATGCGACGTCTCATCTTAGCCTCCGGAGAAGAAGTATTATTTCTTGCCGGAGGTAAGAGTGAGGAAGCAGCATCATAGACAGCTTGATTGATGGTGAGTAGAGTAGAATCCTCCTGAATCCGAGTTGATAGCTCGTGGTTTTCCGTGTCAAGTAGATGTTTTGGGTAGTGTATCTTTTTAGAGATACATACTTGTCGTCTTTCAAAATCATTGTCGGCGTCTTCGGAAGAACGGCGTCTCTCCTGATGTAGCTGTGCTGGAAAAGACAGACGGTGAGATAGTCGTCTGTTATTCAACAGTGATCTTCGTGTTCGCCGGAGATGAGAGGCATAATCACGCAGATGTTGTTGTGAAAAATGGCTATGATTAGGGTGCATATCGCTCCAGAGAGCATGCATCCTAGCCATATAGCCTCTCCGCTCCGGTTCACTGTTATTATAGCACATCAGGAGATCGGCTCGTAATTCCTCCGTCCACCTAAATGCGGTCCGTTGTTCGCCAAGGTCGTCATCGTTCGGAATCTCGGTGCTCCGCCCAGCTAGTGGGTAGCCCTCATCCGAGAAGGGCTGGTTGTGGGGAGCACTTCTGTGTTCAGGATTGTCTTGAACTCAGTTTACTTCACATTGGGGAGTTAACCCAATGCGAAGGTTGTTGTGCGCTTAGTAGGTCAGTAGATGGAGGGCTGACCTATCTAGCCCACGGTGCGCCACGGAGTAATCAAAATCTCCGCTGGCCGCACAACATGCACCGTGGGCTATTATTATTATTATTATTATTATTATTATTATTATTATTATTATTATTATTATTATTATTATTATTATTATTATTATTATTATTATTATTATTATTATTATTATTATTATTATTATTATTATTATTATTATTATTATTATTATTATTATTATTATTATTATTATTATTATTATTATTATTATTATTATTATTATTATTATTATTATTATTATTATTATTATTATTATTATTATTATTATTATTATTATTATTATTATTATTATTATTATTATTATTATTATTATTATTATTATTATTATTATTATTATTATTATTATTATTATTATTATTATTATTATTATTATTATTATTATTATTATTATTATTATTATTTCTTTTTAGTTAAATGCTCAGGGGGTTGTCCCCGGTAGTCCGACTCTACCGAGGGCCTCAGCTGAGCGCCAAATCGTAACTGCTGCGATGCATCATCAACAAGATGATCAGCATGCGCAGCAGGCCAAGTTTCGTTGCCTTAGGAGACGGAGGGACCCGAGAATAACAGCCTTTTGCATCCGCGATGCCAGAAACTCAACTTGCGCTGAACAAGTTGGTATTCTAGCTAGTGCAGACACAAACGACTGTTTCATCCCTCCTAGGACGCCAACAATGAGGACGACAAGTTTGACACGGTAACCTGGGTAAAGTTTGCCAATTTCGAACAGGAGATCCTGATATATCTCGTGTTTGTGCTCTTCTTTAACCGTAATGTTATACTCAGCAGGAGCTGAAAACTCAATGACATAAATGTCACGAGCGGTTTTATCGAAGAGCACAATATCAGGTTTATTATGGTCGATTTTCCGCGTTGTTGCGAATGGCACGTTCCAATAAATGCGGCAACGGTCATTCTCAACAACTTGCGGAATATCTCCTGGCAGATAAGGCAGCACTGGTGTTTTATCGATACCGTGCGTATGTCTGAGGTGGTAGTAAAGTACTCGCAGAGCAGCATTATGACGCTGAATGTATGCACTTCTTGCCAGCACAGGACATGCTGATAAGAGATGCATAAGCGTCTCAGGATGTTGCTTACACACCCTACACGATGTGTCGGGTAGCTGCATCTGGAGTACTTTCGCACGGTATTCGAGGGTATTGATTACACCATCTTGGCAGGCAAAAATATATCCTTCGGTCTCGGACATCAGGCCAGCTGACTTAAGGAAGGAAAACGTCAGCTGGGTGGACAAGCCATGTTCACGCACGTGTTTAAAGAACACGCTGTGCATGGACTTGTCCATGTGTGTACTGAGCAGTTTTTGCTGCTCAGCATTCCTGACGACACTCTTAAATTCCTCCTTAGAGAGTTCAATAAGAGGGTTTACTCTTCCGAGACCGAGGGATTTTGCCGCGTACTTTGCTGCCTTATATAAGAACGCTCCCTTCTGCAGATTCTCATGACTATGAACAATCTGCATAAGGAAGTCGTTCTCGTCTGCTGTGAAATTGACAACTTCGTATGTTAGACCCAAAACTAAACGATCGTGTAGACACTCCAAGCTCTGTAGACCTCTCCCTCCGATGTGCCGGGAAAGGTATAATCTGGTGACTGAGGATTTAGGGTGCATGCTCCGATTGATATTCATGACTTTGCGTGTCTTGATATCGAGATCTCTAAGCTCTTTTCGGGTCCATTTAAGGACACCGAAAGAGTAGAGTAGTACTGGGACAGCAAGCATGTTAGTTGCAGAGACTTTGTTTTTCCCGGAAAGTTCTGATGACCAGATTTTCCGGAGTCTCCGCCCATACTCGCTGCAGAGAGTCGTTTTGATTTTCGAGACATCCTGCATAGGACTCCCGTCAATCCCTAGATATTTGTACGACTCTCCGGCGTCAAGATAATCAATGACGCTCCCATCTACTAACTCGATATCTTCGCGCAAATCAGAGCACTTACCCCTCACCAGATTAACGACCGCGCACTTGTCCAACCCAAAAGCCATGCCGACATCCCGTGTATATTCCCCTACAATGTTTAAGGCTGTCTGAAGGTGTTCCTCATCAGGAGCATATACCTTCAGATCATCCATGTAGAGTAAGTGGGTGATCGAATATTTCCGATCAGTTGGTGGGCCCACTGAGTATCCACGGGTACGGCGTAGCGCAACAGATATCGGCAGCAGTGAGATGCAAAACAGCAGAGGGCTTAGGGAATCTCCCTGGAAGACACCTCGCTTGTACTGTACAACTTCGGTCACACGTTTGTCGTTGCCACATGATATGTGGAACCGTGTTCGCCAAAGTTGCATCGTACGCTGTATGCATCCCACTGTATCGCGATTGACCCCAAGGCATTTGAGCAAAAAGAGAATGAGCTCGTGAGATGTTGAGTCGAATGCCTTACGGTAGTCAATCCAGGCCATTGACAGGTTGCGCTGATAGTAGACTGCGTCTTGAATGACACAACGATCTACTAACAGATTCTCTTTGCAACCTGACAAGCCTCTTTTACTGCCACGTTGTTCGTATATCTGCTGCCATACAGGATCTATCTCCTGTAGAATGCGATTATTCAAGATTTTTGTGAAAATCTTATAAACTGCATTCAAACAGGTGATAGGCCTGTAGTTCTTCGGGTCGGACAAGTCACCTTTTTTAGGGATGAGCACGGTTCGCCCTTCTACAAGCCAGCACGGGATAGGTTCGTTGCCTCTGATAAACGCTGTAAATATCCGGGCCAGATGGCTGTGGGTAGAAGTAAGTTTCTTCCACCAAAACAAGTTAATGCCATCCGGACCCGGAGCAGCCCAGTTCTTACCATTATTCAGAGCCAAACGAACCTCTTCCACGCTGACTTCAGGGCTCTCTTCACCAGCATTGTCGTTTCGGTGGTGGCGACAAAATGCCTCGAAGTCGTTGAGAGCTGGAGTGTCACGATTCACGTGCGGTTGATCACCATACAACTCGGACCAAAAAGCTTCTACTCGCTCGATAGATGGGGGATCGCCAGAAACAGATGTCTTAGGTGTCAGAAAGCGTGAAGGACTCAACCGAAACAAAGAGTTATCGGTAAGCCGCTTCAGCTTTTTCTCTAGTGACTTTTTAGCAGTCACCAGAGCCCGCAACCTGTTCAGGGAACCTTCTTTGATGTTAAGAAGATTCTCCTTATTCAGTGTGTGATGTTGATATCGTAGTCCCGCCGCAATACGGCGGACTTTAGGCGTAAACGCTTTACGAGCATTTACGAACTCAATCACACACTGAATGCGGGAGACATGTTTCCGGAGATCATCAATCTTCAGTGAAAGCTGCCCAATGCGGCCTCTCATCTTAGCCTCAGGAGAAGAAGTATTATTTCTTGCCGGAGGTAAGAGTGAGGAAGCAGCATCATAGACAGCTTGATTGATGGTGAGTAGAGTAGAATCCTCCTGAATCCGAGTTGATAGCTCGTGGTTTTCCGTGTCAAGTAGATGTTTTGGGTAGTGTATCTTTTTAGAGATACATACTTGTCGTCTTTCAAAATCATTGTCGGCGTCTTCGGAAGAACGGCGTCTCTCCTGATGTAGCTGTGCTGGAAAAGACAGACGGTGAGATACTCGTCTGTTATTTAACAGTGATCGTCGTGTTCGCCGGAGATGAGAGGCATAATCACGCAGATGTTGTTGTGAAAAATGGCTATGGTTAGGGTGCATATCGCTCCAGAGAGCATGCATCCTAGCCATGTAACCTCTCCGCTCCGGTTCACTGTTATTATAGCACATCAGGAGGTCGACTCGTAATTCCTCCGTCCACCTAAATGCAGTCCGTTGTTCGCCAGGGTCGTCATCATTCGGAATCTCGGTGCTCCGCCCAGCTAGTGGGTAGCCCTCATCCGAGAAGGGCCGGTTGTGGGGAGCACTTCTGTGTTCAGGATTATCTTGAACTCAGTTTACTTCACATTGGGGAGTTAACCCAATGCGAAGGTTGTTGTGCGCTTAGTAGGTCAGTAGATGGAGGGCTGACCTATCTAGCCCACGGTGCGCCACGGAGTAATCAAAATCTCCGCTGGCCGCACAACATGCACCGTGGGCATTTATTATTATTATTATTATTATTATTATTATTATTATTATTATTATTATTATTATTATTATTATTATTATTATTATTATTATTATTATTATTATTATTATTATTATTATTATTATTATTATTATTATTATTATTATTATTATTATTATTATTATTATTATTATTATTATTATTATTATTATTATTATTATTATTATTATTATTATTATTATTATTATTATTATTATTATTATTATTATTATTATTATTATTATTATTATTATTATTATTATTATTATTATTATTATTATTATTATTATTATTATTATTATTATTATTATTATTATTATTATTATTATTATTATTATTATTATTATTATTATTATTATTATTATTATTATTATTATTATTATTATTATTATTATTATTATTATTATTATTATTATTATTATTATTATTATTATTATTATTATTATTATTATTATTATTATTATTATTATTATTTCTTTTTTAAGTTAAATGCTCAGGGGGTTATCCCCGGTAGTCCGACTCTACCGAGGGCCTCACCTGAGCGCCAAATCGTTACTGCTGCGATGCATCATCAACAAGATGATCAGCATGCGCAGCAGGCCAAGTTTCGTTGCCTTAGGAGACGGAGGGACCCGAGAATAACAGCCTTTTGCATCCGCGATGCCAGAAACTCAACTTGCGCTGAACAAGTTGGTATTCTAGCTAGTGCAGACACAAACGACTGTTTCATCCCTCCTAGGACGCCAACAATGAGGACGACAAGTTTGACACGGTAACCTGGGTAAAGTTTGCCAATTTCGAACAGGAGATCCTGATATATCTCGTGTTTGTGCTCTTCTTTAACCGTGATGTTATACTCAGCAGGAGCTGAAAACTCAATGACATAAATGTCACGAGCGGTTTTATCGAAGAGCACAATATCAGGTTTGTTGTGATCTATTTTCCGCGTTGTTGCGAATGGCACGTTCCAATAAATGCGGCAACGGTCATTCTCAACAACTTGCGGAATATCTCCTGGCAGATAAGGCAGCACTGGTGTTTTGTCGATACCGTGCGTATGTCTAAGGTGGTAGTAGAGTACTCGCAGAGCAGCATTATGACGCTGGATGTATGCACTTCTTGCCAGCACAGGGCATGCTGACAAGAGATGCATAAGCGTCTCAGGATGTTGCTTACACACCCTACACGATGTGTCGGGTAGCTGCATCTGGAGTACTTTCGCACGGTATTCGAGGGTATTGATCACACCATCTTGGCAGGCAAAAATATATCCTTCGGTCTCGGACATCAGGCCAGCTGACTTAAGGAAGGAAAACGTCAGCTGGGTGGACAAGCCATGGTCACGCACGTGTTTGAAGAACACGCTGTGCATGGACTTGTCCATGTGTGTACTGAGCAGTTTTTGCTGCTCAGCATTCCTGACGACACTCTTAAATTCCTCCTTAGGGAGTTCAATAAGAGGGTTTACTCTTCCGAGACCGAGGGATTTTGCCGCGTACTTTGCTGCCTTATATAAGAACGCTCCCTTCTGCAGCTGCAGATTCTCATGACTATGAACAATCTGCATAAGGAAGTCGTCCTCATCTGCAGTGAAATTGACAACTTCGTATGTTAAACCCAAAACCAAACGATCGTGTAGACACTCCAAGCTCTGTAGACCTCTCCCTCCGATGTGCCGGGAAAGGTATAATCTGGTGACTGAGGATTTAGGGTGCATGCTCCGATTGATATTCATGACTTTGCGTGTCTTGATATCGAGATCTCTGAGCTCTTTTCGGGTCCATTTAAGGACACCGAAAGAGTAGAGTAGTACTGGGACAGCAAGCATGTTAGTTGCAGAGACTTTGTTTTTTCCGGAAAGTTCTGATGACCAGATTTTCCGGAGTCTCCGTCCATACTCGCTGCAGAGAGTCGTTTTGATTTTCGAGACATCCTGCATAGGACTCCCGTCAATCCCTAGATATTTGTACGACGATGGACGGTGTGGCTCAATAAGTTATAGATCAAATTGAACGGGATATAGTATAGGACCGGATAGCTCAACTGGTAGAGCACTCGGCGCGATACCGAATTGGTCTGGGTTCGATTCCCAGTTCGGGCTATCTATATTTTTCTCAATTTATCTATAAATTGTCTTATTGAGAGGTTTGCATGTTTTAGGTTTCCACTATATAAAATGGTGTATTACCGTACGATGGACGGTGTGGCTCAATAAGTTATAGATCAAATTGAACGGGATATAGTATAGGACCGGATAGCTCAACTGGTAGAGCACTCGGCGCGATACCGAATTGGTCTGGGTTCGATTCCCAGTTCGGGCTATCTATATTTTTCTCAATTTATCTATAAATTGTCTTATTGAGAGGTTTGCATGTTTTAGGTTTCCACTATATAAAATGGTGTATTACCGTACGATGGACGGTGTGGCTCAATAAGTTATAGATCAAATTGAACGGGATATAGTATAGGACCGGATAGCTCAACTGGTAGAGCACTCGGCGCGATACCGAATTGGTCTGGGTTCGATTCCCAGTTCGGGCTATCTATATTTTTCTCAATTTATCTATAAATTGTCTTATTGAGAGGTTTGCATGTTTTAGGTTTCCACTATATAAAATGGTGTATTACCGTACGATGGACGGTGTGGCTCAATAAGTTATAGATCAAATTGAACGGGATATAGTATAGGACCGGATAGCTCAACTGGTAGAGCACTCGGCGCGATACCGAATTGGTCTGGGTTCGATTCCCAGTTCGGGCTATCTATATTTTTCTCAATTTATCTATAAATTGTCTTATTGAGAAGGTTATTTGCATGTTTGCATGTTTAGGTTTCCACTATAAAATGGTGTATTACCGTAAGAAGGACGGTGTGGCTCAATAAGTTATAGATCAAATTGAACGGAATATAGTATAGGGCCGGATAGCTCAACTGGTAGAGCACTCGGCGCGTTACCGAATTGGTCTGGGTTCGATTCCCAGTTCGGGCTATCTATATTTTTCTCAATTTATCTATAAATTGTCTTATTGAGAAGGTTATTTGCATGTTTGCATGTTTAGGTTTCCACTATATAAAAATTATTATTATTATTATTATTATTATTATTATTATTATTATTATTATTATTATTATTATTATTATTATTATTATTATTATTATTATTATTATTATTATTATTATTATTATTATTATTATTATTATTATTATTATTATTATTATTATTATTATTATTATTATTATTATTATTATTATTATTATTATTATTATTATTATTATTATTATTATTATTATTATTATTATTATTATTATTATTATTATTATTATTATTATTATTATTATTATTATTATTATTATTATTATTATTATTATTATTATTATTATTATTATTATTATTATTATTATTATTATTATTATTATTATTATTATTATTATTATTATTATTATTATTATTATTATTATTATTATTATTATTATTATTATTATTATTATTATTATTATTATTATTATTATTATTATTATTATTATTATTATTATTATTATTATTATTATTATTATTATTATTATTATTATTATTATTATTATTATTATTATTATTATTATTATTATTATTATTATTATTATTATTATTATTATTATTATTATTATTATTATTATTATTATTATTATTATTATTATTATTATTATTATTATTATTATTATTATTATTATTATTATTATTATTATTATTATTATTATTATTATTATTATTATTATTATTATTATTATTATTATTATTATTATTATTATTATTATTATTATTATTATTATTATTATTATTATTATTATTATTATTATTATTATTATTATTATTATTATTATTATTATTATTATTATTATTATTATTATTATTATTATTATTATTATTATTATTATTATTATTATTATTATTATTATTAAGGGGTACATCACCGAATTTGTTCCTTTTTGATGTGTCTTCTAATTTATCTGCGATCCTGCTGAGAAATCCTTCCATCCTGGAGAATTTGGATTCCAGGCTGTCGAACCTCTTTTCATCCTCTTCTCTCTTTTTCTCATCTTCCTCACTCTTCTTCTCCAAATAGCACGTAATGTGCTCGCGGAACTCCTCTAGTTTGTTATCAAGCTCGTTTCTCAGCCTATTGTCCCGAGCGTCTTCGATGATGTCCGAAACATCATCGGCAATTGTTTGTCTTGTCCGTCGTGGCATAATTATTTATTTATTATTATTTTTTTTTAATATGTCACTTCACTCACTTACACAAAAGTTACACGCACTTTAATATTGTAAAAAAAAAAAAAATATTGACAAAACTTATTTAATTCATCACCGAATTTACTTATATTACTACACGCACTTTAATATTCACAAAACTTATTTGATTTATCACTAAATTTATTTAAATTCACACACGCACTTTATCACAAATTAAAAAAAATATTTGTTCACTAAACTCATTTAATTGATCATTGAATTTACATCTTTTTTTAATATTAAAAACACGATCGTTTCAAATCTTTGCCTTCCCATCGCGTCGCAATATTTTGACAGCTATTTTTATTTTATATTTGTAAATACACACGAAGGTTACGCGCACTTCTGACACCAAATTATAGTAATTGGTATCTTAAATTAATATCGCTTATACACTACAATAATAACACACTTAAATTATAAATAACAACACCACAATTAACAGCAGTAAAGAAAGCAAGAGAGAGTGATATAGTTTATTGAGAAACAATGTTTGCTGTTTAGTTGTCAATATAAGACTGACTGACTTTTGTCGCGTATTTATAAAACAAGAGAAGATGGCATTTGTCTTCTAGCTATTCAAATATTTAAAAGATCAGTTTCACATTCGTTACAATATATATATATATATATATATATATATATATATATATATATATATATATATATATATATATATATATATATATATATATATATATATATATATATAAGATTATACATAATTATTAGGGTGCTTTTTTTTGCGACTATTTTTTTTTTTCACTCCCATCCCGAAATTTTGTTGGAAATACCCCAGAGAAAATTCTCTGAGAGTTTGAGCCCTTAATATTAATATTAAGTACTCGACCACAGCGTGTGAAGATTTCCCATTTAAAATACGCGTAAACTTGGGTTTTCATTTTTTAAACTTCTATTACTCCGCGGCATTTTATGATATCATCTCGCCCAAAGTCGCGATTTTCTCAGAATTCTGTTCTACAAAAGTGCCTATGATCGTGAAGTCGTAACTCATACAAGTGGGGTAGTACAGACCGCTAAACTAAATTTTTTCATAGGATTCTTGTTTTTTCTCTCAACAACAAGACCTACACAAAAATTGTAAATAATTATTTTACAGGAAATTCAATTTTCTACAAAAAAGGTCTTTAGCACCAAATCACTCAAATTGATATTTTCTGAGATATTAATCAAATAAAAGATCAATATTTTCTAAGATTTGATTCGACATTTTGTGAGAATTCAATGATACGTAAACTTCAATAATTAATATCTCAAAAAATATCAATCTGAGTGATTTGGTGCTAAGGACCTTTTTAGCAGAAAATTAAATTTCCTATAAAGTTGTCGTTTGCATTTTTTCTGTAGGTCTTGTTGTTTATAAGATAATGAGAGAAAAATCAAGAATTCTAATAAATAATTCAGTTTAGCGGTCCGTACTACCCCACCTATATGAGTTATGACTTTGCGACGATGGATACTTTTGTAGATTATTTCATTCTGAGAAAATCCCCGCTTTGGTCGAAATGATATCATAAAATGCCGTGGAGTTATAGAAGTTTAAAAAATAAAAACCTAAGTTTACGTGTATTTTAAATGGGAAATCTTCACACGCTATGGTCGAGTACTTAATATTAATATTAAGGGCTCAAACTCTCAGGGAATTTTTTTGGGGGTATTTCCAACAAAATTTCGGGATGGGAGCGAAAAAAAGAAATAGTCACAAAAAAAAGCACCCTAATAATTATATATGATTATATCTAAAAAAAATATCTCGCAATAGTATTATATACACTAATGGAAAAAATTAAAGGATCAAAAAGAAATTCTAAATTTTGAGGCGATTTTCAACAGGCTTTAACTTTGAGAAGAATGGTCGTACAAGAAAAAAAAAAAAAGGAAATTGTAGCTCCAAGTGTCTACTTTTTGGATTAGAACTTTAAAATTTTTAGCATCAGCAGTTTTTGAGTAATCTTAGAAAAACCAGCCACAAAAAAAATTTTTAAATTAAAAAAATTTTTTTTTTTGGTTTCGGGGCGTGGAAAAAATTATTTTTGCTTAACCACTATGAGGATCGGATATCTTCATTATTCAGCTTCAATTTCTTTTTTTTATGGATCTTGATACGTCCACTTCTCGCCGAAATATCGGTCTTCAAATGGAAAAGGATCCTTTTGTCTTTGATTATCGATATCTCAGAAACCAATGATCGCACAGAAAATTTTGTTTCGAAAAAAAAGTTTTTTCTTTTTTGGAAATTTAAGCACTGTCTGCAATAAATTTGTGGACAAAGCTCAGAAAAAATGTTTGTTTTTATCTTGTTAAAGATTATGAGCTTTTCAGAGCAAAAAATGTGATCCTTTAATTTTTTCAAAAATTTGATCGCGTGAAACAAAAAAACGGCTGGTTGGATTAATCTGGCTCTCTGCAGGCTTTTTGTGGACATATAGAACTGTAAAATGCACAGTCAACATTATCGATTTCCACAATATTTTCGTTTCAGCGCTTAATTTCCCAAAAAACCACAAAAAGCCCTTTTTTGTGGCATTTTTAAATTCATGTGACGATAGGAAAAAATTTTTTTTTCGGAAAAGCAATGGCTAATCGTTGAAGGGAATTTATTTAAGTTTTTAAAACCCACCATTAACTTTCTGTGCGATCATTGGTTTCTGAGATATCGATAATCAAAGACAAAAGGATCCTTTTCCATTTAAAGGCCGATATCTCGGCGAGAAGTGGACGTTTCAAGGTCCATAAAAAAAGAAATTAAAGCTGAATAATGAAGATATCCGATCCTCATAGTGGTTAAGCAAAAATAATTTTTTCCACGCCCGGAGACCAAAAAAAAAAAAATTTTTTAAAATTTGAAAATTTTTTTGTCGCTGGTTTTTCTAAGATTACTCAAAAACTGCTAACACTAAAAAATTTTTAAGTTCTAATCCAAAAAATAGACACTTGGAGCTACAATTTCCGTTTTTTTATTTCTTGTACGATCATTTCTCTCAAAGTTAAGGCCTGTTAAAAATCCCCCGAAAATTTGGAATTTTTTTTTGATCCTTTAATTTTTTCCATTAGTGTTTAATCATATATAATTATAGATGGACCTACATATGACTTTCTCCGTTTAAATATTGCATTATATATAATCATATATAATTATGTATAATTATTAGGGCGCTTCTAAAAAAACAAGAATTTTTTTTTTTTCCTCGGAACCAGACTCAAAAGTTTCGTTTGGATGCCAAAATAGGCCTCTAAAAATGTAAGCCCTTAATATTAATATTAAGGTTGTCCGCATCGCACTTTTCAATTTCCCATAAGAATAACACAGGAAAAAAATTTTTTTTTCTTCTGATTTTCGAAACTAATGAACCATAAATTTCAATGTAATGTCCATCAGATGTTTTTGTAGAAAATTGGACGCTCTACAAAAAAAGTCTCTTATCATTTTTTGATAAATCCATCTGTTCGAAAGTTATTGGAGCTGGAAGTCAAATCTACAGTAAATTTTGAGATCTTTTTACTTTTCAAGCTAACCTATTAGACTTATCAAAAAATGTCATAGGACCTTTTTTGTAGACAATTTTATTCCCTACAAATTATTTTCGATAAAATTCATTCAAGTTCCGCATTGTTTTCTAGTTATTTTCATTTTAACGTTAAGTTCTCAAAATCGGATTGAAGATTATTATTTTTATGAGTTTGGCTTTAAAATGAACATAACTAGAAAACAATGAGGAATTTAAATGAATTTTATTGAAAATAATTTGTAGGGATTAAAATTGTCTACAAAAGAGGTCCTGTGACATTTTTTGATAATTCTGATAGTTTTGCTGGAAAAGTAAGAAAAATTTCGAAATTTACTGTAGGTTTGACTTCCGGCTCCAATAACTTTCGAACAGATGGATTTGTCAAAAAATGATAAGAGACTTTTTTTGTAGAGCGTTTAATTTTCTACAAAAATAGTTGATGGACATTAAAATGTAATTTACAGTTCATTAGATTCAAAAATCAGAAGAAAAAAAAGTTTTTTCCTATATTATTCTTATGGGAAATCGAAGTGCGATGCGGACAACCTTAATATTAATATTAAGGGTTCATATTTTCAGGGGCCTATTTTGACATCCAAACGAAACTTTTGAACCTGGTTCCAAGAAAAAAAAAAAAAAATTCTTGTTTCTTGAAACGCCCTAATAATTATATATGATTATATATTAAAAAAATTTCTCGGAATAATATTATGAATAATCGTATATAATTATACATTATTCTATATGGACATATATATAACATTATATATAATTATTTATGATCATATATAATTATATATAATTATGTATGATTATATATGAATAATTTTTCTCGGGAATTTGAGAAGATTTCTGTATTTTCTGACTGTTTCAAGTTTGCCTCAGTGAAATAGTAATTTTATCTGAAAAACAACAAATACTATTAGATTTTATTCTCCGTGTTGCATATGTCGTATCCAAATTAATTATTTACATTAGACTATTGTCACCTTGTTCGAAAGTAACTCATCAATTTTAGGCGGACCATGGAGAAGCATCCTACCACATTAACTTCGCGCGGACCTCAGCACCGAGTTTTTTTCCCACCTCACCACCCGACTTCTCACTGGCCAGTTCTTAAGTTTTCCCTTTCTCCTCGACTCCGAGACTTCTCATTGGAGCGCAGATACCAATGCCTCCTACTCCGCGGAGAACTTTCTCGAACCCGGCTCTCGGGTATAAAAGAAGGGACGCTCAGAGCGGTAGCGCATGACATGACGAATTGATTGCAGTCCGAGGTCAGTGCATCATCAATTATTAAGAAAAGTAAAAGTGAAAGTGTCGACAATCTGCAATCTGCAAAGCAATGAGTGATTTTGATTCAACCAACATGGACTCCCGAGATACCGTGGATTGGATGCAACCCACTAAACGCAAGCGTACGTCACCAAATGACACTGGTACTGATCCACAAGACAATACTGCTAATACAATGAAAGCCAGCCAAAAAATTCCACCTATTATAGTTAATGAGAAAATTATTGATCGAACCGCATTTCTAAAACAAGTAAGGAAAGACTGCAAAAGTAAAGTGACATTTAAAATCAATCATTTAGGCATTAATATCTATACGAGCAATAAAGAAGACTTTGTGCGAGTCAAAACTAATCTAACAGCATTCGAGGTATCATATCACACGTATAGCCTCAAGGACGAAAGACCGAAGCATTTGGTCTTGACAAACTTGCCAACTCCAATGGGCATAAAAGACATCGAAGACGCATTAACATCAAATAGCGTCACAGCTATGAGAGTCTGCCATGAAAAATGCCACGCAAAAACCTGATGTTTTACCAATCTACCTGGTTACAGTAAACAACACAGATGATATCGCAAAGCTGTTGAAAATCAAAACGATAGCTTCCTTCAGAATCAGGTGGGATCCATATAGAAATATTAAAAAAGTACCGCAGTGTTTTCGCTGTCAACAATTCGAACATGGCATCACTAACTGTCACAATCCACCGAAATGTGTCAAATGTCCTCTATCTCATCTGACCAGCGAATGTCCAAATTCAAAAGACATACCAGCTATCTGCGCTAACTGCCGAGGACTACATCCAGCAAGCCACCGACTATGTCCAAAGTACATCGAACACCAGAAAAAAGTTGAACAGCACCAACTAAATCGCAAGAAAACCAATAACATAGATAAAGCAATCACTCCACATCATAACCAGTATCCGGCACTCCCAAAAATAAAGACACGACATGACTCATATATTCCAACGAAAATGATTCATGATATACATATTCCAACTACGCAAGACATCAACGTGCAATCAGCATGGGCTAATACAACCACTGGAACGAAGCAAATAATACAAAAGCCACAATGGACTACACACATCAGCAGTAGTATAGCTCCAAGAGGTAATAACATCGCTAGTGATGGTATTAGTGTAAGTGAAAATGATAATATAGATATGCAAAGTAAAACACCTTATCATTATAATAAAATCCAACAAGTATTAGAACTTAATGAACTAATAATAGAAATAGGTAAACTTAAACAAATCTGTGATATTAAACAATTGATTGCTAATGTAAAATAACTAAATATTAAATTAAAGGACTGCCGTGATGATATCTCAAAAATTTTAATTATCAGTGACTTTATTAATGGCAGTGAAAAATAAAAGAGAATTAATTATCGTATACTGGAATGCGAACGGGTTATTAAGCAAAATTCAGGAATTGCCGTATTTAGTTGATAAATTTAATATCGACAAATTACTAATTAATGAGACTAAACTCAAGTCAATAAATAAATGTTTCCTAAATGGTTATATTTGCTATCGTAAGGACAGGGATGGATCAGTACATGGTGGTGGTGTAGCTATATTCATTAAGAATAATATACCGCATACCGAATTCCCTATTGCAACCAACAGAATAGAAGCTCATGGTATTAGAATACCAGGCAATATTGTTTTAGTATCAGCCTATAATCCTCCCCAGACTAAAATACAAGCTTCAGATATCACAGATATTTTCAAACTTAATAATAAAATGATACTGTCAGGAGACTTAAATGCTAAGCATTCTCTCTGGCAATGTAAAAGAGCAAACCCAAATGGAAAAATTTTATATAATGTTCTTCAAAGTAATCCAATAAATATTTTATACCCAGACAATCCTACGTTAATCCCAAGCAACGGAGGCTTACCTTTCATCATTGACATAACATTAGTTAAAAATATATTAAACATTAGCAAGCCCGAGAGCCTAAATGAGCTTGATTCAGACCACCTCCCTGTACTGTTCACCCTAAATAAATGCGATAACTCGCCTATCTTCAGAAAAATCCGTAATTACAAACGTGGAAATTGGCAATTGTTTAAAATAAAATTAAATAACGATATAAACGTAAATAATAAAATTAATACAGTAGACGATATTAATCACGAAGTTGGGTTACTAACTAAACATATTAATCACTCAATAGAGTCAACAATACCTCATACTACAATAAGCAGCTCTAATGTAAAATTTCCTCCTGAAATAGTAGATTTAATTAAGCTCCGCAATCTCTATCGTCGAAAATACCAGCGATCTAGGCTACAAAGCGACAAAAATAATTGTTTGCAAATGGTAGACCAAGTCAGACTCGATATAAAAAAGCATAAAAATAAAATTATTGAATTAAAACTAAAATCTTTAAATATAAAGGACAACACCTTATGGAATGCAGTAAAGCTAAATAAGAACACTAACAATAAAATTCCTACCCTACATACAAAGGCAGGATTAGCTTACGACGATCAAACTAAAGCCAATGCAATTGCTGATGTTTTCGAGGATACCCATAGACTGACGGAAGACTTGAGTAATCTAGAAACAGAAAAGATAGTAAACAAAGCGTATCGTAAACTTAAATTAGATAAAGTAAATGCAGGCTCTTTTCCATTAATCACATCAAATTAAATCATTAAGGCAATAAAGTCAACAAAGCCAAAAAAAGCTCCTGGCCAAGACAAAATACAAAATATTGTGTTGAAACACCTACGAAGAAGGGTATAGTACAGTTGCTGTATATAATTAATGCATGTATTTCACTATCCTACTTTCCTGACTCATGGAAGGAGGCATTACTTTTGCCTTTTCATAAGCCAGGAAAAGACAAATTACTCCCCCAAAATTATCGCCCCATCAGTCTGCTTTGTACCCTTGGAAAAATAGTAGAAATCGTCATCAATAATAGACTGAGAGATTTTCTCGATAGAAAGGAAATCCTAATTGAGGAAAAATTTGGATTCCGAAAAAACAGGAGTACAGTACAACAACTTTTGAGAGTAACAGAATATATCAGCACAAATTTCAATAAAAATCGCAGTGTCGGATTGCTTCATCTGGATATAGAGAAAGCTTTCGACACTGTTTGACAGCGTGCACTGATCTACAAGCTAGTTCATTACAAAATACCTACATATTTATGTAAATTTATCGAGAACATCCCTAAGCATGATAAAGCTGTGTTAACATTATTTGCGGATGATACCGGAGTACTCACTATATCGTGGTCCAAGGATGTAATCCTGTGTAACCTACAATCACATATAAATCTGTTGGAACAATATTATGATAAGTGGAAAATAAAAATAAATGTAAATAAAACTGAGATTATGATATTTTCACATAAAAATAAGTCTCCGGCCGGGACCACACAAATGAACGGACAAGCTCTCAAGTTGACTGATGGTGCAAAGTATTTGGGTCTGACATTAGATTCTAAACTTTCGTTTACGACGCATATTTCAACGATAGTTAAAAAGGCAAACGCAGCCATGTCTATATTATATACATTAATCAATAAAAATAGTTAAGTCTCGATGAAAAATAAATTAATTATATATAGCATGTGTATTAGACCGATACTATTGTATGCTTCGCCCATTTGGAGTAGCACTTGCGATAGTAACTATGCTAGAGTACAAAGAGTTCAAAACAAATGCCTGCGTATGGCTATAAATGCCGCACCAGGCACTAGTATTAAAGAAATACATGAAAAAGCGGGTCTACCATTGATTAAAGATGTTGTCTTGCGGCATACAATAAACTTCTATGAGAATTCTTTAAACAAAATCGAAATATTAGGTAACTTTTGTTGCGAAATCGATAAAAATCCATGGCATAAATTCAAAAAGCCGGACCAAAAGCTGATTGATGAGCATATAACTTAGGTATGTTAGTTAGTAAGTGTTAATGTTATGACTTATGTATTTTATTTATATTATATTTTACTCTTGTTATGGTTGAAACTAAACGCAAATCTGATTACGTTTTTTTTAACTTTTCCTAAAAATAAACGATATCATTTCTGTAAAATAAATTAAAAATAACAAAATAAAATTGTAATGCGAGTTGAGTCCTAAGGACAGGAATCGCCAATTATATATGTACAATTATATATGTACAATAGAAACAATATGTAATACTGTAAACAATATTGTAGACGTTATATTATATATCAATAAACAAATTTGAAATTGAAAAATTGCGGTAGCGCACTAATTCTTGATCAGTCTGACCATTAAGAATACTTCTACAAATAGTGAGCAAGGCTATTCCTAATCAACTCATCGAAATATTCAAGTGCGCAAGCTTGACTAGACTTCAGATTATTCTCACAACAAATCAGTTCTTTTAAGAACTCTCCTTTTAAGTTGACTAGCACTTCTCAGCGCTAGCCAACTGGAACTCCGGGTTTTGTAAGAAAACTTCTCGTTATCCAGTACTAGCTCTTTTCAGGGCTAGTATACTCGACTAACAAACGGTTCTTCTCAGGACCTCTCACCTGCAGCTAACGTAACCAAACCAAACGGTCTTTCTCAAGTCCAAATCGGCCTTTCTCAAGGCCACCACATAACTAAGACGTAAGAATTCACTTCAATACATCACAATCCATCGGCAGACTACTCTTCTGAACACACCTGTAAAAGTTATTGAAACAAATTGTCGTGTCCAAAATGAATTGTATGTTTTATCAACACTAAACTATTTTAAGAATATTTCCAGGATATGTTGTAAATATTTTCTATATAATTTCATAACCCGGGAAAAAATGATTTTGCCTAATTATATATAATTATATATGATTATATATGGTATTATATATAATTATATATGGTTATATATAGACCTATATATAAGTATATATACACTGTAAAAAATCACCGGGGTAAGTCCAAGCGGTGTAGGTGTTAAAATTATCGGTGTTAAATTTACCCTCGAAAGCGGTGTAAAAATAACCCCGCTACCGGTGTAAATAATCTGTACCGGTGTTGAAAAAACGCCGCCACCGGTGTAAATATTCTAGACCGGTGTTAAAATAACACCGCCGCCGGTGTAGATATTCTTTACCGGTGTTAAAATATTTTATTTTGTGAATATTTTTACTGACTCGATCATTATACTTGTTAATAAATGATATTCTTTATTTATTTTTCATAAAGAACTGACATTTTTTTTGTTTTATAATCTTAAAAGTTAATACTCCAAGCGGACGTAATTTACCCCGCTTTTACACCGGCATTACTCCGCTTTCACACTTCTTACCCCGCTTTTACACCGGTTACCCCACTTTAACACCGGTATTTTTAACACCGGTGTATTACTCCTCCTACACCGGTGTAATTTTATTTTAACACCGGGCGGAGTTAAAATGAGTCCATTATTAACACCGCTCTTTTTACAGTGTAGCCTTGTATATAATTAGACCTAATTATACCGGGAAAAAAATGATTTTGCCTAATGATATATGATTATATATAGAATATTTATAGTTAGATATAGACCTATATATAAGTATATAGAGCCTTAAATATAATTAGATCTAATTATATCCCGGGACAAAATGATTTTGCCTAATTATATATGATTGCATATGGGAAATATATAATAGTATATACCCATATATAGTTATACATGGGTCTATATGATTAGATTTGATTAGACCTGACCTATATAGACCCATATATAGTAATTTTTATTATATTTCAGATCTTTAGATCTGTATATAATCAAATATAAATTAATTATTTATATATATATTGTGACGTTATTTTTTTGGACGAAGCTTGGATTGAGTTGACGTCACAAGCACCAACTGATTTTGGGGCATAACCGAGCATGGTAACTCAAGATTTGGAATTCAGCTACAGAAAATTGCAATTTTTATTTAGTTTTTTTTTGGTGATCGAGTTATAGTTAAGAATAAAATATGGAGTAACGTTTGGCTACAGAAAATTTATATGAGAAATTTATTATGGGATATGGGTTGAGATTAGAGTATGGTAAAAGATAAAGTTTGAGTTTTGGAATTTTCAGTTTTTGGTTTATTGAGTGTGTGGAAAAGTCGGAGCAACCGTGGAATGGGGCTCAAGTAATTGCCACCCGGTTGTATCTGATGTCAGGATGCTTGCCTGACCCTATGAGACTTCCATGTGGAGTGCAGAGGTCTAGCTGAAATGCTAGCGCTCCAAAATAAGGACTATGGTCTAGGTGTAAGAGATTAGTTATTGTTATTATGATTGGCAGGACTCAGCGATGGTATAGTGACCACTATCGCTGTGGAAGCCGCTATTTCTGGTCATTTTTGGAGTTTTGGGTTTTGTTGGTAGGCCTCAGTGGACAGCTTTGACCAGTGTGCTGCTGAGGGTAACCGTTGGTCACTTAAATTTAAGAATTAGTCTGCGATCTCACCGAAACCAAGTCCAGGAGAGCGCACACATTGGGATATCCATACTCAATATCGAGTTGGAGTTATGGAGTAAAGTATAGAAAGCCGGTATAAATGGAGATGATGTTTTTGGCCTGGGGAGTACAGTGGGGGATTCGACTCTGGTCGCTCGAAGCGAGCAGACGTGTTCAGGAGTGATGCTTCAGAAGGCTACAGGTTGGAGTTATCGTTACAAAAGTATTGCTTTAAACAGTGTGAGACGTTACTTGATATTTTATTCATCAGTAATCAGGTATGAGATAATTATTATAAATAATTAATCGAGTTTGAGTTAGAATCTTGAGGTATAATGCTACGGTTTTAGTTAAAGAAAATTATTGCCTAATTAACGTCAAAATGAGATCCAGGTATGTTAGTCGTACGATTTTGCTAAAGGAAATATCTAGAGTAATGAATTTGGATTATGGTTCTCGTTCACCGAGTACTATTTGAGTATCGGCTGGCTCCAGTTATTTAATTTAGTTTTAATTAATTATTTTTAATTAATTTAGTTATAAGGTTTTGACGCGCATCATTTAGATGCCAAGTTGCCGTTCGGATTTACTGGATCGTTGTATTTTTCGGATTCAGTATTTTGTTATAGAGAGTAAGATTATTTGAACTATGTCCTAGTATTTGTTTTGTTTTATTGTTAAATAAAAATTGCAAATCATTTAATAATTTACACGAGTTTGGGATGGTTTAACCCGGACCACTCCCTCTCTCCATAAACCTACACAATGAGCGACACCACACCATACCGTAACTCTGTTTTTAGTGCTCCAGTCTCTGTCTTGTTTTGCTATTAAGTTCTGAACATTTTAGCTTTAGTTTTGAATTTTACTTCTGCGTGGTTTTGATGATAATTCCACAGATCAAAAATTATCAAAATTTTCTAATTTACTGGTTTGGTGATTCCAGTGATAAAAATTACCTGGCGCCCTATTAGTATTGAGACTGGAGGCTAAGGACAGAGAACGAAGTTGTAGCGCAAAGATTAGCGTATAATTTTTGAGTTATAATATATATATATATATATTACTGCCAACAGTTGAATGAACGGCTGAGGATTTTTTCTTAAAAAATCATGTCCCGCGAAAGAAAAAATTTATTTTTCTCTTATCAACTGACTGATAGTCAGCTGAGTGCCAACAGTTAATTAAACGGCTGAGGATTTTTTCATTAAAAATCATGTCCCGCGTAAAAAAAAAATTATTTTTCTCTTATTAACTGACTGGTGGTCAGCTGACTGCCAACGGTTGAATGAACGGCTGAGGATTTTTTCTTTAAAAATCATGTCTCGCGTAAGAAAAAAATTCTTTTTCTCTTATCAACTGACTGGCAGCCAGCTGACTGCCAACAGTTTCGAAAAGAACTGAGAAGTTTTTAAAAATAAAAGTCCAGTCCCGCAAAATAAAAATTATTTTGCTCTCATCAACTGACAGGTAGTCAGCAGACTGCCAAAAGTTTCGAAAAGAACTGAGAATTTTTTAAAAATAAAAGTCCAGTCCCGCAAAAAAAGAAAAATTATTTTTCTCTTATCAACTGACTGGTAGTCAGCTGACTGCCAACAGTTTCGAAAAAAGCTGAGAATTTTTAAAAAATAAAAGTCCCGCCCTGGTTAAAAAAGAGAATTAAAGAGGATTAAAAATGCATCTAATCCTTTTTAATTCTCTTCAGAGAATTAAATAGAATTAAGGAGAATTCATATTTAGAAATTTTTAATACTTTCAAATTCTCTTTAGAGAATTAAATAGAATTAAGGAGAATTAATATTTTGAAATTTTTAGTACTTTTGAATTCTCTTTAGAGAATTAAGGAGAATTCATATTTTGAAATTTTCAATACTTTTAAATTCTCTTCAGAGAATTAAATAGAATTAAGGAGAATTCATATTTTGAAATTTTTAGTACTTTTAAATTCTCTTTAGAGAATTAAATAGAATTAAGGAGAATTCATATTTTGAAATTTTTAGTACTTTTAAATTCTCTTTAGAGAATTAAATAGGATTAAGGAGAATTCATATTTTGAAATTTTTAATACTTTTTAATTCTCTTCAGAGAATTAAATAGAATTAAGGAGAATTCATATTTTGAAATTTTTAATACTTTTAAATTCTCTTCAGAGAATCAATTAGAATTGAGGAGAATTCATATTTTGTAATTTTTAATACTTTTTAATTCTCTTCATATTAATCGAAAAGAATAAAGAACTATTCTCAAGAAAAATATAGAGAGCCCGAACTGGGATGGATATCCCGAATTGTCCATGGGGAAGACCACTGGTTATACCAAAAATAATATATTATCTATACCAGATATATATATATATATATAGGCCGTGGTGCAGGGTGTACTGCGCCACTACCAGTAGGTACTTCCCACTCTGCTACGCAAAGTTCACTTGGTAGCAGTAGAGTGAAGACTGACGATTAATGTCCGCTGCATTTGCTTTTAACACTTCTACTATAAGTGTCCATATCCAAGAAGCTCGCACGCTCTAGCGGTGAGCGCGGAACTAACTTTCGCTCACTTACTCTCTCCCGCCAGATTGTCGGTCGAAGAGCGTCTCACGATCACTCTTACATTTTTTCCCCGTTGCCTTTTTCTCTTTTAATTACTTTTTTTTTCCACAAATTTCTCCATAAAAAAAAATAAAATTTCACGTATAAAATTATTATTTCTTTTCTTTCCCAGAATAAAATTTTAATATATAAATAATTACTAATCATTATTATTTTGTTTTTTCAAAGTTTAAGGCCATTCTCAGACAGTGCCCCCCACTTCTTAAAAAATTTTGAATGACTTTCAACTGTTATAAGCGTATCAAATTTGTAGCAATTAATTAAAAAAAAATTGAAGCATTAATTGAAAAAAGGACAACGTAGTTGTAATTTCGCCGATATATAGATATAAAAAAAAAATTATTTACACTTGATCAATTCGAAGTTAAACAAAATTCGTTGAATAAATTTTCGTGAAATCGTCCTGTCAATTTTATAATTAGAATTTTTTAATTTTGTTGGGTAAGTAATTTTTTCTAAATTCTATATCGCAACGAAATTACGACTACGTTGTCCTTTTTTCAATTAAAATTTTGATTTTTTTTTAATTGATTAATAAAATTTTAATACGGTTATGATAGTTGAAAGTCATTGCATATTTTTAAAAAGTGGGGGGCACAGTCTGAGAATGCCCTTAAAAGAAAAATAATTTTTTTTGTTATGGTTACAATTCTCTCGAATTCTCAGCGAGAACAGGAATTGCAACATGACTTTGAAATTATAAAAAAAATAAGATGGAATATAACTTTTTCGAATCCTGGTTTACTCTCTCGAATTCACGGGAAGAACAGAAATTGCAACATTATTTTAGAATTAAAAAGAATTAGTTAGAATGAAATTTTTCCGAATCCTCTTTTATTCTCTTGAATCCTCTGCGAGAACAGAAATTCAAAGTTATTTTAGAATTAAAAAGGATTAGTTAGAATTAAACTTTTTCCAATCCTCTTTTATTCTCTTGAATCCTCCACGGGAACAGAAATTAAAAATTATTGAAGAATTAAAAAGAATAAGTTAGGATTAAACTATTTTGAATCCTCTTTTATTCTCTTGAATCCTCCGCGAGAACAGAAATTCAAAGTTATTTTAGAATTAAGAAGAATTAGTTAGGATTAAACTTTTTTGAATACTCTTTTATTCTCTTGATTCCTCCTCGGGAACAAAAATTTAATATTAATTTAGAATTAAAAAGGATTAGTTAGAATTAAACTTTTTCCAATTCTCTTTTATTCTCTTGAATCCTCCGCGAGAACAGAAATTGAAAGTTATTTTAGAATTAAAAAGAATTAGTTAGGATTAAACTATTTTGAATCCTCTTTTATTCTCTTGAATCTTCCTTGGAAACAAAAATTTAGTATTAATTAAGAATTAAAAAGGAGTAGTTAGAATTAAACTTTTTCCAATTCTCTTTCATTCTCTTGAATCCTCCGCGAGAACAGAAATTGAAAGTTATTTTAGAATTAAAAAGAATTAGTTAGGATTTAACTTTTTTTAATCCTCTTTTATTCTCTCGAATCCTCCTCGGAAACAGAAATTTCATATTAATTTAGAATTAAAAAGAATTAGTTAGAATTAAACTTTTTCCAATCCTCTTTTATTCTCTTAAATCCTCCACGGAAGCAGAAATTAAATATTATTTAAGAATTAAAAAGAATTAGTTAGGATTAAACTTTTTTTAATCCTCTTTTATTCTCTTGAATCCTCCGCCAGAACAGAAATTCAAAGTTATTTTAGAATTAAAAAGAATTAGTTAGAATTAAACTTTTTTAAATCCTCTTTTATTCTCTTAAATCCTCCGCGAGAACAGAAATTTAATATTAATTTAGAATTAAAAAGAATTAGTTAGGATTGAACTTTTTCCAATCCTCTTTTATTCTCTTGAATCCTCCACGGGAACAGGAATTAAATATTATTTTAGAATTAAAAAGGATTAGTTAGAATTAAACTTTTTCCAATCCTTTTTTATTCTCTTGAATCCTCCACGGAAACAGAAATTAAATATTATTTTAGGATTAAAAAGGATTAGTTAGAATTAAACTTTTTCCAATCCTTTTTTATTCTCTTGAATCCTCCACGGAAACAGAAATTGAATATTATTTTAGAATTAAAAAGGATTAGTTAGAATTGAACTTTTTCCAATCCTCTTTTATTCTCTTGAATCCTCCACGGGAACAGAAATTAAATATTATTTTAGAATTAAAAAGGATTAGTTAGAATTAAACTTTTTCCAATCCTTTTTTATTCTCTTGAATCCTCCACGGAAACAGAAATTAAATATTATTTTAGAATTAAAAAGAATTAGTTAGAATTAAACTTTTTCCAATCCTCTTTTATCCTATTGAATCCTCCGTGCGATCAGAAATTGCAATATTATTTTAGAATTAAAAAGGATAAGTTAGGATTAAAAATATTCAATCCTTTTTTATTCTTTTTAATCCTAAAACGGTAATAATTTTTTTGCTAGATGAAGGAGAATTAAAAAGGATTCATTTTATGTTCGATCTGAATTCTCCGGAGAATTGAGAGTATTAAAGAGTATTAAGTAGTATTAAATATGTGTGCTTTTTTAATCCTTTTTAATTCACTTTTTTAATCAGGGCGTCCCGCAAAAAAAAAAATTATTTTTCTCTTATCAACTGACTGGTAGTCAGCTGACTGCCAACAGTTAAATGAACGGCTGAGGATTTTTTCTTTAAAAATCATGTCCCACGTAAGAAAAAAATTATTTTTCTCTTATCAACTGACTGGCAGCCAGCTGACTGCCAACAGTTTCGAAAAGAACTGAGAAGTTTTTAAAAGTCAAAGTCCAGTCCCGCAAAAAAAAAATTATTTTGCTCTCATCAACTGACAGGTAGTCAGCTGACTGTCAACAGTTTTGAAAAGAACTGAGAATTCTTTGAAAATAAAAGTCCAGTCCCGCAAAAAAAAAAAATTATTTTTCTCTTATCGACTGACTGGCAGCCAGCTGACTGCCAACAGTTTCGAAAAGAACTGAGAATTTTTTAAAAATAAAAGTCCAGTCCCGCGAAAAAAAAAAATTATTTTTCTCTTATCAACTGACTGGTAGTCAGCTGACTGCCAACAGTTAAATGAACGGCTGAGGATTTTTTCTTTAAAAATCATGTCCCGCGTAAGAAAAAAATTATTTTTCTCTTATCAACTGACTGGCAGCCAGCTGACTGCCAACAGTTTCGAAAAGAACTGAGAATTTTTTAAAAATAAAAGTCCAGTCCCGCAAAAAAAAAAATTATTTTTCTCTTATCACGTGACTGGTAGTCAGCTGACTGCCAACAGTTGAATAAACGGCTGAGGATTTTTTCTTTAAAAATCATGTCTCGCGTGAGAAAAAAATTATTTTTCTTTTATCAACTGACTGGTAGTCAGCTGACTGCCAACAGTTGAATGAACGGCTGGGGATTTTTTCTTCAAAAATCATGTCCCGCGTAAGAAAAAAATTATTTTTCTCTTATCAATTGACTGGCAGCCAGCTGACTGCCAACAGTTTCGAAAAGAACTGAAAATTTTTTAAAAATAAAAGTCTAGTCCCGCAAAAAAAAAAAATTATTTTTCTCTTATCAACTGACTGGTAGTCAGCTGACTGCCAACAGTTAAATGAACGGCTGGGGATTTTTTCTTCAAAAATCATGTCCCGCGTAAGAAAAAAATTATTTTTTTCTTATCAACTGACTGGCAGCCAGCTGACTGCCAACAGTTTCGAAAAGAACTGAGAATTTTTTAAAAATAAAAGTCCAGTCCCGCAAAAAAAAAAATTATTTTTCTCTTATCAACTGACTGGTAGTCAGCTGACTGCCAACAGTTAAATGAACGGCTGGGGATTTTTTCTTCAAAAATCATGTCCCGCGTAAGAAAAAAAATTATTTTTCTCTTATCAATTGACTGGCAGCCAGCTGACTGCCAACAGTTTCGAAAAGAACTGAGAATTTTTTAAAAATAAAAGTCCAGTCCCGCAAAAAAAAAAATTATTTTTCTCTTATCAACTGACTGGTAGTCAGCTGACTGCCAACAGTTAAATGAACGGCTGGGGATTTTTTCTTCAAAAATCATGTCCCGCGTAAGAAAAAAAATTATTTTTCTCTTATCAATTGACTGGCAGCCAGCTGACTGCCAACAGTTTCGAAAAGAACTGAGAATTTTTTAAAAATAAAAGTCCAGTCCCGCAAAAAAAAAAATTATTTTTCTCTTATCAACTGACTGGTAGTCAGCTGACTGCCAACAGTTGAATGAACGGCTGAGGATTTTTTCTTTAAATATCATGTCTCGCGTAAGAAAAAAATTATTTTTCTCTTATCAACTGACTGGCAGCCAGCTGACTGCCAACAGTGTCGAAAAGAACTGAGAATTTTTTAAAAATAAAAGTCCAGTCCCGCAAAAAAAAAAAATTATTTTTCTTTTATCAACTGACTGGCAGTCAGCTGACTGCCAACAGTTTCGAAAAGAACTGAGAATTTAAAAAAAAAAAAGTCCAGTCCCGCAAAAAAAAAATTATTTTTCTCTTATCAACTGACTGGCAGCCAGCTGACTGCCAACAGTTAAACGAACGGCTGAGAATTTTCTAAAAATAAAAGTCCAGTCATGCAAAAAAAAAATTATTTTGCTCTTCTGAACTGACTGGTAGTCAGATGACTGCCGACAGTTTGAGGATTATCTGAGGATTTTCCACAATCAACAGTCCAATCATGCAAAAAAAAAAATTATTCTGCTTTTATTAACTGACTGCCGGCAGTTTAATGAAATGCTGAGGATTTTTTATAAAAATCTAGTTTCGCATTAATTGAAAACTAAAAATTTTTTGTTCTTATCGACTGATTGGCATGAGATGATAAGACGTTTGAAATTTTTTATTTATTTTCATCTCAGTCAAATTTCGCGACAGATTGTTTTTTTTCCATTCTATTATTAACTCACTTTTAGTATTATGCCGACAGCTAAGCCTTCATAGGACGATCGCCGATGTTGTTATTTTGTATAATTTTTATAAGTATTTCTTTAAATGCTACTGAGTATTTATTTGTATCTCTTTTACTCCTTACTGTTTGTTGCTTTCTTCAATATACTTTATTCAATTTTTTTTCTTGGAAATTTGACGCTGTGTCCAAGGCACTCGCTGTCTTTTTCTCGTTTCACTAATTTTTGTTTCTCCCTGTTCATCGTTTTTCACTTGTTTTTAAAATTTATCGATGCAAACTATTAACAAACGTTAGTCTCTATTGAATCTTCAATAACTGCACTACTTTTCGCTATGCCTCGTGAAAATCAGTATTCTGCTTCGGATTATGCGGACATGATCATGTTGTACGTCGAGTGTCACTATAACGCTAGGGATGTTTGTCGATTGTATGCTGAATGTTACCCAAACCGTGCTCGTCATCCAAACCATCACGTGATTCTCGGTGCTGCTCAACGTCTTCGGGATACTGGAAATATTTTGCCAGCCCGCGTCGAGCGTGTAGGTCGTCCTCGAGACATACGTAATCTGCGTAATGAAGATCGTGTGGTTGACGCAGTGGAGAACGATTCTCACACTAGTGTCCGCAAACTTGAGCGTCAGTTGCAGATTTCTCGTACGTCAATTAATCGTATAACTAAAGCGAGAGAATTGCATCCATTCCACGCAAATAAAGTTCAAAAATTAGGACCTGGTGATTTTGAACAGCGGATAGCTTTTTGCAACCGTATTTTGGAGATGGTTGCCAATGATCCTGACTTTCTACAGCGTGTATTGTGGACAGACGAATCACTTTTCACTCGTGAAGGGTGTTTTAATCAACACAATTCGCATGAGTACGCCGTAGAAAATCCTCATGTCACTCGGGACCGCAATTTCCAAAATAAGTGGAAAATTAACATGTGGGGTGGCATTGTTGGCAACGTCGTAATTCTCCATCCTTTGCCGGACGCTATGAACGTAAGTAGGAAAATTTACATAAATCATAATTCTTGTGATAGATCGTTTATTTAGTAAAATGTGAATTAGGGCGCCAATTATCTGACGTTCCTACAAGAAGTGCTGCCGGAAGCTCTGGCGCAGCTACCACCTGATGAACGTCCTCAAAGGTTCCAGCATGATGGTGCACCGACGCATACAGCAGCGCAGGTGACAGAGTACCTGAATGCAACGTATCCCAATTCTTGGATCGGGAGAAACGGTCCCTTTCCATGGCCTCCAAGGTCACCAGACTTGACACCACTGGATTTTTTCTTGTGGGGTTACATGAAAGGAGTCGTTTACGAGACAGAACCTGAGGATCAGTTTGAGACGATGGCGAGAATTCAGGTGGCATACCTGAACATTACTCCTGACATGATGGAGAAAGTCAGGACAGATTTGATAAGACGCTGCCGTCTTTGCATCTAAGTTGGAGGAGGAACGTTCGAGCAGCTGCTCTAATGATAGTCATCGTTCCATAAAAACAAAACGGCCCTTTTCAGGGCCACAAAATTTTTTAAACGTTAAAAACATTCGAGTTATGAGATTTTTCGTTTGACCATTTCGCGCAATGCAACGATTAAATTTTAGATAAATTTTGAAAAATTTTTGTAGGATTAGATTTTCACCGAAAAATCCTCAGCATTTCATTAAACTGTTGGTAGTCAGTTGATAAGAGCGAAATAATTTTTTTTTTGCGGGACTGGACTTTTATTTTTTAAAAATTCTCAGTTCTTTTCGAAACTGTTGGCAGTCAGCTGACTGCCAGTCAGTTGATGAGAGAAAAATAATTTTTTTTTTGCGGGACTGGACTTTTATTTTTAAAAAATTCTCAGTTCTTTTCGAAACTGCTGGCAGTCAGCTGACTGCCAGTCAGTTGATAAGAGAAAAATAATTTTTTTTTTGCGGGACTGGACTTTTATTTTTAAAAAATTCGCAGTTCTTTTCGAAACTGTTGGCAGTCAGCTGACTACCAGTCAGTTGATAAGAGAAAAATAAATTTTTTCTTACGCGGGACATGATTTTTAAAGAAAAAATCCACAGCCGTTCATTTAACTGTTGGCAGTCAGCTGACTGCCAGTCAGTTGATAAGAGAAAAATGATTTTTTTCTTACGCGGGACATGATTTTTAAAGAAAAAATCCTCAGCCGTTCATTTAACTGTTGGCAGTCAGCTGACTGCCAGTCAGTTGATAAGAGAAAAATAAATTTTTTCTTACGCGGGACATGATTTTTATAGAAAAAATCCTCAGCCGTTCATTTAACTGTTGGCAGTCAGCTGACTGCCAGTCAGTTGATAAGAGAAAAATGATTTTTTTCTTACGCGGGACTGGACTTTTATTTTAAAAAAATTCTCAGTTCTTTTCGAAACTGTTGGCAGTCAGCTGACTGCCAGTCAGTTGATATGTGCGTAGTAATTTTTCTTTAATAATTGCGAAACTAGATTTTTTTAAAAAAATCCTTTGTTATTTTTTAAACTGGTAGCAGTCAGCTGACCGTTTGTCAGTTAATAACAAAATAAAAATTAGTTTTTTTCGCAGGACTCGATTTTCGCGAAGAGATCAAAAATTAAATAATTTAAATTTCCATTCGCGTGCATCTCGCGTTGTGAAAGCCGCTGAACGACAGCCGAGCGCTCACGCGTTGAAGCTTCCCCCAGACTGTTTACCCCACTTTACTGGTTCGCGCTAACGCTCTCTTCTGCTTGGCTACCTTTTTTAATTAATACCAATTTACCTGTTCGTCAGGTGAAAAAACGGCAGAGGACTTTTCGTCCCAGAATTTCGTCCTCTATCTGGCCTTGAAATTTGGGCCGGAACTTTTGGGACACCCTGTATAATTAGACCTGGCCAATTTTCAGATCTAATTATTTATAACGTATTATATATAATCATATATAACCTATATATAATTATATATAAATTATATATTATTAGACCTGGCCAATTTTTAGATCTAATTATATATAAGGTCTTATATATAATTATATATAATTAGGCAAAATCATTTTTTCCTGGGAATATGCTAATTCCTGTTTAAAAAATCCCATAGAATCCAATAGATTCTCATAAATTTCCGTAAAGATTTTATGAGAATGAATGAGTTCTATGAAAAGTGCTATAGTTAAGTGTAGGACCTTATACATACAGCTATAAGAATCTATTGGATTTTTAAAGCAGAGATGTCAAAAAAGTGGCGCAAAGAATTTACAAATATTTTCTCGAAAGTATTGCTAACAATTAAATTTAAAATAGTAAAAAAAAAATATGCTACAAACATTTAAAAATTTTTTTTTTGATCGTTTGGAATAATGGTTTTAAAAATATTTCTGAGAAATATTTAAAAATGTTTTTTTTTCACGAATATTAACATACTTTAAAAATACTCCCGTTTGAATTTGTAAAATATTTTAAAACTAATAGAATACAAAAATTCAATATGGCAATAAAGCTTTAGAAGCATAGTTGAACTGTAATTTTTCAACTGGTTCCGCAGCGTAGCAGTGTTAGGTTCGAAACCTCCGGAAGGTAGTGGCAAAAATGTAGTTCTAAAAGAGAAGAGCGAGCATGTAGGTATGATATTGATATGTTAATGCAGTCTAAACGTAATTATCCCTGTACCTCACTTAAATTAGGAATAACGAAAAAAAATTAATTTGTTAAATTTATCATTGTTGAAATAATTGAAGGCGCTCAACTAATATAGTAGCTAAAACTATGAATTCTTAATAGTGGTTACTACATTTATATTGTGATGATAATTATATCAAATAAGGCTTGCTGACTATAGAAGTATGGTTGTCATAACAATTTCCTTCTGGACATGCTGAATAAGAAACTGTTAAAGTTACTACTAAATACTCGCCTTAACTATACTTTTCCGTTACTGATAACTAATATCATATCAGTTAACGGAACTGCAGTTAATAATGGAGGTCTTATTCAACTATTTTTTTTTGTAGTTCAGAAAACCATTTTTTTCTCTCAGTGTATAACTGATGGTTATTTTCAAATAATTTTTAAACCATTGGTCGGCTTCTAATTTTCCTCATGTCACAAAATATATATATATATATATATTAAGGTGGTCCTTATTGATGATAAGGACGGGCAGGTTATTAATAAATAAGATATAAGTATTCGTGGTTATTACGTTAAGTATATTACAAGTATATTACAATGTATATAGATACAAGATACACGTCCGTTTAGGATGGTGTACTGGTAAGAACTAACCACTATATATAGATTGGCAATGGCCATTAGTATAGCTAATACATTCTGGTATATTCTGGAATATACTAGCACTATGAACCTTGCTCCTCAACATCCTCTCTCAAGGTATATAGTGCGTGCATACTAATCCAAGCTCACACACACTAATTTACAATACCTATATTGTTCACTCATTTTCTGTGTTTAATACTACTCAAACTTTTTGTAAAACTATCTGCTGGCATTCTTTCTGTACCCAGATATTTTACATCTATCACACCACACGCATACTCATTTCTTACAAAATGATGTCTTACATCTATATGCTTAGTACGCTGGTGATATACATCGTTCTTGATCATACTGATTGCGCTCTGATTATCAGTTAGTATTGTGACAGTCTCTGATTCTTCCTGTATACTTAAACTAACTAATAAGCCTTTCAAGTATAGGGCCTCTTTAGTAGCCTCATTTGTCATGTGGCACTGCATTAAAACCTAATACATTTAGTCTATCTACTTATTTTCTATGCCACTCAACCCCGGCTTGGCGCAACTCATACAACGACTTTTTTAGGGCACACACACTGTTACTACCCGCTTTCAAGCCCTCTCTCCAGCGCTTTACGGTTTCTATTATTTTCCCGTCGCGTATTACCTTCCCGCCTAAACCGATGGGCTCACCCACAATTATCTTTTCGATAATCTCATGCATACACTCGGGCACTTCCATGTATACACTTTCACGTAATTCACCATTTAAATACGCGGTCACTATGTCCATCTGGTGAATCTTTAAATCGTATTCCGCTGCGATCGCTGCCATGATCCTCACTGACGTTGACCTCACTACTGGTGAAAATGTCTCGGTGAAGTCTTCTCCTGGCCTCTGAGAACACCCTTTCGCTACTAATCTAACCTTCTTTTTGCCATCAGATTTAGTGCAAAATACGTAGCGACTTCCGATTACTTTTCTGTTCCTGGGTCTCTTTTCGATTTCCCATGTCTTGATCTTTATCTGTGCTAGTATCTCTGCTTCTAATGCTATCTTCCACGAGTCCGCATTTTCTGTTTTGCTCGCTTGCTTTCATGTAGTCAGATTTTCTGTCACTGTCAAATATGCGAAAACATCTTCGTCCATCGCATCATTTTTTATTCTATTATTCTCTCCTTTGCTAGCAGCTCCGTGGTCATCCCCACTCTGTTCGTCTGGTACTGTGACGTATACTTTCTTCGGTCTTCCTACCGATCCTGTCCGAATGTACATCGGTCGTCCCCGGCCTCTCTTACTGGGTGAATCTACGCCTTCCCAAGACTTTGCTGCCCCTCTTTTTCTTCGGGGTCTCTCTTGTTTCGTTCCTGGTTCGGGCTTCTCCGGCTCTTCGCTCAGCATCTCGAGTTCTTCGCACTGCTCATCACACTGCTCCTCCATTACCTCAGTGTTTCTCTCGTTTTCAAATATTTCCTTATACTCGTCCTTAAAACCAATCTGGTTGACAAACTTTACATCCCGTGTAGTTTTCACTGACCTATCTCACGGAAAGTAGACACGATATGCCTTCGAGGCAAGTGCATATCCTACAAATACTCCTGATACTGACCTGGAATCTAGTTTCCCGCGCTTTTGCGTCTTATTCAAGACGAAAGCCTTTGTGCCAAACACTTGCATGTGTTTAACCGTGAGGGGTTTTCCCCACCACACACAATACGGTATTCCTCCGTTTAACGCACTGGTTGGACATCTATTTCTAGTATAGTTTGCGTTGCTCAACGCCTTGGCCCACAGGTGAGGGGGCGCCCCTGCCTGCCGCATCATACATTTACCATCTCTATTAGTGTTCTGTTTTTTCTCTCTGCAAAGCCGTTCTGTTGGGGGGTGTGAGGTGCAGTCAGTCTTCTCCGAATTCCATTTTTACGTAGATATTCGTTGAATTCCCAGTTACAATACTCCGTTCCGTTGTCTGATTGTAACGCTTTTATCCTTTCCCCAGTCTGGTTTTCCACCTCGTTTTTGTATTCCTTGAACTTCTGCAGGACTTCAGATTTATTGATCATCAAGTATATTTGACACCATCTTGACTTGTCATCAATGGAAGTGACAAAATATCTCTTCCCTGAGCCAGATTCATGTCGCATTGGTCCGCATACACCTGAATGCACTATTTCTAGTAGTTTCTGAGTTCTCTGTTCACTGGTTTTGGGAAAAGGTAGTCTGGTCTGTTTTTCTTGTATACACACCTCACACTCTGATAACCTGTCACTATCGCTCATGTCCAAGCCATAAACCAATTTATTTTTGGCCATGATCTTCAGGTCTCGCTCATTTACATGCCCCAACTTTTCGTGCCACTTATCTATCCCTAGTTTTCCACTAGTTACGGGTTATTGTAAACACTGTCTTTGATGTCTTCTATAAAGTACAAATTACCGCGTCTCTGCGCGTGCATAATCACATCATCATTTTTATTTATCACTACCGCTTCAGTTTTCCTGAAGGTCACTGTATGCCTAAAGTCTGTGTCGTATGACACGTTCTTAAACCCGATGTCCCACTGTCTTTTACCCGTCAACACTTTCACCGAACCGTTTCCCGTTCCCAATATTTTAGTGTTTTTATCAGTTGCCAGGCTCAACTCTGCATGTTTAGGCTTAAACTCACTAAACTTATTTTTACTGTTACACAAAGGACTGGTCGCACCACTGTCTATACACCAACACGCGTTACCACTACTACTGTACATAGCCTGCTTACTGGTACTTAACGATGACTCATTTATGTTTCTAGCACAATTGTATTCTCTTGTGTTTCGCTCCAGGCAATTTTTTGCGATGTGCCCTCTCTTATGGCACTTGAAACATTCAACTTCCCGCCGAAAAATATCGTCCCGAGAACTTGACGCCTTTGGCTTTCCGCCATTTTGTCCATGTTGTCTCCTCTAATTGTTTCTCGAATACATTGCTCCTTGTGCTAGTTCGACATGTTGCTCTACATGTCCCTCGCCTGTTTTTTCGCCAATCACAATCTCCCACGTTTCATGACTCATAAAAATACCCTTCATCTGTGTTTTCCACGGCCGGTAATTCTCCCTGGTAAGAGAATCTATTTTTATTAAATAAGCCATTTTAACTGATCACTTAACAACCACAAAATCGACACTATCAACTTTTACGCTAATCACAGCACACAACGGTTGTCCCGCCGAAATTGTTCGAGCTCTGACGCCTAGTGTCTCACAATGACGAACCACACCACTGCACGCTATCGAAACTTCTCGATGCTTCCCGCGCGTTGTTCACGTGCTGCTAATTAACTTCTTTACTTAATTAATAACCGCCTTAATTTTTACAATGGAATACCCGCGTTATCTGGGCCCATAACCTGATGATAAGGACGGGCAGGTTATTAATAAATAAGATATAAGTATTCGTGGTTATTACGTTAAGTATATTACAAGTATATTACAATGTATATAAATACAAGATACACGTCCGTTTAGGATGGTGTACTGATAAGAACTAACCACTATGGTGACACGACCGATGATCCGAGGACAATTGATCCGCGACAATTGATCCTTGCGAAGATTGATCCGTCGATAAAATGCGAGTAAGATAAAAAATTACGCCCTTTTTTCACTAATTTGTGTGTGTGTATATTTTTTATGTTACACGCACACAAAATTAGTGAAAAAAGGGCGTAATTTTTCATGTTACACCCATTTTATCGACGGATCAATCGTCGCAAGGATCAATTGTCGTGGATCAATTGTCGCGGGTCAATTGTCCTCGGATCAACCACTATATATGGATTGGCAATGGTCATTAGTATAGCTAATACATTCTGGTATATTCTGGAACATACTAGCACTATGAACCTTGCCCCTCAACACTTATTTTAGACATTTTCAAATTTTTATGCTCCCAGAGGCTTATGTGGTTCAAAATAAAAAAAAAAATATCCTCCAAGTTTCAGGTCTCTATCTCAATTTTAACCCGTGCCGCACATCGATGTAAGTTTCCTGTTTGAATAACATGGGGTATTTGGCATTGAACAATTAATTTTTTATTCCGGCTAAAGTAATTGTTCGAAAAATTTGAAACTCTGTAGACTTTATCCTTATATTAGCAGCTGCTCCTCAGAATTTTTACAGATTTTCAGCTACTATAATTTTGGGGGTACAGCATAATGAAAAAAAAGGAAAAAAAAAATTTTATTTCTATCTAAAATTTTTTTTTTATAACATATTAAACCACTCGCATCCTTATCAGAAATTCTTACTTTTTTTCACTCTCGCACCCAAGTGGGTGGACGGCATATATTTGTTGCACTAATACAGTAATCAGGAGCTTTGGACGAGTTTTTCTTATGAACAAACGAATATTTCCAACAAATCAAAGGTCACTTCACTAGATGAAACAGTATTGCATCAATGTGCAATAGAGTGGTCCTTAAAAGGATAATTTTTTAAATTTATTACGATCACCTCTGAAGCGATTCCAATTACGGAAAAACAATTTCCTTTCAAGTTTAAGCTTTTAATTCCTACGAGAAGACGTACCACAAAAATTTGTTGTAATTTTTTTAAGAGAATTTTTTTTATATTTTTTGATTTTGTGTCTTTTTAAAAGATATATGATGCTTTCAATCGATATCTGAGATCGGTATATCGATGCGACTAATCATATTATGCCTTATTTTAACATTTGATAAATAATATATAATATTTAAATTTCTTTTAATACTTGTTTTGATAAATTAGTCACCTCTAAGTTTATTATTTGTTTTAAGCAATAAACAATAAACGAGACGTTTATAGTTTTGTGTATTATAATGTCGAAATAGTAATTTATTTACAATTTTATAACTATAATAAATTATCATTAAAATAGATCTATTTATAAATAAATATAGTAAACTTAATAAATCACAAAGAAAAGTTGCGGTACATGATCCCGTTGGGATTAAAAGCTCAAACTTTAAAGGAATTTTTTCTGCCATAATTGAAATCGTTTGAGAGGTAATCGTTATAAATTTGAAAAATCATCCTTTTAAGGACCACTCTACTGCACATTGATGCAATACTGCCTTAGTTAGTGAAGGGCGCTTTAATTTTTTGGAAATATTCGTTTGTTCGTAAGAAAAACTCGGTCGAAGTTCCTGATTACTGTATTAGTGCAACAAAGATATGTGGTTTACCCACTTGTGTGCGGGAATGAAAAAAAAAAAGTAAGAAATCCTGATACGGATGCTGAGTGATTTGTACTTATTTTAAAAAAATTTTAGATAAAAATACAAAATTTTTTTTTCTTTTTTTTCATCTTGCTGTACCACCAAAATTACGACAGCTAAAAATCTGTAAAAATTCTAAGAAGTAGTTATTATTATAAGGATAAAGTCTGCAAAGTTTCAAATTTTTTGAAGAATTACTTTGGCTGGAATGAAAAATTAATCGTCCAATGCCAAATTCCCCACGTTATTCAAACAGGAAACTTACATCGATGTGCGGCACGGGTTAAAATTGAGATAAAGACCTGAATCTTGGAGGATATTTTTTTTTAGTTTTTTCGAACCACATAAGTCTCTGGGATCATAAAAATTCGAAAATGTCCATAATAAGGACCACCCAAATATATTTTCTTGTTATTTTCATTTCAATGTCAAGCTCTTGAAATCGATCAGAACCACTTTTTTCAGAGCTTGAAATTGAAATGAAAATAACTAGAAAACAATACGGAATTTGAAAAAATTTTACTGATAGTAATCTGTAGAGAATAAAATTGTCAACAAAAAAGACTTCACAAAGTTTTGTGATAAGTCTGATAGTTTCACCGGAAAAATGAAAAGGTCTCCAACTTTACTTCGAGCTCTAATAACTTTCGAATAGATGGATTTATCGAAAAATGATAAGAAACCTTTTTCGTAGAGCGTTCAATTTTCTACAAAAATATGTATTAGTCTATTTGATCCATTGATTTCTCAACGAGGTTAAACATACTTAAAGCTACGAAAAATTTTTTCCAATGTTATTTAAATGGCAAAATCGAATTTTTCAATGAGCTAGGTCTGTAATCGACTTAGAATTTTTTTCTTATGCGAAAATTTTTTTTTTGTGTTGAACTATGGTTTTTTCCACATGCACTTGAAAAAAAAAATCTAGCTTCGAAATGAAGCACCCTAATATATATCTATATATATACATGCATCCAAAATTATCGATATCTCGAAAACTCAGTGAGATATCGAAAAAATTGATTCCCTAAAAAAATCTCATTTCGTCGAATTCTTCAAGAATCTGTGGTTATTTGGCAGCACCACAGAAACCGTAGGGTTTTCGCAATTTCAGATCACAGGGAAAAAAGGGCAACAGAAACTCATCCTCAGAGTTATTGGGTATAGTGGTGAATACTATCAGGAACACGCTGTGCATTAGATTTTAAGTCATCGTACCGTAAAATCAAAATTTCTAGGCTTATCAGGCTTTTTTTAATATTCTGATTACTGTATGTTACGGTGCTTTATCCAAGAATAATAACGGTCGTTCCTGGGACATCACAGTAAATTTTCCAGCTGTTTCGGAACATTCTAAGGAAATAACGCTAAATTCCATGATGTTATTATTGTTTTTGCCGTCAGACCCTCGGCTGATGTTATTTTACGGTACACTTATCGGGTGGTACAATGGAAATACCGAAGACTAGAACAGTATTTTCTGATAAATAACGACACATTTCAATAAATTTACTTTGCTGTCGGTAGAATGTATCGTAGATTTACAAAAATAACCGTCAAGTTATTGTACTACTTTTTCGATATTGTCACCATAATACACGATAATGACAACATATAAACCAAAATGACAAATTCCATAAAATCAATTCTATAAGGATATTTCTGACCTTTCTTTCTGGCTGTCAGATGATTTTTAGTAGATTTTATAGAAATCTAACTATTGTATTTGTCTTTATGATGGAATTTTCGAACAATTTTGCTACCTCTAAACTCATATAAATATATACAATGTAACGCGCCGTTCTCCAACGATAGCGTCCGCAATTCTACACCGATCTTAATGAAACTGAGTATACTTATTCTATGGACGATTACCTTGGATGAGTTCGAAGATGAGCCAATTCGGCCAATAAGTTTAGAAGTTATGGTTAATTGGAATTTTGTAAAATTTTCAACAAAAAAATTTGTTTACCGCTTTAACTGGATGTAACTTCTAATCGGAAAGATATAACTTATTTTCGTTTGTTCTATGTGAAAGCTCGTTCGATTGCCTACAATTTTGACTATACAGCTCATTGATTTGACCATTTTTTCTAATAGATAAATGGTTTTGAACATTTACAAAATATTATAAAAACTAATTTTATGCAGGTTTTCACTTTGATTATAGCCACAATTTCAGACCGATCACCTCGAAACTTAGTATACGTATTTTGTGGATGACTACCTTGTTCGAGTTTGAAAATGAGCTCAATCGGTCGATTAGTTTAGAAGTTATAGCATTTCAAAATTTTCAAAATGTCAAAAATTCATATTTTTACTTATTCTTTCTTCAATATCTTTTGAATGCGATAACTTATCAACTTTATATCAAATTCATCTGAAAACTTTTCAAATCAGCTTTAATTTTCATGCCTATATATATGCCTAGACCACTGAAATTACTTACTTTGCCATTCATTTAATGAAATTTTGCTATTGCATTAGTTCTCCTACTTCTTAGTAAATTCATGGAGCTACTTAAATTCATATTATCGCAGTGTGACACTTATAAAATCCAAACATCTCAATTCAGTGGGTATATACAATTTTGTTTTATCGACAGTGTATAAATGATATGATATATCAATAACAAGATTAACATTAGTTATGATAATAATATTCTCTATATCTACTCGTCGTTCGATATTCTAATAGGCTTTTTATTTCAAATATGAGTACTAATTTCAAGTATGACACTTTGATATATCACAATCAAATTTTAATCTTAGAATATTTTATTCGTAGATTTTATTGAAAGCAAATTATCGCCTTTGTCCTTATGGTAGAATTTTCGAGCATTAAAACCATAGTCTATCATAATTTTTCGAATAGGGTCCGGAATACCATTGGTCCGATGGTTTGAATATATGCATAGGTATCTTTAAATAACGTCAAATCAAAACATAGAGTGCATTATCATCAAAAATTCTTCTGAAGCTCATTTAGTTAGCTTCAATTTTTGGCATTATACTTATAATTTTTTGATTTTTTTGTTTTATCATCTCGAGAATTTTTAAAAAAATGTCAAAAAAAATTTTATTTCGTTATCAACTTTTATTTGAACAATGAAAAAAATTAAATAATGAGAAATCTACTTCCATTTCGGCTGCCGAATGGCCATTTTTTTTTCAACTAGAAAATAAAAAGTTAAAATATCATATTTTTTACAGACGATGATTTGTTAGACGAAAATCGACCTCGTGATGGTCGCCGAGGACCAAAACGACCACGAACTATATTAACTTCAGCACAACGACGTCAGTTCAAAGCTTCATTTGAGTTATCTCCAAAACCATGTCGAAAAGTTCGGGAAGCTCTTGCTAAGGACACAGGGCTTAGCGTTCGAGTAGTTCAAGTGTGGTTTCAAAACCAACGAGCCAAAATGAAGAAGCTTCAAAGAAAAGCCAAACCTGATCCAAGCACAGATAAAGAATCAAAAGAAGATCGAAGAACGGACAGTCCACATAGTGATCACAGTAAGCCATATTTATATCGTAGATTATTAATATTATATAAGCTATAAGAGAATCCTAAAAGATTCTAAATTTGAAAATAAATTGGTATCCACATGCTAATGAGAATTCTGAATTTTGTTTTACGAAGGATTCCGAACAATTATTTTTACTATTTGACAATTAGTTCTCGAAGTTTTTGAAGAGTCATAACACATATAATCAAATCAATTCTCGACACATACTTTTACTAAATGGAATTTAGGACATTACTATTTTATAAATAAACCTATTTGTCTAGCACAGAGACTACGTGATAAAAGTCAATTTTGACGCTATGTTACGTCCTGGAGTCGTGTCAGCTTTGGATCTGCTGGCGCGAGTTATTTGAATTGGACGTGACTGTAGATCTTCGGATACATGGTTAGTTTTCGAAAGCTCGAAATAACTTGGTCGTTGATGAAAGAATAAATATATTCGATTTGTTCATATCAAATGTTCATTCATTTATATCAAATAGAATAGTCAGAGAATTTAGTTGAAAATACACTTGAGTTTTACAATTACTATTTGGTAAATAACTTCGAGTCATAATAATAGTATAATTAAATTAAACCGGGAGTTTACTTGCGTGTACTAAACCGCACTGTTATAATTTCTGATGATGTGAGAGTGTAAGAGAGTGATGCATCGGGCTTCGGTTATTTATACCTTTATGCGAGCCAACACCCTAGAGAAAAGTAAAATAAGGTATTAGGGCCTGATTCCCAAAAATAGGAGTTGGTTGTCATCATTTGCTGCTGATGCTGTTACGTCAGCAGTCGGACGGTGTTTTACCGAGTGTCCAGATTTTTCCGGAAAAAACTAGTTTCCGATTTTATATTCTTTTGATGTTCGTTATTCGTCGTACAATCGTTCTTATCCATCCCTATTCATCGACATTCTTTTAGAAAAATCATCGGCGATGAATACGTATTTTAATGCATTAAAAATTCAATACGTTTAGATCTATAAATTGAAGTCTCTTTCACTCCTATCCAAAGTTGAATACGCCTTGAAATAGTTATTTTTGATACATATGTGAAAAAGTAGAGGTTCCGACAGGCTAGGAGTGGCGTTACGAGTCTGATTTTGTGGCACATTCTCACCAGAACGAGGACGTCGTTATACAAACGACCGCAGCAAGATTAGATTTGAAAGAAAAAATGTCTTAAAATTTTATCATTAAAAATTCAATTTTATAAAATAAGGATAGGAGGTTTAAATTTTTTAGTTAATTTTTAACTCATTCTTAAAATTATCTATACCTTAGCGACCAACGTTCAGCTGTGCCATCACTAGCACACACTTCCAAACAAGCACTTTGGTATTCTTGATGCCACAACCGGCGCCACGCTGATCGGTAAAACACAAGATAGAATTAAGGCCACACTCAGGAACACTGAAACAAAACACATCGTAATGAAGAATAAGAAGTCACTGAAAATTCCTGTCTTTATAAACAATGATCTTACCCCACTTGAGAGTAAAATAGATAAAAAGCTGAGAGATGAAGGCGAACGGCTGAGCGCTAAAGGTCTGAAGATAAAACGGGGGTTCCAGAAACGAATAGTCAACGACAAACCTATGATATGAGATTTGTCCTCGGAGGCTCTAGTACCCGCCTCCGGCATCCCCATGGACCTCGAAAATCCGACCTATGCAAATCCAGCTGGCTCTCCGACACACATGGTTAAGGACATCATACACCCCGCAATGCCAAAAAACTAGATTCCTATACATCACAGTGCACCACTCCAAACAACGTCATAAGACTCTTCTTCTGGAATGCTCACGGCTATAACGATATACAGGATGTTCTTTCAAATATCAACCTAGGATATGTCGGTATCTCTGAAACCTGGCTGACGGGAGAATTTACCCCTCCACCTTTCATCACAGGGCAAGTCACTTATGTTCCGGCAATCAAACCACTCGCGCAAGGGAGACCAAGCGGCGGATGGTCACTCTTACAAATTCAAACGACACAGAAACGTCACCTAAATCAGATCTATGGATAGCCACTAAAACTCGCTTGAGTAAACTCACAGTATTTATAATTCTAATCTATTTCAAGCCAAACATTTCCCTAATTGAATCCTTGGAGAAACTTCAGCTTATCCTTACAGACATTTGGAATACGAAATCATTTGACCTACTGATAGTGGGTGGATACTTCAATGCACGAGTGGGTCTGAATGTTCAATTGGAAGACGAAGTAGTGGGAAATTCAGTTCTAACGTCAAAACGTACATCACAGGATCACACACTCAACACTAAAGGCTCGATAATTTTGCAGTTCATGGAAGCAAACGGCCTGGTCTTATTGAATGGCAGAACACCGGGGGATGCTACTGGCAGTTTTACCGTCTCCGGTCAAGCAGGGCAAAGTGTAATTGACCTGATATGGGTCAACATCACAGGCTTACCCTACATTTACGATATGCAAGTTGAGGAAATTATTACGAGATCTGACCACTTTCCTGTTTCAGTTAGCCTTAATGCTAATTCCGAGCTATCTCGTCACCCAGGACTCCACACAAACGCGTTACGATGGATTGAAGAAAAATAAACCTCTTACTTCCAGAACCTTGCGTGGTCTCCTTTAGTCAATGAGGTCACTGTGGATGACCTAAATACACAGCTTCGTGACGCTATTGTTGGAACCACCAGCTGTGTCCAGATGAAACCGAGTGGGAACGGAAATTAACCTCCAGTGAAAAACAAGTCCTGGTACGATCAAAGCTGCAAGGACTTTCAACACTCTGTGAAAGCATTACTAAGGCAATGCAAAGCTAATAACAACCCAAGTTCATGGCAGGATTACATTAAAGCCGAGAAACAATTCTTCACGTACATAACCATCAAAAAGGCAGAATACAACGGTCTCATACAAAATAGGCTAGCCAACACAAGAAACTCTAAGGAATTTTGGCGAGCTGTAAACTCGATTAGAACTACATCTTTCAGACCCCCAGCAATCTCTATAGAGGAGTGAGAAGTTTACTTCTCCGCAGTCTACCCTCCAAGATGCCTTTGTAAAGTTGAGCAATCCAACTCTTCTCACCCTACACTGGACGCTGAAGTTACCTTAGAAGAGCTTTAAGACAGTATCAAGAAATGCAAACCAAATAAAGCGGCTGGGCATGACGGCATTGGCATTAAATTCTTCATGAACTTGCCTGACAACTGGCTTCTGTTTCTGCTGGCTTTATTCAACAAAATTATATCCACCGAAACCTTGCCTAAAGACTGGTCAAGAATAATTATAGTGATGTTATTCAAAAAAGGCATTCCAACGGATCCGGGAAACTACCGCAGCATAGCGCTGGTAAACAGCATTACTAAAATATTTACCCAGATAATTAACTGCAGAATAAGAAAATGGGCCGAGAACGAAAAATTCATCCCAGAGGAGCAAGCCGGATTTCAACCAGGCAAAAGCTGCGCTGATAACGTGTACAATCTTATCGCGCTACTGCAATCTCAGACAAGATTCAAGGGTGCATCAGCGTGGATCTTGTTTATAGACTTCAAAAAAGCATTTGACTCGGTTCCGCACAAGAAACTCTGGCTTAAATTGGCCACAATGGGGCTGAGTCCCAAGATGATCAACATCGTAAAGTTACTGTACGACAATGCGTCAATGCAAGTGAAAACAGGTGACAAGCTATCCAATGACATTGAAGTTACACAAGGTGTCCTTCAGGGCGAGATCTTAAGTCCCCTTCTGTTTACTCTTTATTTGGCTGACATAACGTCGTTTTTTGAAAAACAGGGGCTGGAGGGTATCAGTAGAGATAAGTCTGCAACCCTGTTCCTGCTGTATGCAGATGACATAGTCATGCTCACTCGTTTAGAAGCCCACCTACGCAAAGGCCTCCAAATTTTAGAAGAGTACTACAAGTCAAAAGGCATGTTGATCAACGTAGACAAAACAAAAGCGATGAGAGTCAGTTCAACAGGCAAAGGTGGCTGCAAGCACTCGACGTTTCACTTCAACGGAAAAGTGATTGAGATAGTCAAATCCTACACTTACTTGGGTGTGGTTATATGCTCTAACATCATAGGTACTGCGTCGATAAATTACGCCATCAGCAAAAGCAGGCTAGCTTTGAATACCGTTCTATCCATTCTGGCAAAGCTAAAGGCTGAATCGTGGGTGGATAAGCTTCAAATATACAACAGCATGTCTCGCAGCACACTACTATACCTAACCCACATCTGGTGTCTCAGACCTAAGATACTTGAGAAGCTTGAAGCTGCGCACCTAGAATTCTTTAAAAAGCTGTTCTCACTTCCAAAATGCACACCTGGCTACGCCCTAAGAGTAGAGCTCAACAGGCCCTGAACTGGATTATCAGGGTACTTGAGCTTGAAGACCACAAACTTACCCAGACGTGTCTCCTCCGTCTGGCCACACTCAGAACGACGTCACCCAACAACTGGTGGCAGCATCTAGATAGCATGTTAAAGCATATCGGGGAAGAGGAAATATTGGACAATCTAAACGCTAATTACTGGAGGGCGCGCAAGGCAGAAATCATGAGTAAATACCGTCGCCATCTGGCACTGCAGGACCGGGAAAGGTATTCACGATCTCATGCCTGCCAAGTCATTTTGCCAGTACCACTATTTAAAGGGCTCCCCGGCTTTATGAAAGGCATCTCCCAACACCTGGTAAAACCCTATATACAACTAAGATTAGCCAACAAATTCTCATGGTACTTAACAATTGGCAACGAGTCGATCAGCCTAGCTCCTTTGAAGGACTGCGCTTTTTGCGGCACAGGAGCCAAGGAGACAATCCTACATTTCCTTGTTGAATGTCCATACTACAATGATCTGTGACTTAAGTTCTGGGAAAAAGACTGTTTCTTCGGAACGCCCTACAAAAAACTGGGTCGGCTGCTGGGGGTGACGCACTCCTCAAATCTAGATTCACTTTTTGCGTACCTAAAAGCCAGTCTAAAATTGCGAAAAGCTTTCTGCTCTTCACCATTGGTTGGTCAGGACAGGGGGTCATCAGCTGTAATACTTCTCGCTCAACGCGACAATTCAGTTATTGATGCACTGTGATGGATCTATATTGAGAAATTTATTAGTAATTTATGCAATCTTTTGTTTTTCTTTGGTGCCTTGTGAACTATTTTTGGTGTTAAATACATAAATAGTATACTATTATTATTGTAAATCGGGTTCAGCGAACTCATACGCTATGCATATGGGGATAGTATCCCCGATGATGCATATAAATAAATAATTAATTAATTATTATTTTTCATTAATATAAAACTTGTTAACTGTATATCAGTATCAAGAAACCAAATGTATGCATTACATTAGTTTATATGAATCCACCGCTAACTCTTATCCGATTATCATGCTACCTAGCGAGTGATTGTGTCAGTAAAAGAAAATATCATAAACTGTAGCACTTATGAATGGACGTGTGAGAATGTCGAGACACATAGATAGCCAGAAGTTATTGATCTAAATGTGTGCGAGGAATAGTGACTGAACTATGGTTGGTCGGAAATCACATACATTAACCCGTAAAAGTATTGCTTAAAAATCTAAATTCCGTGGTTGGTATGACAAAAAATTTGTAACTTGCTACCTTCAAAATCTAAATCGGTCTATCCTTTCGAAAGTTATAAAATATTTATACACGAACGTCTGTACACACAGACATAAACTTTGACATTCTATTGGAAATAGTCAGGATAGCTCCGTAGGACCCTAAAACGTCGAGATCTGTTCAGAACTCAGTTTTTTAAAATCAGTCCAAAACCTATAACTTCCTTTTTTTTTTAGTTTTTAATTTTCTTGGAGGGAAGTTAAAAAAGTTGTAAGTGGTAATAACTAAGGATAAAGTAAATTTTTAATACGCCAGCTGACCTATGAAAGTCAGTTTTATACAAAAAAAATGTACGGTTGGTTTTTTCGGAGCATAGATAATCAATGTTTTGAGATTTAAGACTGTGGGATTTTTAGATCAAAAAAGTGAACATTTTCATTTTTCATGTCCCTGCGAAACTCTACAAAAGTCAACTTTCTGGAAAAAATTTACGCCATTCATATTCTCTTCTCGAAATAGGGTAAATGCACCAATTGTTGACCGGACACCAGTTAGCTGACCTATGTGTATAAAAGTTAAGTAATTAACATCTTACAAAGGTCTTTTGGTTTTAGATGTAAATTAACTATGAAATATAGTATTGGCTCTTCACAATAAAAAATTGCGCAGAGCATTGCGCCATGACAACCGCGATTAAATATATATTATGTGTTCGTTTACAACAAGTTTAACCATAAACCAGTCAAAAATAACTAGAGTACACTTAAAAGGTGAGTGCTTTTTATTATGAATTCAATGACATTAATTGTTTAAATATTAAATATTATTGTGTTATTACGTTAGTTGAAGATCAGATGTCAACTTTTATGAATAGTCGAAGTAAAATTATGAATTTTAATATCCAGGGAAAAAATGATTTTGCCTAATGATATATAATCACTTATATATGATTAGATCCAAAAATTGGCCAGATCTGATTATATATAATCATGCATAAATGAATATAGTCATTTTCAGAATCTCATTTAGAATACCTGTAAATTATTAATTACGTAATTTATGTTGAATTTATTGTCTTCATCAATATAAATGTCAGTTAAATTTAAATAAAGAAACAAAATTACTATCCGTTCACTACTATTTTAATACGGGGTTACCTGTCCAATTAATGTCCCACGTCGATGCTGCTCAACTTTGGTAATCGTTGGCTGGTATGTTACGTCCTGGCTGATGTTTTGGCGCTTGCGTAGTTGAGCGGTCGATTTAAATTGGACGTGATGAAAACTTACATATAATTATAAATAATAATTAAGTATGGGTTGAACAGCCATCATTTGGTGGTTTAAATAAACTGGTTATATTTATATGTTATCAAATATATTATCTGGATCTGTTTTATTCAATGAATAAAGAGATAGTTGGAGAATTTGTGAAACGTACAAATGTGGTATTATAAAATTGTTAAGTTATTCTCAACAATAGCTTCGAGAAGGTGAGAACGAAGTTGTGTTTTATTCTGAGCCTGACTGCTCTCGATGATTCTATATTTCAGACTGACTTCTCTTGATCAAAAAAAAACTAGAGTAACTCTTATCAATACGTTTGAGCATCAGACCCACGCATCGATTCATTTGGAGGGGTTATTCGAGATAACGCATGTTCTCGAATGATCCATTCTAATCTTTATTGAATATACTTCATTCTCACGATCTTTCCACTTTTATCACTAACAAATGAGTCACTTCTCTATTACCAAAAGTTATCTTAAACAAAATAGATGTTTGTGCAGCTGCACGTCTCGAGGATTAACTCGAGGCGTCAGCGCTTATTGATATTTGATAAAATATAGAAAAATAACTTTATCAACTATTACTTATATCCTTAACGTTCAAATATCTTAAATAATATTATTCCATTATTATATTATATTATTTTATATAATTCATTAAATATTATGGAAATTCCTTGATTATCGATATTCGATATAATTAGTTAGATTTCAGGTCGGTTATTAAGGCAGTAAAAGCTTACGTCATCTGCCATATAGGCTGGGACGTAACGGTAGTCTGATCCTCTAGTCTGCTATACACTTATAATTATGAAATATTCATGGCATTACTTGACTCGAGTAATCAAATTGATACGTCCTACGTAAATAATGCACCTAATAATAATTTTGGTTTTGTACATAAATTACAATAGAATTCACTAGATAGATATAATCAAATCTATGAACTTATAAATACTTGACTCTAAATCGATATCGATTTATACTTTTAAATTGCTGCTGAAATCTTTGAAGATTTTTTAAGTATTGGGGATTTAAGTTTGATTGATAGTTAAAAAAATAAAAATTTAATAACATTGATATTAAAAAATTGTCATATTATGTAGTAAATATTTATATATGTATATTAGGGTGGTCCTTATTTTGGACATATTCGAATTTTTATGGTCCCAGAGGCTTATGTGGTTCGAAATAAATAAAAAAAAATATCCTCAAAGTTTCAGGTCTCTATCTCAATTTTAACCCGTGCCGCACAGCGATGTAAGTTTCCCATTTGAATAACACGGCGTTTTTGGCATTGAACAATTAATTTTTTATTCCGGCTAAAGTAATTGTTCGAAAAATTTGAAACTCTGTAGACTTCATCCTTATATTAGCAGCTACTCCTCAAAATTTTTACAGATTTTCAGCTACTATAATTTTGGAGGTACAGCATGATGAAAAAGAAGAAAAAAATTATTTTTTTTACTTTTACCTAAATTTTTTTCCAAATAACGTATTAAATCACTCTGCATCCTTATCAGAAGTTCTGAATTTTTTTTCATTCTCGCACCCAAGTGGGTAAACGGCATATCTTTGTTGCGCTAATACAGTAATCAGGAGTTTTGGACGAGTTTTTCTTATGAACAAACGAATATTTTCAAAAAATTAAAGCGCACTTCGCTAAATAAGACAATAGTGCATTAATGTGCAGTAGAGTGTATCTTAAAAGGATTTTTCGAATTTATTACGATCATCTCTCAAAATAGTTTCAATTACAACAGAAAAAATTCCCTTGAAGTTTAAGCTCTTAATTCTAACGGGAAGAGTTACCGCGAAATTTTTTATTGTGATTTTTTAAGAAATATTTTTTTTTATGTTATTCGACTTTGTCTCTTATTCAAAAATACGTCATGCATTCAATTGATATCTGAGATCGGTATATCTATGCTACTAATCATATTGTGCCTTAGTTTAACATTTAATAAATATTATCAATAAATTAAATTGCTTTCAATATTTGCTTAAATAAGTTGGTCACCTTTAAGTTTATTATTCGTTTTAAGCAATAAATAATAAAGAAAAGGTTGATAGTTTTATGTATTATAATATCAAAATAATTATTTATTTACAATTCCCTAACTATAATATATTATCAATAAAATAGATCTCTTTTATAAATAAATATAATAATCTTGAAACATCACAAAAACAAAATTTGCGAAATAAATAACATTTTCGTAGCGTTAAGTTCGTGCTCTTATTACATTTAAGTAAAAATTTTAGAAATTTTTGTCTAAGTCTGACAGATGATGATGCATGAGACCCGGGCCACGACGATTCTCTCATAGGAAACCTGAGATGCAACGTTAACATTTTGATAATATATTATACCAAGGAGCGACAGAATCAATTCAGTCGATCACAAGATCCAGTAGAGCCAAGAACTCTACACAAATCTGCTGGCTTGATCCAGTCACTCGGACTTTGAGGCAAAATATATATCAGTATTTTATTAAAATACGCACTCCTTATTTAAACTTTGGGCGCTGCTACCGGCAGTCTAATACTCTCAACTGTTCTAGGTGCTGATACCGGCAGCCTAAGCACTGTCTTTCCGAAAACAAAATTCATGCCGAGAAGCCGAAGATCAGGCAAAAAGGCTCAGCTACGTTGCGTATTACGAACGATAGCCGAAGACCTCGGCCGATCTCATCACAGACTGTTCGAATTGCGGGTTGTTGCCGAGGAAGTCCTCCTCGATCCGGTGACGTGGGTCGTTCGAAATCCGGTTAAAGAGTTACTAAGTTCGAGTATCGCAATAAGTGAAGTTCGTGAGCCGTCGAGCTATTGTGTTGTTGATCCGTCAGGCTTTGGTAGTGTGATCCAACAGCTGGAGTCACTCGCCCTTACGAGCCTTTAAGGCTCGTCTTGTTCAGAGGAGGCGTCAAGGGAAAATCCGGCCTTCTGGACCGGCATTAGCGAGGGTTGGCATTTGGTTCCGGTGAACGTTCAATCTGTCTATCCACTTAGTGGAAGCATTCCGTTCCACGACCCTTGTTACGGGTACTATTTCATATTTCAAAGCCACTGGCAGAGACGAGTACGCACCAGCGGGAGTGAAAAAGCTACGTAAGAAAGGGATTATTTGGGCTGACTCATGGGGCTAATAATCTCCACCATAGAAAGTCAATAAAACTTTTTTTTTTCATGAACTAAAAGAAGGTCAACAGCTGATGCACCTAAGGTCTATCGACACCCTAACGACGTCAACCTGGTCAGTTTAAAACTATTTTGTCTACTAAATAGATAAGCCAGAATGTAACAGTATTTATTTTTTTCTTTTACGAAATCAGGGGATTTTTTTAAAACTTCTTTCAATGGTAGAAATTAATTCAAAATCACTCAAAAAAGAGTGAACAACAGCCAAAAATAGTTTTAACAATGAATAAGACCGAAAACAAAATTTCCCAAATTTTCAAAAATCGAAAAAAAATAGTAATTGTCTGAATTCCGCTATCGGCCGGGGCTTAAAATTTCGAAAATCGATCGAAGTTAAACGTAAAAAAAATTTCGGAAAAATTAAAGGACACAAACAGTTTTAACATCACGATCCAAATTTTACATTCCAAAAATCTTAGAAAAAAACACTCGGCATAATTTTTTTCCGAAAAGTGCATATAAAAACGAAAATTTCGAAAAAAACACTGGATTTGGATCATTATTATGGAAGTTATGAGCAAAAAAACCGTAAAACCGTAGAAACAGCGGTTTTTACAAAATTTCGCATCTTTTGTACCGGTGATCAAAGAAATCTTAAGCTTGGCCGAAAGAATTTTTTGATAGGTATAAAAAAATGTCAAAAGATAGAGGAAATCAAAAATGCAAAGTTTAAAAACTGTCCGATTCGACATGGAATGCCCCATATGTGTATACACACATATATATATATATATATATATATATATATATATATATATACATACATAAATTTTTTAACGAATGGTATTTTTGAACTCTACTCAACTAATTATGATAGTTGATGACAAAATTCCTTGAAAAATCGACCATGAGGACAAATACAATAGTTAGATTTTTAATAAAATCTACCTAAAAGCCATCCTTTTCGAAAATTTATAATTTTTTTTTTTGGTTGGGTGAAATCATTTAAAAAAATTATGAGAAACGTCTTTGATCGGGTAGAAGAAGAGAATAAATTTTCTGCCAAACCTAAAGGGGTCGGGTTCGAAAGTGGTCGATTTGGCGTGGAATGCCCCAGATAAACAATTATCATTGAATGAATCGTTTTGTTCAATCGGGGTCAAGCATATTTCGAAATATCGCGTTTGAAAATTGACTTGTTATGTCTTGTCACCAGCTGTGGTTATTTTTTAATCTATTTTTACCGAATTATTCAGCATGATAAAAAAATTAATTTTAATTCAAACAGTATTACATTTTTTTTATAGGTCATTATTTAAATGCGTTATCAATGCGAGATGGAGAATCATCAAGTTTCTCAACGGCAACTCAGCCACTGAACCCGAATAATCCATACTCACCAGATGGTAAGAACTTTAAAAAATATTCTTATACAACATTTTTTTGGTGCCACAAGAAAAAACATTGCTGTGATAGCAATGCCGTTAGGTTATAGTAACCATTCATAGTTTCAAAAATCGTAGCTTGATATCATGGTAACCCAGGAAAAAATAATCAGACCTGATCAACTATAAACAGGCGTAAGTCTTCAGACCTGATCAGACTTTAAGTCAACCTTTTTCTAATTTTGTCAATCGTAAGCCCAAAAGACTCGTGCCTATACAGGTCTGATTAAGTTTCATTATTCTTTTTGAGTCTGAAACAAGATAAATTTTTTGTTTTTTCTCATTGAAAGTTTTAAATATTCGTTACATTAGAACATCTAAATATTCTATAATGTAAATTGACTACCATAAAAATTATGAAACGGATTATTATATAAAATTTTTAGTGGGCAATTATCTATGTGAGCGATCGAATATGTTAAAAAAAATTTATTGAATTTTTGTGTGTAGATTTATTTCAATCATTAAACTCATAAATCGTCAATGAACAGCATATTTTATTATTCAATTTTTCAAATTATTTGGGCGATTATTAGAATCCTACAGTAGTGTAAATTTATCTATAATTATCGCTAATTCGAATTTTATTGTTTAATCCAACATATTAGACTTGGTCAGACATGATCAGGCATGGTCATGGATGATCACGCCTGAACGTATTAAACGCTTTAGACACGATCATACGTAAACAGACATGGCCATGTCTGAACATTTTTTTCCGGGAATTCTTCATTTGAATACAGCGTGGATTGCTGTGTTAACCTATAGAATGTTGTGTTAAGTCCACTATCTATATAAACGTTGATACAGATTGTTATTGTAACATGCACTGCTACATTCACAGTACGAGGTAATACGTTATGAATTTGGATTGAAACATCATGCTTCAAAAACATTTGTTAAAACTTTCGTTGTTACTTTGTGTATACCCACCTAAACACTTTTCAAGCAACTCGTCTATCGTCAGGTCTTCATAGATCGACTTGGAAACTTCTTGAACTCCTACAGCAGGAGCAGGAGGATGCTTGAGAGTATTTGAATTGCCGTCACCAATATGAATCCCATACTTCACAGAAAATTTCTCTAATGATCGAAAAAGCATCTTAACAATACCGTCAACCTCCATCTTTCCAGCACTACCTTTGTGATTAGCTAAACAGTATATTTTATGCTCTTCATACCAGGCCAAATTGTCCACTTTATCTATTTTTTTCCTACACTCGCATGCTTTGTAATAGCTTGACTTTACATCGACGCCAACGATTTTTCCAGTGTGCTGAAAGATTACAGAAATGATTTCATCGAGAAAAGAGAAGCCGCTTTTCGACCAAGAGCCATCACCAAAAACAGTAAAAATATCCTCTGGTTGTCCATGATTTATATTTTTAATTTTTTATTCGACAACAGCTTTGTGCGACATGGAATCAAAAACTGAATCAACGGAATTCGCGATGTTATCGACAATTCCATAATAAGAAGAGATACTCAAACCTATACCTCACTCTATGAGATTACAAAATATCTTTATGCCATGAATACCAACTCCAAGTTAGCCCATCACAAACACTAGACGACGATTAACTTCACAACCAGTTCCAATCATTGGACACGAGTCAGTACATTTACCATCGCAGATACAACTCAAACACACTTTGGACCCTGATTATCGTTAACCGTATTTACTAGAAGAAACTTCAGCACCCTGATTGGAAAATACGATTCATGACGATTAAAAATGTTTTAATCGTTTTGAATCGTCATGAATCGTCAATTGATGATTGAAGATGATTCAAAACGATTAAATTGGATCTTTTAATCTCTCCAATTCGTCTGCTAATGTACTTGCATAATCACTTCCACATTCATCGGTTAATCGATTTACACAAAACTTTCACTTTTTACCGGGTCTACCTGAACGTTTTGAACTTGTTCTCGTAGATTTTTTTCTCCATAATGAAAATCAGACTTGGACAGACGTTGCTCATTGAAAATCTGAGCAAAACTAATATTACTACACTAATATTAAGGATTCAAGGCCCTTACTTTATTTTTATACTTACCTAGTAAGATTTAATTCTAAGACACGGAGCAAAAACATCTGCTTTGATTAATGAAGGTTGGGAGTGCAAATAAGACAAGGAGCATCCGGACGAGCGTACTTAGGTAGAAATATTTGCTACAAACAAATCACAAAATAATATGGTTATACTGCTCCGATGATTTTAATTTTTTGACACAATTCTTTTAGATAGATATACTTCCGAAAACTGAAAAAAAAAATTTGTTTTTTTTTTAAAAGTTCAAACCAAAATTATCCCTTTAGTACTCGCCCAGGAAAAAATTTACAGACATGACGATGCCTGCTCATGTATGTTTAGGCCTGAAATTAGACATGATCATGCTTGTTCATTAGGCTGCATCAAAAAAATTGACTATTTTTAATTTCAAAAAGTACTATGAAAATATTGTTCAGGATACCGAAAAAATGACCCTTTTAATATTGATGGATGTTTCATTGCGATTTTCTATTTCCCATTTGATTAATATAGGAAAATTTGTTTTTTAATGTTTGGAATTTTATCACTCTTTAGCAAATCGAAATATTGGAAGTAAGAAGAAATTTCGAATAGCGGCAAAAAATAAAAAAAAAATATGGGAAAATTACAACCAAGCAAACAAAAAAATAATTCTTAATCAAGATCAAGTATTTTTCTTATGCATTTTGATACCTTCGAGTAAACCTTACCCCACCATGATCTGTCTTAAAAAATCATGGCGCCCGAAAAAATCCGTAGATAGGGATCACTAAATGATGGATAAGGACTAGTGTGTATAATGGCATGTCTGAAATCTTAGTGAGTAAAAGTGGAAGAAACCCTTCTTAGGGTATTGAGGAGAAGTTGCGTTTCACCACTAATCTGTAACCTGTAGACCATTACAGGATATCAGTACCACGGGGGGCTCATTCCAAGCCCACTTTGACCGGATTTTATTTTCTGAGATGGTAGTAGTGTTTTGCCCAAGTGAGGAAGGACTCGTGGTGGCTGGTGGTGAAGCACCCACATGTATTGCATGAGAATCATTAATCCAAGGGTACGTTAATGTGAGCTTATGCTCGTATTTCGCTTTTATAATATTATGGTGGAGAATAGGGATATTGCGCAGCGTGAGAATGCCCAAAAGGGCGAGGTATCGGCCTCCTGTCAAACAAAGGTGGTCTTCGGTCACGTTACATTAATTAATAGTATTTTGATACGCCCCAAGCTGTTCTTCTTTTTCAATTTGGCTTAAATAATCGAAGCGTCTTGCAGCTCGGAAAGTAGAAAATCTATCAGGGACTTAGCAAGCGGATAATAGCATTTTGGAAAACTGAAAGAAAAAAAAGTGGAGGAAGTCCTTTACATAGAGTATGAGGAGAAATTACATCCCACCACTTCCATAAGCAACTATGTTGACCGGCGCTGGGAGTCTGGTAACACGAGGGGCCACTTTTCAAGCTCACTGTGACCAGAGTCTCTTTATTTCCTGAGATAGTAGTAGTGTTTGGCCCGAGAGAGTGAGGACTCGTGGTGGCTTTGGTTAGATACCACGCACAATGAGGATTTTTCATTATACCTCCAGTCAATGTCCACCTTAGTCGTCATTTGATTATATTTTTCGGTTAAGAGTGTTGTCTTGGTCGGAAAATAGTGATGACCTCGCAGCACATGTATGCCCAAAAGGGCGCGCAAACGGCCTCCAGTCGGTGGAGCTGGACTTAGGTCCCGTTACATTAATTAAGTGTATTTTGATACGCTACATCCAAATCCGAAGTCACCTTAACTTAGTTCAAAATACAAATAGAATACAAAAATATAATATAATTAAACAAAATAAATTTTTATTAATTAATTACTGGAATTATCACAAAATCACATTAACGTAAGTTCTTTAAATCCCTTAAAAAAAAATAATACATCTTTTATTTATTAAATCAATAATGACTAATGAAGATAATTATAATATATCGTTGTATCAGGTAAAAATATCAACATAAATTCATCATAAATCATAATATTAGATCATATAAATAAATTACAGATTGTGATGAAGCTGATTACTATATAAATATTAATTAATTACTAGAATTATCACTAAATCACATAATCTTAAGTTATTGTAACAATTCCGTCAAAATTAACAATACATCAGTTATTAATTAAATCCATATTAATTTTTGGATATATTAATTATTATATATCACGTTTTCATAAACTTTGAATTTGTTAATTTGAATATTATTCTAATAAACATTATAGTAATATTATTAATTATTGTGACAATAATCATATGAAAATCATTAAAAAAAAAAAGTACATAATTTTATCACTGCCCTGGTCGAAATTTTTCGGACTTTTGTCTGAAAAAGTTTTTAGAACTCTAGAACTGAGTTATTCAGACAAAAGTCCGAAAAATTTCCACCAGGGTAAACACAAATAATAATTTCAAATATTCAAAAACATCAAATAAAATAAATAATTAATTCCAAACATGTTAATATATGTATAAAATATAGAAATAATGGCAATACTAACATCTGCTTTAATTATCAACATTGATTGAAATTATTTTTGCGACATTTCTCAAATATTGTAATTTATTATCAGGATCATAATTCGAAACGACTGTCATCAATCGAGCATTATAATCACGATAAGCTTTAGCTTGAGTAATAGTCTTCATTCCTGAATCGATCTGAGAAATAAAGGCTTCACTTCTCGATTGTTCGTCTTTTAATTTATTAATCAACAATCCAACAGAAGCATGGCACACACCTATACGGCGGTTAAAACCATTGTGCCATCCTTCTATTGGATTGATAGATCGTAAAAGGTTGTCAATTACAGAACGGTAACAATTCCACATTTTGATGTCGAATAACGGCTTATTTCTTTTTTTATTACTATGACGTAATTCACCAATCCAAACTGTTTCAAAGTAAGATATTAAAGGCTCCAATAAATCACTGTTGCGATCATAAAAATCACTATTAACAATTAACTCGAATCCAGAAATCACATCGCCAGGTGGAATATACGCTTATGCCAATAGCAAACGCAAATTAAATGAAAAAGTAACATCTGTGTTGTAACGAGCTTGTAATCCACAAGACTGAATTTCACGCCAAAAACATTGATTAAAATGGAAATTACAGCCAGAAACTTTAACACCAGCATATATTTTCTTGAAAGCCTCAATAAATGACTTCTCAAAGTCAATCATAATTAGACTAGGAGAAAAATTAGGCAAAGCTTGTCGCAAAACCGTCAAAGCTTGGACGTATATATTTTTTGACTTATTTGGTAATAACATATACACGAGCGGGATAGATTTACCACCCATGAAGCCATGAACAGTGTATAGTTGTGAAAAAATGTTTGGTACGACACTGAAAGTCCCGTCACTCAACCTATAACAGGGCTAAGCTGCTACTCTGGTCGTCCTTTTTAGGGGCGCCACTGGAAGTAATAACGGCCTCCCAGAGCCGGGTCTTAGATCGTCAGGGTCGGTGTAATTTTGGTTAATTGTAAGAGAAGGATGAGGAAGGATAATTTATAAATAAATCAATATAATTTAAACTTTTCACTTTTATCCCTTTTATTTATTTAAACCTTTTAACCTTATTATCTTATAACCTTGTACCTTATAAACCTTATTAAACCTTATAACTATATATCTTATATAAACCTTATAACTTTTTATAAACCTTATAACATAAACCTTATTTTAACCTTTTTATATAAACCTTTCATTATAACCTTTTATTTTATTTATGACCCGCAATAATTAAAACATAGCCGTTACCTTTGGCCTATCACACACACATACTTTTAGACCTTATTAGCCAACTACCTTTGGCACTAAATTTAAAATCGCTTAACCTTCGCGAGACCTTATTTTCTAGTTTTAAAATCTAGATCATCCTGATCTATTCCACACACACTCTCACTCAGTCCCCTGGACTATTTTTTACTCACTCTGAGTTTATAACTAAATTGAATGGCGTCCCGCCATTGACTACTTCTCCCACCACAACTTTTTACACTTTAATAAATAATTATTTAATTAAATATTGAAATTTAAGAGATTAATTCAATTAATTAATTATTTGTTTTTAATTCCTCCCTTAATTCCTTTACATATCTTATTTTCCATTCCAATAACTTTGGTGAGTCGGTCATCTTTTTCAAACTCTTCTCCTCATCTCCTTCCTCCAGTTTTCAACTATTTTATTAACGATTTAGATTCTTAACTTTCCTTTTCCATTTATTTTATTTATTTTCCTTACTTAGTTGATTTATTTAATTGATTAATTACTTTATTTAAATTAATTTCCTTAATTAATAATTGACTTGTCACTACCGGTGACCTTGACTACGGACTTGATGTTTATTACCGAGATATTAATTTTCTTTATTTTAGTTTTAATTAATTTTAATTTATATTATTCATTAATTTAATTATTCTACGGATTCTATTATTGACTAGACTCAATAATTTCCGGTACGTGGGTTACACGATCTACCTGGAAATTTCTAGAACATTTCCGGTGAACTGCCTAGAAATATTTTACTACGCAATAGCTCCGGCAACCTGCCTGGAGTCAATTAATTTAGTTAATTTATATATTTTAATTCTAGCCAAATTTATATATGTTAATTTCCCAAATTAATTACGACGCGACGATACTAGATATGCGACTAAATACTTAATAAATTTTTCCGGCTTCCGGCCTGGAATAAATTTATATAAATACCTTTACAACAATTAATTTTTCGCTGATTTTGTCCTCGTCGTTATATTCTTCTAGTATCTGGTCCTGGGTCTTTGTGTATTTCCTTTCGTCCGTCTCTTTAGTGTTTTATTGTTTGGTCCTGTCCTGTATTTGTCCTCTCGCTTTCTTTCTCTCACACCAACCCGCGTTCTCTCCTTTACCTGCTTTTCAAATACAATCAGTAATTTTCCAAGGGGATACCGGCTACCGGCCTGGTATTTTATATAAAATTTGGAAATGATTATCGCTTGGTTCCACAATCGTTAACCCAAGTCGCAATTAAATAATTACCTGATGAATCTATTGGCGTCTGTTGGTGGCGTCTGTCCAGTTGTACTCTCACTTTTCTACGTCTTGGCGGTCCGGTCGCTCTCGTGACAAGTGCCGCTTTTCGTTCCGGCTTCCGTTTATAAAATCTTACACCCCGTATGACTTCGGGTGTCTTCGGTTATCAGTCACTCCTACTTAACGTTAATTGGGGACTGACAGACGAGCCTCCGATTTTCACTCCCCGGTCGACTAGTCGCAACCTACGCGGATAACCCTGGGTGCTATTGCAACTATATCGACGGTGTAAACAATAGATTTTATTTTGAATTTATTTGAACGCGGTAAATTCAATTTACCCAGTTACAAACCACTGATGACATCGACTCAAAACATTCAAATTTTTTGCTGTTGTAAAAATCAAAAATCTATTCTTCGAACCACCATTATCATGGAGCAAAAATAACTCTCCTGTATAAGTGTGCTTAAATTCATTATTTAACCCCAAATCGTGACGTGAAGCAACAGCTAAAAGCTGAGGGTTATCTTTCGCTCTAATCCGATTAACTGTTCGGCTCATAGATGAAAGAATAGGCAACACAGCTGAAACAGGTGATAACACACCACGCAGTGCTTGAGTAACAATAGTAGCTGGTTTGGTATCACCTTTTCTTGCCTTTTTAGCAATCTTAGAATTTAAAATCTTGGCCTGTACTTAAGCAATATCACCTGCATGCTCATGCTTAGGTATTACACCGACAATATTTCCTATACAACAATAAAAAAAACCAATTAAGTGAAAATAATAAGCTTTAAACATAAAAAAAATAAATAAATAAATAAATAAATAATTACCAGTTTTTATTTCTGAATCTGTATGGATTAGAATATTACAATTTACATTTGAAGCACAACGCCATGATACACAAGTTTTGTTGACAGATTTTTTAGAATATTAAAATCCTTCGTGAAGCAACAAATTTTTTTTTTTCTGCGATGGCACAAATGTCAATGGCATCGTATACAATATATAAGAGAATTTGATATCAATAATTGAATTAAAAATGAAGTGATATGAAATAATACGCAAATGATACTCGAAAAATCAAACACAGAAATAATGTAATTGAACGTAATGGAGCAATTAATGCACTGATGCAAAAAATTAAAGGAGCAGAAAAATTTTATAAATTTTTTAGTGATTTTTGGAAGGCTGTAACTTGGTGAAAAATGATCGCATCGAGATTTTAAAAAAAGCATTTTACAGCTTGAAATCTCTAGTTTTGGTGCATTTTTTTCAAAATTTTTTAAAAGCTCCGGTTATTACGCAAACATGAGAAATACCGCGAGACAAAAAATTTCTAAATTTTTTTTTTTCTTCCAAAGAGCCCACGGACCGCGAAAAAATTCTTTCAACTAAACGAATGCATAGTTCGTTTAGCAAATTTATTCAGCTCCAATTTTTTTTGTTTTTTTAACCTCGTAGGACGATTTGTCGCAGAGATATCAGCCTTCAAACAGAAAATGATCCTTTTGGCTTTGATCATCGGTATTTCAGGTACCAATGATCGCACAGAAAGTTGAAGGGCGGCGGTGAAAACTTGAATAAATTCCCTATAAGACCCTGTCATCATTTTTTGAAAAAAAAATTTTTTTTATTTTTAACATCCATCAGAAGTAAGTACAAAAAATGACTTTTTTTGGTTTTTTAGTAAATCAACCGCTACTCTGCAAATATCTATAAAAAAAATAATGTTGCCAGGGAATTTTTCAGCTTAATGTACCCCCAAGACCCCTGTAAATTTTTAAATTGATCTATCGAACCGTTTTTTGGGAATCATCGATCAAAGTTTAGCTAAACAATAAAAGGAGCAAGTTTTGTTCCTTTAATTGTGTAATCATAATCAAAATGAAAAAAATTTTTTTTTTCGACTTTTCTCAAATTTTTGCGTTGGTTACTCAGCAAATGCAAGGAAATGACAAAAAAAAATAAAAAAATTTCCAAAAAATGCCAAAAAAAATTTAGAACACAAAAAACAAGTTTCAATTTCTTTTTTTTTCTTCAATTTTTTTTGGACGTTTTTTGGAAATTTTTAATTTTTTTTGTCATTTCCTTGCATTTGCTGAGTAACCAACGCAAAAATTTGAGAAAAGTCGAAAAAAAAAATTTTTTTCATTTTGATTATGATTACTAGGGCCGGAAATTTGGTTTCGCTAAAAAAGAGAGATAGAAGATGGGCGGAGCCAAGTTTTCTGATTGGCTAAAACTTTTCCCTAGATTTGGTATTTCTTTGTTCTCTGAAAGTGTTTTTTTTTTTTTTTTTTTTTGTAATGAATAAGAGCTATCACATCTATTATATTAATTTAGCTGTCAACGTTAGATATATTAAATGGGTTATTCATCAAAACATGGCTAGTTTCACGATCATCAATATTGTATGTAAGTCGTATATACATGTAGAAGGAATGACTTAAAATCAGTTTTAGTAGGTTTTTTTCCTTTATCAATACTGATTTTGAACGAATAATTGAACTGCCAGTAAATCTTTTAGGGGAAATTATTTTTTGTTTAAATAACTTTGATGGTCAGTTTTTCAAACCGGGTTTATTTTTATCTAGGCTTAAATTATTATTGCTGGTATGTCTATGTATTATTCTTTTTTTTTTAATTTAGCTCGCTCCAATTTTAGAATTTAATGAAAAAGTATAGGTTTTAAGCATAATTTTCGTATATTATCTGTTTCCAAGAACTAGCATAAAAGTAAATTACTATGAATGTTTGAAACCTGAATTTTTTAGTTAATTTTATTTTTCAAATGTGTTCATATTCAATCCGGATTGATAATCTTGACAATTATAATTGAATTATACTTTCAGTACTAAGGTCCAGTTTTTCAATCCAAGACTTTTTTCATTCGGGATAAAATTGTTATTGTTAGTGTATATATACACTATATTTAGTGAATATGTATACCTTTATAGACACATAGTCGATAATTATTTAATGCCGAATTTGAGAAATTTCAAATTACAAAACTGGCCTCGAGAGTTGAAATGTTTGTTAGTTGAACTATAATTTTATATTCAACGTTTTATTGAACTTAGGGTTTATTTAATTTCAGAAATGTATTATTTTCTATTAACTACACACAGAGAATTTTATTATTCAATTTATTCAAACATTTTAGTTACCGGTCAGTCATTTCCATATTCTTTAAAATTATCCTATCTGTTTAAGTAATTTTTAATGAAATTGAATTAATCTTCATAGCACAGGTTGCTTCAGCAAAAGTTCACTTTCCAAAAGTTTCCTTGAATTTTTCGTCAAATGTCAATCAACTTCGGACTTTTCCGTTTTTAACGAAAATTTATATACAACTTGTTGTAAAATTTGACGTGAATTTACCACCCGAATTAGAATGCAAATTCACTTCCAAAGTTGACTAGAAAAAATTTATCCTCAATTTGCAGGCAAATTTTTATATCAATTTATTGTTAATTTGACTTGAAAATTGTTAATTATTTGCTTACCGCTAAAATGTAGAGATTTTTATGTATAAGTTTACTTACTTTTTGAAGTGGTAAGAATTAACATTACCGTCTTTTTTTTTCTAGTAAAAAGTTACCTCTAAATTGAGCAAAAATTAACCGCAAATTTTTCTTTTCAACTTTTGCTGTTAAATTGTCAGCGAATTCAGGCAGCGAATTTCAGACCATTTCAATGTCAAATTACTCTCAATTTCAAGCTATAATGGCTAATAGGGAAATTACGCTCTACAAAATAAATATAATTCACACACAGCATTGAAAATTTTTTTATGTTTCAAAAAAGCTATGACTTTATTTTAATAATTACAATAAAAAATAACCAAAAAACCTACCTGCAACGAGAAATTTATTACATTAATCCAACTAGGAATTTCATTGGCGATGCTACAACAATTAAGAAAATACATGTAATTCAATCAAAATAGATAAAAAAAATATAATAATTGAAGGTTCACGGCCTTCAACACATAAATTATACTTTTCGAAAACTCTACAATCAGACTAATGAATGTTGATACTCCATTTGCTAGTGTAAATGAAAGCTTGGAAATTAAGTCAAACCCGCCATCGGTATGGAGAATTAGTTCTGCAACCTATCGTTTACTGAACTTGTAGAATTTAATAATGACTATCGCGGCTTCGAACACTATCTGTCGCAAACACCGAAATCTGGTAAATATTTTAATGCTCGGTTTAGTTATGTAGAAAAATTGAGTAGATTTATATAATTCATAATTCGGTACCCTGCTTGAAGAATCCGATAGATTTTTATACTGGATGTATAAGACCCTATACTTAACTGTAGCACTTCTCATGGAACTCATTAGTCCTTATAAAATTTCTATAGGAATTCATGAGAATCTAATAAATTCTATGAGATTTTCTAAACAGGATATATAACATGAATTATACCAACTTGCTTACAATAGAATTACAGACTAAGCGTCATTTGTGCGACGCTTCAGTGACATCTCAAACGACACTTGTGCGCCATTTGTGCGACACTTCAGTGACATCTCATGCTACACTTGTGCGGCATTTGTGCGACACTTTGTCGACATCTCTGCGACACTTGTAAAGTATGTGTGCGGCACTTGTGCGACACTCCGGTAACATTTGTGCGACACTTGTGCGACACGTATGGAACACTTGTGCGACACTTCGGCGATATCCGTGCGACATCTGTGCGATACTTCAGCGACGTCTGTGCGACACTTTAGCGAAATTTGAGCGACACTTGTGTGACACTTTAGCGACATTTGAGCGACACTTGTGCGACACTTCAGTGACATCTATGCGACACTTGTGCAACATTTCGGCGACATCTATGCGCCATTTGTGCGACACTTTGGTGACATTTGTACAACACGTGTGCGACATTTGAGCGGCACGTGCAAAACCGGCAGCATTTGTGCGACACACTGTCGACATCTCTGCGACACACTGTCGACATCTCTGCGACACTTGGTGACATCTATGCGACACTTGTGCAACATTTCGGTGACATCTGAGCGTCATTCGTGCGACACTTCAGTGACATCTCATGTGACACTTGTGCGACACTAGTACCATATATGTGCGACACTTCGGACAAATCTCTGCAACACTTGTGCAGAATATGTAGGACACTTTAGCGACATCCGTGCGACACTTGTGCGACACTTCAGCGACGTCTGTGCGACAGTTTAGCGACGTCTGTGCGACACTTTAGCGACATTTGAGCGGCACTTGTGTGGCACTTCGGTGACACTTCGGTGACATCTATGCAACACTTGTGCAACATTTCGGCGACATCTAAGCGTCATTTGTGCGACACTCTGTCGACATCTCTGCGGCACTTGGTGACATCTATGCGACACTTGTGCAACATTTCGGTGACATCTGAGCGTCATTTGTGCGACACTTCAGTGACATCTCATGCGACACTTGTGCGTCATTTGTGGGACACTTCAGTGACATCTCATGCGACACTTGTGTGACACTAGTACCATATTTGTGCGACACTTCGGACAAATCTCTGCAACACTTGTGCAGTATATGTAGGACACTTTAGCGACATCTGTGCGACACTTGTGCGACACTTCAGCGACGTCTGTGCGACACTTTAGCGACGTTTGAGCGACGCTTGTGTGACACTTCGGTGACATCTATGCGCCATTTGTGCGACACTTCAGTGACATCTATGTGACACTTGTGCAACATTTCGGCGACATCTAAGCGTCATTTGTGCGACACTTCAGTGACATCTCATGCGTCACTTGTGCGGCATGTGTGCGACACTTTGTCGACATCTCTGCGACACTTGTAAAGTATGTGTGCGACACTTGGTGACATCTGTGCGACACTTGTGCGACATTTGTGTGACACTCCAGCGATATCTGTGTGACATTTGAGCGACACTTGTGCGACACTTAGGCGACATTTATGCGACCTTGGTGAAACATCTGTGCGACACTTTTGCGACAATTGTGCGACACTCTAGCGACATTTGTGCGACACTTCAGCGACATTTGTGCGACACTTGTGCGGCATTTGTGCGACACTTTGGCGACATCTGAGAGACAATTGTGCGACACTCTAGCGACATTTGTGCGACACTCCAGCGACGTCTGTGAGACAATTGTGCGACACTCTAGCGACATTTGTGCAACACTCCAGCGACATTTGTGCGACAATTGTGCAACACTTTGGCGACATCTGTGCGACATTTGTGCGATACTTGTTCGACACTTCAGTGACGATTGTGCAACACTTGAGCGACATCTGTGCGACACTTTGGCGACACTTGTGCGACACTTGTACGACATTTGTGCGACACTCCAGCGACACTAGTACCATATTTGTGCGACACTTCGGACAAATCTCTGTGACACTTGTGAAGTATGTGTGCAACACTTTGGCGACATCTGTGCGACATCTAAGCGACACTTGTGCAACACTCGCGCGACATTTGAGCGACACTTGTGCGACACTGTTGACATTTGAGCGGCACTTGTGCGACATTTGAGCGACACTTGTGCGACATTTGAGCGATATCTATGTGACATCAATGCGCCATTTGTGCGACACTTCAGTGACATCTCATGCGACACTCGTGCGACATTTATGCGACACTTCGGCGACATCTGTGCGACACCTTAGCGACATATCTGCGACACTTGTGCAGTATATGTGCGACACTTTAGTGACATTTGTGCGACACTTGTGCGACGCGTGCAAAACCGGCGACATTTGTGCGACACTCCAGTGACATCTGTGCGACGTTTGTGCGATACTCCAGTGACATCTGTGCGACATTTGAGCGACACTTGTGCGACACTTGAGCGACATCTGTGCGACACTTGTGCGACATTTGTGCGACACTTGTGCGACACTTCAGTGACATTTGTGCGACACTTCAGCGACATCTGTGCGACACTTTAGCGACTTCTGTGCGACACTTGTATAACACTTCGGCGACACTTGTGCGACGCGTGCAGAACCGGCGACATTTGTGTGACACTCCAGTAACATCTGTGCGACGTTTGTGCGATACTCCAGCGACATCTGTGAGACATTTAAGCGACACTTGTGCGACACTTGTGCGACACTCAGGCTACTTTTGTGCGACATCTGTGCGACACTCGTGCGACAATTGTGCGACACTCCAGCGACATTCGAGCGACACTTGTGAGACACCTCAGCGATATCTATGCGACATTTGAGCGACACTTGTGTGACACTTCATTGACATCTGTGCGACATTTATGCGACAGGTCGGAGACATCTGTACGACACTTGTGCGACATTTTAGCGACATCTGTGCGACACTTTGGAGACATCTGTGCGACATTCGTAAGGGACTTATGCAAGACCTCCTTTCGTATAGTTGGGATACTTGCAAGACATAAACTATCCAACGGTCACGACGCTTGTAAAATACAGCCCGCCATTTTGTTACGATAACTAAGTTACGACAACAATTTACTATAGATTCTCGGCCCGTGTTGGACTCCTATTTTACACAACCTACTAGCCAGTTGCCTTACGTTTGTGACACACACTTTTAATCGGCGACAAAACGACGGCGGAAATTGAAACATTCATCAATCACGTGCGTAGCGCCCGTCTTTTTACTCACGACTTGTGATAAAATGTCTGCGACACTCATGCGACATCTGCACGATACTTGTGCGAAACCTATGCAGCACTTTATCGATAATAAAATAAAAAAGCAAATGTAGTTTATACATTTTTGCGACATGTAGTACCTTCCAGTCGTGACACTTGTGCGACACAACTAGTAACGCGATCATGACATTTGTATAACGTAGCTCACTATTGAATATCATTACTTTCGGAGCTTTTTTTCGACACAACTTTTTATTTAGTTTCAACTTGTTTGGGACACAAATTTCTATTTAACCACGGGGCTTGTCTAAAAATGTATTCATTTATCGATGATATGCACGACGCACTACTCCAGTAGAGGGGCCTAATAGTAGAAAAATGGGTAAAATGCCCACTTATTCGAACTTGATTGCTAACAACTTTTGTTCTAATGAATAGATCTGGCTAAAAATTTGCTCAGACCTAGATTATGATCCTCACAAGCGAACAAAAATTTAGGGTGCAGTGTAAATTTACTTGCGACTCCAGAAGAGGGGCCTCATAGTGAAAAAATGGGAAAATGGCAACTTTTGAACTGAATTGTATAGCAAGTTGTATATCAATTGTCGTCAAAAACGGAAAAGTCCGAAGTTGACGGACATTTGATGAATGATTCAAGGAAAATTTTGTAAAGTTAACTTTTTTTTAAGCAAACTGTGCTATTAGGGTTGCGCAGTAAGTTCTGCAGTGAAACATTTTCGGTTAACTAAACGACAAGTTTCTGGCAAGCCTTGGCTGGACAATACCTGCGTGTAAGCTAGTGCAAATCAACTGCTGTCATCTGAATGTAATTTGACAGAAGAACTTGCCGTCAATTTGAAGTGAAAGTTTCAATCAACTTAACGTCATTGTCTAACAGTAACACTTATTTTCAAATTGAATTCAAGTTTACAGACAATTTACTGTCAACTTAACCGTAACTGTTTGCTCTCCCTTTTATTTAAGTTGACTTCAGAATACAGCAGTACCCTAAAATCACAGTTTGCTTTAGCAAAAGTTTACTTACAAAAGTTTCCTTGAATTTGTCGTCAAATCTCCGTCAACCGGACTTTTCCGTTTTTTACGACAATTTGTATGCAACTTCCTCTACAATTTCACGTAAATTTACTTCCCGACTTGGAATGCAAACTCAGTTCAAAAGTTGACTAGAAAAAAGTTGTCGTCAATTTTCATCAAATTTTATGTCAATTTATTGTTAATTTGACTTGAAAAATTGTTAAGTATATTTTCTCGCTCAAATTGTAGACAATTTTATGTATAAATATGCTTACCTTCTGAAATGGTAAGAATGAACATTACCGACTGTTTTTTTTTCGTCAAAGCCCTGATAGCCAAGTTGGCCGCAACTTGTCGACAACCCACTGCCGCAACCTGTCGCCAAGTTGGCCGCAAAAGTTGGCATTTCCATAAGTTGCGACCAACTTGACGACAAGATGCTCAGAAATTTGGTGACAGGTTGCGGCAGTAGATTGTCGCCAAGTTTCTGAGCAACTTGTAGCCAACTTGTAGTTAACAGTTACACAAGCTAAAAGTTGTAGACAACTTGTCGTCAAGTTGGTCGCAACTCAGGTACATCGGCTTTCTGATCAGAAACTCTGGCTATCAGGGAGTTTACCTTTAAATTGAAAAAAAATCAACCGCAAATTTTTGTTTTCAACTTTTGCTGTGAAATTGTCTGCTAATTCGGGCAGCAGATTTCAGGTAATTTCAACATTAAATTACCGTCAATTTCAATGCAAAGTGGCTATTAGGGTTACTGCTAACCGTAACTGTTCTCCAACACTTTTCTTTAAGTTGGCTTCAGAATACGGCTGTAGCTTGAAGTTAACTCACAGTTAAGGTGGCTATCAGGATATTTGAGTAAAATTATCCATAAATTGAAATAAAATTTTGCCTGAAAATTGACGACAACTTTTTTCTAGTCAACTTTTGAAGTGAATTTGCATTCTAATTCAGGCAGTAAATTTACGTCAAATTGAATAACAAGTTGCATACAATTTGTCGTCAAAAACGGAAAAGTCCGACGGAAATTTGACGAAAAATTCAACGAAACTTTTGTACAGTAAACTTTTGCTCAAGCAAACTGTGTTATGTCCTCAGTGGCCTCAGGTGCCTCCACCTGTTAAATATTGTTACTAACAATTTGTTAGTATACTTATATGTACATGTACGAGCAATATGAATTTAATTACGTAATACTAAAATCTCGGATTGACAAGCTAGTGCTGAGTAAGTGTGGTTATATGTATAGACCGAGTTATTGATATGTATTACATTTGAAGTCTGCTTAAAGTTTGTGTATATTCATATATATATATATATATATATATATATATATATATATATATATATATATAGTGCAGGTACTCTTAAAATATTGTAAATAATGAAAGGAATAATTTCATAACATGAAATAGTTGCGAAATTTGACAATTATTTTGTTTACTATGGAATAAAACTAATGGGATTGGATTATAATGTGAAACGCATAAGTTATCAGGAATGAAAAAAAATTTTCTACTTTTCTTGATTCCATTCAAATTTTAAAGGATATAAAATTAATGAAAGAAACAATCAAAACTTTAAGTTTAAGGACAAAAATTAAACTTTCTTCAACAAGCTTTAAGATTACTTTTACAGAAATCGTCAATGAGTTTTAGTCGTAAAGTTATATAAACTTTAACATTGAAAAAAAAACTGATCTTTTCAAAAAATCGTGAAAATTTCTAACATTCATAACTTCCAAACCAATCGACATTACAATAATTTATGAAGCAATCATCAAACACTAAATCCAAAGGGCCGGTATGGGTTTCGTAACCTATAAGGAATTGTAATATGCCTTATCCAAGAAAAAACTAAGAAAATTGTTATTTTTTATCACTGAATCGTTCGAGCTAAGTAACCGATTTTGATGTTTGAGACCACACTTGACATTAAAATAGAAATAACTAGAAAACAATGCAGAAAAAATGTATCAGAAATAATTTGTAGGAAATAAAATTGTCTACAAAAAAAATTCCATGACATTTTATGATAAGTCCGATAGTTTCACAGAAAAAGTAAAAAAATCTCGAAATTTACTCTAACTTGACTTCGAGCTCCAATAACTTTTGAACAGATGGATTTATCAAAAAATGATAAAAGACTTTTTTGTAGAGCGTTCAATTTCCTACGAAAATGTATGCTTGGCTTATTTGTACAATGAGCCATTGCCGAGGTCAAAAATTCCAAACTAAAAAATATTTGTTTCTCATGTTATTTAAACGGGAAATCGAATTTTTCAATGCACTAAGCTCTTCATTGACTTATAATTTTTTTTCAAGCGGTAATATTTTTTTGTTCTATGAAATGTTAGTTTTTCATGTCGGACAGAAAAAAAAAAATCGCCTGAATATGAAATACCCTATTACCCGTATAACAATCTTTTTCAATTCTTAAACAAGTCTGCACTCAAGATCGACAGGTGCTAGTGTCTTTTTCTACGTATGTGTCTTGCTGCAGATATTTGTAACCAGATTTTAATTGCAAGCTTAGTGCAAGCCTTACACAAGGAATTCTTGCCAGTATAACTCAATCAACAAATTCCAAATTTTAACATAAAATTTAACTCTTTTGGGCTTGAAAAATTAGTTTGAATGATATCGGCAATGGAAAATTTTAAAAATAACAATTCACTTACTAAAATAAAAAAGTATCCGAAGGTATTAAGGCTGGGCCGCACCTAACGAAATCTCGAATTTAAGAATTCTAATTATTAATTAAATAATTATCATAATAGCAATTTTCTTAGTTTCCGACTAAAAGCAAAAGACGAACTTCCTCGGAAGATTTTCATCATCCGAGTACCATAAATATTCCGAAAGTAATTAGAATTCTTAAATTCGAGATTTCGTTAGGTGCGGCCCAGCCTTAACAAGCTTGGAGAGCTCAAACCTATATTGGCAATAATGTTTTCGAGCTGAAGGAACTCGAAAACAGCGGGAGGTTTCGGGGCTGGCCCGTAGGGTCAACCGGTTTTCAGATTTTTTGTGTTTTTTTATATAGTAACTAGAAAAAAATTAGTATTTAAAAGTTATGACCTGCTGCATTAAATTGTCATGAGAAGACAGATTATATAATAATTTAATGTTACAAACAAAAATAAAAATAAAAAAAAAGTCTCCAAGGATTCTATTTTATTTAAATTTTGAGTTCTATGATTCATTTTTTAATAGATTGTATGAAAATAATCCTAACAGCTGATTTTGTAGACAATTGTATTTCTTATAAGAGCTAAGAGCTACGATCACACAATGTAAAAAAAATATTCATCTGTAAATTTACGAACGAAAGAAAAATACTTTTTTTTTTTTCTTTAAAATTTGATTTTCCTCTTCAGTTCCATACTCTGTGTTTTTTATTTTATAAACTTGGGCATATGACATTAAAGATTTTTAATCAAAAATTCCGATTAAAGCCACTGAGTTCCGATTTAATCCGAAAGATTTGCAACTGGAATTCATTGGTTTTAATCAGGATTCATCGGTTTTATTTTCGGAATTTAAGGTCAGTTTTTCAAACCGGGTTTATTTTTATCCGGGTCAATGTTGCTAGTATACATTAATTAATAATATATAGATATGCCAGCAATAATAATTTTAACCCGGATTGAAAATAAATCCGGTTTGAGAAACTGGCCCTTAATCAGAGTCGGATATTGCATTCAATTTTCCTTAAAATCTCTGAATCAAAAGCTAAAAAAAAAAAATTCATGTAATTATTTACGAAATACAAAACAAATAAACTGTTTCAAGTGTCTTTTATTTATTTGGTATTCTATCAATTCCATGTATTATTTATTTACACGAAAACTCGCGTGTAACCAACTTATCTCATGTAACCTGTTTTGACAGTTGACAGGGTCTTTAACAGTTGGTAAAAACTTAAAACCACCCTGATAGCTACTTTAGCTTGAAATTGACAGTAATTTGACATTGAAATTGCCTGAAATTTTCTGCCCGAATTTCCCATACAAAGTTGCCGTTAATGGAGAAAATGCCGTAGGTTGGCCGATGTGTAGCTGCCATCGCTCGGCCAAGCATTGGCAATTCGTAATGGCCCAAACCTAGTTAATTACCACCAGCCATTTAATTTTTCATCATGATAGCGTAGTCGAATCGAAATGAATTTTTATTAAAATTTTTGAATGTAGATGTAATGGCATTGCTGGTTTCATATCAGAATATGACTTCCCGTAATCCCTTTCAAGGAAACACCAGACACACGACGCTGCCGATGGCTGGCCAATGAATGGCTACTTATGACTGGCCGATTATCGGTTCGCAACTTTGGGCTACTGTTGGTGAATCAGTGGTCCATGATTGATTCTTGTTAACTGAAAAAATCTACCAATCAATTATTAATTATTCAAATAACTTGTTATTGTAGTTTCCTTTAATTAATAATTATTTATTTTTGAATTAAACTAAGTTTCAATTAATAAATATTTTAATTTTTCGAATACAGTTATTTACAACTAACAATGAATATATTTTTTAGTTCGTTATCATTTGCAATCAACACTCGCAGTTTTATCATTTTACTTATAAAAATTAATTTAATTCAAAAATAAGTATAGTAAATTGTTAAAGTAAATGCCATTTTTAATAATAGTGGTAGAGTAAGATAATTCAACTGGATTCTCGATAAATAATCAATTAAATTTAATAAGCTTTATCTTTAATGTTGGGATAGGCTACGGAAATTTATTTAAAATTAAATATATTTTATAAATCTAATTTTCTTTATTAAAAGTTTGCGTTTCGAGAAGTGTCTTTACTCGAGAGTAATATCTTTTAGACTAACTTATTTTCTAAAACTATTCCACAGTGAGGCCTAACAACCTCTCCTTTTTCTTAAAAGTAAATAAAAAATATATATTATTTCATCTTGAAGAAAAACACATTGCCTTACAATTATACAGCACTTGGGCCTCATGTCGTCAAAGATGTCCTTTGACCGACCCAAGTACCTAAGGTCATAAAAATCCAGTTCAAACTGGTCTACTTCTCCTCCAAGAGAAAATACACATTCCTAACTTACACCCAATATTATTTTAAAAGAGAATAAAACATTTACTAAAATAAGAAGAAAATATTAGATTAATTTCTGTACTCAATTATTCAGGGAAATCAACACGCCCTCACAAAAATTAATCTCTAACTTAAATTTGAACATAATTAATCTTTAAATATAATAGTAACATTAAACATACAATTTATTTGTAATAAAATAAATTAGTAAAGACACATCTTTCTACGCAGTCTGGGGGTGCGAACAATATGGCCCAACTAATTTGCAAAGGGATTAGGAAAACCCAGAAAAACCTAATCCGACCATTTACCTTAAATATTGATTACAGTTACAATATATTTTCTTAAAATTAATTTAAACCCATTTGTGTTCGGAACTCCACAAATTTTGCTCCAGGTAATGACTTTGTCAGTACATCAGCTATCTGTCGATCTGTTGGCATATAAATTAATTTTATTAAACCTTGTTCAATCTTATCACGAGAGAAATGATATTTTATATCAATATTCTTTGATCTTTTGTGACTTGAAGGATTACTAGCAATACTTATACAACCATTATTGTCTTCGTAAATTATTATTGGACCTGATATAATTAATTTTAAACTATCAGCTAATGAGTGTAGCCATAATGCTTCTCGTGCAGCCTCGTATAGAGCCATATATTCGGCTTCTGATGTCGAACCTGCAACGGATGCTTGCCGTTTTGTTGCCCAGCATATGGTACAGTGATCAAATAATTTGAATAAGTAACCCGTTGTACTTTTCCTATCATTCTTATCATCTGCCCAATCCGAGTCAACAAAGCCACTAATTATATTTACATAATCATTACGAATATATGTTAATTTAATATTGCTAGTACCTTTTAAATACCTTAATATTCTTTTAAGATATTGCCACAATGTTTTATTATTTTTATTCATAAATCTGCTTACTATATTAACAGATATACTTAAGTCTGGTCTTGTACAGACCATCAAATACATTAAACAACCTATGACACTTCTACATGGTACATCGTGACTTTCATCTGAATTTAAAGCTTCGTAATCAATTTTAGTTTCTAGAGGAGTAGTTACAGGTTTGCAATCATACATATTAAATTTATGTAAGACCGAATTAATGTATGAATTTTGATCTAGTGTTATAATATTGTCTTTTCTGATTACTCTGATGCCCAAAAATAATTTTATCTCTTTTAAATCTACCATTTTAAATTTATTCATTAAATATTCTTTAAATCTATTCATGGTATTGACATCTGCAGTCGCAATAACAAGATCATCAACATATAACACTACATAAATGCTCTTGGAAACATCTTCTAAGTCTTAAATATAAATACATCTATCTACTGGAGAATTTTGAAATTTAAGTGCTTTCAGAGTTGATTCAAATTCTTCAAACCAACACCGTGCAGCCTGTTTTAATCCGTACAAAGCTTTATTCAATTTACAAACCTGATTCCTACCGCATTTAATTCCTTCAGGTACTTTCATATATATTTCTTCCTTTAATTTGCCATTCAAAAATGCTGTTTTGACATCCATATGATGGAGTAACAAATTGTTTTGATTAGCAAATGCAATAATAAATCTAAAACTAGAAATCCTAGCTACCGGCGCAAAGGTTTCGTCATAATCTACCATGTATTCCTGGCTGAAACCCCTTGCGACTAAACGAGCTTTATACCTTTGCGGATTTCCAAATTCATCATTTTTAATGGTGAATATCCACTTACAATCTACAATATTCTTATCTTTAGGTTTAGATATTAACGTCCAAGTATTATTAATTAAAAGTGAATCGAGTTCATTTTTAATAGCACGCTCCCACTCGACTCTATCATCCCTATTTTTAATCTCATGATATGAACTAGGTACTTTGCCGGTAATTGTTTGAGCGGCCATTATATAGTCATCAGGTATACTATCCTCATTATACGAAACCTTCGGATGTCCTCTAATCCTATCACTCCTCCTAGGCTCTAACAAAACTTGTTTATCACTACGGTTTTCTTGAGTGAAAGACTCTGAAGAATTTGTGTGACCATCTGTTTCAATTACAGATTTATTAGACTCTCGGTCTACTGCTTCATTTTCTTTTTGACTAGGTTCTAATATATCTGATTTACCATGATCAGATTTATCGTTGTTAGCTACTGGTTTTGACACAGTGTCAGATGCACCAGTTTTAGAGTTTTCATTATTAACTCTTTCAGACCTCATTTCAGGCCTGGACTTTAAGAAATTTACTTCGTCCACAATGACATCTCTAACAACGATGAACCTTTCAGTACCCACGTTCCAAACTTTATACCCATTTGGTGCATAGCCTACTAGTATCCCTTTAAAGGATTTTTCTTCAAATTTTGTTTTAGTAGTTTTATTGTGAATGTATACAGTAGAACCAAATACTTTTAAATACTTTAATTGAGGCTTTTTATTATGCCACATTTCGTATGGTGTTTTGTCTTGGCTAAGAGCTCTTGTCGGAGTTAAATTGATAAGATATGTAGCAGTAAGAACTGCTTCACCCCAAAAGCTCTTTTCCAAACAAGCACCTGATACCATTGCCCTAGCTCGTTCAGTTATTGTTCTAACCATTCGCTCAGCTACACCATTTAATTGTGGGGTATGTGGTACTGTCAAATGATAGCTAATACCTTTTGTCACACAGTAGTCTTTCATCTCATTTGATAGATATTCTCTACCATTATCTATGTATAAATTTGTAACTGATAAATTAAAATGAGCCTCACTTTTAGCTACAAAATCTTGAAATGAAGAAAATACATCTGACTTATAAGTGATTAAGTAAACTGAACAGTAATGAGTAAACTGATCAATGAAAAGTACATAATAATTTTTATTATCTATTGTAGAAGGAGTGATCGGACCACAAACATCCGAATGTATAATAAACAATGGTCTCTTTATATGATTTTTATTTTTAGCTTTAGAAAAAGGTAATCGCGCTTGCTTTCCATTTATACTAGCTTCACACAAATTGTCGTTTGGTACAACCTGATCTATTTGTTCTAAATCATTTACCATTTGTTTGTTTTTCAATTCTAAGAATTTAAATTTACCCATATGACCTAACCGTTGATGCCATAATTCATATTTATTTATTACGTTTTCTATCTGTGTAGTAGAGTTTACCATTTTAATATCAACTATAAATTCAATACCAATTAAATTATTTAATGGCTTACCATTCATAATGGTCTTACCACTTTTGGTTATTACTACACCTTTTTCATCAAATGTAATTTTCATACCAGCTTGCTGCATTCTTTTTACAGAAAGTAAGTTGTACGGCAGTTCAGGAGAATACAATACATCTTCTAATACCCCTTGAATACCCTCATTGCTGGTCACGTTCAATGAACCTTTCTTCGTCGCAGTGATGTAGGCCCCATGCTTGGCAACTGAAATTTTTAATGGTGTTTCTAGATTTCGAAAATGGCTTATAAGATCACTTCTGTTGATAAGGTGATCAGAAGCACCTGAATCTAAAATGAAATTAATTTTATTTTTGTCCTTGTTTTCATTTTTAGTATTTCCAGCCATAAAAGCAAAACCAGAATAGTTTTGATTAGACGGTTCAATTGTTTGAACAGTTTGAATCGTTCTATTTCTTTCAGCGCCCTGCTGTTTGAGGCTTTTCTTGAAAAGGAAACAATATTTCTTTAAATGACCCTTTTTTCCACAGTAATTGCATTTTAGGTTAAAAGAGTTTTTATGAAATTTTGAGGAATGTGATTTATTCTTCTGACGATGAAACTTTGATGATTTGAAATCCTCAAAATTATTCCTATTGGAGATCCACTTGTGATTTTCTACATGTAAAACTTTTGAACTTGTATCACCACTTTCACTTCTCAATTTCACCTCATGATCTAGTAGTCTAGTTTTAACAAACGCTACAGTTAAAGTGTCGTCCGTTAAGGTTTCAATTGCTGTTATTACACCATCATAAGAGGGAGATAAAGTTAGTAATAGATGTGATACTTTATCGGTTTCATTTAGTTCCGCGCCTGCTGCTGATAACTCAGTAATTAGGTCTTCAAAAATTGAAAAATGTTTAACTAAAGGTGTGTCACTACTTAATTTTAAACTTAATAATCTCTTCCGGAGAGCTAATTGTGTTGCTACACTTTTACGTTCATAAATTGAATCTAATTCTTTCAAAATATCTCTTGCACTTTTGTCTGCTTTTGCGAAACCAAGAAACGAGTCAGATAAATATTCAATTATAATGCTCTTCGCATTTCTCTCCGCCTGTTTCCACTTATTATCAGGTTCCTTCGGAACCAGATCATCAATCACATTAATAAGATCAAGTTCACTTAATAAAGCACGCACTCTGAATTTCCACACACTGTATTTTTCACCATCGAAGGCTTTAATGTTTCTTTTATTCTTATAGCTATCCATTGTTTTTATAAATTTAAACTTAAAATATATTTCAAAACTACGTTATTAAAAATACTATTGTATATAAAAATTAATTATTCAATACGCGCAATAGTTTTACGTAACCTGGGCCCATAACCTGTTGGGATAGGCTATGGAAATTTATTTAAAATAAAATATATTTTATAAATCTAATTTTCTTTATTAAAAGTTTGCGTTTCGAGAAGTGTCTTTACTCGAGAGTAATATCTTTTAGACTAACTTATTTTCTAAAACTATTCCACAGTGAGGCCTAACAACCTCTCCTTTTTCTTAAAAGTAAATAAAAAATATATATTATTTCATCTTGAAGAAAAACACATTGCCTTACAATTATACAGCACTTGGGCCTCATGTCGTCAAAGATGTCCTTTGACCGACCCAAGTACCTAAGGTCATAAAAATCCAGTTCAAACTGGTCTACTTCTCCTCCAAGAGAAAATACACATTCCTAACTTACACCCAATATTATTTTAAAAGAGAATAAAACATTTACTAAAATAAGAAGAAAATATTAGATTAATTTTTGTACTCAATTATTCAGGGAAATCAACATTTAAAAATTATGAAATTATAATCAAAATAGTACGAAATTATTATTTTTTTTTCTTAATGATTGAAAATATTAATTCAATTGCTCTATATATTTTATAAAACCGAGTGGTTGTAGCAGAATGAATAAGTAGATCATATAAAAGTATCAATTCAACATTGGTAGGTTCGTCCAGTAGTTATCATTCAGACCCAGCAATCAGAAGGACGACAGTTCGCGCCCGGGTCCAGCAGAATTTCCACCAAGTTTTTTTCACATCATTTACCTCCCGTAGATAATTTAAACGTTAATGATTATGAATTTTACGAGGTTAATAATAATAACAATTTTTTGAAATTAAATTTATTTGCTTGCTTGGCCGATTGCTGGCTGCCATTAATCGGCTAATAGTCGAGCGCCATTAATGGGCCGACGTTATCATTCCGGCTATAAGCCGTTTATCGGCCAATAAAAATTGCCATTGCTGAGCCATTAATCGACATTCTTGGCCTAGTAATGGCCTGATCTAGGGCCGATTTCCAAACTTTGTATGGGTTGCTGATAATTTAACAGCAAAAATTGAAAATAAAAATTTGCGGTTAATTTTTGCTCAATTTAAAGGTAATTTTTTACTAGGAAAAAAAATTGGTAATGTTCATTCTTACCATTTCAGAAAGTAAGCAAATTCATACATAAAAACGTCTACAATTTGACGGTAAAAAAATACTTTACAATTTTTCAAGTCAAATTAACAATAAATTGACATAACAATTTGCCTGAAAATTTACGACAAATTTTTTCTAGTCAACTTTTGAAGTAAATTTGCATTCTAACTCGGGTAGTAAATTTACGTAAAATTATATAGCAATTGTCGTCAAAAACGGAAAAGTCTGAAGTTGACAGACATTTGACGAAATATTCAAGGAAACTTTTGGAAAGTAAACTTTTGCTAAAGCAAACTGCTATTAGGATTAATTCAATTTTATTAAAAATTACTTAAACAGATGGGATAATTTTCTAGAATATGGAAATATTTGACCGTTAACTAAAATTTTTGAATAATTTTAATAATAAAATTCTCTGCATCTAGATAGTAGAAAATAATACATTTCTGAAATTAAATAAACCGTAAGTCAAGTAAAACGTTGAATAAGAAATTATAGTTCAACCAAAAACCATTCCAACTCTCAAGGCCAATTTTGAAATCTGAAATTTCTCGAATTCGGGATTGAATAATTATCGACAATGTATCTATAGAGGTATACATTAGGGTGGCGCAAAAAAACCGACTATTTTTTTTTTTTCAATCTCGCATGAACATTTGTTGGTTTACGATGTTTTAAGAAGCCTCTCCACAAATCAGCTCGATAAAAAATTTTTAAGAGGTCGCTCACGAATTTTGAAAATATCGAAAATGATCGAAAGTAGGATTTTTATTAAAAAAATTTTTTTTTTCTCGCGGCAGCAATAGTTTATATTTGTAAAATCATGACTATGCTGAAAATTTCAGCCCAAAATTTGAATATTTAAACGGCGCTCAAGAATTTTGAATGTTTCCGAGCGCAGTCTCTTGGACGTTTTTGAGCGACCCTTAAATATTAATAATAAAGCTTCTCGATTTTTTCACCATCAATTTGCATGACAATGAATGGAAATATAACCCGAGAAATAGAAATAATAAGTTCTTTACATACTTTTTTATTTTTTAATTCAATTTGTAGGTTTTTTCGCTTATTCAAAACTGACCGAATTTCATTGTTTAAGACTGTTCTGTATATTTTTGGGTATGCAAAAGTTATATTTAAGGGAAATGACAACAATTGAGTTATAAAAACTAATTCAAACTATTAATTACATATTATCAGTTAATATTCGAAATTCTTGAGCGCCGTTTAAATATTTATATTTTGGGCTGAAATTTTCAGCATAGTCATGATTTTACAAATATAAACTATTGCTGCCACGAGAAAAAAAAAATTTTTTAAATAAAAATCCGAATTCCGATCATTTTCGATATTTTCAAAATTCGTGAGCGACCTCTTAAAAATTTTTTATCGAGCTGATTTGTGGAGAGGCTTCTTAAAACATCGTAAACCAACAAATTTTCATGCGAGAATGAAAAAAAAAAATAGTCGGTTTTTTTGCGCCACCCTAGTATACATATTCACTAAATATCGTGTATATATACACTAACAATAACAATTTCATCCCGAATGAAAAAAGTCTTGGAATTGAAAAATTGGACCTTGGTACTAAAAGTATAATTTAATTATAATTATCAAGATTATCAATCCGAATTGAAAATAAACATTTGAAAAAAAATATTTAAATCAAAAATTTGGGTCTTAAAGATTCATAATACTTTACTATTATTCGAGTTCCTGGAAACAGATAATATACAAAAATTGTGCTTAAAAAAAAAAAATTTATTTATATATCATTCAAGTGTCAATTGGGGCCAGTTTTTCAAACTGGGTTTATTTTCATCTGGTTTTCAATATTGCTAGTATTGATTATATTCATTATTAAATATACATTAATAATATATAGATAGACCAGCAATAATTATTCAAACCCAGATAAAAATAAACCCGGTTTGAAAAACTGACCATCAAAGTTATTTAAACAAAAAATAATTTCCCCTAAAAGATTTACTGGCAGTTCAATTATTCGTTCAAAATCAGTATTGATAAAGGAAAAAAACCTACTAAAACTGATTTTAAGTCATTCCTTCTACATGTATATACGACTTACATACAATATTGATGATCGTGAAACTAGCCATGTTTTGATGAATAACCCATTTAATATATCTAACGTTGACAGCTAAATTAATATAATAAATGTGATAGCTCTTATTCATTACAAAAAAAAAAAAAAAAAAAAACACTTTCAGAGAACAAAGAAATACCAAATCTAGGGAAAAGTTTTAGCCAATCAGAAAACTTGGCTCCGCCCATCTTCTATCTCTCTTTTTTAGCGAAACCAAATTCCCGGCCCTAATGATTACACAATTAAAGGAACAAAACTTGCTCCTTTAATTGTTTAGCTAAACTTTGATCGATGATTCCCAAAAAACGGTTCGATAGATCAATTTAAAAATTTACAGGGGTCTTGGGGGTACATTAAGCTAAAAAATTCCCTGGCAACATTATTTTTTTTTATCGATATTTGCAGAGTAGCGGTTGATTTACTAAAAAACCAAAAAAAGTCATTTTTTTGTACTTACTTCTGATGGATGTTAAAAATAAAAATATTTTTTTTTTCCAAAAAATGATGACAGGGTCTTATAGGGAATTTATTTAAGTTTTCACCGCCGCCCTTCAACTTTCTGTGCGATCATTGGTACCTGAAATATCGATGATCAAAGCCAAAAGGATCATTTTCTGTTTGAAGGCTGATATCTCTGCCGATACGGACGGATTTGTATGGGTTTTATTCCCAGCTGTAAAACGATCGTATGCTGCACGAGGTTAGTTAGACCTTGGTTCGGTAACTCCGCGAATTTAGACATTTCCGATTTTAAAAATTCATCGAAATTTTTCTGCTGATTGGAAGTTAGTGTATGACAACGAGTTTTATTATCATTACAATTTATTAACTGAAAAGGATGACTTTCATCAGTGCCTTCAAATTTCCAAGTTTTGGTTGCACAATCAATCAATAACCCAAATGAAGTCCATACCCAGGACTACTGAATAACTCAGGTCCTCGAGGACACTCAAATATTGCTCTCCTGCTATTGTATCGATTAGAATAATGAATGGAGCTCCGCCGATAGTTTTACATACATATGATTCGCGAGAAGGACTCCCCGACGGTTCGTATCATCCGCCTGTTATTGACCAGAGCTTAACTCACGTATTTGGTCATAAACTCGTCGATTGATATAAGACCTCTCACTTCCCGTATCAATAATACTGTTATCGTAAATATTACATAATGCCATAAAAGTGTCTTTTTCGACACACAAATCCTCTGATCTATCACCACTTCAAATGTCGTTCTCATCATCGAAGCTAATTAGATTCCCCATTTCTGCTTCAAAATTATTTCCGACCGTAGTTGGACCGCGTAGGTCGATTAAATCGACCTCAGTTTCAAAGTCATTATCATTGACTATAACGGAGCCAGTAAAATTAGACCCTTGATTTTCTAATATAATTTCACTTATTTGTTCACCACTGGTTAGAACAACCGGACCGACAGTACGCTCTGCGCTGTCAGGTCTTACAATCAAATCTTTTTCATTTAAATTGTCATCAACAAATTCTTCAAACGAACCGACAGTACGCTCTGCGCTGTCAGGTCTTACAATTAAATCTTTTTCAGTTAAATTTTCATCAACAAATTCTTCAAACGAACCGACACTACGCACCGAGCCGCCGTCAGGCTTCAAATTTAAATTTAGTAAATCTTCTTAATTATTTTGTTTACTCGGATCGACAGTACGCACCAAGCCGCCGTCTGATTCCGAATTTAATTTGGGCTCCGATTTCCCCATATTATTTGTTTTTTAGATCTTCTAGATTTCGCGCCCATTTTCCTCGGGGAATAGGAGGGCGAGATTAGTTTTTTGACGACTGAGTGTGACTGGCATCGCCAGCACTGGTCGACTGAACTTCGACGCAATTAGAGTGGTTGTTATTATAATTACTATTTACATTATTTTCAACATGAGGATTAGGAATTTATCGATTATTATTATTAGACTGATTACCGCTATCATTACGGTTGTCGTTTGTTCTAAAATTACCCGAGGTTAAATTCGGGTTTTCTGTTATTATTATTAAAATTAGATTGCCCACGATTTCAGTTAAAATTATTCCTGTTGAAATTTGCATTATTATTATTATCATTATTATTATTATTATTTTGGTTCTGATAATTTATTGGGAATGGACCATTTGACCGACGGGAATTAAAATTTCGGTTAAACCCGTTTCTAGGTAAATTGCCGTTTGCTCGAAAGCAATTTTGCCTAATATGTCCTGCTATAAAACAAAAGTTACAAACATCTACTCTGATATTCATACACTGTTCAGACGCATGACCATTTTGTCCGCAATTAAAGCAAAAATTTTGGTCCGAATCACGACCAGCAGTAGCTTCACTATAGGAACGCGGTATAACGTTAGAATTGCCGTTATTACTCGCGTTATTGGAATTTCGTGCCCGATTATTTTGAGAACGATAGGATGAAAAATTCTGTTGAGGAGGTTGCACCGTTGCTGCCGACGCACAAACAATAAATTGACCGTCCTCACCCTCACGAATTTCTTCTATAGTGAGTGGTTGTTTTCCATTCATCATATCAACCAAAATAGGGGTACGCGGTAACGTATGTACTGCTGAAAAACGCGATTTATCTTTTGTTTTAGAGTGTGACTTCGTGGATGATTCAAACGTACGTTTATTTTCCTCTAATAATACAGCAGCTTCGTGTAATACTGCTAACAGGTCATCATATTTATTTACTGACCTAGAAAATACCAACGTTGATAAGCTTCTAGGTAGATGGTTGCGTATACACGTCACCTGTTCCGTTTCGAGAGGAGAGTAACGCATTTCACCGTATCTTAGCTGTACTCGGAATACGAAATCAATTGCAGATTCACCGGTTACTGGTCTTAACTGACCAATTTCCATTAAAAGCTGTGTATCTGTTTTCTGTGAGCCAAATGCTCGTAAAAATTCCCGTTTAAAATGTTCATAATCTATCCAATGTCTACTGTACGTATCATACCATTTAGTGATTTTACAGACGAGAAGATAACCAAGAATTTTAATTAAATCTGTTATACGCCAACCCTCACGAAACGCCATGGCTTCGAATGACGCCAAAAATCTATTGGCTGATAAATCGCCTTGCGGATATCGTACAGGCCACGCTCTTACGATTTCTCTTATATCTACCGGAGTAAAGTCCAAATACACATACGATTTTGGCAACCTTGTTCAAAATTTAGAGTTGGGCGTCAGGTAATTTATAATCACCATATAAACAATTATCGAAAATGTCGGCTCAGGGTGGTGGATCGGGGAAAGCTCAGGCACTTAGGATTATGATAAATAATTGATCAGAATTAAAGAAAATAATCAGTCGTATATTAATTAAACAAAATCATTGATCGATATCACAAATCAAAAGTAATCGGTTTACAAAACAAAACAAATAAATGCCGATGTCGGCTTGACTCAATAAAAACGAAAATCAAATTGCTCGTAGAATCGTACTTGATCATAACACAAAGTCAGTTCCTTACTCGAAGAAAACAAGCATTGACGAAATAAACTAAACTTCTTTATTTTACTGTCCGGAGACACACATACAGCGTACGTATTAACGAAATACTTGACGAGTGACGTCAGAGTATTCTTACACGGTGAGGCGACAAGACTGCTGTTGCGAATGAGACACGGATAATCCGTAATTCTCAAAATTGCTCGAACAAAATAAAATAAAATATAAAATAATATTTTATTTCGGTAACGCATTAAATTGCACGATCATATAATTATTACGCGTAGTTAATTAATGAATTTTTAATCATTACGCGAACGTGGTTCACTTGTTCAATAATAAAATCACATATACCCTTTGTATTTTAAATGGGAAAACTTCAAAATCAAATATAAAGTACTTAAAATTAAAATTAAGGGTTGAAACTTGCAGGGAATTTGTTTTTCAAGGTCTATAATAATATTCCTAAGTGGGAGTGAAAAATAATAAATAGTCGCTCAAAACGAATCACCCTAATATATATATATATATATATATATATATATATATATATATATATATATATGTAGAGAGATTGGATTAGATTAGATAGTAGATTTCTGTCCAGGGTGGTTGAACAAAATACTAAATATATAAAGTAGATATAAATAATAATCAGATTATTTACATGGAAAAGTATAAAGAAATTTCCGTATGTAGAAAAAAAATAATTCAGTAGCATTTATACATCATACAACATTGTATGATGTGAGTGTGGTCACGTAGTGAATAATTTCGTCGCCCATGACTCATCAGTTTTCAGCAGACAGGAGTCCAGTTCACGCTTGAACGTAGAAGCACTACGTACTGATCTCAGTGCATTAGGTAAGTCATTCCACAAGTATAGGGCAGCAGCAGCAAATGAGTATTTGTAAGCCTGAGTGTGATGGTTGGGAATAACTAGTCTCTTGGAACTGGTTTGATTTCTGAGTGGCCTAGAGGCAGAATACACTGCCAGAAGTTCGGTTAGGTAAGATGGGGCACGTTCAATAAGAGCTTTGCGCACAATTATTAAAACTGCACGTGCTCTGGCCATGGTGACAGTAGGCCAACCCAAATTTATTCCGGCCTGAGTGATAGGCAAGTCTCAGGACAGACCCAGTATGTATCTAATTTCTTTGTTTACCAGTCGCTGTAGCTTAAGATCAAGTCCAGAGCCAATACCAAAATATACAGCAGCACAATAATTAACATGTGGAAGCAGAAGAGCATTTACCAGAGTTTTCCTCATGTTGACGTCAGTGTAGCTAAGTAGGCCATATAGTTGATAGAGAGTGGAGTTGACTTTGGCCGAAATATGCTTCACATTGTCTTCAAAAGTTAGCTTGGAGTCCATATAGACACCAAGATTTCAAATGGTGGATGCAATGGGTATCATTACACCATTGCAGCCAAGTTTTATGATTGACTGGTCAATCATATTTACATATGAAGCAGAGCCAAATATGATAGCCTTGGTCTCGCTTAGATTTAATTTCAGTCGATTTGCTGCAGCCCAAGCATGAATATGCTCAATGTCATCATTTATAAGTTGGATAGATTCGTCCAGCTGATGGGGTAAGCACGCCAGGTAAATTTGTAGGTCATTATCGTAGAGAAGACGTCTACAGAACCGAATGCACATACCAATATCGTTAATGAAGAGTGAAGACAAGAGTGGACCCAGTATTGATCCTCGGGGGACACAAGCATTGGTATGGATCCAGTTAGTGAGGTCACCATCAGAATCTTTGACCGCGATGGATCTGCCAGTCAGATAAGAAGCAATCCAGCTAGATACTGACTCAGAAAAGTCGATTATCACTAGCATCCGAATTAGGAGGTCAGGATCAAATGTGTCAAAAGCCTTGGAGAAGTCAAATAGTATCAGGAGAGTAACCATGCGTTTATCCATGTTAAATCGGATATCATTGACTAGCCTAATGACAGCCGTCTGCGTGCTATGCCCAGTTCTGAATCCACATTGTAGTGGATCAAGAAGATCGTGTTCGGTTAGGTACCTCGTGATCTAGTGAAACACCAGTCTTTCCAAGATTTTGCTCAGGACAGGAAGCAGCGCAATGAGTCTGTAGTCCTGTACACTGCAAGAACTGGGCACCTTGCAAACAGGTATAATAACCGATCTCTTCCATGACTCTGGGAAGATCGATTCACACAATGATCGATTGAAAACGTCAGTGATGTAGGTCAGGAGACTTGACAGGGCAAGATTAATCATCTTCCTGGAAATTCCATCGGCACCCACCGCATCGGAGTGCATTGAAAGTAGGGCACACCGTAAGTCTCAACAGAGACTTCACTGAGAGTGAATGCAGGATGATTACCCAACTTCTTGGGCTTATTAGCAGGCAGAGTCTGATGTTGTTCAACAATCGACACTGCAGCAAACGAATTGCATAGCTCAGTGGCATCAACAGCAAGTCTTCTAATATGAGTGACCCCAAGAAGTCCAAGTTTGCGCAGTTCACACCACACGGCACTACTGTTTAGGTTCACTAGCCGAGACTGATATTAAGCAGTCCTAGCTTCTCTCACAGCAGCTCGGTGGTGTTCTCTGGTCTTGCGATACTCAGTTAGCAGGGTCGGAGACCTGTTACGACGAAAACGCTTATGAAGCGTGTGCAGACGATGCTCTGATTTTTTTACACTGTGAGTCAGCCAAGGTGCATGCTGTAGTGAGTTGACAGTAACGTTTCTTGATGGAGCAATACTGTTGACATGAGTTAGAAAGCCATCCGTGAAACACATAATGACACGGTTGATGTCCATTTCCACAGAGACGATCGAGGACCAGTCCAAGTTGTCCAGTAGAGCCAGTGAACCGGGATCGGCAAGTCTATCGAGCTTCCGAGGTCTGAATGGTAGATGCAGAAGGGGCTACGTAGTTGAGTTTTAAGGTAGCATGTATCAGAAGATGTCCACCACCAATAGGAAGATCAGTTTTACCCCAGGAGTTAATGCAGTCCATAGTATTAACAATAATGAGATCCAGCCATGTTTCAGAGTGCTCAGTGATATGTGTTGCACCATGATTAACCAACTTGAGAGAGTTTGCAGCCATAAAAGATCTCATATAGTCAGCATCCGGCCCTGACTTGAGCTGATCAGCATTAAAATCCCCGAGAATTAATTTCTGACTATAACCACCAATAACAGTACCGAGAGTAGTGGCAAGGTCACCAAAAGGTGCATGCGGTGACCGATAAACAACAGCAACAAAAATAGGTAAGGTTCTCTTCGACTAGAGGGCACACGTTATATATTCAGGTGCACCAGGTTGACCAGTCCAGATGATCACAGGCTTGAGGATGATTTTTAAGTGTAAAGATTCGTGGTAGCATAGAGCAATGCCACCCCCATGTACGTTGCGATCGTTCATATCTAGATAGTAACCCGGTATACTGATAACGGAGTCAGGAATATGATTTCCAAGCCAAGTTTCAGTGACTGCGATGATGTGGTAGAGACTGTTGGAAGCCAGGAAGAGTCGTAGTTCATCCAGATGCGCTCTAAGAGAATTGGTATTCAGATAACAGACTCGAAATGATGCACTGGTATCTATTGAGTTTGGGCTGCTGATGACATTGGGTGATGGACGACAGATTAGTTTAAATTGCTTCTAGAGTGATCTTCAAGTATTTTAGCTACATCCCTAGTAGAAGTAACGACCTGTATCAGTGAGTGTTCATCTTTCTTGACCAGCACAGAGTCATTTCTGGACCAGATGTATTTGAAACCAGCTGATTTTAACGCTTTCTTCGTTTCACCAAGCAGTTTGAATGTTCTGCTGGAGAGCAGCTCATTGACATATATGCTAAAGTTGATTGAAGGTATTTTGACGAGAGAAGAGACGACATTAGGTTGTGTTTTTAAGATGTGCTAGTTGAGTACTCCATGCTTTTTCTTAGCCGAGATGACCTTGAATACAGTAACCTGTTTAGAGCATTTAATAGCAATAGAGGTACGGTTCATGTTGTCAGTCGCTGAACTGCCAGAAACTCCAGAAGATGACGCGGCAGGAGTATTATGCTTGGACAAATACCTCCACTGACAATTTCACTAGGTTCCAATTGAACATTTAGCACAGTAAGTATAGAGTTTACAAGGCGTAATAACTGTGCTTGGTTATGACTAAGACAGCAGGCAGGAAAACCAGAAATCACAAAATCCAGATAGTTTGAGTTGGTGTGGAGGGCCTTTCGAAGGTTAACCGTGTTGCTGTTAGTGATAGTAGTGAGAAGGGCAAGTTCGTTATCACGTTTGGCAGTCGAGGTACCTGTACTGCAGTTTGCTGCTTCCAATTTTTGAAGCCTACTCATGACATCAGCAACAGATTCTTTGATAGTGACATTGTCAGTTTGGAGCTTTTCAGTAGTTTGCTTTAGGTCAGTGATGTCAGCTGAGAATTTTTCAAGATTGGTTTTCATGTCAGGTACATCTTTAAGCAGTGAGCCGTGCTCCTTGAGAGTAGTATTTATAGCATTTATGCCTGACACGACAGAAGCCAGCGTGATCTTGCCAGCAGCAGGTTTTTTAGGTGGCGGATCCATGCCCTTTTCATCCATCACTCCAGATCTCTTGCGAGAATCAGTGGATCTGGATAACGAATCAGAACCAGATGGTGAAGCAGGTGGTAAACTAGGATTCAATTCTTCAGTGTTATTCATGACAGGTAGCATGGTGTCACTAGCGTGCGATTCCGAGACAGTGTAGGTAAGTACACAGATGGCAACGTTCAATCCAAAGCAAGACTAATAGGTACTTACAGCGCATGCGTCGAGTGTCCGAGAGAGAAACGTCAGGTGAAATTGAGACAGCAAGTAATCTCAAATGACTCCTCAATAACTTAATTAATTGAATAATTAATTATCACAAGCCTTATCACTGGAACAAATTGATTTATAACAAGGCCTGCAATGTTAGCTAGCAGTGATCTGCAAAATGAAAAACGCCCGAAGGCACACAACACAGTAAATAGTTCTTAAACACAGAGCGAAATTTATGTGACACTACAATACTCACAGAGAGAGAGAGAGATTGATTGATTGATTGATCGATTTATTCATGCCAAGGCACAGGCCAAATGGCAAATTCAAATACAATAAAATTTATAAGTACATAAACCAATACATAAATCAGAAAAATTTGCGTTTCTTCAATTCAACTAATAAACAGCTAGTAAACTAAGTTAAATAAAATTAATTTTTCAATTAATAACAGCAAAGAACTAAATCAAATATTCAAGTAATAACAGCTGATAAAAGATCAAAGTTGTGATTTTGAACACTTGGAATCCTATAGTAATTGTCAGAGGGTAATTTTCAGAGATATTGTCTACTTTTACAATAATATCATTAATGATCCAAATTTAACAAATATTCAAAGATCTTATTCTTGAACACTTCAATACTAGATGAGTTGACGATCTGTTCAGGTAATTCTTCCCACAAACGTATTACACTCACTTGGAATGAACGCTCCATGAAGGTCGTAGCAAAAGGCGGAAATTTGTAGAAAGAGTGTTTTATGGCAGCTAACCTGTTTGAGCGTCTGACTTCAGTCTCTTCAATAAACAAGTCTCGCAGGTACTTGGGTTTACCAACTTGAAGTAGTTTATAGAAGTAACAACTCATGAAAAACATTCTACGATATTTCACAGAGAGCCATCCCAATTCTCGTCGATAAGGTGTTATATGCTCATCTTTTCTAAGATTAAAAATAAATCTAATTGAGCAATTTATTGCACGCTGAAGTTTCAAATCATTTTCAGATGTTGAGTCTACCAGTACGACGGAACAATAATCAACAAGTGGTAAGATGGTTGCTAATACTAATAATTTCCTTATGGCAGTTGGAAAAATGTTCTTTCGAACTTTAAGACAGTGCAGAGCTGAATTCACTTTGCTGACTAATTGAGTGACATGATGATTCCAACTTAGGTTTTTGCTAATATGCAACCCCAAGCACTTGGTTGTATCAACATAAGGAATTATGACACCATCTATGATAATCAGTGGTAAATCAAAATCACTCAGTAGCTTCAATTTACTATTCGATCCCAAAATCATAGCTTTGGTCTTAGACAAGTTTATCTCCAAGCCATACTTCTTGGCCCAATTAGCAACCGATTGTGCATCAACATTGACCTGTCTGACTGCCTCATGGAGCTGATATAAGAAAAAGTGTAGGTAGATATATTTGTCATCAGCAAATAGACCATGATTGCAAAACACTAACCATCTGACTACAGAATTCATGACAATCAGAAATAGGATTGGACCAAGAACAGAACCTTGTGGAACACCAGATGAAGTTATGAGGAGCTGAATTGGAGTCCCGAGATCATTCAATATTGACTGAGAACGATTTGATAAGTAGGAGAGAAACCAGATAATTGCTTCCACTGAAAATCTAAGCTCGAATAACGCAGTCAATATGATTTTGGGATCAACATAGTCAAAAGCCTTACTCAGATCAAATAAGACTATTATGGTAAGTTTGTTCTTGTCCATTGCCTGTCTAAGATCATCAGTAAGCCTCAATAATGCTGACTGTGTGCTGTGGTGCTTCCTAAACCCAGATTGAAAAGGATCCAGTAGTTCATTATCTTCCAGATAGGTTATAACTTGATTGGCAATGATTCTTTCGAAAACTTTGGCGAGGTGTGATAAATTTGCTACAGGACGGGTATCAGATGGAGATCTAGGCGGTGAAATTTTGTTCAGAGGGATTATGAAGATAACTTTCCAAATGTCAGGAAAAATCCCAGTATCGAGAGATCTATTGAATAAGGCAGTAAGAAATAATGAGACTTGTGGTAGGTAATCTCGCAGCCATCTTAAATCCAGTCCATCGGGACTTTTCCCTCTAGACTTTGAGAGAGTAATATGCAATGCCTTAGTGACATCAACGATGTCAATCTTGATCTACTTAAATGAACAATCAACTTGTCTTGAATAATTCAAGGGCAACAAATCAACAAAATTTTTACTGCAAGGTGGGTGTTTTCTCACTATGTTTGCGTAATATTCATTCAGTTCAAGAGCATCAAAGAAGTTTAACGGAGATGAAAGATTTGACTTAATTAATCCAAGATGTTTGAGCTTACTCCAAATAGATGAACCATATGAAAGATTTGCAAGAGTAGTTTTCAAGTATTCTTCACGAGCATGATTCAACTCGGCTTTTGGATGTTTTCTTTTAATTCTAAAAAGAGCAAGCAGATTTGGATCCCGATATCTTCTAGCTTTCCTATAAATCTCGTCACGTTCTTTGCACTTTACTTTCAATTCCTTTGTAAACCAGGGATTTCTATGTCGGACAATCTTTTTAGTAATTTCTGGTGCAAACAAATCCAGGGAAGATAGGACATTAGATTTGAAGAAAGTCAGTAATTCATTTGGATCTGAATTTTCCAAAACAGTATTATCATTTTTTAGAGAATTTATCAAAGTACTTGAGAGGACTTGATGATCGCAATGTCTCAAATTTCTATAAGTAATTTTCTTCGGTGCTGGTTTTGAGCAATTTAACTTTTACTCGCAAAATAAATAATCATGGCCATCAATGAACACAGAATCCAGTACCGCAAATTAATGTTAACAAGGATGGTAATACCACTAAGGTAACACTCTAAATGATGCTACCTTACCATCAAAGTGAGTAACAAACTGATGTCTACTGATTATCATATGCTGTCACTAGTAAAATCGATCGATGATCTCTATGTTACCAATCCACTTTTACACAAGACACTGAGAACTAACCTCTTCAATGTTGAAAATATTTAATTTAATCATTAAACAATCCACAAGGCACGGATAATAAAAATTTATATTACAGCTTGTAGATTGCGGTTTTGTGCTTGCAATAGTTCTGAGACAAAAAATGCCCGGAGGCAAAAAACAGCAGAATCAAGTTCTAACGGCAGAGCAGAAAAATAATGTGCTTATGTACTTAGATTAGATTAGATTAGATAACAGTTTATTGTTCATAGGGTTGAACAAAAATAGTACAAAAATTTAGCAACAAATGAGAAATAATCAAAATATACAGCAGTTAATACAGTGTGTATTTAATGTAAGTTAATAAAGAATTGTTTAAGATATTACTTAGTTATTTAAATTTTCAAATTGAGATTTAACGAGTTTATCATAGGCTATCCACCGACTTCTTGCTGTAAAAGCCAGTTATGTAGGGCAGTCTTGAATGCCGATGTGCTCTGAGTTTGTTTCAGGGAGTCAGGAAGATCGTTCCACAGATAAGGTCCAGCAATAGAAAAGGCAGCTCTGTAGGCATCAGTTCGATGGTTGGGTACAACAAGAGTAGATGCTGAAAGTTGGCTACGTAGTGGTCTAGCAGGAACATGAGCAAGTAGCAGATCAGTCAGATATGGTGGCCGATGGTATAGATAAGCATTCCTAACCGCAATAATTAAGGAACGAGATCTTGCTTGTCCAACTGATAGCCAGCTGAGGTCAACTCTAGCTTGAGTGATAGGAGAGTCCCACGGAAGTCCCAGAACAAATCTAATACTCTTGTTGACTATTCTCTGGAGCTTGGTGTCCAAGACCGACCCAATGCCATGCAGGACTGCTGAACAGTAGTTGACGTGTGGCAGAACTAAGGCATTTACCAGGTTCTTGCGAGTATTCACATCAGTGAAAGTACGCAAGCCATACAAGCCATAGAGCGCTGAGTTAATCTTGGCAGCCACATGCTTCACATGATCTGCAAAGGTAAGTTTGGAATCCAGGATGACTCCCAGGTTGCGCACCGATGAAACGAACTCAACATTGATACCGTCACAGCCAAGTTTGAAAGCAGAGGTGTCAATAGAGTTGATAAAAGGTCTGGACCCGAGGATTATGGCTTTAGTCTTGCCCAGATTTAATTTGAGTTCATTCGAGGTGGCCCACTGCTTGATACGAGCAATGTCCTCATTGATCTTGGCAATACAATCATCCATATCCCGTGGGTAACACGGTAGATAGATCTGGAGATCATCCGCATACAGCAGTCTTTTGCACCAATGAATACAAGAGCCAATATAATTGATGAAGAGTGAAAATAGCAGAGGTCCAAGGATTGAACCCTGTGGAACACCAATATTAGTACGAATCCAGTCAGTAAGTTTACCACCATCGTGCTTTACAGCTTGCTCTCTTCCAGAGACATAGGACATGATCCAGCAGGCAGCAGACGAAGAAAATCCGATTGTTATCAGCTTGCGTATTAGCAGTGCAGAAACAACTGTGTCAAAGGCCTTGGAAAAATCGAAGAGAACCAGAATGGTGACCATACGCTTATCCATATTGTATCTCACGTCATTAAGCAGCTTTAGCAAGGCTGTTTGAGTACTATGTCCAGTGCGGAAGCCGCATTGGAGTGGATCAAGTAAATTATATTGACCAAGATACAGCGATATCTGATGAAAGACAACCCTTTCCAATACCTTACCCAAAATAGGTAGCAAAGCAATCGGCCGATAGTCATTAGGTGTTGAAGGTGTCGAGACCTTGTTGACTGGCACTATTATAGCCTTTTTCCAAGCGTCAGGAAAGATATTGCTAGTTAAAGACGCATTAAAGATACACGTAATGTGATCCAGGACCATAGGTAAGATAGCCAACAGCATCTTTCTAGATATTCTATCGGCTCCAACTGCATCAGTGCTTACAGAGGATAAGATTTTACGAACTTCATCTGCATTGGTCTCTTCAAATAGTAGCTCAGGTTGCAAACCTGATTTAATTGCTGGTTCTGTGAAGTGATATACTGTACATGACTGGGATATGGCCGCGAAAGTCATGTTAAGTTCAGTGGGATCAACGGCAAGGGGCTTAGGACTAGTGTTCTTGAGCAAACCGAGCTTCCGCAGCTCCAGCCACATTGGACTACTAGATAGGCCCTTTAGACGATTGGCATAATAATCAGCTCTTGCACGATTAAGTTGAGAGCGATGGATATCACGAGCAGCACGATAATGCAACAAGTCATCATGTCTTTTGTGCCGTTGAAAGCGTCTATAGATAGCTCGAACACGCCGCTCAGAGTCATCAAGGTCCTTCGAGATCCACGGAGCAGTTTTGAGTGAGTTGACAGTGATTTTACGAACTGGTGCATACTCATCAACATGTGTCATAAGTTGTTGGGTGAGTCTAGATGCCAATTGATCTGCTGACAGATTCGGTGATGAGACCCATGACCAGTCCCCACTGCGTAGTGACTCAATAGCAGGTTGTGTAGAGAGTAAGTCAAGTTTTCGAGACAAAATTACTTTGGGCGATGGAGCTTTAGCAGTTAGTTGAACAGCAACAGAGACCAAGTGATGACCCGCACCCAGAGGACGATCAGATTTGCCCCATGATACAACCGTGTCAAGTTCATCAACCATGCATAGATCAAGCCAGGTTTGTGATCGCGATGTAACATGAGTGAAGCCGTGATCGATGAGCTTCAGAGAATTCATATGTAAGAAAGATCTAACATAATCAGCATCATCACTGGATGACAGTTGGTCAGCATTAAAGTCACCACAAATGATTTTATGGCTAAAACCCTCCATGGCTGAAGCAATAACTGTTGCTAGATAATTGTGCAGTGAAAAAGGAGCGTGCGGTGGTCGGTATATAGCTGCGATGAAGACAGGTTGAGAACCATTGATGTTTAACTTGCACAGCAGAATTTCAGGTAGACCAGGTGGACCAGTCCAGATTATCGGTTGCTTGAGAATGACAGTTAAGTGTAGAGATTTGTAGTAGTATATAGCAATGCCACCCCCATGCGTGTTCCGATCGTTTCTGACAATACAATAATCTGGCAAGCTGACAACCGTGTCATCAATTAAGTTGCTGAGCCAAGTTTCAGTAACCACAATGACATGGTACAAAGGTTCATTGGCCAAATACTGCTGCAAGACACATAAGTTAGCACGTAGTGAGTTGATGTTGACACAGCAAGCACGCAGAACAAAGTGGTCAGTGGTATTAGATACACGGGGACCACCTGTAGATAAACTCGCTATTAGTTTTTTGGGTGAAGCTGCAATAGCTTATTAATGTCACTTTGAGATGAAATGATGTGGACAAGTGCATCGTCATTGAGCTTGGCAAAGATCGTGTCATTTTTGGCCCAGATGTATTTAAATCCCAGTGGTTTCAGCAATTTTTCGATTCGCCAAGAAGCTTATAAGTTCTGCTGGTTAAAAGCTCATTAACATAAATACTAAAATCACTGTACAGAATAAGTTTCAGATCACTGTTAGCAGGTAGGCCGGTAACTGCCGTCCACTTGAGTTGACCATACTTCTTCTTGGCATTGATGATCCTAGACACAGTAATCACATCAGCGCACTTGATGGCAATAGAAATACGTTTGTTACTCGCAGAGCTAGGTGGCCGTAACAAAGCAGGAGTATCCGAAGATGTTGAGAGTGGTACATTCGAAACTGCTTCGCGTCTCAAGCATCTGACATTAGAGGAGTCAAGACCAGGCACATTGACATTGAGAGTAACAAGTACTGCTTGCGTGAGCCTATAGTAGTTCTTAAAAAGGTCGTTGTCCGGAAAACCAGATATGACCACTTCAGTGCAGCCTGATAATCTCCCAAGAGATTATTGTATACATGACGTATTAGCATTGGTAGCAGCAGTTAATAAGGTCATTTGTGAATTAGAAGTAGATGATGATCCAGCAACAGAGGTTTGCTCGAGCCTATCAAGTCGAGAAATGACATCAGATAGCACAGCTTTGAACTCAGTGTTTTCCGACTTAAGCTCTGAAGTTGATTTTTTAAGTTCAGAAATATCATGATTATAGGCTTCCAGCTTATCATTTATACTAGGCAGTTCTTTTAATAGATTGCTATGAACTTCAAGTACTTCTTTTATTGAATTAATACCTGCTGCAATCATGGCAATAGAAGGCTGACGACCAGTTGGTTTTTTAGGAGGTGGTATAAGTTCCCGATCATCACGTGGTCTGTCGCGCTTAGATGAACTGGATGACTAATCCGAGGAGTCAGAATCAATATGATCAATACCATCCATATTACAAAGTTAGACTCAAGATGGCGTTGGTTGATTGTACTTATATCGATCTTGAAGAATTACAATCAGTTTGGATCAGAGTACAACCAGCTCACTGCAGATGGCGCTTAGCTACTATTCTCACTTGAATGAGGTGTCAGAAGTATGGCAAACCCACTATAGATAGCGCTCCAGTAGCATAAGCAGATGGATAATAAAAAATGAATACCAACCTCAAAATCCAGAAACCCAAAAAAAAATTGATGAAATAAATATAAAACAGGCCTCAAAAAGTAATTAATAATATTTCACAAGCGAGACCTGCTATTTAGGCAAGCAGAGTAACTGAAACAGAAAATGCCCGGGAGCAAATTATGCAGAATCGAGCACCAGAAGATAGAGCACAAAAAAACACACACTGTAATACTTACAGAGAGAGAGAGAGAGAGAGAGACTGTACAATTTCAACCTCAACGATTTCGAATGGTTATTTAATTTATGTATTTGTGGCACTAATCCATGATTATGGAAGCTCTTATTTGCAGATAAGTCTTCTTAAAGTTGTAATGTGCGATTGTTGATTGTTTATGGTTTAGCGTCTGGCCACGTGTGTGTGTGAATATGTCTGCGGGTAACCAAGAATTGAACATAATTATTGAAAATGAGTAAATTATCCTTTTAATTTTAGAACAATGTATTAAAAAATGAATCAATTATTTTTCTCTAAAAAGATAAAAAAATAAAAATTGTTTTCAAGCTTTTCATCCTAAATTATTACACTATATTTCCAAGTAATACACTATATTTGAAAAAAAGCCATAAATAAATTGATTTATTTGGGACAAATATTTATTTTTTTCAGTGTGAAATCATGTAAAATGGTATAAAATCCATTATAAAAATTTAAAACACCATATCTCTATAAATGTATATGCTATTCACTCATACGCGATCACGTTCGATCGGTTGATGTAGTGGACTTCAGCAACTCAAACTCAAGGGAACTTCCCTTTCTAAAAATTCCCATAGAATCCACTCAACTGCGACAAAAACCGCATAGAATCCTATAGACTGCATGGGATTCTATGTGGTTTTTGTCGCATTTGATTGGATTCTTTGGGACTTTTCGGATAGGGTTAGCTTCAAGCGTAGCAGTCGACGGAGTTTTTTGTCAATAAGAAATATAACTCGTCTGTCTCAGTAATGCCTTCATCCGTTAGATCAATATGTAAGATCTAGTTGCAATTTTTTTTTCATGATCCAATATTTGTTCCAAAAAATAATTACTGACTAGAATATTTTGAAATTTTGTTAAATTTTATAAAATGTCATCAAAAACTTTTTTCTGGGCAACCATTATGAAGACAAATTTTTTTCTCTATTTATCATTTTTCTAATTCATTTGAATAGTTCTTACAATCTGTCACTGTAAAGGAGTTTAAAATCAATAATTAATTGCCAAAACCCGTGAGTCTTATATTTGATTATTTAGTTTTTATAATTATTTAAAAGTACGAATTGTACTGCTCCCTAATATCAAGTATTATCGCTATTACCATGAATCCAGATAATTTCAAATTCAAAATAAATTACGTTTTCATGATATCAGCATCGAAACTTGAAGTTTTAGTGGTTCTACAGCCCGTCGAAACAAGCTAATTTCAAGCCGATGTTGCAATCAACGGCTAGCGAATTCGTAATTCAAAAATACTTTCATACAGCAGGCAGAAACATACGTGTTTCTTTCCTTGGGAAGAAACACAATTGTTTCTGCCCAGTGACAGTTATATTTAATGTTCATTTGCAGCCTTATTACTCTCGTTTGTTTACTTGTCACTTCAGCTTACTCATTTTATTTTTTAAGTGAAAGTTTCAATTAACTAAATAAAATTACTAAAAAACTGAGTGAAAATAATATTTTTGTCTTATTTACTAAGTCTTATTTAATAAGTGAGTGTTAATCACACATTTCTCACTCTCTAACAGTTCTCCGCATCATCGGCTTAAAATAGCTTCTTACTGGCTGCTGACACTGAAACTATTAGTTCCGATGCAGGTAATCATGACAAATATAGTTTGTGACTCAAGATAAAACACGATTTCAGACTGCGGGTGATGCCAGCCCTCGCCTGCGGCTCGGGCAGCCAACCTCACCCTAGTCTGTAATCGTCTTGTTTCATCCCTTGTCACACACTATACTATTATTAAAATTTACGAAATTAACTTTTTATTTAACTACTGATCTGTAATGGAGTTGATGTAACTAATCATAAACAATGAATATAATACTTTGTAAGTTAATTTGTTGAATAAATTAAAAAATTATGAACATCATTTAATCATTTCTATTTCATTAGTTTTTGGCGTCACGTAGACATCAAAGTCAACCAACGTTAATGATTAAATTCTATTTTGCAACTTTCAATTAACTTCCTGCTCAAAAAATCCGACAGATTCTTATAGCTGTATGTGTAAAGCCCTATACTTAACTATAGTACTTCTCATAGAACTCATTCATTCTTATAAAATCCCCTCGCAGATTTGAATCACGGTGGAAACACGGTGGGTTTGTTCCATTGTACCACTGTGATTACGCGGTGTATCCACCGTGATTCCACGGTGGCTATGCCACCGTGTATACACGGTGTTTTCACTGTGATTACGCGGTGGATACACCGTGGAACCACGGTGGTGAAATCGCACAAAGCCACCGTGGAATCACGGTGGGTACACCGCGTAATCACAGTGGAAACACCGTGTATACACAGTGGTCAAGTCACCGTGAAATCACGGTGGATACACCGCGTAATCACAGTGGATACACTGTGTATACCCGGTGGTGAAATGGAACAAACCCACCGTAGGGATGGTAAAGTCGACTTCGATTTTAATCGAAAATTGATTTTTCACTCAAAATAATCGATTTTTTACAATCGAACTATCGTCATCAAAATCGATTGATAATCGACTTCAAGCTTCCGACTTTAGTACGGTTGACGTCGCAACAGTAGCCCACAAAATTCCGCAGATGCTATTTTCATGCAAATGGAAAATATAAAGATCTGTTCAAGCAGAGAATTTTACGGTATTTTTTGCATCAAAAATTTATAGACGAATTACTATAGTTATAATAACATGCGGACTAGGGTGGCCCAAAAAAACCGACTACTTTTTTTTTTCGGGTCTCTTATGAAAATTTGTTGGTTTGAGATGTTTTAAGAGGCCTCTCCAAAAATCAGCTCGATAAAAAATTTCCAAGATGTCGCTTACGAATTTTGAAAATATCAAAAATGATCGAAATTTGGATTTTTTTGTTCTAAATTTCTTCTTTCTCGTGGCAGCTATAGTTAATATTTATGAAATCATGACTACGCTGAAAATTTCAGCCCAAAATTAAAATATTTGAACCTCGCTCAAGAATTTTGAATGTTTCCGAGTACTGTCTCTTGGATGTTTTCGAGCGACCCTTGAATATTAATAATAAAGCTTCTCAATTTTTTCACCATCAATTTGTATCATAACGAATAAAAATACAACCCGAGATATATAAATAATAAGTTATTTACATACTTTTTTATTTTTTAATTCTATTTTTAGGTTTTTTTGCTTATTCAAAACTTACTCAATTTTATTGTTTAAGACTGTCCTGTATGTTTTCGGTTATGCAAAAGTTATATTTAAGTGAAATGACAATAATTGAGTTATAAAAAAATACAAAAACTAATTCAAAGTATTAGTTACATATTATCAGTTAATATTCTAAATTCTTGAGCGCCGTTTAAATATTTAAATATTGGGCTGAAATTTTCAGCATAGTCATAATTTTACAGATATAAAATATTGCTGCCACGAGAAAGAAAAAATTCAGAAACAAAAAATCCGAATTCCAATCATTTTTTATATTTTCAAAATTCGTGAGCGACCTCTTGAAAATTTTTTATCGAGCTGATTTTCAGAGAGGCCTCTTAAAACATCTTAAACCAACAAATTTTCATAAGAGACTCGAAAAAAAAAAATAGTCGGTTTTTTTGGGCCACCCTAATGCGGACACTATGGAATTACTGTACAAATTATCAGTACTGTAGAAATTTTTAAAATACATCGAACAGAATTCACAAGGTGCATTGTAATGTTGACAAAGCAACAGGTAAAATTTATACCAACTGCATAGTGAAATTTATCAGGCTAAATCAGAATATTTAATATGCAGTTGGTATAAATTTTGTCTGTTGCTTTTTCAAAATTACAATTCACCTTGTAAATTTTGTTCGATGTATTTTAAAAATTTCTACAGAATCATTTGTTACTATGATGAAAATGTCCTCATGTTACTATGACTATAGTAATTTTTCTATAAATTTTTGATGCAAAAAATACCGTAAAATTCTCTGCGTGTGATTATGCTTAATAACCTATCGCTAGTAACATATCACTGTTTGCATTTTTTTAATAACTCTCTCATGACTACATATTTTTTAGTACTAATAGTCTTTTTTACCGCTGTTTGCAATTTAAATTTCCAAATAAGTTCCTGTGATTAATAACAAACACCAAATCAACAAATATATCAAGTATAAACGATAAGTACGGAGAAATCATTTAGATCTAATAGGTTTAAGTGTTTGTTTTCGAATATTTTAAATTGTTGTTCTTGTATGTTGATATAGCTTAAAAGTATGGATATGTTGAAATAAAACTTACAATATAAATATAAGTTTTGAGTCTTTGTCTTTTAAGTAAATTATCCATATTTTATGCAATAGTTTGCTTGAATGATAAAATAACCAAAAAAAATCGAATAAAATCGATTGTGAACAACGATTAATCGATTCTTATAATTACAAAAATTACGATTAATAGAAAAATCGAAAATCGATTTTTTGGATTCTGTTTCCATTCCTAGTGGATCCACGGTGTTTACACTTTCACGGTGTTTCCACCGTGATTCAAATCTGCGAGGGTCTCTATGAGAATTTATGAGAATCTATTAGATTCTATGAGATTTTCTAAACAGAGATAACTATATAAACAACTTAAATTTTTCGTATCTGTTTTATTATCATTCCTTTTGTAACTGACCTTTTTCAAATTTAAAATTTCCACCTTGTCAAATTGTATCCACTGTGATTACGCGGTGTATCTACCGTGATTCCACGGTGGCTTGACCACTGTGTATACACGGTGTTTTCACTGTGATTACACGGTGTATCCACCGTGATTCCACGGTGGCTTTATGCTATTTCACCACCGTGGTTCCACGGTGTATTCACCGCGTAATCACAGTGGAAACACCGTGTATACACAGTGGTCGAGCCACCGTGGAATCACGGTGGATACACCGCGTAATCACAGTGGTAAAATGGAACAAACCCACCGTGTTTCCACCGTGATTCAAATCTGCGAGGGAAGTTAAATGTAAGTTCAATATTTCGACTCGGGAGAACAAGTCGTTTTTTTGTCGCGGATATTTTGTTTTACGGACATATCGTCACAGGTATTTTATCTTTGGATCAAATGTCGTGTCACCCAAACACTGAATTTATTAAAAAATAAAAAAGTCTTATTATTATACAATAGGGTGTACCAAAATAAAAAGAAATATATATATATTAGGGTGATCCAAAAAATAACAAATTTTTTTTTTCTCGGAAACAGGTTCAAAAGTTTCATTTAGATAAAAAAAGACGCCTGTGTAAATTAGAGCTCTTAATGTTAATATTAAGATTGTCCGCATTGCACTTTTCTATTTCCCACAAGAATAACATGGAAAACAATTTTTTTACGTCTTCTGATTTTTATAAGTAGCTAACGATGCGTCATGGGGATAATTGGCAGGCATGTTTTCCAGGGAATTGAATGCTCTACAAAAAAAGATTCTTATCATTTCTTGATAAATCTATTTATTCAAAAGTTATTTGAGGTTGAAGTCGAATTCATATTAAATTTTGAGATTTTCTTACTTTTCCTGCGAAACTATCAGACCTATTACAAAATATTATTGAACCTTTTTTGAAGACAAATTTATTTCCTAGAAGTTTTTCTGATAAAGTTTTTTCGAATTCCACATTGTTTTCTAGTTATTTTTATTTTAATGTCATGCTCATAAAAAAATGGTCTTCTGATCGATTTTAAGAGCTTGACATTAAAATAAGAATAACTAGAATACAATGTGGAATCCGAAAAAACTTTATGAGAAAAACTTCTAGGGAATAAAATTGGCTACGAAAAAAGTCCAATGATATTTTGTAATAGGTCTGATAGCTTCGCCAGAAAAGTAAGAAAATCTCAAAATTTAATATGAATTCGACTTCATCCTCAAATAACTTTTGAACAAATAGATTTATCAAAAAATGATAAGAATCTTTTTTTGTAGAGCATTCCCTACAAAAATATGACTGCCAATTATTCCTATGACGCATCGTTAGCTACTTCTAAGAATCAGAAGATGTAAAAAAAATTTTTTCCGTGTTATTCTTATGGGAAATAGAAAAGTGCAATGCGGACAATCTTCATATTAATATTAAGAGCTCTAATTTTCACAGGCGTCTTTTTTTATCAAAACGAAACTTTTGAACCTGTTTGGAAGAAAAAAAAAATTTGTTTGTTTTTTGAATCACCCTAATACATATGGGGCATTCCATGCCAAATCACCGAGGTTTCGGCCCGACCCCCTTCGATTTCGCTGAAAATTTTTTATCATTTTCTACCCTACCAAAGACATTTTCCTGAATTTTTTCAGATTTTTTTACCCAACCCAAAAAAAGTTACGAATTTTTGAAAAAAAACGCTCTTTTTTTTTCAAATTGCTGTAACTTTGACACAAATTGACATTTTGGCACTTTTTTTTTTTTGAAAAATTTTGTTTTTAATTGTAGTTTTCAGAAAAAAATACAAAAAATTTTTCGGACGTCACGATATATAAAATATTTCAGTTTTTTCAATAAAACCGTAATTTTTTCGAAGTCGGAAACCTTCGATTCTCAATTTTTTTGTCTCAAAAAAAACTTCAACCAAGACAGTATTGGACCCCGCCATTCCCATTTTGTGCCGACTTTCCTTTACATTTTTTTTTTTCGATTGAAATTAAAAAAATTTCTAAATTTGGCTTATTTTTTATGACTTTGCGCTGAAGTTTCTTTGGATTGTTTTTAAAAGCTCAGAAGTTGAATAAAATTGGACAATAACAACCGTAAAGTGTATTAGGGGCAAGAATTGATTTTTTCGGAAGAAAATTCCCAATTTTGAAATACAGTGAAACCTAAACCTACAATTAACCTTCTCACTAAGACAATTTATAGATGAACTCAGAAAAATATCGATAGCCTTATAGACAATTTTAGATCAAATTGAACGGAATATAGTATAGTACCGGATATCTCAACTGATAGAGCACTCGGCGCGATACCGACATGGTCTAAGTTCGATTCTCAGTTCGGGCTATCGATATTTTTCTGAGTTCATCTATAAATTGTCTTAGTGAGAAGGTTAATTGTAGGTTTAGGTTTCACTGTATTTCAAAATTGGGAATTTTCTTCCGAAAAAATCAATTCTTGCCCCTAATACACTTTACGGTTGTTATTGTCCAATTTTATTCAACTTCTGAGCTTTTAAAAACAATCCAAAGAAACTTCAGCGCAAAGTCATAAAAAATAAGCCAAATTTAGAAATTTTTTTAATTTCAATCGAAAAAAAAAAATGTAAAGGAAAGTCGGCACAAAATGGGAATGGCGGGGTCCAATACTGTCTTGGTTGAAGTTTTTTTTGAGACAAAAAAATTGAGAATCGAAGGTTTCCGACTTCGAAAAAATTACGGTTTTATTGAAAAAACTGAAATATTTTATATATCGTGACTTCCGAAAAATTTTTTGTATTTTTTTCTGAAAACTACAATTAAAAACAAAATTTTTCAAAAAAAAAAAAGTGCCAAAATGTCAATTTGTGTCAAAGTTACAGCAATTTGAAAAAAAAAGAGCGTTTTTTTTCAAAAATTCGTAACTTTTTTTGGGTTGGGTAAAAAAATCTGAAAAAATTCAGGAAAATGTCTTTGGTAGGGTAGAAAATGATAAAAAATTTTCAGCGAAATCGAAGGGGGTCGGGCCTAAACCTCGGTGATTTGGCATGGAATGCCCCATATATATTAGGGTGGCTCATTTGAAACGACTATTTTTTTTTTTTGGTCCATTGACGGAATATTGTTCTAGACATAAAAAAAAAAAATTCCACAAAATTTGAGCCCTTAATTTTAATTTTAAGAACTCGCTAATTGAATTTGAAATTTTCCCATTCATTTAGCATGTAAAGTGGAAATTTTTTTTTTTAATTATCTATAGCTCTGCTGCATTTCACGTTTTTTTACTGTCCATCCCGTGTAAAAAAAAATTGTTGAAAAAAGGTTAAAAAAGTGTTGACTATGCTAAACTTCAAAACTTGACACAATGACGAACTTTTTTTAAACGATTTTCAAACTTCTAAAAATGCACAGAAAAAAACAATTGACTTAATACTACAAATTAACATTTTTTAATACAAAATACGTTCAGAAAAAACGGATTACGAACTATTTCTAGTCATTTTTCGTTTTAGCATATCTTAATAATATCAAGACATTTATTGATTTCACTCTTGAATTTTCGAAAGTTTAAAAAATGTTCAAAAAAAGTTCGTCGTTGTGTCACGTTTTGAAGTTTAGAATAGTCAACACTTTTTTGACTTTTTTTCAACAATTTTTTTTTACACGGGATAGGCAGAAGTTGTAGGGGAACCTTTATACTTCAAAAGTTCCTACAGTAAAATTTATGTGACAGGAACGGGGTCAGAGTTAAAAAATGTAAAAGTCGATTTTTATCGATTTTTTGCGTATTTTTTGAGTTTTTCGTAGAAAATATTGTAGTTACCGAAAAAAGGCAAATGACAAAATTGTAGGAAATCAAATTTGCTACAAAATAGGTCCTGTAAGCCAAGGCTGTAAAATCTGTTGTTTCTGAAATAAATTGAATTATACATATGAAAATTCAAGATATCTTTGCAGTATATGGTTTGTTAAATTAATAATTTAATTTTCATTTATTAAATGTTTTTTTTTTAACATCATATTACTTTTTCATGAAAATATAACTTAAAAAAAATTTATCTATATGGGGCATTCCACGCCAAATCGGACGGTTTCAAAAATTGATTTTTCCGATTTTCTTCGATTTTCGGTATTTTTTAGTACCCCTCAAAAGAGGCTTCCCGGTAAATTTTGAGATCTTTTTGATTAATGGTTCAAAAAATATCGAATTTTCAAAAAAAACCGCTCTTTTTATGGTTTTTTGATCATAACTTTCGTAATAATGGTCGAAATTCAATGTTTTTTTATTCAAAATTTTCGTTTTGAGTTGGCCTTTTCAGACAAAAATGCATAACAAATATACAAAATGTGTTTGATCGAGATTTTTGAATTTTAAGTTTTCAACCGTGTTTTTAAAAAAGGGTGTATCCTTCGATTTTCTTGAAAATTTCCTATCTCAAACTTCTATCCATTCTGCAACTTTTAAGCCCGGTCCCGTAGTGGGCCTTCCATAATTACTATTTTTATTCGATTTTTCGAAATTAAAAAAATTTTTTTTTTGCTATAAATTATTATCAGTACCGATTTTTGACATTGTACACTTGTTTTTCTTGAATATTATAAATTGATTTCGATATTTTTTCGTTCTGAGTAGGGATTTAAAAGCAGTAAGTAAAAGTTAATGCTATTTATAAGCTGTTATAATAAATACTTTTATTTTTTAAAAAGCAACTATTTCGAAGCAAAAGAAACATTAGATTTGCTATACAATACAGCTAAGATCATTACAGGAGCTCTAAAATTTCATATAATTGTTCGGAAAAGCGACAAAACTGTATCACAAACGTTTTTAATTATTTCCGTGTTCTTTCGAAAATTTTACATTAACGATTGTTTTATGAACTAGAGGACTCCTTAGTGAATATAGCTTCGTCGCTTTTTCGAATAATTATATAAAATTTTGGAACACGGTTGAAAACTTAAAATTCAAAAATCTCGATCAAAAACATTTTGTATATTTGTTATGCATTTTTGTCTGTAAAGGCCAACTCAAAACGAAAATTTTGAATAAAAAAACATTGAATTTCGACCATTATTACGAAAGTTATGATCAAAAAACCATAAAAAGAGCGGTTTTTTTGAAAATTCGATATTTTTTGAACCATTACTTAAAAAGATCTCAAAATTTACCGGGAAACCTCTTTTGAGGGGTACTAAAAAATACCGAAAATCGAAGAAAATCGGAAAAATCAATTTTTGAAACCGTCCGATTTGGGGTGGAATGCCCCATATAGATAAATTTTTTTTAAGTTATATTTTCATGAAAAAGTAATATAATGTTCAAAAAAAACATTTAATAAATGAAAATTAAATTATTAATTTAACAAACCATATACTGCAAAAATATCTTGAATTTTCATATGTATAATTCAATTTATTTCAGAAACAACAGATTTTACAGCCTTGGCTTACAGGACCTTTTTTGTAGCAAATTTGATTTCCTACAATTTTATCATTTGCCTTTTTTCGGTAACTACAATATTTTCTACGAAAAACTCAAAAAATACGCAAAAAATCGATAAAAATCGACTTTTACATTTTTTAACTCTGACCCCGTTCCTGTCACATAAATTTTACTGTAGGAACTTTTGAAGTATAAAGGTTTGCCTACAACTTCTGCCTATGGACAGTAAAAAAACGTGAAATGCAGCAGAGCTATAGATAATTAAAAAAAAAAACCTCCACTTTACATGCTAAATGAATGGGAAAATTTCAAATTCAATTAGCGAGTTTTTAAAATTAAAATTAAGGGCTCAAATTTTGTGGAAATTTTTTTTTTTATGTCTAGAACAATATTTTGTCAATGGACCAAAAAAAAAAAAACAGTCGTTTCAAATGAGCCACCCTAATATATATATATATATATATATATATATATATATATATATATATATATATATATATATATATATATATATATATATATATATATATATATATATATATATATATATATATATATATATATATATATATATATATATATATATATATATATATATATATATATATATATATATATATATATATATATATATATATATATATATATATGAGCACATCCATTACTTTTCGACGAAAGTGTACGCACGTGGATCACCGATTTGGACAACGATTTTTTTCTCGAAAGTAGGTCAAAAAAGAAGTTGATCCCGAAAATTTGAGATCGATACCCCTACATCTGGCCAGTGGAAAATTTTTTGAAATTCAAAAAAAGACAATTTTTTTGTTATTTTTAAAAATTAGTATCTCAGCTTCTATATCACTTAGAGAGACTTTTCTAGCAGCATTTTTCTCTGTGTACACTCGACTTTCAAGAAAAAAATTGATATTGGCTCTATACTTATATCCGGCGTAGTTGGGAGCTTCCAACTAAACCACTGACCCTGGTTAAAAAAGAGAATTAAAAAGGATTAAGCCATGTAACGTGGCCATTTAAGAGAGGATTGGCAGTATTAAAAAGGATTAAAAATATTGAAAAATAAATTCTTCTTGATCCTTTTTAATTCTCTTTTTTAACCGGGGGAATGAGCAAAATTATTCCTTTTTTAAAAATCCTCTCAAATGTGCAGTTTTCAGACTAAAAGGATAAATAACAGCTAATTTTTCTTGTGTAGGTGTATTCTGTTGATATCTACCGTAATTTTCCTTTATTGCTCCGATTTCGTTTATATACGGCCACCCAAAGCCGATCATTTTTCAAAAATCGCTATTTTAGATAGCTATTACTATTTTCTCGTAAACTCAATTTGCATCAAATTTTCTAGAAAGTTGCTTTGTTATATCACTAAAAAGCTCTGAAAATTCCAACTGTAGTATCGAGCTTAAATCCAAGTTATAAATTTTCAAACATCCCAAAAGTTGCTTTGTTTGAAATAATTTTTGCCAATAAGTTTTCATATATCTATTAAATGATTTATTTATTTTCAAGTTTGTTATCATTACCGGATTGAAATTTTTCATGCTACTGCAGTTTATTCTTATTTAAGTATCGTACTAAGTAAATATTTATAACAGGGCTATGCTGTTACTCTGGTCGTCCTTATTTAAAGGCGCCACTGTAAGTAATAACGGCCTCCCAGAGCCAGATCTTAGATCGTTAGGGTCGTTGTAAAAATTAATTTGTAAAAGAAGGAAGAGGAAGGATAGTTTATAATTGATTAATTTCTTTCACTTTACTTAAAATAACACTTTTTAATCTTTATTTATTTAATTATAACCTTTTCATACCTTATACCTTATAAACCTTATAAACTTATTAAACCTTATAAACCTAACGTCAATTACCTTTGACCATTTTATCATTACAAATTAAACTTTTACTAAACCATCTATCTTTGGCTATAACACACACACACTCGCACTGAGTCCCCTGGAATATAATACACACACACGATTTATAAATTTACTCCACCCAGTCAGCGAGACCCGCTACGTGGCTAAAACCTTATATTTAATACCCGTGCGGTCTCCTGGACCCTCTACGCGACTTTTACACAATTTCACGCGGTCACCTTGACCCTTTACGTGATTTTCTTAACTTTAACATAATCCACGATATTTATTTACAACTATTATAATTATCCACAATTTCCATAATTTCGCTTTTCACACCATTATAAAATTCCAATTTATCTATTTCCTGACCTAAAATAAAATTAATTTCCACATAATTATTTACCAAACTGAAATCACTATCAATTACATTAACTATTTATTACCACTAACACTTTCTTTATCAATTTAATTTTGTTAAGCCGGTTTTATGATTTATTTTACTTGACCGCTTAACATTTTATTCACCGACTCTATGTCCAATAGTCAAAACTTAATTGTCAATTTTCACGTTTTCTTCCCGACACATTTAACGTTTATAATTTATTAATTGATTTTTATATAAATTACACTGGCACACAAAAGAAATTAAGTAGAATGTGCATTTGACCGGACCTACCTACGGGTACGTATTGTGGTCTGCTGAATCTGAATTCGAGGCCAGTTCGACCCCTACACCCTCGAAATTTCGAAAAAACTTCAAAAAACCGAAAAAATGATGAAAATTGGCAGTTTTAATGATAAAAAAATGTTTTGGAACTAAACTCAGCGTGATTTTCATGTATTTTGATCCGCTGAATATGAATCAAAACTTCATTGAGACCACGAGCCATTTCAAATGTGAAAAAATCACACAAACCTCTCGAAAATTCCGAAAAAATTTAGTTTTCATGATAAAAATACTTCTTCTGGTCCAATTCAGATAAAATTTTATATCTTTTGATGTCTCCAATTCGCATCTTCATTTTTTTAGTCTATTCACCCTCTAAAGCTGGAGAAATTCGAAAAAATTGTAAAAATTACCATTCATAACAGAAAAAAAATTGATTGAACATGATCTTTGATCTTATCAGATAACGATCTTCGATTCCTTTCCAAATTGAATTCTCCACAAATGTAACAAAGTGAATCAGGACTTTTATTATACAGATGAGAATTACTTCTTGTAATAGTATACTCTCCAGTAGCCAAGTTTCCCACTTTTGAAGAGCTGCAGTCGCTTGATGACGACGCCTGCGAGCCTGCTTTCTCACCCTGACCAGACGCCGATACTGGGGCTCCGACTCCCTGCATAGTAAAGTACTTATCACTTGTACCTGCCATGACGGCACACACGCCGTTAACCCAGGAAGTCTGCCAGATGGTTCTGCTGCCCACCGTCACCACGTGGAGATGTCCTGGTTACAGGCACAAGCAATTATGTCTTCAAAAGTCAAAAACGAGAGTAAAAAAACCGAAAAAATTACTTTTTTCGGAATTTTGGAGGGTTTGTGTGATTTTTTTACATTTAAAACGGCTCGTGGTCTCAATAAAGTTTCGATTCATATTCAGCGGATCAAAATACATGAAAATTACGCTTAGTTTAGTTCCAAAAAATTTTTTTATCATTAAAACTGCCGATTTTCATCATTTTTACGGTTTTTCGAAGTTTTCTCGAAATTTCGAGGGTGTAGGGGTCAAACTGACCTCGAATTCGGATTCAGCGGACTAAAATACGTACCCGTAGGTAGGTCCGGTCAAATGCACATTCTGCTTATTTTTTTTTTGTGTGCCGGTGTTATTTGACTTAATTATAATTAATTTATCCTATTATTAATGACTAGATAATTTTGACTAGATCGCAATTGATTTTCCGACGAATGCTTCACACAAACTGCCTGGAAATAACAAAGCTAATTATGTTGAGACCGGTTCTCGATTGAATATAACACGAAAATAGACACGACAATAATTCGCGGACACGACGTTTAATTATATGTTTCAATTAATAAGTATTACGGCTTCCCTGTCTGGGATATTTTACAGAATACCTTTTATTTGCATGTTTGCATGTTTAGGTTTCCACTATATAAAAATGGTGTATCACCGTACGATGGACGGTGTGGCTTAATAAGTTATAGATCAAATTGAACGGAATATAGTATAAGGCCGGATAGCTCAACTGGTAGAGCACTCGGCACGTTACCGAATTGGTCTGGGCTTGATTCCCAGTTCGGGCTATTTATATTTTTCTCAATTTATCTATAAATTGTCTTATTGAGAAGGTTATTCGCATGTTTGCATGTTTAGGTTTCCACTATATAAAAATGGTGTATTACCGTAAGAAGGACGGTGTGGCTCAATAAGTTATAGATCAAATTGAACGGAATATAGTATAGGGCCAGATAGCTCAACTGGTAGAGCACTCGGAGCGTTACCGAATTGGTCTGGGTTCGATTCCCAGTTCGGGCTATATATTTTTCTCAATTTATCTATAAATTGTCTTATTGAGAAGGTTCTTTGCATGTTTGCATGTTTAGGTTTCCACTATATAAAAATGGTTTACGTTGAATTTTTTCCGTCGCTCGTCCAGTATTAGTTGTCCTGGTCTGGTATTTGTCCTGGTTCCTGTATTGTCTTGTGTCTGTGCGTCCCGATGATTGCCTGGTCCTATTTGCTCTGTTCTTGGATACGTCTTGGTGGTTACCTAGTCCTACTGGCTCTCTTTTAAACGTCTGTTCAGTCTGATCGTTCCGGTCACCACTGTTTTTTTCGCTGCTGTCTTGCAGTTTTATTAATTCCGCTCGATTATTTTCGGCAATGATCGGAATACTCCTCCCTTAATTTATCATGATTGGGCCTAGCGTGAGCGTATTTTCAATTAGCGCGCCCGGCGACAAGTCGAAAAACTTAATTGAACGCTCGTTTGGGGTTGCAGGTAGTGTAGGTGACCATCAGTGACAAATCACGATTTTGGTCGATAAAGTAACCCAATTTACCCCGTTACATATTTCGTGTTTAAGATCGCTGCGATCGTCCCTATTACTTACAAGGAAACATTCCCAGGTGTCCCCCTTCGATTTCGATATGACTGAGATATATTTTTTTACGTCAAAATCTAAGAGACACGTATTTTTTTTATCAGTAGAAAAACATATCGAGGGAGTGAAACCACCCCTCAAAGTTTAGGCTCCAAAGGGGTGTTTTTCAAGTTTTGCATGCTTGCAGTTTGAATAATCAAATGGGAGCAATGGCATCATTTTCAGGATGACAAATGATGATAAGTGCCATTGGTGTTATAATAAAAAATAAATAGAACAAAAGTTCTAAGGTTGAAATTAAGAAAACTTTTATGAAAAAAAAACTATCCAATAGATTTCAACGAAACCAATGGCGATCCAAAGAGAAAAAGAAGTAGAGGATACGTCTTTTTGGATTTTCCCGAAAAATTAAGTTTAGGGGGTAACAAACCCTTAAGTCCATTTACATTGACCAACAAGAAAATATCAATATTTTTATTAGCTTTGGATTTAATTTGTCGAAAATTATTTTTTTCATACAGTTTTAGCAATGAGGACCCGAGTCAATATTTGTAATGTGATCTTGCCCTCCATATTCTAAATCAGATTACTTAGGCTGAAATCATAGTTATATGAGGATATTGAGGTTAAAATCACATTCGCAAAATAAGACAAGCTATTGAGCAGAACTGCAAATCTGACCTAACTTTGGGAGTTTTGTCCGCTTTTACGAAATGTAGGGTAAATTTACGGTCAGCAAGAATGTCAAAATACTCTCCAATACCTACTTTTTAGTTGTGGAAGTGATCCTTATCGAATCTTCCTTGGTTGGTAAAGGGAACGAAGGTACGAAGAGGATATCAACTATACGATTAGAATGGTTGCCATAGTCACGAATTTTCAAATAGAAAACGTTCCAAATATTTGTAAATTATTTTATAGTACCCAGATAGCAAAATGACGTCTTGATGAGTTCTGAATGAGTTCCTATTTATGATTTGGACGTCTTATCAACATCTTAAAGAAGTCTTTAAGAAGTTCTCAAGATGTCGAATGAGCCACCTAGCGAACTCAGTAAGACGTCTTTAAAAAGAGTTCTTAAAGTGTTCTTTTTCCTGACTTCGCAAATAAGACTTCAGTATGAATTTACCATGACGTCTTAAGGAGCTCCTAATTTTAACTTCATCAAGAAGTTAAAAAAAAGAATACATTTAGATGTCACAAAACTGACGTCTTATTTATGGAGTCTTCAAAAACTCTTAATTAAGAGTTCTTAAAAATGAAATCTTTAAGAAGTCATTATAAGACTTCTTGAGGACGCCTTTAAAAAAACGTCGTAAAGCAGTCATTCTGACTTGAACGCTTTCTGAGTATATAAAGATAAAATAAATAAAAACAATCACGCAAGCAAAAGATTAAAAAAAACTAATATCAGAAGCGATTCTAGCATCAATTTGTATTTCAATGGAAATTGGTGATCGTATGTTATAGCTGTGCCACACTGAAAAAAAGATTTATTTGTGAGAAAGATATAATATATTTGAGTAGTTTAATTGCGTGAAAAAAAAATTAATGTTAAATCACGAGTATGTATGCCACAATATCAGCAATCTAACTGTAAACAATATGCAACATATACCTCTACTCCATTAGGACTTTGGCAACTATTCAAAATTCCACCTGGCAGCTAGAATGAAAGGTAGATTTCTTTGAAGATATTCTAAAAATTTTTAACTCTGATTTCACATTAATTCTTTTCTTCACCATTAGCAATACATTGGAATTTACTTTATAAACGAGAAAATTGGCAAATATTTCGAACCTTATTGAAATATTTTATTCTACAAGAAATTTTCATTTTATGTATCTTTGTTTTTTTCTAGATACTTATCCAGGAAACTCGGGAGAAAGTTTTTTAAGTAGCGATATATCTCTAGACGGCACAGAAGCTGGATTCGATAATGGTGAAAATGAAAATACTGCCCCTGATAACAGTCATCAGAGTTCTACACATTCTCATCATGCAGGATCGACACACGATACCGCTACATTATCTCAAAGTCTACATGCTGCTATGCATAATCCTATTGATAAACTTTTTATGATGCAAAGCAGTTATTTTAGTGGTGATCACTTGTAATGCTTTAGTAAGTGGTTCGTAAAACCATGAATTGATGTATGGATTTAACTTTAATAACTTCGCATTAAGGAGATCAAATAAAATTTTTAAAATAATTGTATTTAATTTAATTTATATTTAATTCAAACCATACTTTTCTTTATTGATATAAAAAATGTGAGTTAAGTAATTTTTTTAATTTAGTTATATTTATTCTATGAAATCATAGATACCATTGAATAAAATTATACCTAACTATATAAAATTTGATAAAACGAAAACCCACATTGAATGTTATTTAATTTGTAATATTATAACATTCTGCAACTACGTCAAATCAAATAAGGATTTCAGATACATGCTAATGTGGATAAATTCAAGACGTTATGAAATTTTGTGAATTCCCTGATTAAATAAAATGATTTACTCGATAATGAATCTACACCCCTCACATAAATTAAGGGAGCAAGAAAAAAATCCAAATGTTTGGGGGATTTTCAACAGGCTGTAACTTGTAGAAAAATGGTCGTAGAGCAGATGAAAAAAGCAAATTGTAGCTCTAAGTGTCGAGTTTTTGGATCTGAGTTTGAAAAAATTAAAAAAAAATTTTTTTCGAGTAATCTTAAGAGAACCACCGAAAAGAAAATTTTCGAAATTTTTTTTTTTTTTGGTATCCTACGGACTTGGAAAAAGTTATTTTTATTTAACCTCTATATGGACCGGATAACTTGTTTATTCAGCTTTAATTTGTTTTTATAAAGATCTCGATACGAGCATTTATCGCTCAGATATCGGTGTTTGAATGGACAAAGGTCATTTCGTCTTTGATTATTAATATCTCAGCAACCAATAATTGCACAGAAAATTCAAGGTTGGTTTCGAAAACTTGAATAAATTTTCTACAAGAATTAGCTATTGATTTTATGATAAAAATTTTTTTTTCAATCATTACATGAATTTCTAAAAGCAACCAGAAAAGGGCTTTTCGTGGTTTTTTGGAAAATCAAGTGCTTACCCAAAAATATCGCGGAAACCACTAATGTCAAGTGTGCCTTTTACTGTTCAATATACCCACAAAAACCCTACCAAGTTTCAACTTAATCCAGCTAACCGTTTTTTTATCCCGCTTGATTGAATTTTTTAAAAAATTAAAGGAGCAAGAATTTTGCTCCGAAAAGGTCATAATTATCATTAAATATAAAAAAATTTTTTTTTTTCATTTTCCTCTTAATTCTGTACCAGTGACTTGGGAAATTAAAAAATGAAAATAAAAAAAGAAAAATCGACAATTTTTGGAAAACAAATTAAAAAATTTAAAAAAAAATTTTTTTTATAATTTTTTTTACATTGGCTGAAAATTAAAAAAAATTACCGCTGGCATTAGCGTTACCCAAAATGTACCACGTGGAGGTTGCACGGTGGATTTACGTTTCTTTTGTGCTTGCGCACGTGTATGTGTGTGGTTTTATCAGAGAATGAGACCCTGTGGTTCGTCACTTCCACAGTAAATTGTGACTCCAAACTCAATCTCCGAATATCGTGTATGTGTATCGTGTGTGTGTGTTTGCTAATACCGCGTATTGCCACCTCTGCTCCTAATAACAGCCCGCAATCTTTCAGGCATATTCGAAATGCAGTTTCGAATGATTGACTGCTGAATCTGTCACCAAGTTTCGATGAGCACCTGCTCTAATGCTGCTAACGTCCTCAAATTAGGATGATTCTGAGGCAATCGGCGCTTCAGGATATCCCATACATGCTCGATAGGGTTAAGATCGGGGCTCACTGATAGATGCCTTAACAACGTTATGTCGTGTCTTTAAAAAAACCGACGGGTGGTGTTTGCTGTGTGAGACCAAGCATTGTCTTGCATAAAAATAAATCCTCTATTATGCTGCCGTAGAGGCAAGACAACAGGTCGTAAGATCTGATTAATGTAGCGCGTAGCGTTTAGATCTTAGTGGACGATTACCAAAGGAGTTCGCGTAAATCTCGAAACTCCTCCCCAAACCATCACCGACCCTCCGTTATAAGCAGCTACTGGCTGAGTGAAGTTACGTGAAAAACGCTCTCCCTGACGGCGCCAAACTCGGGATCTTCAGTCATTTCCAAACAGGTATACCCGATACTCATCAGAAAATAAAACATTGTTCCATTGCCTCGTGGTCCAATGAACATGTTGACGAGCGTAAGCCGGACGGGCTCGGCGATGTATGGGTGATATATCGGTACTCGGGCGGCTCATCTTGATCGCACTATAGTCTCACGGAGACGATTTCGAACCGTTTGATCTGAAATGTTCCGCGGTTGTTGTTGTTGTTGTTGTTGTTGTTGTTGTCGACGGTTCGGAAAATTCGCAGGAAGGAAAGGTTCTTGACGAACGCGCCGAACGATCGCTCGGTCATCGCAAGGATTAGTTGCGCGACGACGACTTTGGCCAACTCGTCGTTGATAATCACCAGTTTCCAAATACCGATAATATGCGCGAGTTACGACAGATGAACTAATGTCCAAACGATCCCCAACTTCTCGGTAAGTGTACCCTTCTTCGACTAGAGTCACTATCTGAGCGATTTGTGGCGCGGATAAATGCCGCCTAGGCATTATAAAAAATTAAAACAAAAACTAAAGTTTGCAAAAACTCCCAGTTAATTTGTTTTAGTAAAAATTTGAAAATACAGTAGTTTTGAAAAAAACTGTTGATCAGTTCGATTACCAAGAAAGCAGGATGATTTTCAGAAAAACTATTTTTTTTTAGACACTGTTTAGCTTCACACAAAAAACTATTGTCCCAATATTCGTATAACGAATATTCGATTTGCCTTGGGGGTATCAACTTTTAATTTATTCAACTAATTTGTGACTAGGCAAATTAAAGTCCGGAAGAGGAAAATCGGTGGGAAAGTGAGTCGCTATATTTTTATAATTTTCAGCCAATTTAAAAAAAATTATAAAGAAAAATTTAAAAAAAAATTTTTTTTTTCCGAAAATTGTCGATTTTTCTTTTTTTATTGCCATTTTTAAATTTACCAAGTCACTGGTACAGAATTGAGAGGAAAATGAAAAAAAAATTTTTTATATTTTTAATGATAATTATGACCTTTTCGGAGAAAAATTCTTGCTCCTTTAATTTTTTCAAAAATTCAATCAAATGGGATAAAAAAACGGTTGGCTGGATTAAATTGAAACTTGGTAGGGTTTTTGTGAGTATATTGAACAGTGAAAGGCACACTTGACATTAGTGGTTTCCGCGATAATTTTGAGTAGGCGCTTGATTTTCCAAAAAACCACAAAAAGCCCTTTTCTGGTTGCTTTCAAAAGTTTATGTAATGATTAAAAAAAATTTTTTATCAAAAAATCAATAGCTAATTCTTGTAGAGAATTCATTCAAGTTTTCGAACCCAACCTTGAATTTTCTGTGCAATCATTGGTTTGTGCAAACACCCATATCTCAGCGAGAAATGCTCGTATCGAGATCTTTATAAAAACAAATTAAAGCTGAATAAACAAGTTATCCGGTCCATATAGAGGTTAAATGAAAACAATTATTTCCAAGTCCGTAGGATACAAAAAAAAATCGGTCTATCAGTTGACCCTGCAGGCCAGCCCTAAAACTTCCCGCTGTGTTCAAGCTCCAGATCCTCAAAAACATTATTGTAAATACATTCTCGAGCTCCTCGAGCTCAAAAATACTTTTGTATGCTGTTGTTTTCGAAAAAAAAACGTTTTTCACCATTTTTTCTTTACCGATATCTCTCAAACGAATTGACCGATTGAGGTGGTTAAGGTGGCAATCGACGCGTTCTATCAAGTTCGAAAGCTGATCAAATTTTGAAATCGATTTATTGAGTCGTTTTTGAGATATTTCAAAAAAAATAGAAAAATTTTTTTTTTTAATTCTTCGACAACGGTAGAGCACTCGGCGCGTTACCGAATTGGTCTGGGTTCGATTCCCAGTTCGGGCTATCTATATTTTTCTTAATTCATCTATAAATTGTCTTATAGAGAGGTTTGCATGTTTAGGTTTCCACTATATTTAAATGGTGTATTACCGTACGATAGACGGCGTGGCTCAATGAGTTATAGATCAAATTGAACGGAATATAGTATAGGGCCGGATAACTCAACTGGTAGAGCACTCGGCGCGTTACCGAATTGGTCTGGGTTCGATTCCCAGTTCGGGCTATCTATATTTTTCTCAATTCATCTATAAATTGTCTTATTGAGAGGTTTATATTTAAATCTTGAACGAATGAACAGATTTTGATGTTTGAGGTGGCATTCGACGCGGCTTATAAAGCTTTAGAGCCCAGTCGATTTTAGAATCAATCTATCGAGCACATTAAAAGTTATCCAAAAAAAAAAAACATTTTTGAAAAAATTTTATTTTTGGAATATCTCTGTACGAGCCCTACCGATCAAGCTCGATTTCCCACAGCTTCAAGGTATTGACAAGCCGCGTCGAATGACACCTGAAAGTTCAAAATCGGTTCGTCCGTTCAAAAAATACAGGTATTTACATACGTACGTACGTACGTACGTACGTACATGCATACATACATACATACATACACTCGGACATCATCTTGAAATTAGTCAGAATAGCTTCCTAGGACCTTAAAACGTCCCCTCGCAGATTTGAATCACGGTGGAAACACCGTGGAAGTGTAAACCCCGTGGATCCACCGTGGTTACACGGTGGGTTTGTTCCATTTTACCACCAGGTATACACAGTGTATCCACCATGATAACGCGGTGTATCCACCGTGATTCCACGGTGGGTTGACCACTGTGTATACACGGTGTTCCCACTGTGATTATGCGGTGCATTCACCGTGATTCCACGGTGGTTTTTTGCTATTTCACCACCGTGGTTCCACGATGTATCCACCGCGTAATCACAGTGGGAACACCGTGTATACACAGTGGGCAACCCACCGTGGAATCACGGTAGATTCACCGCGTAATCACAGTGGTAAAATGGAACAAACCCACCGTGTTTCCACCGTGATTCAAAAATGCGAGGGTCGACATCTGATGAAAATTCGATTTTCGGAAATCGGACCGAAACCAATAACTTCCCGAATTTTTGAAAATTTACAATTTTCTTAGCGGGAAGTTAGAAAACAAAAAAATTTCGAAAATTTGTTTTTCGGTGGTTTTCTTAAGATTACTTGAAAAAAAATTTACAAAAAAATTTTTCAAACTCAGATCTAAAAACTAGACACGTAGAGCTACAATTTGCTTTTTTTTATTTGCCGTACGACCATTTTTCTACAAGTTACAGCCTGTTGAAAATCCTCCAAAAATTTGGATTTTTTTCTTGCTTCCTTAATTTATGTGAGGAGTGTTTATAGTATTACAATTGAATCGTTTTAAATCATTTGAATTATTTTTAATCAGGGTTTGTTCGAAACAGTAAAAATAACGAGAAAAACAATAGTTGCCGGGAAAAAAATTCTGAGACTATTTTTCATTCATCATTAACAAAAATCGATTTGTTCACTTGACAAGATGCATAAGCGCAGACACACCGTAGCACCATTAAAGAAAGCTGTGCTGTAATGTTACGTCCCAGCATGTACGTCAGATGAGGTGAGCATTTACTTCTCTAATTACCGACTTGAAATGTAACTAATTACATCGAATATTGATAATCTAGTAATTCCCATAATATTCAATTAATTATATAATATAAAGTAGGATAATATTATAATAATAGAATAATATTATTTAAGATACTCGAACGTTAAGAATATGAGCAATAACTGATAAAGTTATTTTTCTATATTTTATCAAATATAAATAAGCACTGACGTCTCGAGTAAATCCTCGAGACGTGCAGCTGCATAGACATCAATTTTGTGTAAGATAAATTTTGTTTATAGATAAGTAGCTCATTTGTTAGTAACAAAGACGGAGAGACCGTGATAATTAAGTATTTTTATTAAATATTAGAATGGATCATTCGAGATCATGCGTTATCTCGTATGACCCCTCCAAATGAATCGATGCACGGGTCTGATGCCTAAACGCCGCATATTGATGACTAACTCTAGTTTTTCTCGATCATGAGAAATCAGTCTGAAATGTAGAATCATCGAGAGCAGTCAGGTTCAGCATAAAAACTTCTTTCTGATCCTTTTGAAGTTATTGTTAGGAATATCTTAACAATAGCATAAATTACTTCAATTGTGTATTTTCACATCTCTCGAACTATTTCCTTACAATAGAATAAATCGGATTAAGATACATTAAATAATATCTTCAAACAACTAGTTTATTACAACCACCAACTAGTGGCTGTTCAACTCATAATCATTATTTAAAATTATATGTAAGTTCATATTACGTCCATTTTAAAACTATCGCCGTAACATGCCAGCGCCAAAATGTCAACTAGGACGTAACAACTTGTAAGAGAGCCTTTGCCAGACCCTGAGAAAGAGTCAGAGCTGAGTTACATGTGGAGGTAAGCGCAACATGTAGCCTAAGAGTCTCCGCGTGTTTCGCCGACTGTCGCACACGCACTTGCTCTCTAGCGCTCAGTGCGACAGAACCTATTTCATATAAATCATAGTATATCTATTAGGGTGCTCCGTTTGAAACGATGATTTTTTTTTTTCGTTCCCCATCAAAAATCTTGTTCTTCATGTAAAAATAAAAATTCAATGAAATTTTGAGCTCTTAATAACAATTTTAAGAACTGGAACAACGTCGTTGAAGTTTTCCCATGCTAAAAGCATGTAAATTTTGATTCTTTTCTTTTTATCGAATAAAACTCAGCCCTATATTCACGTATCTTATCGGTTCAAAATTTTCTTGGAAGAGAATTGTATGCTCTTTGAAAAAGCCTGTATGTGCTTATCAGTACCTTCAACTACAGCCCTCGTGGAAGCCTTGAAAGTCTAATTTCCTACGAAATTAGTGGTTTTTTGTTGTTAACTTGTCAACGGTTGATATCTTAAATATTAAAAAAGTTTCTGAAAGAGCAGAAAATTTTAGTTAACAAATTCTCGACTCCCCGAATTCTAGCTCCAATATTTATAATTTCTATTTAACATTGAAAATCGGCTTTTGCACGGCAGTTTAGGCATTCGCGCGCCGCCACTCTAGTGAGCGTAGTTTTTGAATAATTTTTTTTTTGCAATTAATTATAAATTCAAAAATTTGAAAACATTCTGGTGTCATCTAGACACTTCAAAGAATATGATTTCGCGGTAATAAAAGCTGTATCACCATTTTTCAAAAAGTTATTCAATTGTTAATTGACATTTTTTTTACGGGTTTGTGTTGTCATAAAAGGCGGTATAAAAGTTGAAACGTTGTTGAAGTCCACCCCCTATAGTAGGGGTGAATCAACCGTCCATTACCCATTCCCTACTTTCGTAAGAAATAGGCCCGTGTCTCTTTTAGCATTGTCGCTAATTATTCGGTAATTGATCCTGTATTACCCAGTTCGTAAGGACCAAACGACCGTGTGGCCTTGAATTTATATATGCCGAGTGCATATAAAGGATCGGGATTAGTGGGGCCATGTTATATACAAAATGTATATAACAGATAAAGAAATTAATATACTTGCATAATAAAACACTTAATCAGATGTTAAATAATTAGATGTTGTACCCGGTTCAATAACGGTTATAATAATAGAAATATTATACTTAGCTGATGTAGATGTTATCAGGTTGTTGTTCATCTTTCTACCCATGGGTACAGGTCACTAAGTGATAGAAAGAGATAGCTGGCCGGTATGGTGACGCAATTATGACTAAGGCGTCATAATTGCGGTGATAGATAATGATAATAAGTGTATCATTATTTATTGGTAACTCTAATATCGTCAACGGACGAAAGAATTAGAGTAGACGATCCTTAAACTGATGGAAGGATTATATGAGAATGGGTCCTTAAACTGATGAGATGGGAAGGAGTAGGTAAAACGATGATACGCGAGCCCTTAACATTATAATTAATGTTGACTTAAAACTAAAGTAATTAAAAATCCGATTAAAAATAACTAAATCATGATATATTTTAAATTGGTTTAATAAAAAGTAATGAACAATAATAGATAATAGATAATAATAATTTGGCACGCAGGTCTTTATATAAGCTCTGCATAGCGCAACGGCGCATGCGTCACAGGTATCCCCTTCCACTTCAAGCTGAGTAGAAGGGATTGAGTAATAATAATAATATACTTAGGTAGTTAAGGTATACATTTTAGGTGACAAGAGGTAATTTGCCCCCTGTGATGACCTAATATCATGTATCGGTAATGAGGGTTTTTCAGCCTCGTTACAAAGTTTAAATAATTAATCTATGAATTTTTTGTTTCTTGGAGCCCTTTTCATAAACATACTCAACAAGATGACAGTATGTAAGCTTATACAATATTGTTATTTCATTAATTATTAATTTTTGAACTAACAAAAAAATTAAAAATTAAAATAATGTATGTTAAATAATTTTTTTTTTAATTGCATGCCTTAAGCGCGAGCGTAGGTATGCTCTACTCTCGCCTAAAAATAAATTAACTGGAGTCCGTCAGAGTTTTATTTAAATAAATAATAATATAGTGGTTAAAATAGATTGGCCTTTATACCCCAATAAAAGAAAACATCAATGGTCATTTTTCTAAACAATAAACAACTGGTCCAACCCACAATTTGGATAAAAAATGAATTTTTCAGAAAAAATCCTGTAAAATACATGTAACACTCTTCTTGTAATCTCCATAACTTTCGAAAAACAAAACTAATTCTTTTAAAATTTATTTCAATATATCCGTAAATTCGTTCTAACAAACTGATTAAAAAACCACAACTCTATTATTTTTCGTTTGATTATAAAATAATAAAATGTGTACTGTCGAAGCTAAAAAATTTACATCTCAGGCTGACATATATAAAAAAATATATAAACAGAGTTAGTGAAGACCTGCTTCTTCTATTGGAACGTGCTAGATGGCGTTAGCAAAGATTTCCATTCTATCCGCGGGAATTTTTTAATATTTTCTATAATAATTTTCTATTATAATAAATTAGTTTAATAGTTCCTTAAATGTAAGCAAAAAAAAAAAGAAAAAAATAGGAGTCTTTATGAAAAAATTAACAAATCGTAACGTAAACATTTAATCTAAATAATTCGTGTATGACACGACCGCTTAACGCATGCTCATTTGGATTTTCCAAACTTTTTTAAGCTATTACAGATTTCATATTCTTGTTAGGTATTTCGGAGCATGGTGACTCAAGACTTATAATTTAGCTTACAGTAATTTACGATTTTGATACAGATTTTCAATTTAAGTTATAGTTTAAGAATTACATATGGAGTAACGCTTGGCTACAGTTATGGGATTTTTGATAAGAAAAATTATAGTAAAGAATTAGAATCAGAATTATGGAAATTGAATATGGAATATGGGTTGCGATTTAAGTTTGGCAAACGATAAAGTTTGGGTTTTGGATTTGGTATTTTGAGTATGTGAACGAGTCAGTGCTACCGTGGAGCGGGACTTTAATTAGTCACCCGGTATCATCTGATGATAGAACCTAGTTCTATCCCTCTGAGACTTCTTGGTTGATTGCAGAGGTCTAGCTGAGATGCTAGCGCTCCAGTATATACGGAATTTGACGGATGCAGAATGGGATCAGTGATGGAGTTTTGGTTTGGCAGGCCTCAACAGTAATTTTGTGACCGTTGCTGTTGTGGAAGCCGTTTGGTCATTTTCAATTATTTAGTCTGACAGGCCTTAGAGGACAAGTCATGACCACTTGTACCGCTGAGGAAGTCATAGGTCACCTAGTTTATAAGTTTTATGATCCCAGCTGAAGTCTATTCCAGGAGAGCAACTGCCAAGGATATCCATACTCATAATGAGTACGTTTGGTGAGGACTTGAGCCTCCAGTTATCGATATAGTAAAGATTGAGTTTGATTTAGGAATTTAGAATATATAGGTCAGTTATTAAGAACAATAAGATTGAGTTTGGGGTTTAGAATTTTGAATTGAGAGAGAGAGGCCGAAGGGAGACCTTCGAAGAGTACGGACGTGAGCATTCGACTCTAGTCACTTGAAGCAAGTAGACGGGTGCAGTAATGGCGCTACAATTCAAGGCATTGTGGAGAGCTACAGGATAAGATTATTGCAACAGAAGTATTATTTAAAACAGTGTAAGGCGTCACTTGACATTTATTCATCAGTCATCAGGTATGAAATAATTACTATAAATAATTAGACGAGTTCAAGTCAAAAGTCTTGAGGTATTATGCTACTGTTTTTAATTAAAGAAAAGATTTGATATCTGAGAGAATTATGAGAATATTGTTACATTTTTAGAGTCATGTTCATGATTTATTAGTAATTTTATTTTATAAAATAATTATAAGAAATATGCTTGATTGTTAAACCAATTATTGTCTAATTAACATCGAAATGAGACCCATGTACATTAGTTTTACGATTTAGTTAAAGAAAATGTTCTAGAGTATCGAGTCCATAAGTATTGTTCTAGCTTACCAAATATTATTTGATTATCGTTTAGTTCTAGTTAATTAATTTATTTATTTATAAAATATCGACACGTATCATTTAGATGTCAATTCACTTTCTGTTAAGATTAATTTTATTGGAGTCAGCATTTGTTATAGAGTAAAATTATTTGTATTAAGCTACAGTATTTTGTTCATCATTAAATAGAGTTTTGAGATTATTGTTGTTAAATGAAAATTGCAAATTCACGAATAATCTGCATGACTTTGGAATGATGCAGCTTGGACCACTCCCTCTCTCTATAAACTTACACACTGAGCGACACCATGGCATACCGTAACTGTTTTTAGTTTTCCAGTCTCTGTTTTGTTTTTGCTTATAAGTTCTGAGCATATTTGTTAAGTTTTAGTTTTAGTTCTATTTATGCGTGGTTTTGGTGATAATTCCACAGAACAAAAATTATCTAATTTTCATGATTTATTGGTTTAGTGGTTCCAGTGATTAAAAATTACCTGGTGCCCTATTCGTATTGAGACTGGAGGCTAAGGGCAGAGAACGAAGTTGTAACGCAGAAATCAACGTCTAGTTTTTGTGCTATAAAATTGGCGCCCAACGTGGGGCCCCCAAAAACAAAAGACATCCAACACCTAAAAGCCTAACATCATTCATCCATTTTTGATTAGATTCATTTGCAGTTTTTGATTTTTTGGTTTAGAAAGGCCGTGGGACGATAAGTATACCGAATCGGCCCCAGATAGGGATCGGGCTCATTTTTTCAAGGAATGTTTGTACCCATGAGATACCTCGATGCTGCGAGTTTCAGGTCTTTATCTATAACCACTTCGGAGTAAATCGAAAAATACTGAAAATTAGAAAAAATTGATGTTCTCAGAGCGTACTTATTCGATTGATCTGAAAATTGGATATGTTTTGAAAGTTGATGGTAGCTATCTGGAAAAAAAATAAGAGCTATTTCGGCTCACGAAAACCTAAAAAAAAACGAGTTTATATTTTTAATTTCAATTTTTAAGCATCTTACCATTACGACACAGTTATGAAAATATTTTTTTTGAATTCCTCATCCAATTTCCTATGAATCTATGGCCTTTCGAAATTTTTAAAAATGGTACTACATATTGAAAAAAATAAAAACCATTTTTTGCTCAAAAATCGGTTTTTTCTAATAATTTTACTCTTGAACTGATAAAATACAAAACTTACTCGTTTACTAAGGTAGAGAAAACCATAAAAGAAATAAAATATCCTTACATTATTAAAATCATTTTTTTATTTATTAATTTCAACGCTGATATTTCATCCATAAACAATTAAAACTGCAATTAAATATATTAATCTACTACAAATGATAAATAAAATTGTTTTCCTAATTTGTGACTAGTTTTCGTCGCTGTCTTCATCAATCACAGGAGTAATATTATCTTTATTAAATAAAGTGTTGAGTATTGCTGCTGGTCTGAGGATTTTAGCCAAATATCGCCCGTATGCTAAATAGAAAATAATTGCAGCAACGTGCGAACAACAACCGATTGTCCTCAATCCATTAGCGCATTCACAGCAATATCTTGATATTCCACTCCATCCAATAGTATCAGGTTTATATTCAATGAAACATCTGTACACTTTTCTATTAATATGACGAGATTGCACTTGAGCCTTTAAAATATTGGTTTTATCTCTGACAAACTGGATAGTCATATTATCAGATTCGTCAATCATCTCTGCTAGATATGATACTGCTTGTTTATATTGATAAGAACCGGTAAAGAAAAGTTTCAGGTCTCTGTCATTTCTGGAAAGTCGATCAAATCAGAGGACAAATTCGTTTCGAAAGGAAGTTTTTTTCGCTGCCAACCATTTTCATCGACTTCATCAGCAAGTGTATTATTAGTGTAATTTCGAGATTTAATCATTTTAACAATTTCGTCTGAGTACTCTTCATCAGAAATAAGACGTTTGTTGTACTGATTGTGAAGAAATGATGCGATTCTATAAAAATTACTGACTCTGGGTAACATTTTATTATCGAATTTTAGGTCTAGTAGACGATATTTTTGTTTCAGCATTCCGTGTACTGCTTCAACTACCCAACGAATCTTTGTGACGTATCTTGATGAATTAGATTCAGAAGTTGTTTACCGATTTCTTTTGCCTTTCAATGCTGGCATTAACACGTCATAACCTTTTTTCTTCTAAGTGCGCCTGAACATCTCGAAACCCTCTATCAACAACAAAAACATCACCAGGTTCCAACAAATTGCTAATACCATCAGCAGTATCGATAATTTCTTTCATTATACTAGCATCATTTACATTGGCATGGTAGGGCCCTAACATATCTACTATATATCCATTGGTAGTAAAAATAGCAAATGGCTTACATAACGGTACTTTCTTCTGTCCAGAAAAAGACTTTCTCTGATAAGCGTTATTAGAGCTCTTTTGATGTCGAGCATACGTTCCATCGCAAATCAAGAAAAGCTTATCACTACGATCAGCAAACAAACTTTCCAAAGGTGGTGATGAATGATTTTCAATGAGGTTTTTTCGAGACATAGATCGAAAACCAAAGTACTGAGGTAATATATCTTTCTTAAATGATTGGATCACTTGGTTACAATATTTTGAAACCAGCGTCTCATTTTCCCATTGTAAGGTCACTGATATCGACCTGTTAGAGTTACCGGTACGTAACTTAAATAAGAATACAATGAGAGCTTGAATAACTGAACGGGAATCTGTATTCCTCATAGTTGTCAATAAGTCTCTCAATTTGAGTATGTTTTGTCGAGAAGTGTCGAATCACATTCTACAACCAAACTTTCCATCATTTTGGACAATTCTGAAGATCTTAAGTTACTCCAATTAGAATAAACTTTCAAGTGGTTCAAATTCTCCGTATAAAAGCGTTTTTTTATGAGATGATCGCTGCAGCATCGATTCCCATTCGGAATAAAAATTCTTTTCTTTATAAAGCATTGCATACGGGCATCTTGAGGAACAACGACTAGATTTTGATTTGAGACAGAACATACACAACGATATCTATGAGTCGCAACAGTTCTCTTCATTTGAACTTCTATACATTCTTCTATTTCATCATCACAGGCAACATCTAAATGAATAGATGGATCATCAGTAATTGATTGAGATAAAGTCATCGTTGATAAACTCGATTCTGTTCTTTCTAAAAGATCACTCCTATCTGAAGGTAGTTCATCTTCCAACGATAATTCCTGATTTTTATCTTCACGTTTGGTTTTTTTATATTTTTTTACGCGACAATTCGAACAAAGAATATCACCAGCTACAATTGGACACTCAAAAACAGTTGAAAACTCTTCAGCTTCTTCGTCAGATTTTATATGTTTTGGAGTACCCGGCATTTTTTTCAGGTACTTCGAACAAATACAACACTTTGGATTATTAGCTTCAGGGGTCGACATATTTTCACTTAAATAGTTATTTAAATAATTAAAAATAATTACTAAATATAGATAATAGTACAGCCAATTCTTTGGAATGTCAACACTCAGTAATTTTTAGGTTATCTACAGATCTAGTGACTTTTTACAAAAAAAACAGTGTTACCAATTTCGATTTACAGTGCCATCTTGCGGTTGTTAAATTCATTGAATATTGGGCGGGAACGTTTAAGTTCTCTGAAACAACGTTGATTTACATAAACAATAGTAATGAATACTGATTTACTCATTACAGTTAGTGATAGAGTTTTCAATAATAGTTAAGTGCATTGAATGAAATTATTTTAATAATGTAAGGATATTTTATTTCTTTTATGGTTTTCTTTACCTTAGTAAACGAGTAAGTTTTGTATTTTATCAGTTCAAGAGTAAAATTGTTAAAAAAACCCGATTTTTGAGCAAAAAATGGTTTTTATTTTTTTTCAATATGTAGTACCATTTTTAAAAATTCCGAAAGGCCATAGATTCATAGGAAATTGGATAAGGAATTCAAAAAAAATATTTTCATAACTGTGTCGTAATGGTAAGATGCTTAAAAATTAAAATTAAAAATATAAACTCGTTTTTTTTTAGGTTTTTGTGAGCCAAAATAACTCTTATTTTTTTCCAGATAGCTACCATCAACCCCCAAAACATATTCAATTTTCAGATCAATCGAATAAGTACGCTTTGAGAACATCAATTTTTTCTAATTTTCAGTATTTTTCAATTTACTCCGAAGTGGTTATAGATAAAGACCTGAAACTCGCAGCATCGAAGTATCTCATGGGTACAAACATTTCCTGAAAAAATGAGCCCGATCCTTATCTGGGGCCGATTCGGTATACTTATCGTCCCACGGCCTTTTAATTTAAATCTTTGTGTAGTTTGATTTTCGATTTAGGAAATCTAAAAGGGAAAATAATTCCCACTACAGAATACTAATCGTTATGAATCGTACAAACAAAATAACAAATTTAAGTTTACAAGAATTCCGAACATATAATGAATACTTTATTTTATTTTATTCAATTTTATTTCATTTTATTTTATCTCTAGCTTAAAATATTATTTAAGTTAGAAGAGTAAAAATAACATACATGGGCAATAAAATTATAAAAGGAATCAGATTTCGTCCATCGTAAAGTCTCGGACAGACAAACATACGTGAACGATTCGGTCACAATTCTCAGTATCGAGTGTAAAAATAAAATTCTCTTTGTAATACACTCGAATAATCTGCTAAAGAATGCCGATGAAAATATTTGTCTACAGTTCAAGGAACTACAAGGAGTCTTTGTTAAGTACTCGAGTTACAGAGGATTTAGACGTTACAGCGTATATAAGTTACAGTGTTGTAGTGTAAACAACAAGTTGAGGCATGTAAACCTCTCAATCCCCATGGATTGAGGGGCAGAGTCGAAGACATCGACTCGTGCTGCTACAGTTAGAGCGAGAGACTCGCAATTCCAGAAAATCTCGGAAATTGGCGCAGAAACGCAAGCTAGCTACACATACCCTTAAGTGGGTTAACACTAGTAGTGGGTACTAGGACCTCTGAGAGTCCCTAATTGGCTAAGACGCTCGGGTAGAAACATAACCAATTACAGACACCCAAAAAGAATAATTTGGGGGTACAGCAAACATATCGCCACCACCCGATAAAGTCATCCATTGTCCACCATATCTTGGTGATTTTTCGTGCGCTTCAGACGTGTCAGTTTCTCAAAATTTTATTAAAGTTCTTTGTACTTAACAGCGTCCATTTTCCGTTCAATTACGTTTAATACAGTCATTAAATATTACATCCAACTACAGATAATTAATCCAATAAATTAATTATTTACTAATTAAGAGTAATATTAATTAATCACAAATTATTATTCAGTATAATAAATTAATATCTTCATTTATCATACCGATTCAATACAGTTCCAGTTTTATTCAATAATTATTCTTCAACAATAATTATTTAATTGTTGAAAAGCTACAGAGTGATTTATTAATTGTTTTACAATTATTAAATCATTTAATTAAAATAATTTTAACAGATTTCTGTTAAATAGTTACAGTCTGATTTATTAATTATTTTCAATAATTAGTAAGTTAATGAAGTCAACGCTACAGAAAATATTCAACGGTAGATTCAGTTATTGTTCAATTAATCAAAGAGTGTCTGTAGTGAAGCAGCAAGCATTTACAGAAAAACAGTTCATCAGCGTTGGTAAGTCTTGAGACTGACTAATAACTATACCTAGGAATAGTTGTCGCTGCATATTTTAAAATACTTTTCTATCTGCTGTTTACAACTACTTTTCTACTCTCTACACTCTTTGTGCTCAGCTAAAGAAAAAAAAAAAGGTAAAAGTTGTAAATACCGAGTATACAGTAACGCTACAGAAATAAAAGTACAGGAGAGAGAGAAAGGGCCTAAGCCTACTACCTCTCGAATACCGGGTACACTCAAACCCATGGCTACAGGATAAATTTATTTGTCTCATAAGATATCGCTATAGTATTTTCGTCCTTCTTTATTTCTCTACCTACTATCATTTCTTTATCTAAATAGAAAAAGTAGTTTATTATACACGGTGAAAGTGCTTGCTAAAATGGTGGGAGGACGAGGAAAATCCAGAGATTCAGGTAAACAGAAAAGACCAGGTGAACGTACAGAAAGATATAATTCCAGCGAAGAAGAAGGAGAACCAAGATTCCATTTCCAATCACCATTAAACCTGCTGTTCAACACAGAAAGTTGGATTGAGGATGCCGGTCTAGAGGATCTGGGGACAACCAACGTCAACAACACTGACCCCCAGTAAGATCCACCGGGACGATACCCATGAGCAAACGTTACAGTCGTGATTCTGGTCAACAAACCGATCATATGTGACCCACGTTGCCCTTACACGATACAGATTACCGTCAATCACCGCGCAGACAATCCACGTGACATCCAATACGCCCGAGACCTGAAGATTATGAATTTCTGGGTGAGAACGATATGGACTACGCTCCACAAGCTCCAGCTCCCATACGAGCAACTACCCTGCTGAACATGATGCATAAATGGCATGTACAGTTTAGTGGTGCACTTGACGAGGACTTCGAGAACTTTATCATGAGATTCGATGAAGGTTTAAGCATGGTTACAGTGAGAGGAGGATTTGATTAAAGCCATCCCTTTCTCTCTACACGATGCGGCTTTGATTCGGTATTGAGGCCGTGTACATGGCTTCAGAAGATGGGCTGACGTAAAGAAAGCCATGAGATCCAGATTTGCAGATCCAGACCATCAGATGTCGTTACGCGAAGAGATCTCGAATCGTACACAGGCCCGCGAAAAGCCGATAAGCCAGTACATTGCCTGTATGAACGGCTTATTTTCACGTACTGAGCCACCATGGCCAGAGGTAGAACGGATCAGATACACGCATGATAATATGCTACCATCCCTGCAGTTAATCATTCCAGTGCATGACTGTCGTTCTATGGACGAGTTGAAGAGTCGTGCTATACGCTAAGAGCCTATAATACAGCGTGCGAGTAATTATCGACCACCACCATTACCTCGCAACTTAATGTGCCCCTCGTTCGCATATCAAGCGCAACCGAGACACCTACAGCAACGAAACTCTATAGGAGATAGAGCTCCAGAGTACCATGATCGCGATCGACGTCACCATCGAGTCGTTCAATTGAGAGCAGCTCAAGGTTGAAGAGAAGAAGACGAGAATGACGACTACTCAGAAGATAAGATCCTCGCTGAACACCTCGACGCGCTCCAGATAAGGAAACATGGCCGTCAAGCTAATAAACACCAGAAGTTCTCAAAGAGAACAAAACGGCCAGCTAAAGCACACGATACTAGGGCTACGAAAGATTGACTAGAGCCCCTAGCATCTAGTATTGTTACAGATCACGAGAAGCCAAAAACTGAGATTCCAGCTCCAGTTTTTGCACCACCAGCTAACGAATTCCGATGTTGGAACTGCAACAAGACAGGACATCGTCACAGAAATTGTCCTGACCCTCGGCGACGCTTTTGCTTCAAGTGTCGAGCTTCCGGAGTGACAACGTCAAGTTGTCCTTTCTGCAATCCGGGAAACGAGAAGAAGTGAGTTATTCACCGACTCGAGACTCACTAGGTGATTGTACAGAGTCGGACAGGACTTTTGAAGGTATGACCGGCACCGTTACAGGTATTTATAATACTATAAAAGTCATACATGACGTGATTGACTTCGCTCATTCAATCGAAGAAGAAGGTAACAGGTCACCCTTGCCAAAGGAGATGTATTATACTAGTCAGTTACAGAATGACCTCGAGAATAACATCAAGAAGTCACCCACAGCTTTCTTTATCACAGTTCGGATAGCAGGATATCCCTTGAAAGCTTTGATAGACTCAGGAGCTTAAAAATCATTTTTAGGACCTGAAGGAATTGCTCTAGTTACTCAACTACGCTTATCGCTTGAAACCGTGTCAACACGACGAGTGATACTCGCGAACGGAGACGTACAGCGAATTAGTCAAACGACGATGGTTGAGTTACAGATAGAAAATCAAACGGCTACAGCGCAATTATATTTAATGCCTTCACTGTCCCAACCTTGTGTACGAGGGTTAGATTTCCTCAAGAAGTTGGAGATAGTAATTGATTTTGCTGCCGACAAGTGGTACACTTGTACACAACCGGACAGCAAGTTCCAGTTTACAGCAGAGACAACCTCATCTTGCGCAATTATCTGTTGTAGGATCCAGACACTCAGTCCAGCAGAGCAAGACACGCTAAAGACGTTCCTGGATAAAAATATCTATCCTCCAGGAAAGCTAGGAGTTACTAAATACGCAGAACACGATATCGACGTTGGAGACAATTCACCGGTTAAGTAAAAACCGTACAACGTCACGCTTTTACTCCTGGAAGCTATATGGAAAGAAGTTGACAAGATGCTAGACAAGGATATTATTGAAGTATCCCACAGCGAGTGGTCTAGTCCGGTAGTTATGGAAAAGAAGCCAAATGGGATGTGGCGGTTCTGCATTGACTATCGTAAATTAAATGCAGCTACAGTGAAAGATGCCTACCCGATCCCGAATATGACAAGCATACTGGATCAACTAAGACGAGCGAGATACATTACTACTCTCGATTTAAGTCAAGCTTATTTCCAGATACCCCTCACCGAATGAGCGAGACCGAAAACTGCTTTCGTAGTGTCTGGTCGCGGACTGTTGCAGTTTACAAGAATACCTTTTGCTTAACAAACGCTTCGTGTATCTCGACGACATTATTATCATGACGGAGATGTACAAGGAACACCTGCTATGGCTACAGAAAGTATTGGATAAATTACAGCAAACCGGATTGACGATCAACCGGGAGAAGAGTGAGTTTTGTTGCTCAGAAGTTCGCTACCTAGGGTTCATAGTGAATTCAGAAGGACTACAGATCGATCCAGAGACGACGTCAGCTGTACAAGAGCTTCCAGCACCCTGTAACATCAAACAGTTGAGAAGGTTTTTGGGAATGGCGTCATGGTACCGATGATTCATTCCTGAATTTGCAACCAGCGTGTCACCTCTCACAAAGTTACTGAAGAAATATAAACTTTGGGAGTGGGGTACAGAGCAAGACATGGCTATGATAACCTTGAAGGAGCATCTCAATTCTGCTCCAGTACTAGCATGTCCAGATTTTAAGCTACCGTTTACGTTACAGACCGATGCTAGTTCAGTAGGACTCAGTGCTGCCTTGACACAAGTCATAGATGGTCAAGAACGCGTCATCGCGTATGCAAGCTGATCACTAGATGATGCCGAGCGTAAGTACACCGTCCCCGAGCAAGAATGTCTTGCAGTCATCTGGTCAATTCGTAAGTTCAGATGTTACTTAGAAGGATACGAGTTACGGTAGTTACAGATCAAAGTAGTCTACGTTGGCTACATAATCTCAAAAACCCAACGGGTAGACTTGCCAGATGGGCATTAGAGTTGATGGAGTACCAGTTTACGATAATTCATCGTAAAGGAGCACTACATCACGTTCCAGACGCGTTATCGAGAATCCCAGAAAATCAAGAAGAAGCTCTAGCTGTCATCGCAGATGACGTGGACCGTTGGTACAATCGGAGATTGAGAGATGTACAACGAAGACCCGATAAATTTCTAGGTTGGCGAGTAGGTGGAGGTAATCTATACTACCACAAGCCATCAAACTTGATAGAAGCCGAGTTAGAGGATCTCAACGCATGGAAATTAGTCGCGGGACGGGTATCACACCGAGTCATCACCGAGTGTCCTGCTACACCCGAAGCAGGACACTCATTATTGGCCAAATATGTTCCAGGACGTGGTAAAATATGTTCGACGCTGCGAAATTTGCCAGCGTACTAAAGTGGAACAAGCACCACCTGCAGGCTTTTTGGGTAAAAAGAAAGTGGAGGAGCCATGGTCAATTATCGCTATAGACATTATGGGTCCATTACCAAAGAGTATGAAAGGATATGCTTATCTACTGGTAATACAGGACTTGTATACTAAATGGATTGAGCTACGACCACTAAGGCGAGCTACAGGTACAGCGATAAGTGAAGCTCTAGAAAAATTAGTCATTTGGAGATGGGGTAAACCTCACGTCCTTCTAACAGACAACGGTACCGAGTTTGTAAATAGAGACATCAAATCTCTAGCAGAGCGAGTGGGATTTCGGGATATGAAAATACCACCATATCACCCACAAGCAGATCCAGTTGAACGAGTTAATCGAGTGCTCAAGACTATGATGACAGCATTCATCAATGAGAATCATCAAGAGTCGGACAAGTATTTACCACAGTTTCACTTTGCCCATAATACAGCACATCACAGTTCTATTCAGACAAGTCCAACGTTCCTAAGCACAGAAAGAGAATTGTCAGCTACAGGTTCACTTCGACAGCAGGTGGAAGGAGAACCAAAAATTATACAAAGTCCGCTCCAGGAGTGGCAAGTAAGGATGCAACAGCTAAATAGCTTGAGAAAAAGCATTGTCCACGCTTAAGATACAGCATTTCAGAGGCAAGCTCATTATTATAATCAACGATATCGAGATCGTGAGTACCAGGAGGGAGACCTTGTGTGGAAAAGACACTTCTCACTGTGTAGTGGTTCTAACCACGTGTCAGCCAAGCTGAGTGATAAGTTCAGTGTTCCATTCACTGTATCTAAGAAAATATCACAAACAATATATGAGCTGAGTGATTTAGCAGGCCGAGTAATCGGAAGATTTTCTATTCAACACTTAAAACCTTGTATACCTGCTATCTAACTTTCTTTCCTTCTTCTTCTTGCTACAGCTATAGTACGTAAAAAGTTACAGAGCTTAATAAGTTGTATGTTTCAGATCTTCGATAAGGCTACAGTATGTCGGGATAGGATACTAGGAGTTTGGAGAAGGAGATGGAGAGCCTCGAAGAGGTCCTGTTGATCGATTATGAAGTGTCGACGGCGACGACAATGCCGGAGATACCCTTGGGAAACGAGGAAGCAAGTAATCCTTCCCATGGAGAGATGCTAGGAGATCAGGAAGCGTCGGGCAACGGTCAAGATCATAGAGAGGCTAATCAGGAGGATTAGGGCAGTGATACAGGTATAGAGACCGACAGCCTGTACGAGGGTCTACCAGGAGAGCTGCCGATGAGGCTAGATGAGAACACGCTCTGGGACCCTATCCGCCCATACGTCAAGCATCTAAGATGGCTTGACCATTTCAAGCCTGGTCGGCTAAAGGCACTAGGAAAAGTGGCTGTTCGGATGAGCCACCCCAGGGATATTGGATGTCTGCTCCAGGAATTATCTGAAGTGAAGTTTAGAAGATCTTCAACCGGCAACATTAGAGACGCTGATGCCACTCGCGACATCGGAGTACAGGTCCAGCCGTCAGTTAGGGTGAGTTCCAGTACTCAAACGGCACCAACGGAGATGATGCTACAGACACCTATGGAGGTGGAACATAAAGCGATTCCAGCCATCCCAGGAATCAAAAATGAAGGAGTGTCGTCCACCTCGACACCACTCGAAACCGTTCCAGTTAATAAGGACGTACTACCAGCTCAAACCTTCGGGTCCAGTAAAGGTCAATTAAAGTCACCCTCAGGATCACCGCGCCAATCACTACTGGATTGGAATAAGAGGAAACAGGAGAGGTCAGCAGCACCATCAGCTGTACCGACCCCACCAAAAGCACCAGAAAGGAAAACGTCATCGGCGTAAGACAGGCTCCAGCGTGCCCGAGGACCGGCGCACAGCACAACACCAGCTCCAGGTCGAGAAAATACGGCTCCAGCAGAAGAGGCAAAAAAGAAACAGTTCACGTGGATGGGCAAGTCACGTCTCTGTTGGAACTGCTGAAAAGAAGGCCACCCTTTCAGCGCGTGTCCAGAGGTAAGGAAGACGTTTTTCCAGATGTGCGGCAGGGATAACTATACAGCTTGTACGTGTCCCAGCTGTGGAGAAAAATCGAAAGCAATGGGACCGTACAAAAAGGAGTACGGAGGAAATGTTCCTTGGGAGCAGCTAAGGAAGGCTCCCAGACATCGAGAGGACGAACGGTCACCTAATCGCGGTCGACCATATTAAGACTCCGTCTTCCGGTTACAGTGTCAAGGCAACGAGATTGGCGCTACCGGACAAAGAGTACATGATTTAAGATTTACGCTACAGTTAAAAAGAAAAAGTATTTCGTACCTCGCTACGGCGCCGTATCTACAGTTGCTTTGGCCGAGTTGAGTTATGAGAGGTTGTGAAACCGTACGTTACAGGCAAATTTGCAAAAATCTGCATAGATTTGATTGAAAGTATGTCTCAGGACATACGCAATATCGCTACAGTTAAATGTTTCAGGTCGTGGGTTTGAGAAAACAGTATTAAAAGTTTCATGGACGAAAGAGTTCGAACCACGATCATGGTAAAGAAGCCAACAGTACAGTTCCAGAGTCAGTAATTCAACGCATGCAGACTACATCAGCTTCAGACATCAGGGATAAAGTTCAAGACAACATAGAATCACCGTACCGTAAAATCTTTCCCAGGAGGACGGGAGTTGTGACGTTATTTTTCGTATGGCGGTTAAATCAAAGTGAACGTCACAAGCACCAACGAGTTTTTTTGTATTTCGGAGCATGGTAACTCAAGACTTATAATTTAGCTTACAGTAATTTACGATTTTGATATAAATTTTCAATTTAAGTTATAGATTAAGAATTCAATATGGAGTAACGTTTGGCTACAGTTATGAGATTTTTCGTAAGAATAATTATAGTAAAGAATTAGAATCAGAATTATGGAAATTGAATATGGAATATGGGTTGCGATTAAAGTTTGGCAAACGATAAAGTTTCGATTTTGGATTTTGTATTTTGAGTGAATAAAGAAAAGGAGGAAGTAGAGGGTGGTAAAGAGGAAATTTTTCGAAGTGGGGTAATAAATAAAAAGTATAAGGGATTAGTGTGGGTGTAAAGGTTTTTTAAGAAAGTATAGCAGGAGGTAAAGAAAGTGAGGTTAGCGAAAAAGTGCAAAGGGTGAGGGGACAGAGGAAGAAGTGGTAGAGATTAGGTAACAGAGTAGTACGAGTAGATAAGATAGAAAGTGAGTAGGTGAGTCAAGTAGGTAGTGGTATGGGTGATGAAGGTAACACAATAAAGAGACCGAGTATTGAAAGAGTAAGATTAGTGAGAAGGGGAAGTAAATGTGAGTCAGTAGAAGCGGTGCTCAGAGGAAAAAGAAAAGAGAAGGAACAAAGAGGGGAGGTTAGACTGTCTAAAGAATTGGAGGAGGCAGAGATGTCTAAAAGAAGTAGGGTAGTAGTGAGGATACCAGAGAAAGAGGGGAAGGAGGCAAAAATGGAGGACATGATAAAAATGTTGGAGGGGATAATGAAGTCAGAGTGTGGGAAGATTGGTGGAAGAGCTGGCATCAGAGGCGAGGAAGGAGAGGGAGGAAATGAGAAGAATGTGGGAAGTAGACAGGGTGGAAATGGGAAGAAAAATAGAGGAGTTAGAGAAAAAAGTAGAAAGCTTAGAAGAAGGAAAAAAGAAAAATACAATCAATGCAGAGGGGGGGATCAGATAATGAAGGAGGGGAGAGAGGTGATGGGATCGAGGGAAGGAGACTTAGGGGTTTGGAAGTTAAAATGGATAAGAGGGAGAGGGAGGCTAGAAGGAAAAACATAGTGATTAAAGGAGTTAAAGTAGGAGAGGGGAAAGAATTCGTAAAGGAAGTAGAAAAAATATGGGAAAAAATGGGAGTAAAAGGGAAATGGAAACGATGAGAATAGGTGGGGTGGATAAGGAGGGGCAAGGAATGGTGTGGGTTGAGTTGGTGGGGATAGAAAAGAAAAAGGAAGTTATGAAAGCAAAAGAAAGCTAAAAGGAGATCGGAAAATAATAGACGATGATGTAACAGTAGATGAGAGGAAGACAAGGTGGAAGATAGAAAGAGAAGCACAGAAAGAGAGATTGAAGGGGAATAGGGTACAGGTAGGATATATGAAAATGTGGGTGAATGGGGAGATGAAAATCTGGGATGAAGTCGGGGAGGAGTGGATAGAGAGGAAGTGAAACGAATAAGGATAAGGGATAGTGAAGAAGGTAAAGAAGGGAGGGAACGCAGGGTAAAAGAGGGGGAAGAGAGATAGAGGTATATAAGATAGGGTTTTGGAATGCAGCAGGACTGAAAAATAAGCATAAAGAGTTTTGGATGGGCATGAATAAATGGGATGTGATAGTGTTGATAGAGACGTGGTTGGATGGAAAAGTGTTGGGTAAGGCATTGAATAATTAACTAAACATGTGATCGTCCAATCACTTTATTAATTAGAAGCAAACTGAATAAGAGAAAAAAGAATACATATATATAATTTTAGTAACAGCACAATTTGCATTAAAGGAGAAAGGAATGGATGATGCGCATGCGCCGTTGTCATTCCAACACTTCCCCTCAACGGTAGCATGCTAAATAATTTATTTAATTTTTAATTTTTATTCAGTTACAAAGCCAATAATGTTAACCATGGTCAAAGTTTTCTGCGCCCCAATGCCTTGGTCAGGATATCCGCCTCATTGGATTCAGATGCACAATAAATAATTTTGACGATGTTTTTCGCTACCAAATCTCGAGTGTTGAATCGAGTATCTATGTGTTTGCTTCTACTGGTTGGGCTGGCTGCCTGAATACTAGCGATACATGGTTGATTATCTACGTATAATACTGTAGGTTGGTGTAAAATATTAACTTAAGAACTACATTAAATATTTATTTGCTGGATCGGGATGGTGAAAGAAATAAGAAGTCACTGATTTGGTGTATTGTCCATATTTAATAAAAATAAATCACAGATAATAGCGTAGAGTACAAGAGTCGATCACGAGTTCATATTAGAGCACTTATTGAACATTATTCGATTGCATTTGAGTTTAATTGAGTTAGTATAAATTGCATGGCACCGTACACATGAAATATTATATACATTATATATAGAGCGCAGTTTACTTAAAGATTGAGTTTTTGAGTTTAATAGATTATGAGTTTTCTATAATTTACACGGCACCATACACGTGAATTAATGTATACAAAAAGAGCGCAATAAAGAGTAAATTATTAACAATTAAGGATTTACAAATATCATCAATAGTTCGAGTATACATTTTGTCACAATTAATTTTGATACGCGACATTGAGAACGAGTAAGAGCCGAGTATGAACTTAATAGATGCTTAGCGAGCCGAGTCTGAACGTATCATAATTACTTTGCAGTCACAAATAAAAATTTGATATTGATTTTTGAGATTAAGATTACTGGATGACTGAATGATGACATCAGTCACACCAGTTGACATCATGTCCAAGTAAATAGTTAATCGATGAGTAATGAAAGTAAATATAATTAAGAATAATTGTTTGTGGCTGCAAAGTCACGTGATTGCGAGCATATGTATATATATATATATAACCGGCATGTTAATTTGACACGTGGTCAACACAAAATGATCACAGATTTTATAAATTAAATTGAGAATGAAAATAAAAAATATAGATGAATAATAATACCTGATGAGTTTGCGAGTGGTAATCAAAATTAATTAATTAACTGAGCACGATAATTAACACGATGTAATTAGAATAATAATACTGACAGCACGTGGTGTTCTATGCCATGTGTTGTAGAATAATGCCAGTTGCCGCGTAGCTGGCTATCGAGTTGAAATTCCGAGTATCAGAGGGCGCGTCGATAGCAGCACCTCTGGTATAGTAGAGCGTCGAGTTATCAAATGTTCTGGCGCGTACATTTGAAATTTACGCAACAGTTGGTCTTGTACTTCGTCTAGAAAATTGAGAAGTTTCCGTAACCAGGTACACTTCCTGGTGACCTCAGACAGGGCTACTATCTCCGCTTCGGTTGAAGAGATGGATACGCATGTTTGCTTTTTGCTTATCCAGGAGACAACACCTCCAGATAGTTTAAACAGAAAACCGGTGTTAGATTTCCGAGAGGATCTGTCTTCGGCCCAGTTAGCGTCCGCAAACCCGATGAGTGGCTGGTCTTCGAGTGCATTATGATTCAGTTTTAGCATATAATGTTTAGTGCCTTTGAGATATTTGCAGACGCGTTGTAGCTCGTTCCAATCTGTTTGACGAGTTCTCTTGATATGTTGTACCCGTATTGCCACAGGTGCTGCGATATCTGGTCGGGAATTCACAGAAACATATAACAATTTCCCTATCAGTTTACTATAAAATTCTTTAACGATTTCAGGTGATTCAAGACGGACCTTTTCATAATTTGCATCCATGGGATAGCTTGATGGCTTTGCTTCTTGGAGTCTCGATTGCGAGAGAATTCTTTCAATATAATTCTGCTGATGGATGAGAAACTCGCCAGCTTCGTTTCTTACAATCTCAACTCCTAAGTAGCAGCTAACTTCACCTAAGTCTGTGATGCTGAACTTCTGCCTCATTGCGCTTAAAATTTGGTTTAAACTTGTAGAAGATTTACACGCTACCAATATATCATCCACGTGTACCAGAAGATATGTGATAGTATTGACTCCGTGTTTATATAGACATGGATCAGCATCAGACCGCGTAAAGTGGAAATCTGTTAGTACTTGGTGAAGTTTTTCGTTCCAAGCATTGGCGGCTTGCTTTAGTCCGTAGAGACTTTTATTCAGCCTGCATCCCCAGTCTTCATGATCGTTGTTTTCATATCCGGGGGGTTGGGTCATGTATATGACTTCTTTCAGGTCTCCGTTGAGGAAGGCAGTTTTTACATCCCATTGTCTTACGTAGTAGCCCCTTTTTCCAGCAGTTGATAGCATACAGCGCACTGTGGATCCTTTGACTACCGGAGCAAACACTTCTTCGTAGTCTACCCCGTATTTTTGGGAAAAACCCTGAGCTACTAGTCTAGCTTTAAATCTTTTGGTTGAGTCATTGGAGGTAGTCTTGACTTTGAACATCCATTTGCACCCTATGGGTTTTTTATTCCGCGGAATGGGTTCAAGGTCCCATGTGTTGTTTTCATGTAGTGCGTTGATTTCCTCAGACATGGCCCTTTTCCAATGCTCTGAGTTGGATCCTTTTAAGGCCTGCTCAACTGTCTTTGGTTCATCATCATTGTTACTATCATCGTCATCATCATCATTGTTATTATCAGCTTGATCACCATCTTGGTCCTCAAACGTGATATCAATGACGGGTGGTTGGAGCAGTGTAGGTGTTCTTTCCTCTAATTCTTTGTTCGATATTGGATTTATTGAGATATCTGAATGTATATATACTATCTCTCCAGTGTTCTCAGAAATCTGTGTGTTATGTTTTATAGTTGTGGATTTTAATGGCGTACCCTCGATACCTTCCCCTTCATCACGAGCTCCTTCAATGAACCTTACATCCCTGCTCGTGATGACCTGTCCTGAGGACCTTTCCAAAAGACTATAGCCTTTTGAGTCGGGAGAGTAACCAATGAAAACACATTCCGTAGCCTTGTCATCTAGTTTCGTTCTTTTCTGTTTCGGTATATGCGCGAACGCTTTACATCCGAATTCCTTCAAATGTTTCACATTCGGCTTTTTCTTCAGTAATACCTCGAAGAGTGTTGTTTCTCTCCTACGAGTCGGGAGTCTATTTTGCAAGTAAACTGCAGTTACCGCAGCTTCTCCCCAATATTTATCCGGTAATTTCGCATCAATTAACATAGTCCGAATGGCTTCAACTAAATATCTGTTCCTTCTCTTTGCTACGCCATTTTGTTCCGGTGTGTATGCTGTTTTATGTTAGAATTTTATTCCTTGATTTTGTAATTGCTCAGTTAGCTCATGGTTTACGTATTCTGTTCCAAGGTCAGATCGAAAAGCCTTAGGTTTTCGCCCAAATTGTGTATGACAAAATTCAATAAAATCTTTCATGACTTCTTTTACTTGTGATTTGTTACGTAACAAAAATATGTATGTGTATCGGCTAAAATCGTATATGAGGGTCATTATATACCTGCGTTTTCCCGGCGTTTCCACAGGCATCGGCCCACATAAATCAGTATGAATTAAATCCATGGCTTCGCTAGTACAGATTTTAGATCTCTTTGGAAATGGTGACCTCGACATCTTGCCCTTAATGCAGCTCTCACAGATCTGTTTCACAGAACACTTATCAATTTTCATGTCTTGAACTAAATCGTTATTTAATAATTCCCAAATCATCTTAGGATCACGATGCCCAAATCTATTGTGCCATTTGTGTATACAATTCTCTGGATGTTCTATTGAAACAGCAAACGCACATTCAGGGACTCGTAATTGATAAACGTGTCCTGATTCATCTCCGACAGCGACTTCATTACCATTGTTGTTGAAAATTGTCATTTTGTTATCTTTAACTCTCAATTGATAACCAAGCTTGTCTAACGATCCAATAGATATCAGGTTACAGTCGAAATCTGGGACGTAAAATACACGTTTTAAACCTAACGAATGTATTTCTCTTTTTTCTGTTAAACATTCAACTTTTCCTTCCCCTATTCCCAGAATTTGGCAAGTCCTTATCGGTACTAATCCTCATTGCTGTCTCACATTCTTCACTTACACTCAAACTTTTACGTCTCTTTTATTCACTTAGCAGGGTTGCTTTAAATACATCGATAGATAATTCTTCTTCTGGCCTTGTCGCTAATACAGATATAAGGGTATGATACGAGGCCGGCATACTTCGTAGGATTATCCACGGCCCAAACTCAACTGCACTTCTGTTTCCAAGAGCCATGAGATTATCTATAAGCTCCAGTATGCGTGCTATATGTTTTTCCATATCCTCGTTTTCCAAAAATTTTAATTGTAGGAGTTCAACAATTAAAGTAAACTTATTTATACCACTAGCTTTTTCGTGATAGCTTTTCAAAGCGTTCCACGCTTCTTTAGCTGTACTTTTATCTCTGATATGACTGATTTGCGAATCTTCTACTAGGAAATAAATTGTTCCTAACGCTTTGTCATCCCGAATTTCCCATGCCTCAACCGCTGCATCTTCTGTAGTAGGCCTATTCGATGTGACCGCTTTCCGAATACCTTCTCTCTTCAGCAACTTTTATACCTTAAACTTCCATGTCTGATAATTGTTGTTATTGAGTATTACAATACCGAATGCTGTTGAATTGCTGTCCGTTATCTTAACCACTTTAACTGAAACTTTATTTTAAACTGAACTTTACTGTAACTTAAACTTTAGCTGTATGTTAATAACCTGGGCCCATAACCTTTGTTGGGGAAGGCATTAAATAATTAACTAACCATGTGATCGTCCAATCACTTTATTAATTAGAAGCGAACTGAATAAAAAAAAAAAGAATACATATATATATAATTTTAGTAATAGCACAATTTGCATTAAAGGAGAAAGGAAGGGATGATGCGCATGCGCCGTTGTTATTCCAACAAAAAGGATGGGATGGGGTAAATAGAAAATATAAAAAAGGGTATAAGTGAGTGGTGCAGGACGCGGTAAAGGCCGAAGGAAGGGGGAGAGCGAATGAAGGGATGGTGTTGGGCGTAAAGGAGGGAACAGAATTAGGAAGACAGCAATATAGTGAGGAGAATGGATGGTTAGAAAGAGAGGTGAAACTAGGGAAGGATTAGTGGGGGTTTATATAATAGGGATTTAGATAAAAAACTAGAGTTGATCTCGAATTGGATATAAAGAAAAGGGGAGTAGAGGAAAGTGATAATAGGAGGGGATTTCAATGCGAGGACAGGGGAGGAAGAAGGGTTCGTAAGGAAAGTAAATGTTGGAGAAAGGGGAGTGAAACGCAAGTCTAAAGATAAGGCAGAAAATAAGGATGAGAAGAGATTATGTAGTCTCATAGGGGGAGGAGAATGGAGAATTTTAAATGGGTGTGTTAAGGGGGGCAAGGAGGGTAAGATGAGGAGTGCAAGGTGGAGAAAATGAGGGTAAGGGAGAGTCTGAGGGCAGCAAGGGAGAAGCAAGGGGATGCAGGGAAATACAAGGAAGAGAAGAGAAGATATAAAAGGTTATGCGAGGAAAACAAGCGGGCGAAGAAGATAGGATAGGAGGAAGAGATTAAAGCAATAATGACGGAGGAACAGGTTTGGGCGGTAGTAAACAAGGAAAGGAAGGAAGTTAATGGAAGTATTGAGATAAAAGAATGGGGTAGTTACTTTAGAAAGTTATTAGAGGGGGGTAGAGAGTAGAACAGGTGAGGAGGAAAGGGAGGAGGAGATCATAGAGGATGAGGAAGAAGACATAGCTCTTCAAGAGATAAGGAAAGTAGTAAAAGGGCTGAGGGAAAATAAATCGATGGGGGAGGATGGAATCTCAAATGAGGTATGGGAATATGGGGGAGAGGAGGTAATTGTAGCGATTTGGGAGTTATGTAGAAAGGTATGAAAGGGGGAAGGGTGGCCGGAAGGATGGAAGGAAGGGGTAGTGATACCCATAGTAAAGAAAGGGATTGTAAGTAAGGTGAAGGATTACAAGGAGGTAACACTGACGCAAACAACGTACAAGGTGTATGTAGGGGTACTGGAAAAGAGATTGAGAGAGGGAGTAGAAAGAGAAGGGCTGCTGCCACCGAGTCAGGCTGGGTTTATGAAAGGGATGAGAACAGTGGATAACATCTATGTGCTAAACTATTTGATAAAGAGTGAAATAGAGAAGCATAAGTGGAAGATGATGTTACTTTTCGTGGATTTGAAGGCGGCTTTTGACTCGGTGGACAGAAAGAAACTGTTTGAGTGTATGAGAAAGAGGGGTTAGGGAAGGATTGGTCAGGAGGTGTGAGACGATTTTGATAGAAACGGTGAGTGAAGTTAGAGTGGGTAAAGAGGGAGGGGAGAGGTTTTGGACAAAGAGGAGATTAAAACAGGGGTGCCCTTTGAGCCCACTATTGTTTGTGATGTTTCTGTCAGACTTGGATGAGGAGTTGGAAAAGGGGAGATGGGGAGGAGTAGAGTTGGGAGAGGGGAAAAGGTGTATGTGCCGGCATATGCGGATGATGTGGTGTTGTTGGCAAAGAAAGAGGATGAGATGAGAGGAATGATTAGAACGCTTGGGAGATACATAACTGGGAAAGGTTTGGAAGTAAATACGAGGAAGACGAAAATTATGAGGTGTAGGAAGGGTGGGGGAAGGGGTCCACTGCGTTTTGGGCTCAAGACGAAAAATCCCCGACAAAATATCTCTGCGACTAAATATGCCCGACAAAATATACCCGCGATAGAAAATCCCCAGACAAAAAATCCCCGATATTATATTCCTGTGACAAAAACTTCCCGCGACAAAAAATCATCGTAGCATAATATTAATGAAAATAATTGTTCTTTATATATTTATGTAGTTGAAGTATGATGGTTTGTTATATATATACATATATATATATATATATATATATATATATATATATATATATATATATATATATATATATATATATATATATATATATATATATATATATATATATACACATATATATATATATATATATACATATACATATATATATATATATATATATATATATATATATATATATATATATATATAAATTAATATATATATAAATATATAAATATATATACACTAATGCAAAAACTTAAAGGAGCAGAAAAATTTTATAAATTTTTTAGTGATTTTTGGAAGGCTGTAACTTGGTGAAAAAAAATCGTATCGAGAATTTAAAAAAAAGCATTTTATAGCTTGAAATCTCTAGTTTAGGTGTATTTTTTTCGAAATTTTTTAAAAGCTCCGATTATTGCGCAAACATGAGAAATACCGCGAGCCAAAAAATTTCTAAATTTTTTTTTTTTTTCCGAAGAGCCCACGGACCGCGGGAAAATTCTTTCAACTAAACGAATGCATACATCGTTTAGCAAATTTATTCAGCTTCAATTTGGTTTTTTTTTTAACCTCGTAGGACGATTTGTCGCAGAGATATCAGCCTTCAAACAGAAAATGATCCTTTTGGCTTTGATCTTCGATGTTTCAGGTATCAATGATCGCACAGAAAGTTGAAGGGCGGCGTTGATAACTTGAATGAATTCCCTACAAGACCCTGTCATCATTTTTTGAAAAAAAAAATTTTTTTTATTTTTAACATCCATTAGAAGAAAGTACAAAAAAATGACTTTTTTTGGTTTTTTAGTAAATCAACCGCTACTCTGCAAATATCGATAAAAAAAATAATGTTGCCAGGGACTTTTTTAGCTTAATATACCCCCAAGACCCCTGTAAATTTTTAAATTGATCTATCGAACCGTTTTTTGGGAATCATCGATCAAAGTTTAGCTAATTAATTAAAGGAGCAAGTTTTGTTCCTTTAATTGTGTAATCATAATCAAAATGAAAAAAATTTTTTTTTTCGACTTTTCTCAAATTTTTGCGTTGGTAACTCAGCAAATGAAAGGAAATGACAAAAAAAATAAAAAATTTCCAAAAAATGTCAAAAAAAATCGAAGAAAAAAAAAAAATTGAAACTTGTTTTTTGTGTTCTAAATTTTTTTTTTTGACATTTTTTGGAAATTTTTTATTTTTTTTGTCATTTCCTTTCATTTGCTGAGTTACCAACGCAAAAATTTGAGAAAAGTCGAAAAAAAAAATTTTTTTCATTTTGATTATGATTACACAATTAAAGGAACAAAACTTGCTCCTTTAATTAATTAGCTAAACTTTGATCGATGATTCCCAAAAAACGGTTCGATAGATCAATTTAAAAATTTACAGGGGTCTTGGGGGTATATTAAGCTAAAAAAGTCCCTGGCAACATTATTTTTTTTATCGATATTTGCAGAGTAGCGGTTGATTTACTAAAAAACCAAAAAAAGTCATTTTTTTGTACTTTCTTCTAATGGATGTTAAAAATAAAAAAAATTTTTTTTTTCAAAAAATGATGACAGGGTCTTGTAGGGAATTCATTCAAGTTATCAACGCCGCCCTTCAACTTTCTGTGCGATCATTGATACCTGAAACATCGAAGATCAAAGCCAAAAGGATCATTTTCTGTTTGAAGGCTGATATCTCTGCGACAAATCGTCCTACGAGGTTAAAAAAAAAACCAAATTGAAGCTGAATAAATTTGCTAAACGATGTATGCATTCGTTTAGTTGAAAGAATTTTCCCGCGGTCCGTGGGCTCTTCGGAAAAAAAAAAAAAATTTAGAAATTTTTTGGCTCGCGGTATTTCTCATGTTTGCGCAATAATCGGAGCTTTTAAAAAATTTCGAAAAAAATACACCTAAACTAGAGATTTCAAGCTATAAAATGCTTTTTTTTAAATTCTCGATACGATTTTTTTTCACCAAGTTACAGCCTTCCAAAAATCACTAAAAAATTTGTAAAATTTTTCTGCTCCTTTAATTTTTTGCATTAGTGTATATGTGGTGGTTCGGCTTCACTCCGCGAGGTGACATTCACAACTCACGCTTCTCGCAGTATCTCGTCCCTATGCCTGTTTTAATATATAACATTTCCAACTTGTAACTTCCAACGAGGCGTCTTAGGTGAGGTGTACGATAGACACACTTTTTTTTTTTCAACAAACATAAATTGTCCATCATTTACTTCTTAATTTTTAAAAATAACACTTATAGATTATTAATAAATTACGAATCAATCAAAGAAATTCATCTTACGATCTGATTCATAATTACGATATCTATTTTTTATATTTTTGCATTGCATAGTGTTGATTAGCCATTCATATTTTTATCATAGTGTAAATCTGAGATTACAGAATATATATTTGTAAAAATTAGTTTTTATATTTATAAAATTTTCACTTGATATTTATTTTTTATTGTTGTTGATAATATACTTTATGAAATATGTATAACAATATGCCGTTTTTCACAGATTTTGTGTGCGTAGAATTATAAAATATATAAACCTATTCGCTTGAAACAATACTGTACCCTTTTTCCACAGGTTACATGTGTGTAAGTATAAAATATATCAACCTATACGCTTGAAATAGAACTGTGCTATTTTTCACAGGTTACATATGTTGTAATTATAAGAAAATTGGACCAAGACTTTTTGGAAAATTCTCGTCAATGAAATAACTGATATTAATTAATTGTCATGGGGATATTACGTGTGGGTTTATTTTGTCTGGGGATTTTTTGTCACGGGTATATTTGTCGGGGATATTTTGTCAGAGGATATTTTGTCGTAGGGATATTGTGTCGGGGATATTTTGTCTTGGGCCCAAAACGAAAGTGAAAAAAGGCGCGAGTGTGTTCGGGCAGGTATTGGGGATAGGGAAAAGAAAATTTGGAAATGACCGGGGTAGAAAGATTTGGCTGTTCGATAAATTAGTATGGTCGGTGGTGAGCTATGGAGTGGAGGGTTGAGGATGGAAGAAATGAGAGGAGGTGGAGAGGTTACACAAAAGGTTTCTAGGGTGGGTGTTAGGGGTTACAAGGAGACTGTCGGAATATATGGTTAGAGAGGAAGTAAGTAGAGATGGGCTACCGGTAAGAGCGCGGATGAGGGCGTGGGGGTATGAGAAAAGAATAGAAGAAGGAAAGGGTGGAGTTTTGGTAAGGAGATTGATTGATTGATCGATTTATTCATACCAAGGCACAGGCCAAATGGCTAATTCGAATACAATAAAATTTATAAGTACATAAACTAACACATAAATCAGAAAAATTTGAGTTTCTTCAATTCAACTAATAAACAGCTAATAAACTAAGTTAAATAAAATTAATTTTTCAATTAATAACAGCAAAGAACTAAATCAAATATTCAAGTAATAACAGCTGGTAAAAGATCAAAGTTGTGATTTGGAACACTTGGAATCCTATAGTAATTGTCAGAGGGTAATTTTCAGAGATATTGTCTACTTTTACAATAATATCATTAATGATCCAAATTTAACAAATATTCAAAGATCTTAGAGTAGGTAATAAATGAGAAAAAGAATACGAGCGGGAAAAGGAATAAGGGGTGGGAAGGGGAAAGAAGAGAATATTATGAGACAAGAGGGTGGGACATAATGGAAGTAGAGAGAAAGTAGAGAGAAAGTATGAGAGGGGGGAAATGAGTGGGGAAATCATAATGGTGGAACATAGGAAAAGGGAGTGGGAGGAAAAGTGGGAGAAGATAAGGGAAGCGAAGGGAAACCGAGAATATAAGTATACAAAGGGGGTAGGGTTGCCGGGATATCTGAAGAAGGGTTGGAAGGAGGAGAGGTGGAGAAGAGTAGCGAAGTATAGGCTAGGGGATGGAATGAATGGAGGGATGTACTGGGAGAAGAAGAAGAAAAAGATACGTAGGGTTTGTAGTCTAGAGGAGGAAACGTGTGAACATAAATGGGAGGTCTGTTAAGGGTTTGGGGTAGAAAGAGGATGGTAGGAGATGAGGAAGGAGGTGTTGGGAGAGGAAGGACAAGGGAGAAATTGGTTAATAGAGTTAGAAAAATTGAAAGTGGAGAGGGGGGTAGGTAGAAAAGGAGCAGCGGAAACGGAGGTCAGGGAGTAAGTGAGAGGGAGAGGAGGAATGCTGGATGCAAAAGAGTTTTTTCTTTTGAAAAAATTTCTTTTTCTCTTTTGATCCTGGGAGTGGAAGGATGTGTGGAAACGGAAATGCAAGGAATTGTAATGAATGGAATGGAATGAAGTAGGTTAAGGAATAAAATGTAAGGCGGTAATTTTAAGTGTTGAATTTTATGTATTTCGTTTTTTGTGTAATTATATATGTATTTAGGGGACGGAGGTCCAGTTCGTAACCCGAAAGGGAAAATAAAGAACCAAAAAAAAACAAATAAATAAGTAATAAACGAATTACAACGTTGAAACTGAGGAAAATAATTAACGAATAGAAAAATACATAAGCGACCTTCAAAAGACATGTCCAGGTATCTAAACGACCAGGTAGTAAGCCGGGACGTATACTGTAACCATAATCGCTGTTGCCGCATTAACATAATTATATCGGTAGAAATCACAAACATAAGTTCATTAAATATAAATTATCGGTAAGCTTTAAACGCGTTGTCTCTTCAATATTTAAAAATGAGATGATCAATTATTTTTGAAAATACGAATTCATTAATATAATCAAATACATTCAGTCAGAATTTATGTATGCGTTATCAATATGAATTTTACATTCATAAACCGAAGTTACAAAGACATTGGTTATTAAAGAATTTCTGAAAATAGTAGGCTTGAGGTAAGCAAAATATGTTGAGAACAATATACAGAAGGTGAAGGTTGAGATCAGGTTTAGTAGTAATTTAACAACCCAAAAATGTTAAGCTGCACATGTTTAGTATTTTAATTCTTATCGACGCTAGTCGTTTTCAGATTCTGGTAAAAGCTTGTCTTTAATAAATTCTGCGTTAAAAATGAATGTCGCTTTAAAAGTAGCGAGTAAAACTTACGTTGATAGAGAATTCACATAACGCAAGTTATGGTAAAATATAAAAACTTAGGTATACCTAACTAATAATGTGTATACACATAACAGATGGCTTCAAGGTCATGGTACAAAGGTTTTTACTAAATTAAGAATTCTCAAATACAATTGTTCGTTCAGTCCGCATCTTACAAGGACCCTTATTTTTATTGCTTTACTACGGTACGAGAGAAAATTGACTACCCGATGAAAAAAGATTTTATACAATTGTATAGAATTATATATCAATTATATATGGACTATATATAATTATATATAGACTATATATAATTAGATAGAAAAAATGGCCCGATCCAATTGTATACAATTTATGATTATATAGAATTGTTTATAATTATATAGAATTGTATATAATTTGTATAAAATTGTATATAATTATATAGACTTGTATACAATTTGTATAAAATTGTATACAATTTCTATACAGTTGTATACAATTGGATCGGGCCATTTTTTGTATATAATTTTATACAATTGTACAAAATCTTTTTTCATCGGGTAAAGACCAGATGTTGAAAACTGAGGATTATGAAAATCCTAAAACTACAAGTTCTAGTCGGAAATGCATTTGTCCTTTCCATAGATTTTATATTATTTATGTAAATATGATAATATTTTCAATGCTTGACGGTACTAATGGAAGGAAAAATAAATTGAGTATTAATTTTAAGTTATTGACTCATCTGAGTGTTTATACGTACGGCCATTATCAAATTGCCTTGTTTTTAATACTGATAATATAAAAACTTCCGCGATAAATAAATTATCCTTGAACTGGCTCAAATATTTAACAAAACTTCAACTAATAATTAAACAATACTTTCGACACAAAATATTAAATTCAACCTTAAACATTGATCGGTACAATCATACCAATCATTAGTTATCAAAATTCTAATGCAAATACATTGTTATACTCGTAAGTCAGAAAAATAAATAGTTTCCGAAAACTAACCGAGTTAATAACAAGTCGATTGAAATGACTGGGTTAATTGTATCAATTGAATTGGCTTATCGTATTGACCGGAAAATTCGAGAGGAAGATAACTGGGTAATTATAAAGCGCTACAATTTACAATTCTTCTAGATAGTTGTAAATCAAAATTAGCCGTAAATTAAGTATATTTCTGAAGAAAGACATTAACATATGGTATCAGTGATAAATGCATAAGTCAAAAATTAAAATTTTCATTAACTTGAAGATGCTGCTTCAGACATTTTTATTACAAGTTGTACTGTACAATCTGTTTTATAATAATAGATTGATAAATGGATAAAAATGGAATGGTTGATAGCACATGATAGAATGTGTGATGTGTAACAGGGTAAAATAGATTCCCATGACTATTTATTTCTTCCTAAATTGGATTTGTCCAAGGTCGATAACTAATCAGTGAGACCCGAACATCCGTCCCTTTCTTTGGCTAATTAAATTAATAAGGATGAGTTTTCCGGGAGTAAATTGAGGAGTCCCGAATCGAAGAAGATATAAGGGAGTGCAGAGCCAAAAATCGAGAGTTAGTCGGACGACCGAAGGCGATAGACGCCTAAGTGAGGACCAGAGTTAGTGAATGACGAAAGTGATCAGACGCACTTAACTACAAAGTAATTGTATCTGAGTCTACGTCCGCTTCACGTGGAACGAGGCGATCATTTTAGTTATTTAACATCTTTATTACCAGGCCCTCAGAGGCCATTTGCTTAATTAATTATATAACATTCTAATGCGTACTGATCATTGACAGATTTCAATCAATCAAAACTTAATAATTATATCCTTTGGCGCACAGAGGCAATAAATTAAGGAGCGAGAAGTTATTGAGGCAACGGAAAAACCTGGGAATTTGAAGATATCAACATCAGCTACTGAACCACACCCGACGGCAGAACAACCGGTGAATCCATCAAGTGTTTATTTATTTATTTAACGCCAATCGGCAATATACAATAACAATATAATATGAAAAGGGAATAACAGGCAAAATAACGCTTTTAGCGATGGATTGTAGTATAGCTACTCTAAGATAATAAAAAACAGACAGATAAAAAGATAAAAAGATTGCACGTGGAGGGGTTTGTGGTTAGCCATTGTAAGTGTTGCTGAAATTATATCTGGAGGTAAATTGTAATTAATTAAGGCCTCGATTAATTTCATTGACCTGGTAGTCTCAGGCCCATTAGCCGTTTCAACCTCGCGTTAATTCTCGTGTTTTCAAAAGTTCTGTCGCGTCTTGTTCTGCCTCCATAATTCATCCGTAACTCTGAATTATTTTATTCAAGGTTCTTTCGGCCGGAATGAAATAATTTCCCGCGTAAATAGTCTTGAAAATCTCAATAAATGTCTCATAGTGTCAAGAAATTAATTCAGGCTGGAATTTATTCCAGTGGCCGAATCAAATATTTAATTTACTCAATTAACGTCAGTAAATTCAGGACCCGAGTGACGCTAACTCACTGGCCGAATTTCTAATCAAATCGTAACGTAATTCTAGTCGTAATTGAACTATAAATTAATTTCGAGTTAATTAATTAAAATATCTAAATAAAATGAAGTCATCAAAAAGACGCTAGAATTGTGATGAATTTTCATTAAGTAAATGGAAAGAAGCGAATTATTTTAGTGTCCCTTGTTATGTCTGGATTCAATTAATTAATAATAATTAATTATTGGAAATGGTCGAGTGGGCCTCAGTGAGAGGCACCGGGCAAACAGGGTGATTTTCCTAGAGGATTAACTCTAGGTTTTATTTTTATTGTGAGAACTCGAACGATAAACCCCGCAGGGGCCTCTCTGTAGTTTCGATGCAAAATTTGGATGCAATACGTTAAAAAATTTGGTAATTTCACCTACCTTTCATTGTTCGTTGCTTACTTTCAAGTTGGTCTTTGGACTGCAAACTCCCGTGGACGGCTTCTGTTGGTCCCTGATCGAAAGATGATTTGGTTCAGGAAGAAGGGATGCGGTTCTTAATATTAGAAATAATCTAAGATGCAGGTTTTCCCTAGTGATGAATGATTATTCAATATTTGCTCTATGGGCTCGCCGTACTCAGTTCACAAGATGTTAAATTGTTCTTAACACTAATGTTCTTTTTACTTAAATCTTTGGGATTTACACTAAACTATTAAAACTTAAACTTACAGGTTTACACTTTGAATTTGTTGAGTCTTTAGCTCATATGAGTTCGTTATGAATCCCCGACTCCAGCAATTCACTCGGACGAGAATCGCTGTTTATACACTTGACAATTGTTATAAAAATCACCCACGCCTCCTCGTGTTTTACGCGAGACGATCTTCCCGTGGGATATTATAGCAACTTGACTGTTAGATTTATTTAATCAAATTGAACTAATCGGTTCAAGAAAAATAGAAAATAGAAAAAGAGGGTTGCCTAAACGTAACACAGTTTAGAACTCACGCGGGCCAGTAAGGAAGATACATTAACTTCTCAAGCGTTATAGGCAGCCGCCTTTGGTGTTCGTTGTTTTTATCACCTCGGTTCACGATTCTGGAGGTAATAATTTAGAATCTATAATTGGATGAATTTAAAATACAGTCAAGTGTAATTTCCTGATTGGAGGAAACGTTGACGACGTGCAACGAGGTGTTGGCCGAAGTTGCTATCACTAAAATTATTAACGCTGCACTTTACAGCGAGCACGGCAAAGAGGCCCCTTTAAATATTCGGCAAGCCGGATGTAACACACTGGTTAAGAATACTGATTGAAAAGAATTGAGAAGTAGCCACTCCATGCAAACTGTATATCTATATATGCAACCAAAAGAATTTAAATTGTTGAAAAGCATTCGAAATTCATCATTTTTAATTCTTTTCAATCAGTATTTTTAACCAGGGGTGAAGTAAATTAATGTATAAAAATAGTGAAAATTAATTAGTGGTAAATTTATTAGTGAAAATTATAAGTGGAAAAATTAATTAATTAATTCAATTTAAATAACAAATTAATTAATTAATAATTGAAAAATCAGTGAGTTAAATGAATTGTTGAAATTGTAATTAGAATCGAATTAATGTGGAATTTTTATATTGAAAATTTATATTGAGAATAAGTGTCATAATATATTGGGTGAAAAAGATTGTGATGACATTAAAAGTATGAAACAAGTAGAGTCTTAAATAGAGTCAAGTTAATGTGAGGTAAAGGAAACGGTGTCTGTGATGTAGGTCCGGTGAACAAATTGAAGTCAGGTTTAAGATTATGTCCGGTGGACACTAGAATTAAGGAAAATGCCGGTTAACGTCCTGTGGACGGTTTTGAAAAATTAGGAATTAAGGAGTAAGGTTTAACGTCTAGTGGACAGGTTTTTAACGTGTGTGTGTGTGTGTGTGTGTGTGTGTGTGTGGGAGTGTGTGGGAGTGTGGAAAAACGTCTAGGAGACGAATTTAGTTTGTCATCAGATTATAATCTGATGATGAAGCTATAGCTTGTCATAAGTTACTTTGTCATAAGATTATAATCTTAATAATTATTAATTGTTATCAAAGGGAAAATAAATTTAGAGCAAGGTGCTTACTTCAAGTAAAATTAAAATTTGGATTTTAATAAAATTTATTTCAGTTTGTTCATCGTTCCTCTTATCTCTCACAAAAAATATAATTTTACAACGACCCTGATTGATTTTTGAATAAAATTTAAACAACATCCAGTTCCGAAAGGCCGAGTTCATCTTTCAGTGGCGCCCTATTATTCGACCATAATACTAGGTACTACCAGACTTAGCAAGCTAAACACTCTGTCATAGATGAAACTCCATGTATTGAATATTACTAATTAAGGATTTCATAACAGTTGCAAAATAATAATTGTAATTCTTCTGGAATAAATAGTTACTGTAGACGAGAATTTTATTGGGATTGTACTGCTGTTGGAATCAGTTAGTAGGGGCTCACTGGGTTAGTCGCTGGAAGGTTGCGTACAATACTTATGGGTTTAGTTATATACCAGTCACATGATACCAGCTCAAATGACGGGCTGCGTAAAAAATTACTGCTGAAGTACACTGGGCCATGTCAAATCACCAAGGTCCTCGACAAAGACCGTTATGTCGTTGAGGACGTCAAGGGAGCGGAGCGGACACAGAAACCCTATAGTGGGGTATTTCCGGGTGAGAAGCTGAAGATGTATGGTACAGGGGTCAGCGACTCCAACTCCTGTGACAGCTCAGAGGATCCTGATTCAGCACCTGCGCTGCTGGGTACGATCCTTATCTACATTCAGGCAGAAGGGGGCCTCTAGAATTGCGAAAAGTCGTAGAGTATGACCTGCACCGGTTGGTGGGGTTCTAGAGGCTGGACTATTGGAGGAACTGCGAAAAGTCACACTTTGTGTGGCCTGCACCGGTTGGTGGTGGTTCTGACGAGAGTAACAAGGCACTTGAACTGCGAAAAGTCGTAAAGTACAACCTGCACTGGTTGGTGGTGGTTCTGGAGGCTGGCAGAACTGCGATGGATCATGAATACGATCACACCGGTTGGTCATGTTTCTGAGGGCTGACAGTCATCTCGAGTTGCGAAACGTCGTAAGATACGACCTGCACCGGTTGTTAGTGGCTTGGGTAACTGTAGTTTTGATGATCTGGCAACATTATAACGTTGCCAAGGTCAGCAAGACGGACGCATGGTGCTACTCGGAAAACGTCAAGAAGTCTCGCATGACTTTAGCATGTTGCATGAAATTAAGGCAGTTGGGCTGCACCCACAGCTGCCTATTCACATGTTGTGCATTACCAGGAGCACAAATTACTAATAATTTCTATTGATATAGAGTTTTATTTATATATTATGAATGCAGATAATGCTTTATCCGGTTTTTTCGGAAGAAGTGGCAGCATGATATTGCATGATAAATTACACTGAAATAATACTAATAAGGTATGAATTAATTTTATAGATTAAAGGTAAAGGCGGAGTTGAGGCGCAGTGATGAGAATACTTGAAGCTTCAACTGACTATTTGCCGCGAGGACGCGACCATCATCAGGACGGCCGACTGAAAGCTACTCAGTCAGATCTAAACAGATATAACTATATCTGGATTGCAAAATGCATTAGACATGAAAAGGTCTTATCATATCTGCCCAGATCAAAACAGATATAACTGGCTGCGTAACATTTGACCCGACGACATAATACCCGCGACAAAATACCCGCAAGCCAAAATACCCGCGACAAAATACCCGCGACAAAATACCCGCAAGCCAAAATACCCGCGACGAAATACCCGCAAGCTAAAATACCCGCGACAAAATACCTACAAGCTAAAATACCCGCAACAAAATACCCACAAGCTAAAATATCAGTGAAAAAATACCCGCAAGCTAAAATACCTATAAGAAAGTAGATACTCAAATCACGGTGCTTTAGAAAAATTCTTATCATAAATAAATTGATTCATCATCCAATATATTTTAGTTAAGTCAACGTAATTGAGTAGTCTATATTTAATATAATAATATGGTACATTGATAATGCATCAGTTTATAATTATAATAACAAATTATCAATAAACCATTTGCACTGTTATACTTATTATTCATTTTAAACATAAATTCATCATAATAATCTTTTAATGTACATCATATTATCATCTAATTATTATTTTTATGACTGAAATTATCTAAAAAAATTTTAATGAAATGTAAATAATCAACATATTAAAATAATATGCGAATACTAGACTCTAAAGCCGTAATATACCCGCGACATTTTTAAGGTATTGCAACTTCAGATTGGGGTCGTATGCGGTAACAATTCTTTTTAGGCGAACATCATGATTGAGGTACTGACACCGTCGTTTAACCAAAGGTACACCAGTATTTAGTTGTACTAGCTTCAATTCAAGAATTGTCTGCTCAGATTTCAGTGCAGTTACAAATTTAATAATACTAGCATGATGAACACGAACTAAAGCATTGAAAGAACGATGCCAACCTTCAATACCGTTGTTAGATCGAGTTTCATCATTTAATACGCTATTATAACAATTCCACAATTCAATTCTAAATAATGGGTCATTTCGATCAACTTTATTTCGTTTTAAGACTCCAATCCATGTTGATTCGAAATAATCTAACATCTCACTTAGTTCGTTTTCATATTGAATATAACCTTCAGATTTTATAAGTTCATTATAAGCGGTGATCACGTCATTAGTCGGCACAAATGCAATCGCCATGAGCATTCTTATATTTTCAGCAACACGAATATTTTTATTATACAATTCTTGTAAGCCTTTGGCCTGAATATTTCGCCATATTCACTGGGTATAATGGAAAAAACATCCGCTTACATGTACATCGATAAAAACATTCTTAAATGCATTAACAAATGATAATTCATAGTCAGTCAACATTCGACGTAACATGATATTATCAGGTAGCAATTCTTTAATTTTTTGCAGAATCTGTCGATATACAGTTTTAGATTTCCGTGATGACAACATATAAACGAGCGGTAGTGTGTGCCCATCAATGACTCCGTGCAATGAATACAATTGTTTAAATAAAACAGGCACGGATCGAAATGTGCCATCACCAGCCCAAATTTCACATTGAGATAATTTCATTAGATTAGCATATGTAGTGAAAATCATAAAACGATTGTTGTTTTGTCCACTGTCATACTGTAAAAAAGTTTTGTTCTTTTCTGTTAATTTTAATTCATCTGGCAATGTCAAATCATGAAGAGTTTTTCCTTCAACTTTAGGTATTTTCTCACTACGAACGCGTTGAATCATACGTTGCATACTTGAAATTTTACCCAATCGAGACATAACTGGTGATTTAACATCTTTGACTACATCAGCAATAATTCCTAACGGTTTACTATCGTTATTCACAGCACGACGTTTTAAATTACAACGAACAACTTTAGTTTTAATTTCAGATACATCACCAGCATGATGGTGAATTGGAGCATCACCAATAATTTCACCTATCAAACAAGTTTTATCGATTAAATAAACGTAAATTAAAAAGTAATAATTTAAATTTTCTTAGAACTTAAAGAATTACCATTTTTTTTATCAGATGTCGTGTGGATAATAACAGAGCATTTCTTTTGGCGGTTATGTTCGATACATCTCCACGTAACACTATTTTTATTATAACTTTTACAAGTGTATAAATATCCATCATAATTTAATAAATTTTTCCCTTTTTGGGACTTTAGATATTTTAATGGCATCACTAATAATCAAAGAGATTAATAATATTCAAAATTCACATAAAAATTCAAACAAAAAGAATAATGAACACGTAATAGTTGTGACTTTAATATAATATAATCATGGAGAATAGAGACTGTCTCTATTCTCCATGAATATAATGTAGAGCATGACTGCATGAAAATTTACTTGACAACTAAATACTCATTGAAACCATAAGATGGCGGGGTATAAAAATTCGATTGATATAATTAATTGTTAAGTTATCAGCAGGAATTAGCAACAGATATTTAAGCTTGCGGGTATTTTGGCTTGCGGGTATTTTATCGCGGGTATTTTGGCTTACGGGTATTTTGTCAACGAGTATTTTGTCGACGGGTATTTTGGCAACGGGTATTTTGTCGTCGGGTATTTTGTCGCGGGTCATTTGGCATCAGGTCAATTGTCGTGTTACCGATATAACTATATCTGGATTGCAAAATACATTAGACATGAAAAGGTCTTATCATATCCGGCCAGATATAACTATATCGAAGTTGTCAACAGCATCAGATTCGATCAGATCTGATTAAGTAGTTATGCATATATTATAGTAAATCATATAAAGAATGAATAACAATGGGTCTTTAATTCTTGGATCATTTTATTTATTGACAAATATATTCCATTACATATTTGTTAGAGATTATAATTGATACATGTAGATATTTTCAACTAGCTTCTATTTAATAATTTTTTTTTTTTTAGTAATTGATCAAGACAGATACGCAAAAAGTAAAAAAAAAATAGTCTTGACTGAATATTGTTCCATAAAAATGTAATTTTTATTGATGTGATTATTTATCTATTATTTTTTATTCCTTAATAAATTTTGTGTAAGTTATTTGGAGCTTGACATAAATAATTTTCAACTTTTATAAGAGTATTCATCGATTTAATATCTTTGAATTTAATCAAACAGAATTCGTTTTGTAGCTCAACTGGTATTGCATGATTTATTTTTTCTCTACAATTGTGATTAAAAAATATTTTTACATGCATAACGCGATAATACTGTAAAGATATATATGTTGTTGTCAATAACAAAAAAAAATCGTATAGAACCATATTCCACTTTATTAATACAATTTAAGTTTAGGAATTTTTAATATAAGTGTATGTTTAAAAATGTTATCTGAAGCGTAGAATGAGAATAAAAGACATATCTAATTAACAATAATCATCTTTCCTATTCCATAATAGCATCTGGATTTTATACATAAACATTTAAAATTTATCTAGGATAATAATACAAAAAATAGCAACTGAAAGATCTAGGTAGAGATCTGTTTGAATACATCTGTTCAGATCTAGTTATATCTGGCCATGTCTTGCCAGATAGAAACAATGTAAAAATCTAACCAGATCTGGTCAGATCTAATAAGATTGTTTTTTAGTTATATCTGGTCAGATCTGATTATATCTGGTCAGATCTCGTCAGATAGAGACAATTTAAAGATCTGACCAGATATAACCAGATCTAATAAGATAAATTTTTCGTTATATCTGGTCAGATCTGGTCAGATCTGAAAAGATTATTTTTTAGTTATATCTGGCCAGATCTAATCCGTTTTTCCCGGGACACTGATAAAATATGGAAACAAATTACAAATTATAGATAGGAATTCAATTTATCCTAATATAGTTATTCTTAGACTCTTATGATAATAAATTAGTTAAGAATATTAGGAATTCAATTTTTTTTTCGAGGTTAAAACTTTTATGAAAAATTACTGCGTAATTATGATTTATAAAAAATAATTTTTTTTTATGAATAGAATATCTAATTTATCAATTTATGGGTACTTACGTATCGCGGGACATTTTAAATAGCAATATCTGCCGACCAGATAATAGCCAAAAGCATAAACACAACAATGGTCACGAATAACCTGTTCAACTTGTATCCACTCGTCAATCGTCTATTCGGTACTATGTACAGTGTTGTGTGTCTAAATTCACCCACGTGTAGGCACTGAACTAGACGCGCTCTATAGAAACTACACTAATATAGACATATAATATATGTCTTACTCTTGAGTATGACATGATACCTGACCTTCCTGGTATTTTTCTTTTAGCGGTCAAATCGAACTTTTACTACAAAAAAAATATAATAAAAATAAATATCAAAGGTTGAACACAAAAAATTTTATGTAAATTTAGAGTTATTGTAAATTCAATTGTAAATGTAATTGTTAACACTGACAGTATAATATACGCATGCACAAAGATTTAAGTCTTGTTGTTATACACAATCGATGAATTAGAAAAAGAATTACCAAAGCTGAATAGTTATCGGAACCAATTAGTACTTAAATACATATAAATAATTATATAAATTATTTATTTTTAAAGAAAAAAATATAACGAGCTTATCATAGCTTTCAAGTCGTCATCCCTGAAAAAAAATAATAATAAAACAGTAAATATATATATATATATATATATATATATATATATATATATATATATATATATATATATATATATATATATATATATATATATATATATATATATATATATATATATATATATATATATATATATATTGTGACGTTATTTTTTTGGACGAGGCTTGGATTAAGTTGACGTCACAAGCACCAACTGATTTTGGGGCATAACCGAGCATGGTAACTCAAGATTTAGAATTTAGCTACAGTAAATTGCGATTTTTATACAGTTTTTTTTGGTGATCGAGATATAGTTTAAGAATAAAATATGGAGTAACGTTTGGCTACAGAAAATTCATATGAGAAATTTATTATGGGATACGGGTTGAGATTAAAGTTTGGTAGGATAAAGTTTGAGTTTTGGAATTTACAGTTTTTGGTGTATTGAGTATGTGGAAAAGTCGGAGCAACCGTGGAATGGGGCTCAAGTAATTGCCACCCGGTTGCATCTGATGTCAGGATGCTTGCCTGACCCTATGAGACTTCCATGTGGAGTGCAGAGGTCTAGCTGAAATGCTAGCGCTCCAAAATAAGGACTATGGACTAGGTGTAAGAGATCAGTTATTGTTATTACGATTGGCAGGACTCAGCGATAGTTTACTGACCACTATCGCTGTGGAAGCCGCTATTTCTGGTCATTTTTGGAGTTTTGGATTTTGTTGGTAGGCCTCAGTAGACAGCTTTGACCAGTGTGCTGCTTAGGGTAACCGTTGGTCACTTAAATTTTAGAATTTAGTCTGCGATCTCACCGAAGCCAAGTCCAGGAGAGCAAACACATTGGGATATCCATACTCAATATCGAGTTGGAGTTATGGAGTAAAGTATAGAGAGCCGGTATAAATGGCGATGATGTTTTTGGTTTGGGGAGTACAGTAAGAGATTCGACTCTGGTCGCTTGAAGCGAGCAGACGTGTTCAGGAGTGATGCTTCAGAAAGCTACAGGTTGGAAATATTGCTACAGAAGTATTATTTTAAACAGTGTGAGACGTTACTTGATATTTTATCCATCAGTAATCAGGTATGAGATAATTATTATAAATAATTAGTCGAGTTCGAGTTAGAATCTTGAGGTATTATGCTACGGTTTTAGTTAAAGAAAAGATGTAAGATCTGTGAAAATTATGAGAAAGTAGTTACAGTTTAGAGTCATGTTCACGATCTATTGTTAATATTATTTTTGTTAAATAATTATAAGGAATATGTTAGTCAGTAAGTTAATTAGTGCCTAATTAACGTCAAAATGATATCCAGGTACGTTAGTCGTACGATTTTGTTAAAGAAAATATCTAGAGTAATGAATTTAAGATTATTGTTCTCGTTCACCGAGTACTATTTGAATATCGGTTGGCTCTAGTTATTTAATTATTTTAATTAATCATTTTTAATTAATTTAGTTATAAGGTTTTAACGCGCATCATTTAGATGCCAAGTCATCTGGATTTACCCCCCCCCCCCTCCCCCAAGCCGCCCAACTTTGATTTGGCTTGAATGATTAGTGTGCTACATGGCTTGGGGAAAGTAGAAAATCTTAGAAGGGGCGAACGAAACAAGCGGATAGTTGCTTGTTGGGAACCCGAAAGAAACAAGTGGAGTGGCCCTTTACATAGGGTATGGGGAGAACTTGCGTCCCACCACTAATGCAAGCAGTTCACCAGAGCTGAAGTCTGGTACCATGAGGGATCCATTCCAAGCCCCACTTCGACCAGAGTCTCTCTATTTCCTGAGATGGGAGGAGTGTTTGGGTCCAAATGAGGTCGGTCTCGTGGTAGTTGTTGGTGAGACACCCACATGCAATGCATGCCTAATGGGTAAGTTAATGTGAGCTCATGCTCATATTTCGCTTTTATAAGATATGGTGGTGTTGATTATAAAAATAGGGACCACACGCAACGCGAGTATGCCCAAAAGGGCGAGGTATCGGCTTCCGTGGAGGAGGTGGACTTAGGTCCCGTTACATTAATTCGTCCGGATTTACCTAATTGTTGTATTTTTTCCGATTCAGTATTTTGTTATAGAGAGTAAGATTATTTGTATTATGTTCTAGTATTTTATTTATTGTTAAATAAAAATTGCAAATCCGCTAATAATTTACACGAGTTTGGGATGATTTAACCCGGACCACTCCCTCTCTCTATAAACCTACACACTGAGCGACACCACGGCATACCGTAACTCTGTTTTTAGTGTTCCAGTCTCTGTCTTGTTTTGCTTATAAGTTTTGAACAGTTTAGTTTTAGTTTTGAATTTTACTTCTGCGTGGTTTAGGAAATAATTCCACAGATCAAAAATTATCAAAATTTTCATAATTTACTGGTTTGGTGATTCCAGTGATAAAAATCACCTGGCGCCCTATTAGTATTGAGACTGGAGGCTAATGGCAGAGAACGAAGTTGTAACGCAAAAATTAGCGTATAGTTTTTGCGTTATAATATGTACATATTTTTTTTCTCTCTGAAATACAAAAATATGAAATTTGTGTTATAAATATTAATAATGAACAAAAAAAGGGTAATTAAAGTAAAAAATTGCAATCGTTACTTAAATCTAAAGTGTTAACTAGTAATAATTTCCTTAAAGCTGCACTAAACTAAACGCAATTTTTATTTTTTTTGTTAGAATTTTTTCTTATTAAAAATAGTCAATTATTATTATAAAATTAAAATTATACAATAATTAAGTTGTTATTTGAATTTTTTTTGTCGTGTCGAAAATTTTGGAAAAATTTTCTTATTGTAATTAGAAGTCTACAGACTGATAAATTTTTATGTTAGAAAATTTTGTCACTGGAAAATGAAGAAATGTGAACTCCCTAAAAATAATATCCAACATGAAACGATTGAAATGAAATTTTTTTTTGAAATGCAATTTAATCTGATGAGTGTGTATTAGTACTGGGAAATTATATGATCTTAAAAATCTTAAATTATTTTCGCGATAGCATCTTATGCACCATACGAGGCGTGAGAAGAAGGAGCCCAAGAGATTTTGGATGACGTGGAGTATATCCTCGATGGGACCTAGGTCACCCGGAAAATAATAGGGCCGGTTATACTCTTCGAGCGTGATCCTAGCTCGAGAATACTGGTGCACCCGTGACTCGTGGATGCGCTCGAGATAAAAATAGATGTCACCGACAACAGCCGGGAGACCGACTATTTTCTCCATCTCGTCCATAAGATTCAGGGCCACCAAAGGGGGACAAAGACCCTGACACAGCGTCCCCAAAATCGCTATGAGCCGTCGGTTATCCTGAAAAAAAAAAAAGAAAGGGTGGGTTAGACATCATTTTGTAGGGTACTAGCATTAGGAAGGGAAGTAAAAATATGAAATACTCACATCTCTAGGAAGACGGAGAACACGGTGGTTGAAGTACCGCATAGAAACGAATTCTGGCATGTTGCTACTGGTTTCTGCCGCGGGTTGTCTAAAAAAAAAAGAGAGGAGGAAATGTATTATTTTCTTTTTTTTTCTCTCTTCACTCGAATAGTTAATGACGTTAATTAATTCTGTTGCTGGAATTGCAAACTGGAACAAAGAAAAATAGAAGAGAGAGGAAGGAAATGTTTCATTAAAAAGAATTTTAATTTTAACTCCCAAAAATGAAATTCATTTTAATGTTGATGAAAACGGGCAGAAAAAAAAAAGCGCAGAAAAGCAAAATTTTTTTTTTCCCGGTCTTGAAAAAGTTTTTTTTCTCTATATACATTCAAAAATATTTTCAAGATTTTAGTTCGAAAATAGTTAACTAGTAAGTATCCTAGGAATAGATCAATTTTTAACTTTTAACGGCAAATTTTTATCTGGAAAAGACTTACTGTAGATATTCAAAGAAAGATATGAAATATCTGATTTATATATATAAAAATCTGGAGTTTTAAAAAACCAGATAACTGGTGAAAGATTTGGAGTCGCGATCTGATGACGACGGGAATTAGAGATCGAACGAAGTCATTTTTCTGACTTCGGAATTTGGTAGCGAGATATGTTTATAACAGATAAGAGGACCATTCAGCAAAGATCGAAACGAACTGCATGTGCTTGAACGAATTGATGTAAATTGAAATGAAACCTTCTGATTTAGGAAAAATTTTTTAGGGAATTTTCTTTTCATTCTCTTTCCTAGATATATAGATTTTTTTTTTGAATATTTTAGATATGTATGATAATAAGGTCTTTTTTTTTAAATTTGGGTCCAAAGGAAATCTCTTAACCGACGGAGGAAAGAGAAGGAATATTCGGATGTATGCTATGATCTAACGAACAATAACATCACTCGATAAATACCAGTCCTATAAGTAATTTCTCTTCTGTACATTACTGACGCAAGTATGGATGGCGTGAAACATTTGAATATTGTTTTTATTTGTTGTTTAAACTATACAGTCACGGCAAAATTTTGAATAATTTCCAGTTCATAATTAATTACTCTATTATTGTCAAATAACTATCTTACCTCAAGACTTCAGGTTAAAAAGTTACCCTCGCAGATTTGAATCACGGTGGAAACACCGTAGAAATGTAAACACCGTGGATCCACCGTGGTTACACGGTGGGTTTGTTCCATTTCACCACCGCGTAATCACAGTGGTAAAATGGAACAATCCCACCGTGTTTCCACCGTGATTCAAATCTGCGAGGGTAAATAAAATAATAAGTACCTACCTTGAAATTTTAGCAATGTATAAATTTCGACTCAAATGAATTTTTCTTGGATAAATTATAAATGTTATGATTAAACTTTTAAATGATTTTTAGTCCAAAATAACTTGCCCTATAATTATATTATAAACATTGTACCTTAGAATTTTAATTTAAAAAGTTAAGAAAAATAATGAGTTGCTGCTTCCAGATTTTAAGCAGTGAAAAATTTTAACTCAACCAATTTTTTTTAGTAAATCATGAACGATATGATTGAATTTTTGAATGCTTTTTGCCTCATAATTAATTTCCTTATAATTATTTTATAACCATTATATTCTAAAACTTGGGGTGAAAAAGTTAGAAACATAATAATCACCCACTTTTGAATTCCAGGCCGAGTGGAATTTAATCTAGATAATTAATTTTAAAATAAACTGTTAGTATTATGGTTAAACTCTTGAATACTTCAAGTCAATAATTAATTACCTTATAATTATCTTATAATCATTATTATTCTAGGACTTTGAATTACAAAGTTAGGTAAAATAATAAACACCAGCTTTTGATTTTAAGAATGTGGAATTTTAGTCTGAATAAATTAATTCTGAATAAACTATGGATATTACGGTTAAACCCTTGAATACTTTTTGGTCAACAATTAATAACTTTATAATTACATTATAATTATAATATTCTGAGACCTTTAATTAAAAAGCTAGGGAAGATAATAAGTGCCCTGATTTTAAGTTCCGGACGGTGTAAAACCTTAGTGAATAAATTTTTCGGACAGACTATGAATCTTAAGATTAAAAGTTTTGATACTTTAAGTCAGTAATTAATTACCGTATAATTATTTCATGGTTATCATGTCCTAGAACTTAGAGAAAAGTGAGAAATACAAGAGTGTCCGTTTGGATTCAAAAAGAATGTTTTTTCTCTGAACTTCTTTTCTTTCAACCTTATAGATTTTTATTTTTGCAAAGGAAGTAGAAAAATATGTATAAAGATCTTAACTAATCGATTGTCTCTAATACAGCGAGACGGGAAATCAAGGCCCTGAAAAAAAAAAGAGTTGAAATTTTTTACTTTTGTCTTTCTCTCTATATTATTTCTATTTTTTTTGAAATTTACTGTTCGCTAAAAATCTTATTGACTGCAATAACTTCAAGGTCAGATGACAAGCGATGCAGACCTTGGAACTCGGTAGTTCGACGAGGTGCAGCCCCCGGTTGTAGTGTTTGAGCATTGAAAAATAACCGCGTTCGAATGACTGACCTGGACAATTTATACTGCTGACCGGGAGGAAGGCACGAACGAATAAGTTGGTCTACCTGGTCACACAAGAAAACACCCCATTGCGGAAGATGTCGATCTTAAGTTAGGGTTCGGAGATAAATGAAAACACGGAGGATGATCTGGAGAGTATATAAAATACTAAATATGTAGTAGAAGCTAGGTTTCATTGTACTCAAGATAAATCACCAAGTTAGGAAAAACAAGAAAAATAAAAATGTAACTTACGTCGACAGGGACGAATCGCCCGCAACATTGTTCGAGGGTAAGGGGTTGATCCATGTTAAAATTTTTGTTTAACTCGCACCAGCGTATTAGAACAATTAACTCGGTAGATCGAATGATTGCAATGGTGAAAGACATGGAGAGCAGGCAAAGATATCGCGAAAACCGCAGCATCAGCTCAAGAGGCTGATAACGACAGACGGATTGTCGAGACGCACACGTGCAAATAGAGCATCGAAAGAGAGAAATTAATATCCAGATAAATTTTTTCCCGAAGAAGAAAATCGAGTAAAGTTTCACAATGAACTCATGAAATTTTAAGAATATTAATCTAACATTAAAGATCGTATTTTATAATTATGAAAAATTACGTAAGGAATCCAGAAAGAAATTAGGATGGTTTTTTTTTTATTTTTTTTAACCTAAATCATTTTTCTTTGAAAAAAAAAAAAAAAAACATAGATATTAGTAAAACTGTATGAATTTTTTTCCTCTCCCCAAACCAGAAATAATAATTCAAACAAGTTACTCATATAACTATTTCTTGGTTTTGGTCTAATAAAATTTTAACTTACAAATAAATTATCAATGAAAAAGGAAGAGAGAAATTGGTTGTTCGATTTCGGGAGTAAATAAAATAATAATTAAAACGACTATAAAAAAAAAACATTTTTTTTTACTTAGAGCGAATTTTTTATATATTCTCACACCTTTAATTTTGATACGTACATTAGATGTTTTCTTAGGTAGTAAATACGCATACATGTAAATTGTGAGTAGCACACTTTTAAATAAAGAAAAATATATAGATTTTTCTGGAAAAATGATGAAATGATGAATTTTTGTTAGAATTTTTATTTAAGAGAAACCACTGTTAAATTTTAAACCGAAAGGTAGAGTTTTATTAATAATTGGGAGAACCAATTATGCGAAAGCAATAGTTTCATTGAACTAGGTCAAGAATATCGTAAGGGGTACAACAAAGATTCTTACCTGTAAAATACACTGTAAGTAGGAATAAAATAACGTCGGGCGTGGATGAAAAAAAAGTTGGTATTTGTAACAATTTAATCAGGACATTGAATCAGAGGGATTGATTTCATTAAGAGTAAAGAGAAACCAGATTCGTGCGGACTTCGAATTTTGTTTTCTCCATCTCTTCGTTTTCTCCTTCTCTTTTGCCCTTTCCAAAGTTATTTAAAGAGCATTTGAATGAGAAAAACGGGGTAATGAATTTTGAGATAGATAATATAATACAATAAAATTTGGGATAAATAATATAATATAATATAATAAAGTAGTAAATAAAATTTTAGATAATACGATGAATCAATGGAATTATGCACAGTCGCGATTAATGATAATAATTAGCTTCGCTAGATAACAGAGGGTGAAAATGATAAGTTAATAATAAATTAATTATGACAAGTATATACACTTATCCAAGAAATTAAAGGAACAAAACAATTTTATAAATTTTTTAGTGATTTTTGGAAGGCTGTATTTTCGTGAAAAATGATCGAATCGAAAAAACAAAAAAAGCGAATTGAAGCTTGAAATCTCTAGTTTGAAGATCTTCCAGCAAAATATTTTTTCGAGCCACGGTTTTTGCGGAATCATAAGAAAAAGGTGGAGACGAAATTTTTCTAAATTTTTTGGATTTTTTTTTTAAGTCTACGGGGCCGGGAAAAATTTTTTTTAAAAAAACGAATTCATGGCTCTTTTAGGAAATTTATTCAGCTACAATTTGCTTTTTTTGTTTCTGTGTACGTCAATTTGCTGCTGAGATATCAGCCTTCAAATGAGAAAGGATCCTCTTGTCTTTGATTATTGATATCTCAGCAAATAATGGCCGCACAGTAATTTAAAGGGCAGTTTAAGAAACTTGAATAAATTCGCTACAAGCTCCATTTTCGATTTTTTCAAAAAAAAACTTTTTTTCATCCGTGATATCCATTTGAAAAACCCTTAAAAAATGGCCATTTTCTGGTTCTTTAGTCGACTCATCGCTACTCTGCAAATATTGATAAAAAAAATGTTGCCCGGTAATTTTACAGCTTAATGTACCCTCAAAAACCCTGGAAATTTTCAGATTGATCCATTGAACCGTTTGTCTGGTCCGGTTGCTCAAAGTTTTGCAAAACAATTAAAAGAACAAGTTTCGTTCCTTAAATTGTCTAATCGTTATCAAAATGAAAAAATCAATTTTTTTCCGGATTTTCTTTCATTTTTGCGTTAGTTATTCAGTAAATGTAAGGTAAAGAGAAAAAAAAAAAATTTCCGAGAAACGAAAAAAAAAAAATAAATAAAACTGAATAAAACGTAAAAAAAAAAATTTTTTTAATTCTTGTTTTATCTTGTTTTTCGGAAATTTTTTTTTTCTCTTTACCTTACATTTACTGAATAACTAACGCAAAAATGAAAGAAAGTCCGAAAAAAATTGATTTTTTCATTTTGATAACGATTAGACAATTTAAGGAACAAAACTTGTTCTTTTAATTGTTTTGCAAAACTTTGAGCAATCGGACCAGACAAACGGTTCAATGGATCAATCTGAAAATTTCCAGGGTTTTTGAGGGTACATTAAGCTGTAAAATTACCTGGCAACATTTTTTTTTATCAATATTTGCAGAGTAGCGATGAGTCGACTAAAAAACCAGAAAATGGCCATTTTTAAGGGTTTTTTAAATGGATATCAGGAATGAAAAAAAATCTTTTTTTGAAAAAATCGAAAATGGAGCTTGTAGCGAATTTATTTAAGTTTCTTAAACTGCCCTTTAAATTACTGTGCGGCCATTATTTGCTGAGATATCAAAAATCAAAGATAAAAAGATTCTTTTTCATTTGAAGGCTGATATCTCAGCAGCAAATTGACGTACAGAGAAACTAAAAAAAGCAAATTGTAGCTGAATAAATTTCCTAAAAGAGCTATGAATTCGTTTTTTAAAAAAATTTTTCCCGACCCCGTAGACTTAAAAAAAAAATCCAAAAAACTTAGAAAAATTTCGTCTCGACCTTTTTCTTCCCCCATGAAAAAAAAATATATTTTAAATATAAAAAAAATATATTTATGAATATATTAAAAATATATTTAAAATAGATGAGAAATATATGAAAAATACATAAATATGTATGTAAAATGTATTTAAAATATATGAAAGATATATTTTGATTATATCACTTTTGGCCGTTTTCCGTACATTTAGAATACATCTGAAATATATGTGGAATGTATGCGTACATATATAAAAAATATATGAAAAATATATTCGAAATATATCTCTAAAAATACCTATAAAATACAAAAAAAATACATTTTTAATATATTTTGGTTGTATGCGCTGACTTAGGTTCCAAAAGTAGGGCGTCGTAGAGTACGACCGGCGAATATCAGCTTCACGTTGCTAGTAGATGTCCTAACAGCCTGAGAGCTCCATTATTTGCCAACCGAACAGTAGTTCCACTAGGACGCAAAGCACTCTAGGTGTTAAAGTTGTCCAAGATGACCAGGACACTCTGGGTTTTTTTTTAAAGGACTATCAAAGGGAGTGGAAAAAAAACATTTTCAGCCAACCAGAAAGTCCCACTGGAGCACCAAGTGATCCAGGTGTCAAAGTAGTCCTAAGTGCCAGAACCCTCTGGATTTTCTTATGAAAAAATATCGGAGAGAGTAAAAAAAAAAATTTTCAACTAACCAGGATGTCCCCCTGGAGCACCAAGTGATCCAGGTGTTTGAGTGGTCCAAGGTGCCAGAACCTTCTAGATTTTATTATGAAAAACTATCGAAGGGAGTGAATGAAATCATTTTCAGCCAATCAAAAAGTCCCACTGGAGCACCAAGCGATCCAAGTGTCAAAGAAGGTCCAAAGTGCCAGGACCCTCTAGATTTTCTTATGAAAAACTATTGGAGGGAGTGAAAAAAATAATTTTTAGCCAACTAGGAAGTTCCACTGGGGCACCAAGCGATCCAGGTGTCAAACTGGTTCAGAGTGCCAGTATCCTCTGGATTTTCTAATGAGAAAATATCGGAGGGAGTAAAAAAAAAAATTTTCAACCAACCTGGAAGTCCCACTGGAGCACCAAGTGATCCAGGTGTCAAAGTAGTCCTAAGTGCCAGAACCCTCTGGATTTTCTTATGAAAAAATATCGGAGGGAGTAAAAAAAATCATTTTCAACCAACCAGGAAGTCCCCCTGGAGCACCAAGTGATCCAGGTGTTTGAGTGGTCCAAAAAGCCAGGACCCTCTGGATTTTCTTATGAAAAACTATCGGAGGGAGTAAACAAAATCATTTTCAACCAAGCAGGGAGTCCCACTGAAGCACCAAGTGATCCAGGTGTCAAAGTAGTCCTAAGTGCCAGGACCCTCTGGATTTTCTTATAAAAAACTATCGGAGGGAGTAAAAAAAAAAATTTTCAACCAACCAGGAAGTCCCCCTGGAGCACCAAGTGCCTCGGGAGTTGAAGTATTTTAAGATGACCAGGATTCTTCGGATTTAATTTAATAAAATATCAAAGGCAATAAAAAAATCGTTTTAGCCAACCTGACATTTCCACTAAAGCACCAAGTGCTTGGTGCTTCAGTGGAAAAGTCTTTTTAACCAAAAATAAATTGTTTCTTGCCATTAATTTTTGTACAAAAAAAATCCCGAGAGTCCTGTTCATTTTGAACCCTCCAAATCCAGTGGGATTTCCTGGTTGGCTAAAAATGATTTTTTTTACTCCCTCCGATGGTTTTTCATAAGAAAATCCAGAAGGTTCTGGCACCTTGCACCACTCAAAGACCTGGATCACTTGGCGCTCCAGGGGGACTTCCTGGTTGGGCGATAATGATTTTTTTTACTCCCTCCGATAGTTTTTTATAAGAAAATCCAGAGGATTCTGGCACTTTGAACCAGTTTGACACCTGGATCGCTTGGTGCCCCAGTGGAACTTCCTAGTTGGCTAAATATTATTTTTTTCACTCCCTCCAATAGTTTTTCATAAGAAAATCTAGAGGGTCCTGGCACTTTGGACCTTCTTTGACACCTGGATCGCTTCGTGCTCCAGTGGGACTTCTTGATTGGCTGAAAATTATTTTTTTCACTCCTTTCGATAGTTTTTCATTAGAAAATCCAGAAGGTTCTGGCACCTTGGACCACTCAAACCCCTGGATCACTTGGTGCTCCAGGGGGACTTCCTGGTTGGTTCAAAATTTTTTTTGTTACTCCCTCCGATAGTTTTTCATAAGAAAATCCAGAGGATATTGGCACTTTGAACCAGTTTGACACCTGGATCGCTTGGTGCCCCAGTGGAACTTCCTAGTTGGCTAAAAATTATTTTTTTCACTCCCTCCAATAGTTTTTCATAAGAAAATCTAGAGGGTCCTGGCACTTTGGACCTTCTTTGACACCTGGATCGCTTGGTGCTCCAGTGGGACTTTTTGATTGGCTGAAAATGATTTCATTCACTCCCTTCGATAGTTTTTCATAAGAAAATCCAGAAGGTTCTGGCACCTTGCACCACTCAAACACCTGGATCACTTGGTGCTCCAGGGGGACTTCCTGGTTGGTCGAAAATGATTTTTTTTACTCCCTCCGATAGTTTTTCATTAGAAAATCCAGAGGGTCCTGGCACTTTGGACCTTCTTTGACACTTGGATCGCTTGGTGCTCCAGTGGGACTTTTTGATTGGCTGAAAATGATTTCATTCACTCCCTTCGATAGTTTTTCATAATAAAATCTAGAAGGTCCTGGCTTTTGGTACCACTCAAACACCTGGATCACTTGGTGCTCCAGGGGGACTTCCTGGTTGGTTGAAAATGATTTTTTTTACTCCCTCCGATAGTTTTTCATAAGAAAATCCAGAGGGTTCTGGCACTTAGGACTACTTTGACACCTGGATCACTTGGTGCTCCAGTGGGACTTTCTGGTTGGCTGAAAATGTTTTTTTTCCACTCCCTTCGATAGTCCTTTAAAAAAAAATCCAGAGTGTCCTGGTCATCTTGGACAACTTTAACACCTAGAGTGCTTTGCGTCCTAGTGGAACTACTGTTCGGTTGGCAAATAATGGAGCTCTCAGGCTGTTAGGACATCCATTAGCAACGTGAAGCTGATATTCGCCGGTCGTACTCTACGACGCCCTACTTTTGGAACCTAAGTCAGCGCATACAACCAAAATATATTAAAAATGTATTTTTTTTGTATTTTATAGGTATTTTTAGAGATATATTTCGAATATATTTTTCATATATTTTTTGTATATGTACGCATACATTCCACATATATTTCAGATGTATTCTAAATGTACGGAAAACGGCCAAAAGTGATATAATCAAAATATATCTTTCATATATTTTAAATACATTTTACATACATATTTATGTATTTTTCATATATTTCTCATCTATTTTAAATATATTTTTAATATATTCATAAATATATTTTTTTTATATTTAAAATATATTTTTTTTCCATGGGGGTTATGATTCCGCAAAAACCGTGGCTCGAAAAAATGTTTTGCTGGAAGATCTTCAAACTAGAAATTTTAAGCTTCAATTTGCTTTTTTTGTTTTGTCGATTCGATCATTTTTCACGAAAATACAGCCTTCCAAAAATCACTAAAAAATTTATAAAATTGTTTTGTTCCTTTAATTTTTTGGATAAGTGTATGTGAATCGCAAAGTATTGTAGAATTTTGCTAAGTTACAACAGATTTGTTTGAATACAGGACGGAGCGCAAGAATAAAATGATACTGCTTGCAATAATCCTGTTGTCTCAACCCCTACAAGCACTATTGGGGTACGATTGTGGGGGCATATCTATGAACGTCACTACCATATCAGCAAATAAGATGGGCGAATGTGACATACCGTTGAAGAATCCAGAGGAAAAGTCGGTATCGCTTTAATTACTTCAGTTAGCAGAATCTAGAAACACTGTAGTGTTTGAATGTCGGGTAGAAATAAATCGGGTGATAACATTTTGTGGAGATTGATACCATGCATTCGTAGTGGCAATTGGAAAAAGAGAATATATTTATGAATTAGGATACAGACAATGCAAGAGGTTACATGAGACTGGCAGCTCGAAATTGGGTTATAATGCAGAATTGGAGGGATTAACAAGAAACGCAACACGTTATCGGACAATTATGCTGGCAGAAACTACTACAGTGGATGGGAAATGTGCGGGAATACAATATAGTGACCCGTTTGGTACTTGGAGTCAAGTGATTGTGGAAGCGACCGTTAGAGTAACAGTTAGGAACTATTTTGCAACAGTGGAGCGTGCAAGCAATAAAGTAGTTCTTAGCAGTGGAGCAAGATGCGACTGGGCTGAAGGAGGGTGCATAGATCAAACAGGAGGTAACACATTTTGGGAGGTCATAAGGGAGGAATCATGTCAAACAGCGAGTCACATAATTCTGTACGAGGGACCTGGCACGCTATTGTCTGGAGAAAAAGGAGAACCAGAAATTTATACGATCAATACAGAGGATATAACATTTGCTCTAGCAAAGAAAATGGAGAAGAAAATATGCGGTTACACCTTAATACAAACGGAACATCCCAAACTATTAATTAAGGTGCTCAAACCAGGTGAAGAAACAGCGAAAGTAAAATCAATCTCAACGCAGGACCTTGACATATTTGCTTACATAAATTCAAAATTTGTGTATGTAGAAAAACACATTAAACGACAAATGAGATCTCTTTACAGAGATATATTAACACACAAGTGCGAGGTTGAGCGGCAAGTAATATTAAATGCGCTGATGTTGTCAGGACTAAAACCAGAGGAATTCGCTTATGCGATAAGAAAAGGACCAGGATACTACGCAACAGTTGCAGGAGAAATTATTTACCTAATCAAATGCATACTGGTAGATGTCCATTTAAGAAAAGTGGAAGAATATTATCAGGAGCTACCGGTGACTTATCAAAATCAGAGTTGGTTTGTCACGGCTAGATCAAGAATGTTGACTAAGCAAGGTACTATTATAGATTGCAACCAGTTACTATCGGTCGGATATGAAGTAGATGGGGCATGGATCGTTATGAAACCGGGATTTGAAGATATCCAAGAACCACAAATGCTAAAACCAACGACCATACCAACTTGGGATTATGAGGATACGAGACATTTGGTGACAAGTGGGATTATACGGAAAAGGATTTAGAAAAATTGAGGAATAGAATAATGCTGAAGGTAGAAACTCCAGTTTTGATTAATACCATAATAAGAGGGGCAACAGGCCGCACTATTTTTGGTAGTACGGGAATATCAATGACGCAGTTCATGGATGAATCAGTAATTGAAAATTATGCAAAGAAGCAATGGGATAAATTTTGGGGAGGATTTTTAATATTCGGAACGGCGAGTGCAAGCTTAATAGGCATAATGATAAGTATAAAAATGTTGAAAATAATAATCGACACAGTAGTGCATGGGTATATTTTACATCGAGCATACGAAATGACCGTGAACGGAACGGGAATTATGTGGATGCGGGAAGAGTGTGAGGGAGTGACAGGTGAAATATTTTTAACTCCAACCCGAGGAGTACACGTCGTGGCAAAGATTATGGATAGAGAGTTGGGCTGGCCAGAGATTAGGGAAGAGTTGGAAAAGATCCTGGAAGGAACTCATATTGCCCTGGATAAACTAATGGCCGCAGTGGGACAAATACAAGGTGATGGAGCTACTGTGGAAAAAGGAGGTGTCAGATTAGCAGAAGTGCGACAGGAGCTGCACCAGATGGTGGAAATTGAAGGAATACGAGTTGAAATTGTGAGAATCAAGACCTTGGCCATGTATTTCTGTATTGGACTAGGTGTCGTGATATTTTTAATTTTGTGTGGATTGTGCTCAAGGCTATGCATAAAACGGAAAATTCAAGCGAAGAATGAAAGACAAGCAGAAGAAGGAAAAATCACAACGATAGAAGAGCCAGGGATAAGTACAGAACGAAGATCTCGGGTGAAAAAAAAAAACAGACGGAAAACAAGAGAGCGACACCTATAGAAGAACTTAAGATGGAACCAGTTCAGCAAAAGGATGAGATGTTAGGTATTCGGATGCCGCCGCCAAAATCGAAACGGACAAAAAGGGAAAAGGAAGTAGATATACCCCGATTGAAGGAAGGACACAGCACTATCCGAAATTACGAGGCACAGGAACAAGCGGGGGTATCGTATGCGGATTTGGAGATGATGCAGTTAACGCAGCTTCCTCATCACAACAGTGAATCAGGAGGTTTGACCAGAGCTACTACTGCCCGTCGGAGTATTTGGCATTATAAGAACTTGAGATTGTAGAGGAGTTCACCATCAGCAACCTATCTGTTCCTTATTCCCTTTCCCAACTTATTTGTTTTTTCTGCAGGCACGCCACACAGGGGAAATGCAGCCAGCATGCCGGGTCGTTCAAGTCTATTGGATTTTAGGATCACGAAGACTGGGGTCGATGAAGCCGAATTACAACGTGCAAGGCAGTGGAATGGAGATTACTTTTTTTTTTATTACTAATTATCAATCGTTATTATTCTCTTGTGTATTGTTCTTTCAACAAATATTCTATTTTCCTTAGTATTTAGTGTGACGAGGCGTTCTTCAAGCCTCGATCTTTTGCTACCCGCGAATTTAATGAGTTAACTTACCAACGTCGCGACAACCAAGAGGCACCAACGTACGTACGATTTGTAATCGTACGAGCTATTTGTGCAGACTCCCATCACCAAGTGAAGGGCAAAGTCTGCTGTAATTCCCCGGAGGCGCAATGCTCCACCCCAGAAGATCTTAAGCCGACCCACTGGAACAGACTTTGGTCCAGTGCCCTGCAGTCCACCTTGCAGGGACATACGCGGCTGGCTCATTATTCGAATGAGGCCAGTTTAGCCCTTGTGGCGCCCTCTCTGGGGGGGAAGACTCAACATCTAGTCGTTCAATCTTTCATTAAGCGAAAGAGTGTGGGTTCGCTCCATTGTTACAGCCACTGAGGTGCAGATAAATCCTAGCGATTCCCTAGGCAACTTGAGGTTGGCCAACTGTAACCGAAAAGAACCAGAGGGCTTTTTTGGAGGGAAGTCACTCTTGGTTAGCGTGTCACGCGGTACGGATGTACTTTTGCTTACTGAATATTACACGAGGATATTAATCTAAAACCAACGTTGTGGGAACGTTTTTGTATTGTCTTTTTATTGTCAAGTTATGTAATATTTTGGAACGCCTTGGGCGAGTTATTGTGCTCCTGTTGAATAAATCGTTTCTCTTTTTGTCGTGCAATAAAACAGACTAAATTAATTAATCCTTGAACGCACATAATATCTATTAGTTATAATAATTATAATAAGTACGTAGTTAAGTGCGTCGCGACAGAATCTATTTATCTACGTTGCTGAGTGTTGCGGTACGGACTTGCCAGTCCTCAACGAAAGGTAAGTCCTGTTTTATTTTACTGCTCAATTGAAATTACCTTCGGTGTCCTGGGGAAGCCAGCACGACAGTCGAGGTAAAGTCACGCGATTATTATCCGATCCGGTACTGTAATAACGCTGCGTAGAAAACAGCGGGTACCTAGATCGGCTTGAGATCGAACGGTAGCCTGTCCTCATGGATATCCACCCCGATATGCAACATGTATACTGTTGCGCAACTGAAAATTAACCTGCGCTTTAACTGGTCGAGAAGGAGAATCGTGATCTCGGGTGATATCAGGGAGTTCACATGCGACTTACCCTGTGAATAGGATTGTCCCTTTTACCATTCGGGAGAATGTCTTTCTGAGCTGACGCCCATCCGTCTAATACTAATTAACAAATAATAGATAGATATATTTTAGTTCAGAAAGCAACACATTTTATTGTACGTTCATTAGGCGCTATACAGCTGCACATAAATATCGCATTACATTAGTTGTATTAAGTCTTACTTTTATAAAGACAATGCGACGAGCAGACGTTTCACGTGGTCAGCAGTTTTGACGATGGGAAGAAAAGAATTCCGTTGGAGACTGCGAAGGGATATTTTCTTGTGCAGCACGAAAAAAGTTCTCATGGGAAACGGCGGAGTGATGTTTTGGAAGCAGAGGATGCAATTGCAGAAGAAGAGTCAGTTACCATAGTTAAGCTGATTCGAATAGTCGTCTGCTCGCGCACAAATATTATATCTCTCTTATTTTACCGCTTTTTTACAGATCACTATAAGAATACGTTTAATGCCGCTATTGTTGAATGAAAATATTGTATTAGTGTCCGATTCATTTATGCTATCTTAGATTTGTAAAAGAGACTCTCAAGGCCTTTTCTGGGTACTCCCATATTTTGGGGACTCCCAATAAACAAATATCCATATAATTCACATATATTCATTCCTTCACTGAGCGACCCACACCCTTTATAACATCCTATTAAATTTCTAGAGACGCTGAGCTAGGCACGGTAAGATCGGTTACGAAGTAAAAACATTAAGGTGTAAGCTCACACGTAACATTGATATTTGATTTTTTTTTTTATATAAAACTTTGACATTTTCTGCAGATCCTCAAATTTTTTTCAGAGTGATGTTTTTTCGATTTATATTTTTTTTTCCAATTGAAAAAAAAAATTTTTTGTAACTAGCCTTATTTCTCAGAACATCATGCTTAAAATTTTTTTAAGTGCTCAGAAAACTTTGAAATTTGGGAAAAAAAATAAAAACAATAAATTTAAATGGTAATCCTCGAAATAATTTGAATTTTTTTCGAAAAATCAAGTTTAAAAATAGAAGAACCTTCTGAATAATTTCTTCAGATTTTTTTCTGAAAACAACACTTCGAAACAAAGATAATAAAAAAAAAAGTTTTTGTTTGGCCCATTTCCGGACAGATGCTGGCAATTCAAAAAAAGAAATTCTTTTAACCATAAAACAATGAGTGTAGAAGGAATTTTTTTGAATTGCTAGCATCTGTCCGGCAAAGGACCAAACGAAAAATTTTTTTTTTTTATTTATTTCGTTTTGAAATGTAGTTTTCAGAAAAAAATATAAAGAAATTATTCAAAAGGTTCTTCTATTTTTAAACTTGATTTTTCGAACAAAATTCAAATTATTTCGAGGATTACCATTTAAATTTAATGTTTTTATTTTTTTTCCAAAATTGAAAGTTTTCTGAGCACTCTCAAAAATTTTAAGCATGGTGTTATGAGAAATAAGGCTAGTTACAAAAAATTTTTTTTTTCAATTGGAAAAAAAATATAAATCGACAAAAATTCACTCTGAAAACATTTGAGGATCTGCAGAAAATGTCAAAGTTTTATATAAAAAAAAATCCAAATATCAAAAATGGTAAACATCGAAAAATTTTTGATTTTTCCTAAAAATCTACAAAAAAAAAACAGTGAAGATAGGTTGCAATAAATTTGTTGTATTTTTTTTTCGAAAAGAACATTTAAAAACAAATATTTTGAAAAAAAAAAACGTCCCAATCAGTCGAATTTATAACTTTTTTTTGGTTGGGTGAAAAAATTTGAAAAAATTATGTGAAACGTTTTTGATGGGGTAGAAAAAGAGAAAAAATTTTCAGCCAAATCTAAAGGGGTCGGGTTAAAAAGTGGTCAATTTGGCGTGGAATGCCCCATATATTTTTGTTTTGTTATTGATCGAGATATTTTAAGTAGGTTCTTTTGTAATTATAGAAAAAATACTAATATAATTAAAAAAAAAAATCATAACAAATTTTAATGAAAGAAAATTGTATATATTTTAAATTTATTCGTGCTTCCTGCCATTTTTTTTTTTATTATTCTATTATTTTATAATAAATGAGCATTTTAGTCGTGCACTTTTGGATTTTCCAAATTTTTTTTAACTTGACGATAAAAATATGAAAAAGTCACTTTTTTAAAATTTTCGGCTTGTCCATTTTGCTCCAGGTGTCATGCGTAGGGCTGAAAATGCGCAAACATATTGGATTTGTAGTAATTAGACGAAAAAAAAAAAATTTTGTTTTTCGATCAAAATTTCAGGGAGGCCTCCTTGCCCCGGGAGGGTCTCCTTGTCCGGTCTCCCCAACGCTGGAAATTTTAGCCCAAAATTTAGATATTTAAACGTGACTCAAGAATTTTGAATGTTTCCGAGTACTATCTTTTGGACGTTTTCGAGTGACCCTTCAATATTAATAATAAAGCTTCTCGATTTTTTCACCATAAATTTGTATCGTAATGAATAAAAATTTAACCTGAGAGACAGAAATCAGTTATTAACTTCTTTTTTATTTTTTAATTTAATTATTAGGTGTTTTTGATTATTCAAATTCATCCAATTTTCTTGTTTAAAATTGTCCGGCATATTTTCGGTTATACAAAAGTTATATTTTAGTGAAATGACAACAAATGAGCCATAAATAAATACAAAAACTGATTCAAAGTATAAGTTACATAGTACCAGTTAATTTTCAACATTCTTGGGCGAACATTTATGAGTTTTTTTATCAAGCTGATTTTTGGAGAAGCTTCTTCAATCATCTTGAACCAACAAATTTTCAGAAGAGACTCGAAAAAAAAAAAATAGTCGGTTTTTTTGAGTCGCCCTAATATATATAATATAATATACCTGTGACGCGATAGATAAGTGTGTAAATTAAGATTCATATTGAAAGATTTTTAGTCATTTTCTCTATATTTGAAATTTCTTAAAAAATGTAATGTCATCGATTGACATTAACTTTGTAGGAATGTATGACAAAATTTTTTAAAATCAGGCTATGTCCGCTATGTTGCTTCAATAATCAGAGCAATGCGTTTAATAGAAAATGAGTACAATCAATAATAATAATTTGATGGGTCAAGTTTAGCCTATGACCAAAATAAAAGTTAAATTTTTAACTTTCCTCTAAGAAAATTGTAAATTTTCAAAAATTCGGAAAGTTATTTTTTTCACCGCGATTTTCGAAAATCAAGTTTTCATCAGATGTCGACGTTTTGAGGTCCTAGTAAACTATTCTGACCATTTTCAGAATGATGTCCGAGTGTATGTATGTATGTGTGTGTGTAAACTCTTTGTAACTTTTTAACTAATGAACCGATTTGGATGGTTAAGGTGGCAATTAAAAGAGCTTCTGGCCATCAACTTTCCTGAAAATTTCAGATTATTTAATCATGTTGACTCGAAAATATTGACGAATTACGAAAATAAAAAATCGTTCTTTTCAGTTTTTTAGTGATTTCTCAGAAACGATTTGAACGATCGGCTTCAAAATCTAATCAGCTCTAGGATTTGATAAAACGCGTTGATTGCCGCCTTAGCCATCTCAATCGGTTAATTTGTTCAAGAGATATCGCGAAAGAAAGAAATGAGAAAAAACAGTTATTTCCAAAATCTTTAAAGCAATTCAACCAAACAATTTCAAAATCTAATTAGCTCTAGATCTCAATAAAACGCGTCGATTGCCACCTCAACCATAAAAATCGGTTAATTCATTCGCGAGATATCGTGGGAGAAATAAATGCTAAAAAACGGTTTTTTTTTTAAAGCAATGGCATACGAAAGTATTTTCAAGCTCAAAGAGCCTGAAATGTGTGATCACGGTGGATACACCGCGTAATCACAGTGGATACACTGTGTATACCCGGTGGTGAAACGGAATAAACCCACCGTGTAACCACGGTGGATCCACGGTGTTTACACTTTCACGGTGTTTCCACCGTGATTCAAATCTGCGAGGGGTGTAACACGTGTGATGATCGATTTTGAATTATCATTTATTTCTGCGTTTAGTAAAGTATTTCAAGGCGTTCAAATTTCTGGATGTTGATTCCATCTTTGTCAATGTGTTTGGCGTCATGTTCAAGCCTGTGACTTGCAAAAATTATATAATACGAATATGGAATTCTCATTAAATGTACGGATGCTGTTAGCGTTGGCATTTGTCCCTGTCGATCAGGTTATAGAAACATATGATGAATTAATTTCAGCTGAATACTACGATGACCATGAAGAAGAGTTAGCCGAATTACTAAATTATTCCGAACGTACATGGATAGGCGTTCAAAGTCGGAGTAAAAGGCGTCGTACCAAAGGGTTATTTGATATTGCACTCTGGAGCTGTTACGAAGCAGTTTTAAATGATGCCATTCGATCTAATAATGCTGTGGAAGGGTGGCATAATGCATTTAATGGTAGAGTTCGAGTTCAACACGCTGTGATCGGTAAAATCATCAAGAATTTGAAAATGGAGCAAAATTCTACGGAAGTTATTGTCACTCAGATTGAAACTGGCTTAGATATTAATAATAAACGTCGTAAGGCTTATAACGATATTGATTTAAGATTAAAAAATATCGTAAGTCAATACGATGCTAATAATCGTTTGCAATACCTTAAAAATATTGCTAGTATTTTGTCAATATAAATACATTAATTGAAATAATAATAATATGAACAATAATAATAACAGTAAATATCTAATGAAATGTTAGAATCTAAAAGTTATTTTTGTAATCAATTTAAGTAACGTTTTCTATATTGTAATAATAGTTCAATAAAAAATAAAATTATCTTTCAATAAATTATCGTCGTTAATAATATTTTTTTAAGATTATTATCACGAATATTCCAGCAGCGGATATATCGTCGTGCGGATTTTTTTGGTACGGATTTTACGGTATCGGATCAAAAGTCGCGGATTTTAAGTCGTGAATTTAATGTCTTCGGATTACGAGTGATGGAACCGACAAAACCCCGCTGTGAAAATGAAATCAAAACCTGCGATTATAGACCTCTTGATATTAATATTAAGGTTTTAAATTTTCACAATAATTTGTTTTTTGCTTTCCCAAATAATACACTTATCCCAAAAAATAAAGGAACAAAAAAATTTTATAAATTTTTTAGTGATTTTCGGAAAGCTGTATTTTCGTGAAAAATAATTGTATCGATAAAACAAAAAAAGCAAATTGAAGCTTGCAATCTCTAGTTTGAAGATCTCTCAGCAAAATAATTTTCTGAGCCATGGTTTATGGAGAATCATAAGAAATAGGTCGAGACAAAATTTTTCTAAATTTTTCAGTTTTGTTTTTTAGATCTACGGGGCCGGGAAAATTTTTTTAGAAAAAACCAATTCATGGCTCATTTGAGAAATTTATTCAGCTACAATTTGCCTTCTCTTAGTTTTCTTGTACGAGAATTTGTGGCTGAGATATCAGCCTTCAATTGAAAAAGGATTCTTTTGCCTTTGATTATCGATATCTCAGGAACTAATGGTCGCACAGTAATTTAAAAGGCAGTTTGAGAAATTTAAATAAATTCCCGACAAGCTCCATTTTCGATTCTAAAAAAAAAATTTTTTTTTCCTTAATATCAATTCGAAAAACTTACAAAAAATGGTCATTTTCTGGTTTTTTAGTCAACTCATCGCTACTTTGCAAGTATTGATGGGAAGGTCAATGTTGACAGGTGATTTTACAGCTTAATGTACTCCCAAAAACACTGGAAATTTTCAGATTGATCCATTGAACCGTTTTTCTGGGCCGATTGCTCAAAGTATCTTTGAAGATAAAGTTCCAATTATATTTTGGGGCATTATTGCCGTTACTTGTGATTGATTTCGGAATATTATTTCCGTGGGCTAAGTGCTCGTTAAATTAGTATTTTTATAATAAAGTTATTCGTTTATTTTAACCACGTGTTGAGAGATTTATTTTACACTAGAGAATAGATTCCTTGTCCTTAAATAAGTATTAAATAATTATTCCACGTGGTGAAGCGACTACTCGGGATCAGTGACGGCACAGGTAAGCCTTCTACGAAGCTCTTATTGTTTTGTTCCTGTAACGGTGTTAAAAGTAAGTAATTGTAAACGTTGGTAGATAGTTGTTGGGTCCTCTACCACTGAGAATCTTGGATTACTCAGATAAAGAAGTCACAATATTATTAATCTAGAAGTATCGTAATAAATAGTAAAATTAAGTCTAGTGAATTTTGTGGAGATTTAGTGTAAGAAATAAATTTGTGAACGTGCAACTGGTCTCTCATCATCTCCACCTGGGAAATACAATAAGCGGCGGGTATTCATACCGTACCCGGTTACAAGCGTACCTTGTACTTCTCTACTATTAGTACTCTACCAACATACAACTCTCTTAAATAGATTTCTATGCGAAAATATCAATACTAAATATATTTATGTTGCAAAATAATTCTATGTAAAATTATCTCTATGTAAACTTATTCTATTAAGTATAAATATATGCAAAAATAATTCATGTCCAAAATATCTCTACATTATATATCTCTATGAAAATTAAGTCTCTACAAATATGACAGAGTGTTTAGCTTGCCAAGTCTGGTCGCACCTAAGTATTATGGTCGAATATTAGGGCGCCACTGGAAGATGGACTCGGCCTTCCAGAACCGGATGTTAATTGTATTTATTTTATATGCTCAGGGTCGTTCGTGAATTTTATATTTTGTGAGAGAGGAGAGGAATAGTGAACAGGCTGAAATAAATTTATTTAAACTTTACTTTTAATTTTAATAACCTTAAGCACCTTGCTTATTATTTATTTTTCCTTAATGACAACCCTGATTAAAAAAATGTATTTGACAGGATTAAAAAGGATTAAAATTTTAATACTTTCAAATCCTTCTAAATACTGTAAATCCTTTTTTAAAATTCACGATTAATCATATTAAATACTTTTTAATACTAAAATAATCGAAAGGAGTAGAAGGATTTGAAAGGATTTAACTAGCATTTAAAATTTCTAATGCTATCGAATACTTTTTAATCCTGAAATAAAGTTTTTATTTTAATATCTTTTTAGGATATAAAAGGATTCAACTAGCATTTGAAATTTCTAATGCTACCGAATACTTTTTAATCCTGAAATAATTTTTATATTTCGTTATCTTTTTAGGATTTAAATGAATATAACCAGTATTTGAAATTTCTAATGCTATCGAATACTTTTTAATCCTGAAATAATGTTTTTATTTCGTTATCTTTTTAGGATATGAAAGGATTCAACTAGCATTTAAAATTTATAATGCTATCGAATACTTTTTAATCCTGAAATAAAGTTTTTATTTTAATATCTTTTTAGGATATAAAAGGATTCAACTAGCATTTGAAATTTCTAATGCTACCGAATACTTTTTAATCCTGAAATAATTTTTATATTTCGTTATCTTTTTAGGATTTAAATGAATATAACCAGTATTTGAAATTTCTAATGCTATCGAATACTTTTTAATCCTGAGATAATGTTTTTATTTCGTTATCTTTTTAGGATATGAAAGGATTCAACTAGCATTTAAAATTTTTAATGCTATCGAATACTTTTTAATCCTGAAATAAAGTTTTTATTTTAATATCTTTTTAGGATATAAAAGGATTCAACTAGCATTTGAAATTTCTAATGCTATCGAATACTTTTTAATCCTGAAATAATGTTTTTATTTTGTTATCTTTTTAGGATATAAAAGGATTTAACTAGCATTTAAAATTTCTAATGCTACCGAATACTTTTTAATCCTGAAATAATGTTTTTATTTCGTTATCTTTTTAGGATATGAAAGGATTCAACTAGCATTTAAAATTTATAATGCTATCGAATACTTTTTAATCCTGAAATAAAGTTTTTATTTTAATATCTTTTTAGGATATAAAAGGATTCAACTAGCATTTGAAATTTCTAATGCTACCGAATACTTTTTAATCCTGAAATAATTTTTATATTTCGTTATCTTTTTAGGATTTAAATGAATATAACCAGTATTTGAAATTTCTAATGCTATCGAATACTTTTTAATCCTGAGATAATGTTTTTATTTCGTTATCTTTTTAGGATATGAAAGGATTCAACTAGCATTTAAAATTTTTAATGCTATCGAATACTTTTTAATCCTGAAATAAAGTTTTTATTTTAATATCTTTTTAGGATATAAAAGGATTCAACTAGCATTTGAAATTTCTAATGCTATCGAATACTTTTTAATCCTGAAATAATGTTTTTATTTTGTTATCTTTTTAGGATATAAAAGGATTTAACTAGCATTTAAAATTTCTAATGCTACCGAATACTTTTTAATCCTGAAATAATGTTTTTGTTTCGTTATCTTTTTAGGATATGAAAGGATTCAACTAGCATTTAAAATTTTTAATGCTATCGAATACTTTTTAATCCTGAAATAATTTTTATATTTCGTTATCTTTTTAGGATTTAAATGAATATAACCAGTATTTGAAATTTCTAATGCTATCGAATACTTTTTAATCCTGAAATAATGTTTTTATTTCGTTATCTTTTTAGGATATGAAAGGATTCAACTAGCATTTAAAATTTTTAATGCTATCGAATACTTTTTAATCCTGAAATAATTTTTATATTTCGTTATCTTTTTAGGATTTAAATGAATATAACCAGTATTTGAAATTTCTAATGCTATCGAATACTTTTTAATCCTGAAATAAAGTTTTTATTTTAATATCTTTTTAGGATATAAAACGATTCAACTAGCATTTGAAATTTCTAATGCTATCGAATACTTTTTAATCCTGAAATAATGTTTTTATTTTGTTATCTTTTTAGGATATAAAAGGATTTAACTAGCATTTAAAATTTCTAATGCTACCGAATACTTTTTAATCCTGAAATAATGTTTTTATTTCGTTATCTTTTTAGGATATGAAAAGATTCAACTAGCATTTAAAATTTTTAATGATATCGAATACTTTTTAATCCTGAAATAAAGTTTTTATTTTAATATCTTTTTAGGATATAAAAGGATTCAACTAGCATTTGAAATTTGTAATGCTACCGAATACTTTTTAATCCTGAAATAATGTTTTTATTTCGTTATCTTTTTAGGATTAAAAAGTATTTAAAAGTATTTGACAGTTTAAATCATTTCAAATCCTGTTAAATCATGTTTTCAGGATTAAATAGTATTTAACAGAATTAAAAAATTTGAATCATGTTAAATCCTTCTGAATCATATTTTCAGGATTCGATAGCATTCATAAGGATATAAATTTTTTTAATCCTTTCAAATACTTTTGTTTAATCAGGGAATTAATAATCTTATGACAAACTATGCTTATGACAAACTAAACTTATGACAAACTAAATGCGTCCCCTGGACGTTCCCACACTCCCACACACACGTATTTTAAGCGTCTTCCGGACGTAACACACACACACACTCTCTTTAAAAAACCGTCCACCGGACGTTAAACCTTTAACCTTAATACACTTTGATTAAAAAACCGTCCACCGGACGTTAAACCTTATTTTCCTCAATTTCTACTTTAAAAAACCGTCCACAGGACGTTAACCCGCATTTTCTTAATTAGTGTCCACCGGACATACCTTAAACCTAACTTATAATTTTGTCCACCGGACTTACATCACAAACACAATTTCTTTCAATTAACATTACTTGATTCTACTTAAAACTCTATTTTCTTTTGTCTTTTTTATATCATCACAATCTTTTCACCCAAAACTTCATGACTCTAATTCAACTAAAATTCCAATACAAAATTTCCGCATTAACTCATTCCGATTACAATTTATCACTTCCTTAATTTCAATTAACTCACTGATTTTACACGTATTAATTAATTAATTTGTTGTTTAGATTAAGTATTAATTAATTAATTTTTCCTTATAATTTTCCACTAATAATTTTACCAGTAATTTTATACATTAATTTACTTCACAATAAAATAATCCGTTTCTTTCCATTTTACTCAATAACAATATATCACAACTCTAGCGTCCTTTTTACGACTTCATTTTATTTAGATATTTTAATTAATTAACCTAAAATTAATTTATAATTAAATCGTGACTAGAATTACGTTATGAATTGACTAGAAATTCAGCCATTGAGTTGGCGTTACTCGGTCTTGAATCTTACTGACGAATTCGAGTAAATTAAAGTTTATTTATGAATTTATTCAGCCACTGGAATAAATTCCGGCCTCAATTAATTTATTGACGTGATCGAATAATTTATTTAGTTAGTTATTTACGCGGGAAAATTATTTTATTCCAGCCAAAGGCCTCGGATAAAATAAATTCAGAGTTATAGACACAATGGCGAATAAGAGCGGCGTGACACAACTTTTGAAAAACACGAGGCGCGTGGTTGTAATGGCCAACGGCCTACAACTTCCAATTTATATACGCGAGGACCAACGGAAAGATATTAATTAAATTAATTATAATTAATTCTGCCATTGGAATATAAATTCCGGCCTTAATTAATTATAATTTTACCTGATGAATTTTACAGCAGCAACCAGATGAGACTCGTAGCTGATGTCCGGCTATTTCTCCAATAGTCGTCCAATTTTCCTTACAGGTGAATCGGCTCTTCTGGTTCTCGATTGTCCGGGTTGTTCTTGCTCCAGATTGTTAAGGTCCTCGTCTTGCCTCGTATAGAATGGTGTAGATGATGCGTCCAATCACTCTAGTTGTTCACTAACTTTCACTTAGGCGTCCATCGCCTTCGGTCGTCCGATTGACTCTCTTTGGGTGTCCAACGAACTCTCTCGATTTTTGGCACGGCACTCCCTTATAACTCTTCGATTCACCCCCGGAAAACTCATCCCTACTAAATTAATTAGCAAAAGAGAGGGGCGGATGTTCGGGTCTCACTGATTAGCGACACCCGGTGACATGTCGAATCACTCAATTTAATAAACCGAGTTATAATTAGGACCCATTATCGACCGTGGACAAATCCAATTTTAGATCTTAATAAATAGCCATTGGAATCTATTTTAGCCTGTTACACAAAATTTACTTTAATATGACAGAATTAGGTGTTAACATATTTATATTATGGAATTTCTCCATAACTATACAACTCTCCTTAATATTTCTCTATTCTGCATATCTCTATGACACAACAATTCTATGAAAAAATTTTTCTATTTAAAAATTCTTCTATGTTGACCAAAGTCAGTTTCAACATTCCTCTCATCAAAAAAAAAACTAAGTTTTACGAATGATTTTGTGTCTTACCACCAGCAATCGCGTGGCGCTACCATAAAATTCTAACAACAATACAATAATAATGATGATGATTTAAGTAATTATAATTTTTTCTTTTTAAATGACATTAAATTTGAATCCTGACTTTGTCAGTATTTTATTATAATTTCAAATTTAATGACATTTAAAAAGAAAAAATTATAATTACTTAAATAAATGCTAAGAAAACCTTTGGTGTTTGGCCGGCCCTGTGCAACCACTATAGTGCTCGTTGACGCCATTTTCTAGTCATTGTTGTTTTTAATATCATTATCATTATTATTGTATTGTTGTTGGAATTTTATGGTAGCGCCACGCGATTGCTGGCGGTAAGACACAAAATCATTCGTAAAACTTAGTTTTGTTTTTGATGAGAGATATGTTGAAACTGACTTTGCTCAACATAGAAGAATTTTTAAATAGAAAAATTTTTTCATAGAATTGTTGTGTCATAGAGATATGCAGAATAGAGAAATATTAAGGAGAGTTGTATAGTTATGGAGAAATTCCATAATATAAATATGTTAACACCTAATTCTGTCATATTATAGTAAATTTTGTAGAGACTTAATTTTCATAGAGATATATAATATAGAGATATTTTGGACATGAATTATTTTCGCATATATTTATACTTAATAGAATAAGTTTACATAGAGATAATTTTTCATAGAATTATTTTGCAACATAAATATATTTAGTATTGATATTTTCGCATAGAAATCTATTTAAGAGAGTTGTATGTTGGTAGAGTACTAATAGTAGAGAAGTACAGGGCACGCTTGTAACCGGGTACGGTATGAATACCCGCCGCTGATTGTAAGTTGCACCGTTTCAATGATCAGATCTGATAATATATGAGTCTATATATATTTAGATCTGATCATACCTGGCTGTTATGACCCCATATCCCAGTGAACACATGACCTTATTTTGACGTCATACGTAGGTCATAGCAATGTCACGACATCTGATGTAAATTTGATGTCAATCTGACGTTCTACATGACTTTAATATGATGTAAAGCTTGTGACATCACATTGATGTAAGCATGACTCTTGTACGACGTCACAGTTATGACTTGTGTATTACATACGTTTGACATAGAATCTACATCACATTGTTATGTAGTAATAAAGTCATTATCCGTACATCATAATGACGTAATTTTGAAATCATACATTTATGTCAGTAGCAAAGTCACGGTTATACGTAATATGGATGTCACTCTTAAATCATATCTTTACATCAGTGACAAGTCAGTATTTTACGCAATGCTGATGTAATTTCCGAGTCATAGTTTTTTATCATCTATTTATTGAAATAAAACAATCATAGAATGAATTTTCAAATATGTGTAAATGTGTAAAAATAACAACTAAACGTCGAACATTTTTGGGGTCAAAGTAATCGATAAACTCGATAATAGATCATTCAGACGTTTTAGATTAGAACATTATTATGATCATAAAAAAATTAACTTTATTTTTTTAAATGATATATCGAAAATATCATTTAGGATGACAAAGAAAATGTAACGACAGATTGAACTCTTTTGCTACTATGATTTTAAAGTTTAGTATCACAATTTTTCAATCGATTAAATTTCATACGATTTTGTGAAATTATTTAATGTTTCGCAAAATTTTATACAAGATTTTTTAAATTTCACATCACAACAAAAAATTAAAAAATTTTATGAAACTTAATGAAATTTTATACAATTATCATCGAGGCCGACAAATATTGCTTCTATAAAATTTCATATAAGTTCATCGAGTTTTTTAAATTTTGTGTAAATCCATCACGAAAACTTATTAACTCTGTCTTTTCCGGCATTTTACTCTAAATACATCAATTAAGCACGAGATTTGAACTCTCGTGATGTGGACCAGTGAGCAACGTTCAGGACTACCAGCCAAGAGGAGCCGTGTTCGAACCCAGCAGACGCCTAGGATTTTTTCATCATTTAACGTTATCTAATCTTGTTTCAGAATTCACAATGCGTTCGCGCGGTAATAATCAAATCAAAAATTCGGTATTTCATTTCATTTTTTTATTTTTCAAAATATTTTTTCCGAATTGATAATTTTGACATCACCCATATGTCATATTGACGTCATAGAAGGTCACACAGAAATCACATTTACATCATGCATACGTCATTAGTTTTACATCATAATCTTACGTAAAAAAGTGGGAAATAATGAGTCACACCTGACTCATTCGTGACTTATATCTTACGTAAATGATGACATAGCGTAACGTCACTCTGACGTCAAATTTACGTCAATGTGTTTACTGGGATATAATCATATACAAGTCTATATATGATCAGATCTGATCATATATGAGTCTATAGATAATTAGATATGATCAGACATGGCTAATATAAACGAAAATAACTTGAGAACAATGCGGAATTTAAATGAACTTTATTGGAAATAATTTGTAGGTAATAAAATTGTCTATAAAAAAGATTCTATGACATTTTTTGATAAGTCTGATAGTTTTGCTGGAAAAGGAAAAGATCTGTAAATTTATTATAGATTTGACTTCCAGCTCCGATAACTTTCGAATGGATGGATTTATCAAAAAATGATAAGAGACCTTTTTTATAGAGCGTTAAATTCTCTACAAGAATATGCTATGGACTTATTTATATGACGTGCGAATGCCGAGCTAGAAAAATAAAGAAATAAAAAAATTTTTTTTCCCATGTTATTTAAACGTAAAATAGAAATTTACGATGAGCGACCTTTCGAAATTGATATTAAGAGCTCCCGTTTCCACAGGCTTCTTTTTCCATGACTAGGAAGATATTTCACTGCGGGTTTTAAAAAAAAAAAATAGTCGATTTTTTTGAACCGGTCTAATATATATATATGGGTCATTCCACCAAATAAAATTATTTTTACGGGGCGACCCTCGTCGATTTGGTTCAAACTTTGTGGAGTCATTCTATATATTAAAAAAAAATTCTCTGAAAATTTGAGCCTTTTATATGCAGGTGTTTCAAAGTTATGATTTTTTGAATTTTTACAAAATTTTTGTTTTCAACTTTTTCATTCATTTTTTTAAAGGAAAAAATTTTTTTTTTAAAATGAGCACATAACAGTGTGCTTTTCGTAGGAAAAATTTTCAGCTTTCCAATAAAAATATCTATTTTTCATTTTATGTTACAAAAGACCTTTTAAAATTCGATTAAAGACGAAAAAACGATTTTTATGACTGTGCGGCGCTTGATACATCTAATTTGATATTTTTTTCTGAAAGCTGAGTCTTTTTCCCACAAAATATGTGATTTTCACGATGTACATATTTTTTGTTTGAACAAAATCAATAATTATTTAAATACAAGTCATTGATTTTATAGTTTTAACCAACTGTAATAGTTCATTGTGTGGCAAGAGATGAAACAAAACGATGTCAGACGAAAGTAAAGTAGGCTGCCCGAGCCGTAGGCAAAAGCTGACAATAACTGCAATCTGAAGTCGTGTTTCATCTAGTGTTACACACTATTTTTTTCATGATTACCTGCATTGAAAATTATTATCAGTGTCAGCAGCCAGTTAGAATCAAGTTATATTAAGACCAATGGTGCGATCAACCATTAGTGTACGCCTAACTTATGCTTTGCAATTTATAGTTAAACAGAAACCATGAATACTATTTATTATGCATACAAATTTTTATAAAACTTGATTACAAAGTCAGAACTGTCATTAACGCAGATGACATCAATAGCCTGAAATCAGTATTGAACAAAACACAAGAATCAAAGTTCAAATTACTAATTCCTAGACTTGAACCATTGATGCTGGTATCATGAAAAATAGTTTTATAATTTTTGTTTTTAGAGCTTTACTGCAGATACATACCCGAAAACATATCCTTACACCGCAAAATTTATACATCCGGGCTATTCAAAATTTTACCAGCGTTGATTTCACTGTCATAACCATCCCTTAATAAAAGAAACGACTTAAAACGATTGGAAAAAAAATTTTAAATACTTTTTAAGGCTTTTGAATACTTTGAATACTTTTGAATCACCCTTATTATGGGCATTTAACATTACAAACCGTTTCAAATCGTTTGGTTTAATCAGGGAATGATGACTTTTTTTAGAAAATAAATGTTTTGGACGTACAATACTTTAAGTCATAAACGGTGAAAGAAACACAAGCAGTGCACCCTATCTCACTTATTGTTGATAGCTTAGGATATATATGTGGTAAAAATATATCAACATCCTCAAAAAAAAATAAGAATTAACTTTTTTTTATCATAGAGAGTTTATATTTTATCTAATTTTATTCAAACAAAAAATATGCACATCGTGAAAATCACATATTTTGTGGGAAAAAGACTGAGCTTTCAGAAAAAAATATCAAATTAGATGTATCAAGCGCCGCACAGTCATAAAAATCGTTTTTTCGTCTTTAATCGAATTTTAAAAGGTCTTTTGTAACATAAAATGAAAAATAGATATTTTTATTGGAAAGCTGAGAATTTTTCCTACGAAAAACTGTTATGTGCTCATTTTTAAAAAAAAATTTTTTCCTTTAAAAAAATTAGTGAAAAAGTTGAAAACAAAAATTTTAAAAAAATCATAACTTTGAAACAGCTTATCGTATCGAATCATAACTTAAAATCGATCAGAAGACCATTTTTTTATTAGCATGACATTAAAATAAAAATAACTAGAAAACAATGTGGAATTCGAAAAAACTTTATCAGAAAAACTTCTAGGGAATAAATTTGTCTTCAAAAAAGGTCCAATAATATTTTGTAATAGGTCTGATAGTTTCGCAGGAAAAGTAAGAAAATCTCAAAATTTAATATGAATTCGACTTCAACGTCAAATAACCTCTGAACACATAGATTCCCCAAAAAATTATAATAACTTTTTTTTGTAGAGCCTTCAATTCCCTACAAAAATATGCCTGCCAATTATCCCTATGACGCATCGGTAGCTACTTAGAAAAATCAGAAGATGTAAAAAAATTTTTTCCATGTTATTCTTACGGAAAATAGAAAAGTGCAATGCGGACAATGTTAATATTAATATTAAGAGCTCTAATTTTCACAGGCATCGTTTTTTATCTAAACAAAACTTTTGAACCTGTTTAGAAGAAAAAAAAAATTTGTTCGTTTTTTGAATTACCCTAATGTACACAGAGATAAAAACAACAATAATTGTTTCCATGTTTGCAAAGTAACTAGTAGTATGTTGGCACAGTAATTTTTCTATGTCAAAATACGGAAATTTCCAATAGGAAAGTAAGAACAGTTACTATATATCGTAGAAAGTGCTCCTATAATAAGTAGGAAAATATACAATGCAAGCATAGGAATAATTTATGTTTTATAGAAGAAATAGATATATCCCTATTTCACATTGAAGGTTTCCACTACGTTAGATTGTAAATTTTCCTATATTCACCGAAAAATGTTTTACTATGTTCATGTTGGAAAAAACCCTGTAAAACATAGTAACTATTTTAATTTTAACATCATAATTTTGTTACGTCCGATTGATTTTCATAATTTTCAAAATAATTTAATTTTATTCATAAAATTTTTTATCATACGATGAGCCACGCGAACAGTAAAATACTGGCTAAGGGAAACCTCAGTGGGGAGAACAATGCGTGCGCCGACCAAAATGGAAAATATGGAGGGGCCGATAAGAAATTTAGGGCCCAGAAACAAAGAGGAAACTCTCGCTCTCTTCTGGCTGCGATCATCGGAGTGTGCACAAGTTTTTTTTATACAATGAAGAAAAAGAAAAGGAAAAGAGTTTGTTAAACGTGTATAAGTACTACATCATGGATTCGCACAGAGAAAACAGGTACAATTAAAATATTAAATAAATTAAAAATATTCAGGTTAAAAATTAAAATGTTAAACGAAAGTTTGGAATGTTCGATTAATTATATCAGATTTACAAAATAAAAATTCGAACTCGTGTAGGTTAAAATTAAAATATTAAATGAAAGTTTGAAATGTTCAATTAATTATATCAGAATGCCCTGATTAAAAAAAATGATTAAAAATGATTTCACACGTTAAATGTCCATAAGAGACAGGATTAGAAATGATTTGAAGGATTAAAAAGTATTTAAAATGATTAAAAAACAAATCATTTTAAATACTTTTTAATCATTTTGTTTAATAAGGGTGACCAAATAAAAATTCGAACACGTGTAGTTTAAAATTAAAATATTAAATGAAAGTTTGAAATGTTCAATTAATTATATCAGAATTATAAAATAAAAATTCAAACACGTGTAGTTTAACATTAAAATATTAAATGAAAGCTTGAAATGTTCAATTAATTATATCAGAATTACAAAATGAAAATTCGAACACGTGTAGTATGAAATTAAAATGTTATATGGAAGTTTGAAATGTTCAGTTAGTTATATCAGAATCACAAAATTAAAATTCGAGCATATGTAATTAAAAATTAAAATAGTAAATATAATTTTGAATCTTGTAAATTAGAGTCGGCTGACTAGCCACCTGTCTTTGGATTATAATTGAAATTTATTTGAATCAGGAGGTAATTCCAACATTGTAATTAGAAGCATAATCTCTAAACTTCAACATTTTTGTAATCGAATTGTTAATATAGTTAAAAATTAAAATTAAATATTGTTTTATTAATAAAAAATTAAACCTATCCTCCTTAATAAAAGATCTCTGGGGTTCCCGGTCTATAGGCTTCGGCTTGGACCAAATACCCACTAAATCATTAATTTATGTTGATACGTACGTACGTATGTAAATATTCATAACTTTTGAACGGATAAACCGATTTTGATCTTTGAGATGTCATTCGACGCGGCTTGTTGATATCTTGAAGCTGAAAAAATTTGAACTTAATCGGTACGGTGCGTTCGGAGATATTTCAAAAATAAATTTTTTTCAAAAATGTTTTATTTGGATAACTTTTATTTTGCTCCATGGATTGATTTCAAAATTTTTTTTTTAGTTTTTTAGTGATTTCTCAGAGACGACTTGAACGATCGACTTCAAAATCTTATCAGCTCTAAAACTTTATAAGCCGCGTCGAATGCCACCTCAACCATCGAAATCGGTTCATTCGTTCAAGAGAAACCGTTGACGAAAGAATTAAAAAAAATTTTTTTTTTTGGTTTTTTTGAAATTTCTCAAAAACAACTCGATAAATCAATTTCAAAATTTAATCAGCTTTAGAACTTGATAAAACACGTCCATTGCCGCCTCAACCATCAAAATCGGTTAATTCGTTCGCGAGATATTATGGGAGTAAGAAATGCTAAAAAATGGTTTTTTAAGACAATGGCATATAAAAGTATTATCGAGCTCGAAGAGCTCGAATATGTATTTACATTAATGTTTTCGAGCTCGCTGAGCTCGAAAACAGCGGGAAGTTTTGGGGCTAGCCCGCAGGGTTAACCGATAGACCGATTTTTTTTATGTTGGCACAGTAGAAATTTCTACATGAAAACAGTTGCTATGTAACATGAAAAAGTACCTGTTATTTCTTCTCAATGTACTTCCCTTTCGGCATTTAAACGGTTTTTTTGCAATTGCTTATCATTTAAAATTTGTTATAACGTTTAATACATTCATTCAACAGACGTAAATTGAGAGCAGAAAGTGAAAAGATGCAGGAGGTAGAAACGAAAGGGAGACAGGAGATAGAAGAGGAAGAGATGCAGAGGTCAGAAAAGGAAGATAGGAAGATAGGAAGAGCAATTGTATTTCAGATGATTCAAGTAACTCTATTGAAATTATCGATAACGAAAATAGAAATTCATGTGAACCACAATCATATGAATTTATGGACATTGAGAATAAAGCACGTGATCACTCAAGGAATGATAGCCATATCAGTTTAAATAAATATGATAGTCCGTGTAGAAAAAGAAAGTTGTTTGAAACACTTGCTTGTAATGACTCGAATTGGCGTGGTTTCGGTAATAGAGAATCTTTGATTCTATCAATGTTGAAAGTAGTGCACAAGAATATTTAAGAAACGAAAATAGTGTCAGACCTATTAAATCTGATACTCCGTGCAAAAAACACAAATTAATTGCTATGATTACTCCCTGAATTTCAAATTCGCATGAATTTGGTAATATTGGATCCATAGAATCTCTCAAGGATAAGAATACTGAACGTGAACATTCTAAGAATATTTCAAATATGAAACTAGTCAACAATGGCACACCGTGTCAAATACAAACTTCTATGGAAATGTTGGACCATACACATTGTAAATATGAAAATGAATCTCCTCCGATAAGTGTGTACGGTAACAAGTTTCAAAATCGCGGAAGTAATAACTACAATAAATTTGATAAGATAGAGAAGGAGCAATCTGATTCAAGTACGTTTAATGAATTCAATACGTTCATACATGACAGGAACAGATTTCCTCCAGCCAAAACATGTAGTACACAGTGCTAAAATAGCGTGAAAAAAACTTATGGAAGAAAACAAACAAACTTTTGTACCAACGTTGAACAATATAAGGACACAGATCCTGAAATTTCGATTATTAATAAAGCAAGTACGGATGAGCTCATATCAAATATAGATACAAATAAACCGTGCACTGGTAAAAAACATTATCAGCAAGAAAATGCCGATACCGATCACGATTCTATACCCACGAATAACATACACCAAAATGATCATTAAAATCCTGATACTGTTGAAACTGTTAATCAGTCTGCAGAGGAACCATACTTTAAAGAGCATGTTAGTAGTAGGCGTATCGTAGATTTATCTTAGATTACATATCAATTCCATGAAGCGTTTGATTATAATCATAAAGGGTCATGTGAAGGTCTCTTCCGTGATCTCAAAATGCAACTGGGTGTCTTCTTCGGGAGGCGGGGGAAAGAGTACCACGTCCCCCCTTGACCAAGTGGTATGTCGACCAATACAGAATTGGTACTATGGGGGGCCCATTCCAAGCCCCACTTCGACCAGAGTCTCTATATTTCTTGAGATGGGAGGAGTGCTATGGGCCCACGTGAGGTCGGACTCGTAGTGGCTGTGGTTAGATACCACACGTAATGAGGATTTTTGATTATACCTCCGGTAAATGTCCACTCTTGGCTCCGGCCAAGAGTGTCGCTTAAGTGTAGAAAAGATGGGATTACGCAACGCGAGTATGCCCAAAAGGGTGAGGTCTCGGCTTCCGGTCGGCGGAGGCGGACTTAGGTCCACGTTACATTAATTAATTGATCTCAAAATGCCCCCCAAGCCGCCCAACTTTAATTTGGCTTGAATAATTAGTGTGCTATCTGGCTTGGGGAAAGTAGAAAATCTTAGAGGGGACGTTTCGAAACAAGTGGATAATTGCTTGTGGGAACCCGAAAGAAACAAGTGGAGTGGAGTGGCCCTTTACATAGGGTATGGGGGGAACTTGCGTCCCACCACTAATCTATGCAAGCAGTTCACCAGAGCTGAAGTCTGGTACCATGGGGGATCCATTCCAAGCCCCACTTCGACCAGAGTCTCTCTATTTCCTGAGATGGGAGGAGTGTATGGGTCCAAATGTGGTCGGTCTCGTGGTGGTTGTTGGTGAGACACCCACATGCAATGCATGCCTAATGGGTAAGTTAATGTGAGCTTATGCTCATATTTCGCTTTTATAATATATGGTGGAGTTGATTATAAAAATAGGGACCACACGCAACGCGAGTATGCCCAAAAGGGCGAGGTATCGGCTTCCGGTCGGCGGAGGTGGACTTAGGTCCCGTTACATTAATTAAAAATTGATCTCAAAATACCCAGAAGGGGTTTGGCGCCCTCTAGGGGGCATCAGACCAAGTTCGTGTCACCCTCTACGTGGGTTCTGGGACCATTACTCCAACCGTTAGCGGTGCCCACATGTTTTGCACTTTGTAACATGTGGCAACTCCGTGGTTGCAGGAAGCCAATAGACACCGCTGCGCGGGCGAAGCCAACTCCTTTCGACTGTCTTAAATATCCAAGGATAATAGCCCGTATACAATACTATCACTAGCTATAGATAGCTATAGTGATATTCACTTGGTGATGACGGTAGAGGGCAATCTTTTAATAGTTGCCGTCCTAGATCCAATGTGGAAGAAACTCTTTTAGGGTAATGAGTTATGCTGCGACTCACCACTTATCTGCAGCCTATAGACCAATACAAGGAATTGGTACCATGGGGGCCCCATTCCAAGCCCTATTTTGGCCAAAGTCTCTTTATTTTCTGAGATGGAAGGAGTGGGGGGCCCAAGTGAGGTAGGACTCGTGGTGGCTGTAGTTAGATACCACGCGCAATGCGGATTTTTCATTATACCCCCGGTTAATGTCCACTCTTGGTCGTCTTTGTGGCTAGGAGTGTCGTCTGGGTAGAAGATGGGAGATTTCGCAGCGTGTGTATGCCCAAAAGAGTGAGGAAACGGCCTCCCGTCAAACGGAGGTGGGCTTAACGGCCCCGTTACATTAATTATTGACCTCAGAATGATACAATCATCTGATTATGGTTCGTTAACTTAAATGTATTGGGAATGTAAAAAATGTTTAAAATCTGCTAGCATTTGGTCTGATTCGAAAAAATCAAATAATCCTTTGATCTAGAAAAACCGAAATTTATAAATAACCGGCAGTAATAGAGCACTCGGCACGATACCGATATGGTTTGGATTCGATTCCCAGTTCTGGCTATCTATATTTTTTTCCAATTTATCTATAAATTGTCTAATTGAGAAGGTTATGTGCATGTTTAGGTTTCCACTATATTTAAAAATTGGCCCTAGCGGATCCGTATACACCGTGTAAACTTAGTGTAAACTCGATATATACCTAGTGTCAGTGTAAATTAGGAGTTTATTTAGTGTATACTCGGTGCATATTGAGTATACACCAAATACACTCAAAGTTTACACTGAATTTAAACGGTGTATATGCGCAAAATATACACAGAGTTTACACCGAGTATACACTAAAAAAAATTTTTGAAGTTCTCAGAACAAATGTTGTGAAGAAAATTTTTTTGAAAAAAATTGAAATAAAAAAAAATCAAATTCTGAAAAAAAATTAACATTTTTAAAAAAATTAAAATTTTCATTTTAAGATTTTAATTTTTTAATTTATTGTTTTATAGCATGACTAATTATTTATATTTTAAATATTAAAAAAAAATTTGTATTTGTTATAAAAAATTTTTTTCCAGTCACACTTAAAAAACTTTTGACTTTGCTTACAGCACTTAGAAATTTTTATGAAAATGGGACTTAGAAAAAAATTTTTGGTGTAAACTTAGTGTATACTCAGTGTATATACGCCGCGTATACACCGTGTATATTTGGTGTATACTTAGTAGATAGCGATCCGCTAGGAGGTGTATTACCGTACGATTGATGGTGTGGCTCAATAAGTTATAGATCAAATTGAACGGAATATAGTATAGTGCCGGATAGCTCAACTGGTAGAGCACTCGGCGCGATACCGACATGATCTAAATTGAATGTATAAAAATATAACCATTTGCTGCTTCTTATCTACTGCGCTTGGTTTTTACTTTCAATCACCTATAGAGTACAGATCCAATCTTTGTAGAGTATTGAAAACTTATCAAAATTCGTCGGGGAAGCTGATTAGTGGACCAGCATTTATCTTTAGAAAGGGACCAGTGACAAAATTTAACATTGGGATAATGGTTGACCCAACCTCCCTATTCTAGTAATCTTGCGTACTACTGGCTACTCTCTACATTGTTCTCAGCGCTATGTCGGATGTTGCTCACTACGATCTTACATATTTCACTCTTACATGTTGCCCAGTTCTATGTACATAGCAGCCAATCGTATGTCAGATGGCAAAAGTTACTTTTTAAACATATTACCCACTGCTATCTGCAGATAGCGCCTGCGTCTATTTTTACATATTGCTGGTTACTGTGTATCATAGTAGAGACTTCTATGTAAGATAGCAATGAGCACTATCTGAGATATTTTTTTCCGTAGACAACTTAAATAATTATTTTTAAGGATGGCGCTAGTATTTATTATTGACAACGAACAAATAAAATAATTATCATAACTAAATTATTTATAAATTATTCAACTACATTTACGTACTTAATTATATAATTATATCATACGAGTTAGTTAATCAATGAACACTTAAATTTTAAATGTTATTTTATAAAATAAATTTTTTCCATTTATGATAATAAATTTATTATAATAATAATAATTATTATTATTTAATTACAATTATTATTTATAATTAATGAACATTTGAAATTTGAATTTTACCTTATTATTTATTATCATAAATCAAAAAAATTTATTTTATAAAATAACATTTAAAATTTAAGTGTTCATTGATTAACTAAACTCGTATGATATAATTATATAATTGAATACGTAAATATAGTTGAATAATTCATAATTAATTTAGTTATTTATTTATATTTATTAATTTAAGTGATTTATAAGAAATTAACTTTGATACACTTTCGTTGATTCGACTCATGTTAATCGAGCTAATTACAGTGCAAAAAGAGGGAAGTAAGTACAGAAATTACAAAAGAAACTGTTAGGTAAGTTGGGAGATAATTTTTGTGCATTCCTTGAAGAAATAAAATAGTGATTTAGAGCCTCTTAAGGATTGGTCATCCAGAATAGTGAGAATCTTCAGTTTATCGTTTGTTTCCGTTGGCGACAATTCGAGAAATTTTTCGCGGGGTTTGTTGAAGTACGAGCATTTTAGAATAATGTGCTCTACTGTTTCTGCCTCAAGATTATAGCAGTAATGGCATGGCTGAGTCGGTAACAGTTTGAGATAATAATGGTTGGCAGAGATGTTGCATGAGAAGTAGTTAGCTAATCTGACTTGCGCCTTCGTTATGGCGATAGCGTGTGGACAGTTGGTTAGATACAACGGTGTGGTGCCTTTAAGGGGTCTTGGTATCATGAATTGGCATGCCTTCGATTCAACATATCTCATCAAGTCCTTTTGCCTCAAATAGGAGCGGTATTTATCAAGAATTCTTAGCTTGTGTTTAGTCCAATGTTCTGCTGATAAATTGTCGAGAAGTTTTTCTTCGGATATAGTTGCTAGCATTTCTTTAAGTTGTTGGGTCCAGTTTAGCTTGTTGGAGTTGAGGGGAGTACTGTTCAGGTGAATGAGTCGGAAGAGACAGATTTTGGGAAGCCTGTGGGCCTTCATTTGCAGTATCTTTATAATCCAGTTGTACGCAGCTGCAAAGATATCATGGCAGATGTGAGTGAGGTTCAGCTCCAAACGTAGGGCATAGTTAGGTGTGCAACTCGGGAGATGTAATAAGCGTTTGTAAAAATATAAGTGCGATGTTTCTAGTTTTTCATAGTTTTCTGCTCTGAGGCACCAAAAATGTGCAAGGTACAGTAGCGTGGAGCGTGCGATGCTATTAAATAGCTTATTTTTACCGGCCCAGGAGTCAGCTTTTAAACGAGAAAGAATGGCTAGAACCGTACCAGTGGCTTGCCTACCTCGTCTGGATGCTTCTGTTGTTGCCAGATTACCCTGGACAGTGCTGGAGAATGGGACTCCGACCCGGGGAAAACGATTTAGATCTGACCATATATAATTATATCTGATCAGATCTGATTTGTCAGATCTGGCCAGATCTTTAAATTGTCTCTATCTGACGAGATCTGGACAGATCTGATCAGATATAATTATATGTGGCCAGATCTAAACCTTTTTTCCCGGGATCCCTATTAAAAAAACAAAATAAATTGCAAAAAAAAATAATATAGTTTTCATTCGATCCGAAATGTAATCTAACGTATTAGAAACGTTACTTAGAAGAGTTATACATGAATTTGATTGATGAAAAAATCCCGATGACTGCTGGGCTCGAACCTGCATCCTTCAGATCCAAAGTCTTTGACGCTATCCACTGCGCTGCTCCACGTATGTGATCGCGTGAATGTAAATAATCAGATATGAACAATTTTCATGATTATATCTGAGCAGATATAACAAGATCTGATTATGTTAATTGTTGTATTTAGTTCAGATATAGTTATATCTGGTCAGATCTTACGACATATACGCCGATCTGACTAGATATAATCATGTCTGACAGTCTATCTAGCCTAGATCTAATTATATCTCATTAGATCTGACCGGATATAAACGGTGGTTGGCCAGATATAATAAGATCTGATCATGTGTAATTATTAGTTCTGATCAGATATAAATGATCTGCAAAGATATAATTTTATCTGATCAGATATAATTTTATCTGGTCAGATCAAAATCATTTTCCCCGGGTAACTACGTAATCGGATCTGATCGAATCTGATGCTGTTGACAACTTCGATATAGTTATATCTGGCCAGATATGATAAGACCTTTTCATGTCTAATGCATTTTGCAATTCAGATATTGTTATATCTGTTTAGATCTGGCCAGATATGATAAGACCTTTTCATGACTAATGTATTTTGCAATCCAGATATAGTTATAACTGTTTAGATCTGATCAGATATGACTAGATCTGATCATGTCTGATGAATTTTTTAACTCAGATATAGTTATATCTGTTTAGATCTGATCAGATATGACTAGATCTGATCATGTCTGAGCTATTTTTCAACTCAGATATAGTTATATCTGTGTAGATCTGATCAGATATGACTAGATCTGTTCATGTCTGATGAATTTTTCAACCCAGATATAGTTATATCTGTTTAGATCTGATCAGATATGACTAGATCTGATTATATCTCAAATCCCATATCTAACCAGATATAAATAGATCTGATCAGATATAATTAGATCTGACCAGATATAATTATATCTGGTCAGATCTAATCCGTTTTTCCCGGGGAGGTACACGTAGGATTTGACCACCTCAATTACTGACTCCTTGTATACGAAGCCAGTGTCTTTCTGTCTCATTCTGCCTGATGTTCTGCAAATCAGAATTTTTGTCTTATTGACGTTCACTGTGAGGCTGTTAGCATCACAGTATTCCTCAAGTAAACGCAGTATTCGTTTTAAGATAACAGCGGAACGAGCGAGCACCACTATGTCGTCTGCGTAGAGGAGCAAGAGAAGCTCATGTATGTCTCCTAGGCTCAGACCTTCAATTCCACGCTTCTTAAAGAAGGGTACCAGGTCGCCAAGGTACAAAATGAATAGGAGAGGGCTTAGTATGTCTCCCTGTAGCACGCCTTCGGTAATTTCAGTGGGCTCCGATAGCAGGCCGTCACTTTTGACGTACATCATTAACTTTCCATAGAGGTTTCTTAAAATTCGAATGAATTTGAAACTTGCCCCGACATCTGCAAGTTTAGCCCAAAGTTTGTCGTGAGGAACTGAGTCGAAGGCTCGTTTGAAGTCAATGAATAATGCGTAAACTGAAGATCCCTCGAAGCGTAATTGCATCTGAAGAGTAGCCTGGAGCAAGAAGACGTTATCGGAACATCCTCGGCCTTCACGAAAACTGGCCTGTTCTTCCGGGATTAACTTCTCGTCTTCTGCCCATTTTCTTAATCTATTATATAGCATTCGGGTGAATAATTTGACTATAGAGTTAATCAAAGCAATGCCTCTGTAGTTGTTTGGGTCCGAGGAGTCGCCCTTCTTGTGTAACATGAACATCATGACAGTAGCCCAATCATCTGGTACCGATTCAGTTTCAAGTACTCTATTAAAAAAGTTCAAAATGTACAATATCCAGTTGTGTGGGATTTCTTTTAAGAAATCGTTACTAATTGTGTCGAAACCGGGTGACTTTCCAGCTTTACAGCTTTTGAGACTTGTAAGAAGCTCTTCGATAGTAAATTCTTTGTCTAGTGTAGGGTGTGGTGTATCTGGCAGGTGTAGGGTTGAGGTGATGCGGGGTGGGTATATGTTCGAGAAAAAACAACACCACGTATCCAAGGAGACATTATTGTTGTTAAGGTTGAAACCTTTGACTAGCTTTACGGTGCTCCAAAATTCAGTTGGATTTCTGACGTTGGCGAATTTCCTGGAGAGGTTTTCCTGGTATTGTTTAGCCTTTAGCTTGATCAACGCAGTATATTCTTTTTTTGATTGGAAGTAGCAAGGCCAGAGTAGTGAGTCTTGACCCCCGAGCTTGCAGTGGTTAAGTAGGGCAATGGTTGACTGTTTCTTCATTTTACATTCATTATCGAACCACGGTTTGGAGCGCGGGTTTCGGTGCTTGTTACTTGGACGGGCGCTGACATACATGTTTGAGAGAGAGGCTGAGGTTGCGATAGCGACGCAAAGAGAGCGGTGTAAGGAGTCGGTTGAGGCGTTTTTGAAATCCTGTGAGACGAGTGGTGACCATCGCATATTTTCTTGAAATACTTTCGCAAATCGGGGGTTCCATTTCAACCCAATAGGAGCTGAGTTGGTAGATGAGAGCTGCTCGGGTTCAGGAGTGTACAAAGTGGTAGTCAGTGGGAAGTGATCCGAGCTAGTAATAAAGTAATCAATCTGCATATCATTCAACGCGCTAGTGCTCAGAGTATTGATCCAGACCAGATCAACCGTACTTCTTCCAATGCTGCTGCTAAATGTAAATCCACCTGGAAAATCACTTGGCGTGCGCCCGTTCAGGAGAATAAACCTGTTGCTACACATAAAATCTATCAGAAGTTGTCCTTGGTGGTTCGATGAGGAGTCAAAGACAGTTCTTGTTTCTCTAAGGACAGACGATTCCACAATTTCAGGGTCTATGGATAAGAATTTACCAACTCGTGCATTGAAGTCCCCGCCAATAATTATGGCATCGTAATCCTCATTATGGAAAATATTGTTTAAGACTATTTGTAGAGATTCGAGGACAGTTGCGATGTTCTTCATTTCTGGCTTAAGGTAAACAGATCCAACGATAATTTTGCAACCTCGCAAAAGGCACTTGTGAAAAATCCAATTGTCAGATAGGTTTAAAACAGAGTAATTGTAGTGTTGGTTGATTATAGTAAGCAAGCCTCCACTTGCTCTACCTGGTAGCTTTTGTTTAGTCGCTGGTGAGCATATACTGGCCCAGTTACGAAAAAGAGGTGGTAAGCGAATATTAGACGAGGTTTCCCAAGTTTCTGATACACAAAAAATATCCCCATCGAAAGATTCAATTTCATGTAAGTTTCTCATTCCATGAGCGTTCCAGAAAGTTAGCTTGATGAGTTTTAAGGTACTGTGTGAGTCGGCTGGATTATTGAGAGTGCTGCTGAAATCGCTGAAGTTGCTGTTGGATGTCCATGGCTTCTGTTGGAAAAGGAGTAGAGAATTCCTCTATTACTGCCTTGCTACTGGGTGCATTTGAGTTAGGGGTAGAGCATAAAACTAAAGATTGTGAATTCAGGTCGTATTTGTATCCAACTCCGACAACGAAGATTCTTAAGTGGCCAAATTTGACTTTTTTACCACTTTCTCTCAGGGACTTCGCTTCGATGCGTAGTTTATTCTCCATTTTCTCCTCTTCTGGTGTAAGGTCGTGCCCAATATAAACTGGCACCTTAAGATCTTTTTTTTTCATCATAATTGTTTTTTTAACGTTAATATCTTTTAGCGTGGCTTTAATGAAGGGTTTGCGCTTGCCAATCAGACGAGCGTCTAAAACGGAGTTATCTAATTTAAAGTGAGTCGAGATGAATTCATTCAGCTTGAGGACTACATTCGACTGATCTGAAACTAAGCCTTTTACTATTATATTGTTTTTCCTGAGATGTTTTTCAAAAGAGGAAATACTGGCCTGAATTATACGCTTTTCTAATACATCAAGGTTGCTGGGAGATGGCGCACTTGCTGCGTTTGATGACACCGGACCATTAGAGCAAGAACCTAATTCAAGCATCGTGACTCTAGCTTTTATGTCTTCCAATTGTTTTTTGAGTTCTGCGTTCTCAGCTTCCAATTTGGCAGAATGGGCGGCCAGCTGTCTTGCATTTTCCTCTCTGGACGCAGTGATCTCGGAGAGAAGTTCCTCTTTCATACAGTCTCTCGCTTTATTGTCCTCTGTTCTCCATTTTTGTAGTGTTTCCAAGACTTCGGAGAGAGTGTTTGCTGGAGTGGTCAAAGCCATGGTTGAGGCCACTGTTGAAACGTGAGTATTAAGCTTGGAGATGAGGGCAGTGTGTGCGGAAGATATCACAGCTCGGGGTAAAGATGGTGAAGAAGAGGATGAGCGTTGGTACTTCTGTGGAGGTGAGCTCAGATCTGGTGAGGTGGTTTTCGAATTATTCTTAGAGATATCTGGCTGAAAGTAGTCGGTGATTGCGTTAACTTTCTTAGGATGGTCTTGTTGTAAAGTTAATGCCTTCCAGGGGCGGCCTCTTTTACGTGAGCGGGAATCAGAACCCAGAATAGATTTTTTATTAGACGGAGTGCCAGTGAAATGAAAAGTAAATTCAGGGGCTAGTGGGTCCAAACCTTGAGGATCTGTAATAATGCTGGATACGTTCTTAATATCTTCAGAGCCTGGTAGCTCGCTATCCATAACCTCGGTTTGCTGTGCTTAACCTCACATCTCACCACGTGCCAGTCATAACTTCTATTTTGTCACTTGAAACTGTAGAAGATTTTCACTGTATGCCCAGTAGGAGGTTAAGAAAAGGAAGAAAAAGAAAAAAACGAAAAAAAAAACTCAGTTAAACGGGTTTAAAACACAATTAATAACAATTAATAAAAAAGACAAGAATAAGTGCGACCGAACTACACGAGCGTCAACGGCCGAATCTATCTAATTAATTTAGTTATGATAATAATTTTATTTGTTCGTTGTCAATAATATATACTAGCACCATCCGTGAAAAAAAATGATTCAAGTCGTCTACGGAAAAAAATATCTCAGATAGTACTCGTTGCTATCTTACATATGTTATGTCCGGGATTTTTCGTTTATTAAATATCTTTAATAATTTTTATTGGTAACGTGATTGGAAGACGCTCGGACTAACTAATGTACTTTTTCCAATTGAGCGAAATGCTCAATTGTTTATTTTATTTTGTTTTGGGAATCGTTTCGATTGCAAGTCTGACTCTCTCACTCTCTATATAATTTTTATCAAGTTCGCTTATAGGGTGTTTCGGTAAATAAAATAAATAATTAGACAAATTATTTATAAATCGATAATTAACTTAGTAGAACTTTCCCCAGGATGGCCGTGAAATAGGGTAAATAAAAAGAAAGATATTCCAGCAATTAAAATCGAGACTTACTACTTGCAGGTGCCGCTTTACTTTTATGTCCTCTCTGCTCCTTGTATTACCTTGAATGGCTGATGGTCCAGGAACCCTGTATCCTTGGATCCTCAGGATCTCCCTCTGGTTCTCGGCTAGTGGATGATCTGCCTTACTCCTTCTCTTTTCGCTTTATTTACTTTCGTTGTTTTTTTTTTTTTTTTTATTTTATATTAATAATTTTTCTTCAATATTTATTGATCCACTACACAATTATAAAAATTACACGATGCTTTCTAGCAATTACACCAACAATCACTTATCAAAACTCGAAACTATTATAGATTTCTCTATTCTAATTTATTTTTGTATACTTTTGTTTTATATATATTTATACTTTTTTTTTTCTTTGTAATTTAAATGATTTGAGGATACCGCTGTACCTGATTGCGACTCTTCGCTGAAAACTTCGAAATCAGCTTATGACCGGAAAGCAAGCCTGTGCTCGGTAGAGTAACTTGCTCTTGAAAAATTTTAAACGCTCCGACCATGGGATCCGGTCCTAGGTAGGGGTTTCTTTTAGTGAGTTGCATAGCACGAGATGTCCCGTTGACACAATTCAATATATGTCAATGTTAATTATGGGTGTCCCGCGCATTTAGAGTAACTTAAAAAGGTCTTAGGTGGGGAAGTAAGGAAGATCGAGAGAATGAGAGACGCAAGAACTTGGCGTTAATATGCATTATTTTGTTTCTTATTAAAAAAATTTTTAATAAGTTCTCGAGTCGGACATAACATTTTCCCCCCGAGATCTAAGGGGTTCCCCACTCCTTGGATCTTGTCAGTTGATGGACGACTGGTTACGATGACTCGAACCCTGATGGATTGCGCTCGATCTTCTTGCTCCTTCGCGAGCCAGTTGGTCTGCTTGCTCGTTTCCGAAAACTCCTTGATGGCTTGGAACGTGAAGGATACGAATATCCCGAGTTTTCATGAGCTGCTTTATATGAATCATTTCATTCTTGTACGTGACGGGTTTACCTGTCGATGTTAACCAGTTTCTTCCTTCCCAATCGTCGTACCATAAATTTAAACTATTGCATAGGAATTCTGAATCTGTATGGATATCAATTTTGATCAAGTTGAGTTCTATAATGATTTCTATTGCTTGTAGTATTGCCTCTAGTTCTGCCCCATTATTAGTATTCCTATTAACACAAGGCAGAGACAGATTTTTGGGATGATTCGGTCCAAAGTAAACTCCAAGTCCTGCAGCTGGTTTCGTTGTCCCGTTTCCAAAGCAAGATCCATCGGTGTAGATTTGGATTCTTCCTTCGCCGTTCCTTTCAAATATTACGTCTGCATCTCTTTTGGATGAACTCACTATATCATGCCAGCTCTGTAGACACTGGTCCATTTCCTCCTGCGAATGGACTAACCTGAAGATGGGGTTCGGGTATGCAGCTATTTGTTCGTGACACTCCTTCCAGGTTTGATATAAACCGGGCTTATGCCCATTGATGACAAGATAAAGATTCATTTTGGAAGAAGGTTACAGGTGAAAAATCAGGAGATTTAAGACCTACTTTAGGAAATTTGGAAACCCCTACTAGAACCGACCATGAATTTCTTTTATTAATAAAATTTTCTTTAAATTTTTAGAGGTTTTAATTTTAATAAGATTTCGAAGTTTTCGTTATAAAAGAAAATATATTCCTGAAAGGAAACGGAGATGATTCTCCCTGTTAGAAGAACAGTTTTTTTTTCTTTTTTTTTTTTTTTTTATTCTTTGGGTCATATACTATCAAATTTGAATTTCCCTAAAGGAAAACGGAGAAGATTCTCGCTTATTCAAAAAAATTTTTTTTTCTTATCGCTATTTTCATTTATTTATTATAATGTCTTGGTATTACGATATAATTATATCCTTAATACTAGAATGCCCTGAACATACAGGCTAAAATCTAAAAATACCCCTTTTTTTTTTTTTTTTTTTTTTTTCCAATTTTTATTTTTTTTTTTTTTTTTTTTATTTTTGAATACTATATAAAATTTGAAATTTTCTAAAGAAAAACGGAGAAGATTCTCGCTTATTCAAATTTTCTTTTATCCTTATTTTTATTTATTCTTATAGACTATATTCTACAATAGCTATGGCTAACTACAATATTCTGGATCCTTATTGATTAGATTTGGGCCTATCACCAGGCACAAGGGTACTCCTGCTAATTTATTCTAATTTTTTTTCTTTATCTTTTTTCTTTATCTTTATTATTCAGACGTTATCCTACATTTTACTTAATGTTTCCAGGGTTTAGGACCGTTGCTCCTAGTGATAGCTCCATATCTGTAACTGAAACAATTTATACTACTTCTAATTAATTACTTAGCTTGGGTTATTTAATTTGTATAAAATTTGGTTTTCTTTTTATTAATAAAATTTGAATCTTCCTATAAAGGAAACGGAGAAGATTCTCCCGTGTTCAAATTTAGTTTATAATAATTTTTTTTTTTTTTGTCTCTTAATTGGACTTATTTTGTTGCCGAGCTTGACAAAGGAGATAATTTTCCGAAGACAAATCCAATTAATACTTGCTCTTAATATAGAAAAATAATTCTATGTTTATTGTTACGTATCTACTATTATAGACTAAATTATTTCTAGAGTAATTCTATAGGGTTTGTTGCCGGGCTTGACACGGTCAGGAATCTTGTTGTTCTCGAAGGATTCTCGTCGTGGAAGTAGGATTTTATGTGTCCTGATATGAGGTGGATGTTCTTGCTTTAAAAGGCCCATTAGTTCAGCTTGGTGTACAAAATACGTGATGCCCGTGAGGTCGATGGTGTCGATGAGAGGATTGGAATCTAGGATCTCCATCAGAGTATAGTATGAGAAATAATTACCAATTATCTTCAGTTTCTCTACACTCAGATTGATGTTCTGATAGAATCTCCCGATGTGCTTCCTAGGTTTAGCGATGGTGAGAGTTTTCAGTCGAGGTCCTTGAATACTAGGAAACCCAACTGAATCGAGTCTTGACTCTGAGATGGTAAGATGTTCCAGTTGCGGAGCCATACGGATGAAACACGCGACCAAGTTGGATGATGGTCGATTTGACCCCAAAGAGACCTCAACCGTAGTCAGATTCTCGTTCAATTTAATTTGATTTAGATTGAAGTTCCAGATGTCGTCTTGATAATTAGCCCACTTGAAACACAGTTTTTCCAATCCCGAGGAGCCGATGGCATTTATTAACTCGATCATGTCGAGGTGCTCCGAATATCTTATTCTGGATCGGTCGCAATTTTTAATAGATAAACTTCTGAGGTTCTGATTGCTCTTGATGCATTGTATTAAGTGATCTTTGTTCAGGAAAAAGCATCCCTCTAGTTCAAGACTGCTGATGTGATTAGCTGTCTTGCTCAAGGCTCGTCCTGTAAAATATGTATTGCCGATAACCCCGAAGTGTCTCAGCTTGGCGAGCCGTTCAAAAACCTGCACCAGGGCGGTCTCCAGATGTCCTTGGGATCTTCCTACGATCAATGATTCCAGCCTCTCAAGACTCTCTGCAACGTACTCAATAATTCCAGAGGAAATAAGAGCTCCGGTAAAATTGAGGTGGGTCAACGTACTTCCGGCTTTATGTCGAATGAAATTGGTCACGGTGCCAGGAGAAGCGAGATACTGGTCTTCTCTGGATTCTAACTCGAAATGTGTGAGGCGTGCTGCCGGGACCGATGTTAAAAGATCGTCAATTTGGAATACTCCGTGGATACGGAACATTTTTTTTAAATTGCTTTTGTTTAGGTTGAAAACTCTCATACTCCCCAAGGTGTAATCCCATAGGTATTGACTACATTGAGCTAATGAGCAGAGGTCTTCGGTCCCGAGATATTTAGCGATTTCTTCCCAACAGTCAGCATTCAGGTTCTCGCAAGCATTTCTCATTGTCGGCATAGGTGGATGGATTCGGGGCCGAGAAGTTGGTTTCTTGAACGAGACGATTCGAATGTAGCTGTTTCCGATCTTGAAACTCCTCTCCCGCGATTGGATTTGTAACTCCAAAGATTTAGCCACCGACTTAACCTTGAGTCGCCCCAGAGATTGCTGTTTTCCCTTGGGGAAGATGGACAGTTTTGTGAATTCTTCCGGTTTTAGCTGCAAGATCGACCGCAGCGTCTCTTTGGAAGTTTTCCTGGGCAGCCCGTACACCAGCAGGTCAAGGACCGGTTCGCCGTTGGAGGACTGAACTTCTGGCAAGTTTCGAGGGGTGCGATCCCTCACCGTGATATTATGATAACGCTCCATGAATCCGTCATCAGGGTCTACCGGGTATATCCTCACGCGGTTTAGAGTTTCATTAAGCTTGTACCTTTGTTGGTAAAGGTCCTGTTGGGCCTGAAGCTTGTACTCTTCTAAACGATCTTGGGCTTCTTCTAGGGTCCACGAATAAGATGTTCCTGACATGTTAGGAATGTGCTGGAATGGCGGTTAAGGATATGATTAGGTAAATTTTATTTGAAATATTTTGTACTGGACAGGTGATGCGAAGGTATGTGTTGTGTTTTTATTTTTTTTTTTTTTTTTTTTTTTATTGGTACAGTTGCTACAACAAAATTTGAATTTCCTTTAAGGAAATGGAGAAAAATCCTCCCTTATTCAAATTTTGTTCTAGACCTTCTTTCATATGGAATTTTTAAATCCTTCTCAAGGAACGGAGAAAGTTTCTCCTAATTGTAAAAATTCCGAAATTAAATTTAATTTAGAAGTTATTATTTGAGGTTTTGGTTCCCCCTTGTTTTTTCCTTTCATCAACAAAATTCGAATTTTCCTCGAAGAAAACGGAAAAGATTTTTACCTATTCGAATTTTGTCAATAAATTTTATTATCAAACGTACGGTACTCTTTGTAAGGAATACTAGGAGATGTTAATCGTGTTTATAATTTAGGTTAAGGTTTTGAAGCGTAAATTCCTTTTAGGAAACGGAGAAGATTCTCCCAACTAGCGCTCGACTCGGTGTTAAAAACCTGATTCACCTACTTTTAAACATACCGTCTGAGGTCCGGGAGGTGACATGCTTTCTCTCGCTGCCGCTTTAGGCATTCTAACTCCTACGCTTTCTTCTAACTCTGATGTTATAGTTTGAACTGACTGACAAAACTTGTTACCATCTACTTGAGCACTAACTCGTTTGCTTCTTGATATTAATCTAAACTTGGTTACTTTAGTGCAAGCGCCGAACTTATAGCAAAGAGTTACTATGACCGTAAGAATAATGAATAAAACAAAACTCATGCTAATATATACCATTAGATGTAGAGATATACCATTCGCGTACTTGAATCTGATTTCTTTAACCCGTGCTTCTATCGCTTCAAGGTTCTCACCTGTAGAAGCCTGAGAGAGTGTCAATAATGGCTTAGAATATTCGAGAAATTCTTTATCTATGGTTAATTGGTGGAAATTTGGATATTTAGAGACAATACTTAGGTTTTTCTTCGCACTTAGCCCGGTCAACTCTAGACTGTTATCTCCTAAACTTAAAAGACTAACATGGTTATTTTCAGCTCTGCAGTTGGGAGGAAACCGCAGCACTCCGGCACCTCTTAATTTAGTGGTGTGAGGAAGTTTTCCCTCGCAACTGATTTTTAGATATTCTGTCTGAAAAGTAGAAAACAACCAAGCGTTCTCGTTATCTAGTGCGATCCATTGGGTGGAATTTTCCTGCAACAACCGTATGTCACAGGTTGTGGTTTCATTAGTTATTGTGGCTTTAAATATATCAATTTCGCAATCATGAGACTCGGAGATGGATTCGACTGGTGTATCTGGAAATAATCATGGGTTGACGCGTCTTTATTCGCGATAGCTTTTCGCGTTGACAAACATCACAATTTTGAATGAATTTATAGATATTTTCTTTCATTCCCGGCCAATAATATCGCTCGCGAATTCTCCAATACGTTTTTACCACTCCCTTATGTCCCCCAATCAGACTAGAGTGATGTTCCGCGATTATCGAGCCCCTTTCTTCGTCTTTTGGGTAAGTTATTCTACCTTTTGTGAATGTAACATTTATTGGACAATACTTGAAAATTTTAGACAAATAAGACTCTAAGCCTTCGCCGATTTCGTCACCGTCCTCAGCGATGCGCAAAGTTGTAATTTTATATTTCTCCAGAGCTCCTCTTAATCTATACAAAGCCTCGGATATCATTTCGGGAGTATTTTGATCAAAGTGATGACGCTTGAAAAATACTGTAAAAACGCGATTTTTCCCATATTTTGTTACAAAAACTTGACCTACTTTTGGTTTATGACTTAATAATTCTTGTTCTGAAATATAATTTAAAGCTTGTAATAATTTAGGTATTGGCTGGGTATATTTACAATATGTTGAGAGAAAGTGAGCTATATTATCCTTAACGTACGTTAACCCTTCCCTGCTATGGGAAACTTTAAGAAGACTTTGCTTATTTAAACTGGGGTAACTTACGTTGGATTCAGCTACTTTAGATGTTTCGGATTCAGTTGTAAAAGCTCTATCTGTGTGTGGTACTAATATGATGTCCGATTTTGGAAGTACGAACGATGGATTCGGTTTTAAAGAAATTGTAGGTTCCGGTTGTTGACTTAACGGACTCTTTAATTTTTCAGTAATCTCTACGGGATTAGGAGGTTCTTTGATATAGGACGAAGTTAGATTTAATGGTTTTCTCTTAGCTTTAATATAATTTCCCGGAGTTTTATCGAAATCTATTATACTAGGCGCTAAGGGTGAGCCGTAATTACTCTCGTTACCTGGTGTTTTGAGCATATTATAGGCTCCCGGGTCCCAATACATTCCCTCAAAGGATGTCATAAGCTGTCGATTAAGTGGAGTTATTTCTCCCATTGAAGGCGCAGTCAACTGTTGAAAGCTATCAGGAGGTGGTTCGTCGATGGAGTCTATCTCAGAGCCGTCTGTTTCATCATCCGCCTCTTTCGCTGCGTCCTCATCATATGAATCATTCTCAAGGTCTTCATTTTCAGAGGCCTGTATCGTCTGATCAAAGCATTGAATCGATCTTCGAATTTCCTTTACAAAATTTTCTCTAGCTTCGATTGAGGCTTGTTCCTCCTCCTCTTTTCGTTTCAAGATGTTGTCAAATTTAGTAAAACTTTCTTGCAAGGCCTGAGGGTCGAATGTTTTTTCTGTAGTATCTGTTTTCTCATTATTTTCATCGGGGTTATCACTTTCGGTAAAATTAGGCTCAACCTCTACCACGGGAGGTACTTCCCGAGGAAGCACATCAGGTGGAGAGACTGTGACCTGTGATAGTTGCGGATTCGACTTGCTGACACTTTCATCCAAGGATGAAAACTCAGAAGTCTCTAGTTCTCGGTAATTCGGCCTTTTGTATAGACTCTCTGTGGATCTAGCCTCACCTAGCCTCTGTCTTAACCTTGAGGCAATTGTGTCTCTCGGTGCTAAGAGATTCTGGGTTACCTTAACTGGCTTGTTTGAGCTACCAGTTTTCCGCGGTCTCCCGGGACCTTTCTTAGTCGAAGCTTCGATTACTGGTTGACCATTAATCGGATACATGTTGACTTGCGTGGACTGCATCTGTTTCGGCAAGCGATTTGGTGGATTACTGGAAAGGGCATCCGCGAGCTGGTCGCCTACTTTTCTTTTAAGAACGACATTAAACCGATAACCGTTCAGCAGCGATTTCCATTTTACTTGCCGATCCGTAAGATGTATCCCGTCTCGCAACCATGAGATACATCCCTCGTCTGTTTGAACGATAAACTCGCGAGAATACAAATACGGTCTAAACTGTTTGATCGCAAAGACAAGTGCTAAACATTCTCTTTCTTGTTTAGTATATCTGGTTTCGGCTTCTATTAAAGTACGAGAACCATACGCGATAGGTAATATTTGATTAGAAATATTAGGATTGTCATTATCGGGCTCGATGTCAAATTCTTGGCTTAAAATGCAGCCTAAACCTACTTCGGAAGCGTCTACAATTAAAATGAATGGTTTATTTGGGTCGGGGTGTAATAGCAAGGATTGCTCGCAAATCGCGGCTTTAATATCTTCAAAAGCTACCTGTGCCTCTTCGGACCATTTAAAAATTTTATTTTTCTTAGTTAATTCGGTAAGTGGCTTAGTTCTTTCCGCGAAGTTGTAAATGAATCTACGCAAGTAGTTAGCTAAACCCAAAAATTTTCTCATTCCCGTATGACTCGTGGGTTGAGACGCTGATTTAAGAGCAGCAACTTTAGCTGGATCGGGTTTGATTCCCTGGGGACTGATGATGTGCCCCAAGAACGTAACTTCATTGCAGAAGAATTTGCATTTTTCGGGTTGCAGATTAAGATTGGCGTCTCTTAATTTCTGTAGAAATTTTCTAAGACGACGGTTATGCTCGTCTAAGGTTTTTGCAGGAATTAGAAAATCGTCTATAAGATTTTCAAGCTCTCCGGCATTACGCATGTCCTCCGTCTCGTCGTTGACCATCCGCTGGAACGTGGGTGGAGCTACGCTCAACCCAAATGGCATCCGAACAAACTCGTAATGTCCATCCGGGGTAGAGAAAGCTGTTTTCTCTCTGTCCTCAGGGCCCATTGGCACCTGATGGAACCCGCGTGCCAAGTCCATGACACTGAACATAGTAGCACCGCTAAGCCTGAGTAACATATCGTTGATATTCGGCAGTGGATATGAATCCCCAATAGTTTTTTTATTAAGAGCTCGAAAATCAATTACCATTCTCCATCGTTTGCGCCCTTGAGCATCCGCTTTCTTGGGTACGATCCAGAGGGGTGCATTGTAGGGCGATCTGGATTTCTGGATAACTTTAGTTTCGATCAACTCTTTTACCTGGCGCTTGGCCTCGTCCTGGTGTTCTTTCGGCAATCTGAATTGCTTAATTTTCACAGGTTTGCTATCCGTTAACGGAATCCTACAATATGTAGTTCTTGACAAACCTAGGACGTCGCCTGGTAAATAAAACACATCGTTAAAATCTTTAACGATTTCAAGAATATGTTTTTCTTGCTCAGGTGTAAATTTTTCTTTAGGAATTCGCTTAAGAATCTCCGTTACGCGTTCCGACACATTCAGATTATTACAACCAGACTCATCCAATGAATCGCTATCGCTTTCACCAGCTACATAGTCGCGGTTAAATTCATACTCTTCTACCGTCTGAGGCTCTAACGTAAATTCTGCCCTACATTCATTAAAATTCGTTATCATTACTATAGCTCGATTGTTGTTAATTTTTATTGCTGCATCCCCCAAAACTACTCCAGGAAAAGGTTGGATCTGGGGTAAGTAGCCCTCTTCCAACAAACTGTCTTTAACTGGAATAGATTGATAGACGCTTGTCCTTGGTGGCACTGAAAACCATTGGCTTCTAATGCTGCTGACAAAAGGTATAATGTGGGTTGGTATATCGGACAACGCGAGCGTGTGCTTATTGTAAGATAACTCCGCTTCTTCTATTTTTAGAATATCGTTGCCGATAATACCAATGCCAGCAATAGGAAAATCGTCTTGTACTATATGCAGTTCAAATTCCTTATATAAGGACTCCGATTCAAAAATCCTTAACCTAACTACTCCTAATGTTTGAATAATCTTATTGCCTATTCCAACTAATTCTAGTATCCTACTTGTGTCTACCGGTAAATGTGGTTTCAAAGCTTTTAGTTTAATCACGCTAACATCCCCGCCCGTATCTATCAAAAATTTCTGCGATTTTTCATTCAATTCCTTGCAAACAATGTTAATAATAGGTCCTGCATTTAAATTTAACAAATTACTATGGTTTGGAGTGTTCAAAACAAAAGGGATAGGCCGTATCGGCCTATTTCCCAGAACCATAGTATTTGAATAAAAAGACAAAATCGCTTGGTTGTTTTCAAAGAATTCATTGCCTATAATCGCATCATACCGATTAATAGAAGAGATAGTGACAAAGAAGTCAATCTCCAAATCCCATAGTTTTAAAGTCGTTATCCCGATGATTTGAATAGGTTCTGTGGTAATACCCGTTACCGATTTAGATATTTCCTGAATTTTTACATCACACGCTAAAACAAATAGATCTATAAGATTGTGTGAAGAACCCGTATCTAATAATATTGATGCAGATTTCTTAAATTGAGAATTATTTCTTAAGATAACTACTGGTCCACTTCCGAGGGACCTTGAGATTGCTTTACAGGTGAGAATTTCTTTTGCAGATCTCCCGCATTCGGCTGGCTCTGAACGATTTTCTGTTGAGGGGGTAGGTTGTTTGGGTTGCCCGACATTCCCCCTGTACGACAGGCACCGTTGGAGTTTAAATAACCGGCCTTTAAGCTTTCCATCTGCTTGAGCAGCTCTTCATACTTCTTTCGATAAAATTCTAATTCCGAGTTACGATTTGGAGTGGGCGAATTATCCCGAAACTGTACGTGTCTCGCGGCCTGAGAGTTTTCTAGTCGACTCTGAGTTTGATCAACTTTAGGTTGGAGAATTTTTGAAACCTCCCTTGTTTCTTCGAAAGTAGAGGCGGGTTTGCGCTGAGTTTTTGGTGAGTACGAAAATGATTCGGTTGCCTGATCAGGTTCAGGTTCGTAATTAGGATTAGAATCACGACGATAGTTCATACGGTTCCTATAATCATCGTATTTTCTTGGGAGTTTCGAGGCCTCCCACGCGTCAGAGCGCATATTTTCATTATCAGATCTACGTGTACGATTTGTGTCGTATGTATAATCTCCCGTGAGTTTAATCATTTCCTTAACCTCTTCAAATAGCAGAGCTAAGGTGATGTTTCCTTGTTTCATCTGTTTAACAAAAGCGATTTTTAATTGTTTGGGTAAGTTTTCGTAAAATATTTCTTTTGCGTCCGCGCAGCAAGCTAAATAGGTCGCGGCACCCGTTGGCTCTTTATCCTTAACCGCATTTAAGCTCAATAGGATGTCATTTATTCGGTAATAAAAATCTTCGACCCGTTCATCTCGTTCACGTTGGCATCTAGCCAGCTTCCTACTCAGGTACCTGACAGGGTTCGCGGGTCTAAATTCTTTTCTGAGGATTCCTAAAATCTCATCTACTTTAGTTAGTTCTTTTCCTTCCAGGTACCGTCTAGCTCGACCTTTAATCCTACTTAAAACGTGAGCGACATATAGCTCCTGATTATTTTTAGGTAACAAGTGTAACTGTTGAGTGACAGCTCTATCGAATCTTTCATAAGTTGTTTCACCATCGCCCGAGAATATAGGAATAGTTGAAGCAAAATCTTTAGCTGGGGTATAAAAACGATCTATCGGATCGACATTGATAGTGACGTTTCCGTTATTAAGGGTGTTATTTGCCGCATTAGTGGCCTCGAACTGTTGTCTCGTGGCCTCGAATTCGCGTCGCTCCCGCTCTAACTCTGCCCGCATACGTGCAAGTTCCGCTTCCTCCATTTTTAGTTTTTATTAAAAATTTATTTTTTTTTTTTTTTTTTGTTTTTAGAGTTCAATATCCCGAATCCCAATCAAATCTTTTACAGCTAATTAGAAATAAAGTGATACGCAAACCAAAAATAATAATAATGATAATGATAATACTCTGATAATTAATTGTAAAACCTTTAGGTAATAAGAGTTAAGGGTGTCGGTTATCTACGACTACAGTATCGTTCTCAGAACTAAACGACGATCTGTTTTTTTTTATTTATTTTATTTATTTTATTTTTAATTTATTTGTCTTTAAATTTAGACTATTCTTTAGTCTTAATAGGTTTCCATTATCAAAAAAAAATGCTTAGGTTTCAATTATAATAACCAAGAATAATTTGTTATCGACTGCAATCTTAGTTAAATCTGATATTTAAACTTTAATATATTTAGCTGGTGTAAGCGCAACTTAATTCTTTTATTTACTTTGTAACTAACGAATGTAACTCTATACCTTGGCTTTAAGACATTTATTCTCATCAATATTTTATTCTCAAGATTTTTTTTTTGTCAGAGTAATGAGACACTTCCTGTGATAAGGAATTGTGTGAGAATGGAACGAAAAATTTTATGCTAGGTTTCCAGAAAATTAATACTAAGTTTTATATTTCTTTTCTATATTTAGTTACTTTTATTATTTTGTTTACTGAGAAATAAAAATTTTCTTCTTCAGCCGTCACCAAAAATAAAACTAAATTTAATTTACAATGAGATATTTAACAGCCCTCTACTTTACTTTCTACAAACAAAAATTTTTGAAAGCGAACAACAGTTCGAGGGTTTAGGACACGCAATAAAATTTTTATGGTTTTATGGTCCGCTCAAAGGTCTCGCCCGTAACGACTTTGTTAACATACAAACTTATTCGGAAAAGAAAATCTATGAAATCCCTTTTTTTTTTCTGAGCTTTACTATTTAAAATTTCAACCAAAAATTTATTTATATATGTAATATATATAAAAAAAAAACAACAGGCCTAAACGTAACTTAGCTTTAAAAAAAATCTCTATGCTGCAAAATCATCCGTTTATTCTCTAAAAGGAAAATTTCTTCAAAACTTTAGTCTAGAATATTATATGATTTATACTTCCGGTTTTTCTATTACAATATTCGTTTTATTATTTTACGAGTTGGGTTTCCTTGAGGGGACTTAAATATTCTTAATGTTAGTTAAACTTAAAAATTAAATGGCCAATCCCTTTTATATTAAATTTAAAACAATTACCTGGATATTAACACGTATAGAATAGTAATAATTAAAATCTAAAACTCTGTTTTTCTTTATATTTTTACCTTCTTTTACAGAAAAGTTCTTTTCGCCTTATGTTCTCACAGAGAGAAATGGTCTAGTTAGATCCTAAGGGAAAGAAGGTTTCCGAAAAGAGTACAGTTTCTAATCTTGAGCAAAAATTGTAAATAACCGAAAATGAAATTAAACTTGATTTATTTTGTGTAAGTGAGAATTCTACTATATAGACAATTTGGTCTTAAAAATTTTCGTTTTTTTTTTTTCTACTTGGAACAAATCAAAGAACAGAGTTTGAGATTTCCACAAAATAAAATCACAAAAATGAAAATATTGGTTTCTTAATTTTTATTTATAAGTGATCAAACAAACCTTAATTTAAATTCTGAGGTTCCTTTAAGGAAATAGAAACGATCTTCTATCAGAATATAGGTTTACTTGTTTGATTTCTCATAAGTAAAATAATATAGTATAATATGTTTAAAGGAAAGTTATACTAAGGTTTTTATTTTATTTTTGTTAAAAATAAAATTTAATTGCTCGAAGAGAGAGCAATATAATAATAATAAAAGCGTACTTGAGTTCGAATTGAAATAACGTATTTGTTATTTTATTTAATAAATAAAATTAAATTTTATTTCTTTATGTTGATTTATATAGTTTATTTTACTTTGTGTACTAAAGTATTTCTCGGGTAATATGAGAAGTTACATCCGGCGTTGGTCTTTATCATGAGAATATTGTATTTTCGAAACCATGTATATATATTTATTTATTTTATAAACCGATATATTTCTCCGAAGAAAGTTATTAATTCAAAAATTTATCGATACGAAATTTAATTAATTTTAAAAATAAAAATTAAAAGTTTTATTTGCTTATATGTTTCTTTTATAGTTTGTATATATTATTTATATATTATTTATTATAAAAGAAAGAAAGACTTTATTAATTGAATCCCACCGCTGCCACCAGAAAATTCATTGTTATGTCCGGGATTTTTCGTTTATTAAATATCTTTAATAATTTTTATTGGTAACGTGATTGGAAGACGCTCGGACTAACTAATGTATTTTTCCAATTGAGCGAAATGCTCAATTGTTTATTTTATTTTGTTTTGGGAATCGTTTCGATTGCAAGTCTGACTCTCTCACTCTCTATATAATTTTTATCAAGTTCGCTTATAGGGTGTTTCGGTAAATAAAATAAATAATTAGACAAATTATTTATAAATCGATAATTAACTTAGTAGAACTTTCCCCAGGATGGCCGTGAAATAGGGTAAATAAAAAGAAAGATATTCCAGCAATTAAAATCGAGACTTACTACTTGCAGGTGCCGCTTTACTTTTATGTCCTCTCTGCTCCTTGTATTACCTTGAATGGCTGATGGTCCAGGAACCCTGTATCCTTGGATCCTCAGGATCTCCCTCTGGTTCTCGGCTAGTGGATGATCTGCCTTACTCCTTCTCTTTTCGCTTTATTTACTTTCGTTGTTTTTTTTTTTTTTTTTATTTTATATTAATAATTTTTCTTCAATATTTATTGATCCACTACACAATTATAAAAATTACACGATGCTTTCTAGCAATTACACCAACAATCACTTATCAAAACTCGAAACTATTATAGATTTCTCTATTCTAATTTATTTTTGTATACTTTTGTTTTATATATATTTATACTTTTTTTTTTCTTTGTAATTTAAATGATTTGAGGATACCGCTGTACCTGATTGCGACTCTTCGCTGAAAACTTCGAAATCAGCTTATGACCGGAAAGCAAGCCTGTGCTCGGTAGAGTAACTTGCTCTTGAAAAATTTTAAACGCTCCGACCATGGGATCCGGTCCTAGGTAGGGGTTTCTTTTAGTGAGTTGCATAGCACGAGATGTCCCGTTGACACAATTCAATATATGTCAATGTTAATTATGGGTGTCCCGTGCATTTAGAGTAACTTAAAAAGGTCTTAGGTGGGGAAGTAAGGAAGATCGAGAGAATGAGAGACGCAAGAACTTGGCGTTAATATGCATTATTTTGTTTCTTATTAAAAAAATTTTTAATAAGTTCTCGAGTCGGACATAACACATAGAAGTCTCTACTAGGATACACAGTCACCAGCAATATGTAAAAATAGACGCAGGCGCTATCTGCAGATAACAGTAGGTAATATGTTTAAAAAAGTATCCTTTGCCATCTGCCATACGAATAGCTGCTATGTACAATCAGCGGCGGGTATTCATACCGTACCCGGTTACAAGCGTGCCTTGCACATCTCTGCTTTTAGTACTCTACCAACATACAATTCTCTTAAAGGCGGAGTAAGGGTTTTCACTTTCGAAAAATCGATTTTTTTTTGTTTGATCTTATTGTTGAACATTTCAAGAATATGTCCTCAAAATTTGAATCCGATTTAAGCAATATTCTTGAAGTTATTGTTTAATTAGTCTCGGGGCCTTTAACGCTCTAACTCTAATAGCTACGGGCGGTTGGGATTGCAGTGCAGCTGTCGAGCAGGTATACAGGTTATTCATTGCTATTGTCCTGATCCCATATCCAGTTTTAGAAATATTTCATTTAGTAAAGCCAGGTCACTAAAACCATATAGATATATTTTATATTTGTATGTTTACTATACAGTACATTATTTTGAAAAAAGAAACGAGCTTCAGTTAGTGACTAGACGTTCGACCGTGCACTTGTAATTTTATTTTTTAAAAAAATTTCCTGAGCAATAATGCCGAGAGTAAGTAAAATTTCGCGAGAAGTCCGTCAAACTGGAAGGACCTATTTGTGTTGATCGAAAAAAAGATCAAACCCGAATAAAAAAATAAAAGATGAGGCTACCACCAAAAGTGCTTCGGCGAAGAAAATACAACTAAATACGAGTGCTAGTGTACCGCAAGATGTTGAAAAACATTTTAGAATCATAGATTTTTTGCTTGTGTTTCAAGCCATCGCAAGTTTAGTAAAATGTGCTCAGTGTGATGGTTCAATCGAGTTCAAGAGCTGTAAAAAAGAAGGACTTGGCTTCTAAATCCAAGTCAAATGTACAAATTGTGATCCACGCTTTATACTGTCGAGTGAGAAAACTGGTCATCGCTATGGAATCAACACTCGTTTTGCCTTTGTAATGCGTACATTAGGTTTGGGTTTAGCAGGCTGCAATAAATTTTGCGGGCTCATGGACATAGCAAGTAGTTTTTTATTAAAACAATCTTATTTGGATCTCATGAAATCTATTTGCTGCAGCATCGAAACGACTGCTGAGAAATTTCTTGTCTCCGCCGCAGACGAAGAAAAACAGCTAACACGTGCAAATTCGGAGTCAGACACTTTGACCGTTTCTGGTGACGGCACGTGGCAGAAGCAAGGCATTAGCTCTTCCTTTGGCGTCACTTCCTTGATTGGATATTGGTCTGGAAAAGTTATCGATATTTTCGTAAGTAGTTCGCACTGCCAGGCTTGCAAATTATGAAGAAATCAATTAAATACTGATGACTTTCAAGATTGGTACGAAGAACATGTTGGAAAAGATGAATGCCAAGCAAATCACACCGGTCCATCAGGTAAAATGGAAGTAAATGCTGTCATAGAACTGTTTCGCCGATCAGAAGAAAAATACGGAGCGAAAATCAGCAACTATATTGGAGACGGAGATAGTAAAACTTACGGCAATTTAGTAAAAGCTAAACCTTATGGTAAAAATTATATTATAAATAAAAAAGAATGTGTAGGTCACGTGCAAAAAAGAATGGGTAAACGTCTACGTGATCTAGTAAATAAAACTGTTGAACATAAAGTTGTAAAAACCGGAAAAAATGCTGGTAAAACAAGACAAAGTAAATTACTCGGTGGCAAAAGGAAGCTCACTGGAAAAGTCATTGATAATTTGAGTCGATACTACGGAGCAGCAATCAGACATAATTGTGATTCTTTAGAAGGAATGAAAAATGCAGTCTGGGCAACGTTCTACCACCAGCAGTCAACAGACGATTACCCTCAATACCATAAGTGCATGAGCGGTGAGAACTCGTGGTGTTCGTATCAAAAAGCTTTGGCCACAACAGGAGTGGAAAATTTCAATCATGACTACCCCTGGTTAAAAAAGAGAATTAAAGAGGATTAAAAATGAATTGAATCCTTTTTAATTCTCTTTAGAGAATTGAATAGAATTAAGGAGAATTCATATTTAGAAATTTTTAATACTATTTAATTCTCTTCAGAGAATTGAATAGAATTAAGGAGAATTCATATTTAGAAATTTTTAATACTATTTAATTCTCTTCATAGAATTAAATAGAATTAAGGAGAATTCATATTTACAAATTATTAATACTTTTAAATTCTCTTCAGAGAATTAAATAGAATTAAGGAGGATTCATATTTTGAAATTTGTAATACTTTTAAATTCTCTTCAGAGAAATCGAATAGAAAAAAAAACTATTCCCAAGAAAAATATAGAGAGCCCGAACTGGGATGGATATCCCGAATTGTCCATGAGGAAGACCACTGGTTATACCAAATATAATATATTATCTATACCAGATATATATATATATATATATATATATATAGGACGTGATGCAGGGTATACTGCACCACTACCAGTAGGTACTTCCCACTCTGCTACGCAAAGTTCGCTTGGTAGCAGTGGAGTGATGACTGACGATAACGTCCGCTGCATTTGCTTTTAACACTTCTACTATAAGTGCCCATATCCAAGAAGCCCGCACGCTCTAGCGGTGAGCGCAGAACTAACTTTCGCTCACTTACTCTCTCCCGCCAGATTGTCGGTCGGCGAGCGTCTCACGATCACTCTTACATTTTTTTTCCCGTTGCCTTTTTCTCTTATGATTACTTTTTTTTCCAAAAATTTCTCCATAAAAAAAAATAAAATTTCACGTATAAAATTATTATTTCTTTTCATTCCCAGAATAAAATTTTAATATATAAATAATTACAAATCATTATTATTTTGTTTTTTCAGTTTAAAAAAAAAATTAATTTTTTTTGTTATGGTTACAATTCTCTCGAATTCTCAGCGAGAACAGGAATTGCAACATATGACTTTGAAATTAAAAAAAATAAGATGGAATTGAACTTTTTCGAATCCTGTTTTATTCTCTCGGATTCTCGGAAAGAACAGTAATTGCAACATTATTTTAGAATGAAAAAGAATTAGTTAGAATTAATCTTTTTCCAATTCTCTTTTATTCTCTTGAATCCTCCGCGCGATCAGAAATTGCAATATTATTTAAGAATTAAAAACAATTAGTAAGAATTAAACTTTCTCCAATCCTCTTTTATTCTCTTGAATCCTCCACGGGAACAGAAATTAAATATTATGTTAGAATTAAAAAGAATTAGTTAGGATTAAACTTTTTTGAATCCTTTTTCATTCTCTTCAATTCTCCGCGAGAACAGAAATTCAAAGTTATTTTAGAATTAAAAAGAATTAGTTAGAATTCAACTTTTTCCAATCCTCTTTTATTCTCTTGAATCCTCCACGGGAACAGAAATTGAATATTTTTTACTAGAATTAAAAAGAATTAGTTAGAATTAAACTTTTTCCAATCCTCTTTTATTCTCTTGAATCCTCCGCGAGAACAAAAAGTCAAAGTTAATTTAGAATTAAAAAGGATTAGTTAGAATTAATCTTTTTCCAATTCTCTTTTATTCTCTTGAATCCTCCACGAGAACAGAAATTGAATATTTTTTTAGAATTAAAAAGAATTATTTAGAATTCAACTTTTTCCAATCCTCTTTTATTCTTTTGAATCCTCCACGGGAACAGAAATTGAATATTTTTTTTAGAATTAAAAAGAATTAGTTAGAATTCAACTTTTTCCAATCCTCTTTTATTCTCTTGAATCCTCCACGGGAACAGAAATTGAATATTTTTTTTAGAATTAAAAAGAATTAGTTAGAATTAAACTTTTTCCAATCCTCTTTTATTCTCTTGAATCCTCCGCGAGAACAAAAAGTCAAAGTTAATTTAGAATTAAAAAGGATTAGTTAGAATTAATCTTTTTCCAATTCTCTTTTATTCTCTTGAATCCTCCACGAGAACAGAAATTGAATATTTTTTTAGAATTAAAAAGAATTATTTAGAATTCAACTTTTTCCAATCCTCTTTTATTCTTTTGAATCCTCCACGGGAACAGAAATTGAATATTTTTTTTAGAATTAAAAAGAATTAGTTAGAATTAAACTTTTTCCAATCCTCTTTTATTCTCTTGAATCCTCCGCGAGAACAAAAAGTCAAAGTTAATTTAGAATTAAAAAGGATTAGTTAGAATTAATCTTTTTCCAATTCTCTTTTATTCTCTTGAATCCTCCACGAGAACAGAAATTGAATATTTTTTTAGAATTAAAAAGAATTATTTAGAATTCAACTTTTTCCAATCCTCTTTTATTCTTTTGAATCTTCCACGGGAACAGAAATTAAATATTATTTTAGAATTAAAAAGAATTCGTTAGAATGAAACTTTTTCCAATCCTCTTTTATTCTTTTGAATCCTCCACGGGAACAGAAATTAAATATTATTTTAGAATTAAAAAGAATTAGTTAGAATTAAACTTTTTCCAATCCTCTTTTATTCTTTTGAATCCTCCACGGGAACAGAAATTAAATATTATTTTAGAATTAAAAAGGATTAGTTAGAATTAAACTTTTTCTAATCCTCTTTTATTCTCTTGAATTCTCCGCGAGAACAGAAATTCAAAGTCATTTTAGAATTAAAAAGAATTCGTTAGAATTAAACTTTTTTCAATCCTCTTTTATTCTCTTGAATCCTCCGCGAGAACAGAAATGAAATATTGATTTAGAATTAAAAAGAATTGGTTAGAATTCAACTTTTTCCAATCCTCTTTTATTCTTTTGAATCCTCCACGGGAACAGAAATTAAATATTATTTTAGAATTAAAAAGGATTAGTTAGAATTAAACTTTTTGAATCCTCTTTTATACTCCCGAATCCTCCGCGCGATCAGAAATTGCAATATTATATAACGGTGGGCCCTAGCTACTGCGTGTCCAGATAGCCAAGAACCACAGTTCAATAAATTTCCCGAAATTACCGATTTTACTTAAGTTTACTATTATTAATTAGACTTATTCTATTCAAAAATTCTGGTTCCAAAAGACGGGAAAGACTCTCAGGAAGCAGGTACTCGTCCTGACCGGACACGCGGCTGAAAGAAAATCTTTATGCTATGTGACGCTGGTGATAATTAAATTTAATCAAGAAATAACAATTAAACTTATACTTTATTTAACCAATAATCCCAATTTATATACAGTTTCCCCTTTAACTAAAAATTTTGATAATTTTATATATATTTACAAAGCGTTCGAATGTAATTTGATCGACTCGAGGCGTGAATTTATTTATGGTGAGCGGGAATAAATTAACAAATATTAACCGCGTTGAAGAGAGAGAGAAAGAATGAAAATCTATATATTGATATACTTGTAATTCATTGAGAACTTATCGGAATTCGGGTCGATTTATTGATGATGCTGGTCGACGATTCTTCTCGGCTTGGTCCTGGTGATGTTGGTGTCCAATAGGTTTCCTCTGGCTCCTGGGATCCGCGTTGGCAGGTTGTCGCACGTGAAGAAAACCACACCACTCACTTTATACACTTTGGTTTTATTTATTTGACCAGATAAACGAACTTCAGGTGTAATATTCAATTTGGTGTATCAAAGCCACACCACGTATCTCAATTAACAAATTAACTTTAAATTCGAATAAATTATGAAAGACTCAAGCGGAAGGTTTCGTATCACTTCTAATAGATTGAATAAATTTAGTTTAATATGTCAAAGACAAGTTCTAATAATTAATTACTTGAGCAAAAATAATTATGCGTCGGTGCGTTTTCGCTAACCGAACTCAAGTTAACTTAAACTCACTATATCTTATATACAATAATGGTCGGAAAAGAAATATATATAGTAGACAAATTTAGAGAGTGTAAAGGGGATAAGACCGATCAGTTACAGCTCTCGAACTTAAGTGTCGTCTTGTTGATCACCGTCTTGGGTCAGTTCTCTGGGCCACCAACCTGCGTTGACCCCACCTAATTATGCGCAGGACTAATTTTCGGTCCTATGCTGCGCGAAATCATCCCCAAATTCTAACGCAGAGACTAGACTACTGCACTTGACTCTTAGAGCAAGAAGAGAGAGAGGGGGAGGAAATAAATGAAGCGAGAGAGCCACACTCTCACGTCTTAACTCGCTGCTGCACGGTTACAATTATTTTAGAATTAAAAAGGATAAGTAAGGATTAAAAATATTTAATCCTTTTTTATTCTTTTTAATCCTAAAACGATAATAATTTTGTCGCTAAATGAAGGAGAATCAGAAAGGATTCATTTTATGGTCGATCTGAATTCTCCGGAGAATTAAGAGTATTAAAGAGTATTAAGTATGTGTGCTTTTTTAATCCTTTTTAATTCACTTATTTAACCAGGGACACTCCACTTCCACAAGATGTCATAGAAGCGATCAAACCGATTTATGAAGATTTGAGTAAAGACGAACTTCTAGAAAGGTGTCTTGGAGGTTTTATTCAAAATGCCAACGAAAGTTTGAACCAGCTGATTTGGAGAATTGCACCGAAATAATTATCTGGCAGCAGACAAATTGTTGAATTTGCATCTTATGTAGCTGCATGCACATTCAATGAAGGTGCTGGTGCTCTTCTAACTTTTCTGTCTGACATGGACGTCAGTGTTGGCCCAAGCGCTCACGAGTATGAATCATCTACGGACAGCAATGGCATTGATAGGGCCGAGTTCCAAGCTGTGCAGCAGAGCACAGAAGCCAGAATAAAACGAAGACTTGAAAAAAAACAGGCTGAAGACATCGACAATGCTGAAGGATGTGTGCTGTATGGAGCTGGAATTGATGATTCTGTGTAAGTTTAAAAAAAAAATTTTTTTCTTCACTATTTTGCTTCATAAACTTTAAACGCGTTTTTCTTAAGACTACTTTTTCGAAGTCCGTGTTCACTGCCATTTGAAAACTACTCGACCGATTCATTTCAAACTTTGTACACATTTTCTTCATATAAAATACCTCCCCCCTACGTTTAGTAAAAATTTTTTTTTTTAACATTAAGGGTGTTTCCCACCCACAAAATGGCGGAAATTTTAGTCGAAAATAACGGTTCACACTTTAGATGGCCGCCAAAAATTTTTAAATTAAAAAAAAAATAATCGGAGAACGTTGGGGGGAAGATTTGTTTATAATTTAACTAAATTTTTATGGTTTTTCATTTTCAGATAATTTCCGGCCGAGTTACACTGAACACCGCAAATTGTTTTTTTTTCAAGACGTCCTGGGGGAAGCTCTGTCACGGGCTAATGGTTTAGTATTTTTGCATGAAAAATTTACAGAACATAGTCAAAACTATGCTCAATAATGTATAGAAGGTTTGAATAAAATTGCTCAATCGATATTTGAGATAAAAAATCACAAAATAAGTGTTTTTTTTTACGCTGAAACCCAGACCCCTTCCTTAAATAGATTTCTATGCGAAAATATCAATACTAAATATATTTAAGTAGAGAGGCAGAGCTGGTTCTGGATCAGTTGGGGCAAGATGGGCATGGTCTGTTGTACCGACGGACGGTAAGTTAACGATTGATGATAATGTATCGACTGTTGGTTATCGATTGTCGATAATGTATCGACTGTTGGTTATCTGGGGCCTCTTTTACATCATTTTGAAGCTAATTGACGTTATTTTGCGGTCTTTTTTACCGTCTGAGCTCATTTTTGAGCTTATCTAGGACCCTTTTGATCTCGTGTCCGCCATTTTGAGCTCATGATAGATGGCGCCTCGTGTATATTTTGAGTGGGAAATTTTGAAAACAAAATGACACCATGATGGCGCTCAAGACTGATACTTTCTCAGTCTATCAGCCTTGAGCGTCATCACGGGGCCAATTTACTTTCTGACCAATGTTTGATATATTCAAACTAGGTGTAGTACGAGCACTTGCGAGAAGGATGCAAAAGCACGCCATCTAGTGGTGTAGTTTCTCTCCCATCTTTTTTTGCTACTGCGTAGTAGATGACGTTATCCGTCAAGTCTGAACTAGTTTTTTCCTTTGGTCTAACTGCGTAGTAGATGACGTCATCCGACAAGTCTGAACCGGTTTTTGAGCTATAGTGGGGGGTACTGAGCTGAGCGCTGAGCTCGAGAGCTCACAGCAGTCAGTCTACATCGAGAAACGTTCTGGTTAACAGTTTGTAAAAAAAGCTTGTGGTTTATTATCGAATTATTCCATTACAGAGATTATTCTATTTATTTCTTAATTATTGCTTATCGTGTGTTTCAAAACCAAGTAAGTATTAAATTATAATGTCATTTAAATTATGTGTTATTGACTGAAAAATTGATTAATTACTAGTTTTCAAGATGGATCTAACGAAAATTAATGAAATCAATACCTTGGCCTACATTTTGCCTGTTAAAAAACTTCAGGAACTGGAAGCTGACAAGACATAAAATAACTGAAATTTAAAAAATTTCAACGCAATATGGGCCTAAATTAGTTGCCAACCTGGATGATAAATTCACAATTTACTTTCCTGCAAGAACAAACAACGAATTGATAGCTCATGAAGATATATTAAAAACTCTTATTGATATGGTGTCACAAGAAAATCTTTATCTTTTATTTCATGGATCTAAATACAATAAATTTGAATTTGTTACTCGATCGTGAATGTAATTCTTATGCAAAAAACTTATTATAGTTAAAAAATACTTTGTGTCATGGTTTGAAATTTATGTATATTTTCTTTTTATCTAATAATAAAATTAAAACTTCTAATATAAAAAATGTTTTTAATTGTTATGTATTCTCCATGCATACATTATAGATTTAAATCGTATATTTTTAAACACTAAATTTGTATTATATAGAATGTAATTATTAAAAAAAAGATAGGCAAAATAAAATCTAGAAGTGTGTAGGAAATTTGAGTGTTTGTTTACACATGCGCGTTTGATGCTTCAAGCTACCTTTGTGTGTGTGTGTGTGTGTGTGTGTGTGTGTGTGTGTGTGTGTGTGTGTGTGTGTGTGTGTGTGTGTGTGTGTGTGTGTGTGTGTGTGTGTGTGTATTTCCAATGAAAGTAGGAAAGTTACATATATATATATATATATATATATATATATATATATATATATATAGGCAGCGGGAATTTCAAACGTCATTTTGCGCAAGTGTAGCTATGTGAGCGACTTCACACTGACGTTTGGAGAATTATGTTCGAAATTCCAGTCGCGAGCAGTAGGGATGCTTGGAGAGAGGTGCATAGCAAGGTTACTAGAATAGGTTACTAGAATAGGTTACTAGAAATACTACTATAGTAACCTTGGTGCAGAGGAGCCGCCGCGAGCAACAGGGATGCATGGAGGGGTGGTGTAGAGGAGCCATGAGCAGCAACAACGCTCGAAGATGTTTAAAATATATGCGGAAAATTTTAATAAATATATATATATATTTTCTTGTGCATGCTTCACAGTAGCGGTGGCGGCGGCGCGGTGCTTTTGAATGGTGGAAAATAGAGATGAAGAAGGAAATTTTAAATATATATAAATAGTTAATTTATTCAAGAATGGTTTTTATTTAAATAATATAATGAAAAAAATTTTTTAATATAAAGTTGGCAATTAAATAATTACTTCAAAAACTAATATATAAATAGTTAAATAATGATTGTTGATGTATGCAGTGTGTGTGTGTGTGTGTGTGTGTGTGTGTGTGTGGATGTAAACCTCTCATATCTTTTTGATGAATGAACCGATTTAGATGGTTCTTGCAGCATTCGAAAGATAACTTCTGAACTTAGATTTTCAGAAAATTTTAGATCATTTAGTTAAAAAGACTCTGAGATATTTAAGAACTACGAAAAAAGAAAAATTTTTTTTCTTTTTTTTTATATTTTGAAAACTGTTGGATTGATCAATTTCAAAATCTAACCAGCTCTAGAACTCGATAAAAGCTTTCGATTGCTGCAAAGGACGTCTCTATCGGATAATCCGTTCGAGAGATATCGTCGACGAAAAAATGGAAAAAATCTTTATTTTTCGTGAATATTTTAGAAACTATCGATTCGATCAATTAGGAAAACAAATCAGCTCTAGAACTCAATAAAAGCATTTGATTGTCACCTCAACCGCCTCAATCAGATAATCCGCTCGAGAGATATCGTCGACGAAAGAATGAAAAATGTTGGAAAATCCAAAATTGCACACCTCAATCACTCATTTTCTTTTTAATCATTACTTTGATATTTTTTTTATGAATTTTTTTATTCAACTTTTAAATTATTAATTTGACTTTTTTATTTTCTTAATTCCAGTTTAATTTTTCCTAAATATCCCGCATTTTTGTTGGAGGTGTCGCTCTTTTTTTTTCAATCCTAGTGTTTTACGCTAATGCTGCTGCGCTTTCGCGCTTGAGGTGTGCAAAAAAATCGTTTTTTTTTTTTTCGTTTTTCGTGAATATTTCGGAAACTATCCAATCGATCAATTCCAAAATCTAATCAGCTCTAGAACTCGATAAAAGCATTCGATTGCTGCCAAGAACGTCCCAATGTTACGACCAGAGTTACAGGGCTTTAAATATCAACGAAAAGTGAAGTTTAAAACATATTAATTGTTTGAACTAAAATGTCAACGGAAAGTGAACTTCACTTTTCGTTGACATTTAAAGCCCTGTAACTTTTTTCTCATTCATTTGACGTATATATGATATCAGATACTTTTTGAAGGAAATTAAATTTCCTACAAGAGCGTGGTCGTTAAAATTTGCAAAAAAAATTTTTTGATGCAATAAAAATGAAAAATAATAAAAAAAAAATTGAACACTGATTAAACTAAATTTTTGTTGATTTTCGAAGCCCCGTAACTTTTTCCCAGTTCATTTGACATACATAATGTATCAGCACTTTTTTGTAGAGAATTTAATTTCCTACAAAATCATACTAGGCAAAACTGAAAAAAAAATTTTTTCATAGTCTTTATAACGAAAAACTAAAATGAAAAATTTTCGCGTGTGTTTTAAATGGGAAAGGGGACCCCCCTTTGTGATAGCTCAATTTTAAAGATATCTGCCTGAAATTTTGTGAGGATTCTCTTTATTATATGAAGTAACTTTTGAGCCCATAAGACGTTAAAAAAAAAATATTTTTGTATTTTGGGACACCCTAATATGTATATAAAAGATACAAATATATATTTTTATTGGTTAGCAAATTTGTACAACAAAAGAACTTAAAAACAATAATTTAAACAGTTTGCATACATATATGTATATGCGTATTGAGGCTTGTCATGTTATGACCAGAGTGGAGAACACAGAAATCCAAATATCAAATTTCATCGTACTCCGATATAAGAAACAATTGCGGTACATAAGCAGTGGTATTGTCACTACAGCAGCCCACTTGTTTCAGACGAGTAGTCTGCCGGTAGATTGGTTTGTGTTGAGAAGAAATTCTTACGTACGAGTGATTTGGTGGCCTTGAGAAAGGCCGATTTGGTCTTGAGAAAGACCGATTATTTTAGTGTTACGTTATTTGCTGAGAAGTCCTGAGAAGAACTAGTGTTGATAAGTCTTCTTACTTGACCCGGAGGTCGAGTTGGCTAGCGCTGAAAAGTGCTAGTCAACGTAGCTGGAGAAACTCGTTAATGAGAATTATCTTACAAAAACCCGGAGATTTGGTTGACTAGCGCTGAAAAGTGCTAGTCAACTGGTGTAGAGTTCTAAAAAGAACTGATTTGGTTTAAGAGAAGAGCTGGAGACTAATCAAGCTTGCGCACTTGATTAGTTAGTGAGTTTAGATAATAATAGCCTTGCGCGCTATCCGATGAGAACTTCTTGTCAGTAAGACTGCTCAAGAATTTATGCGCTGTCGCTCTGATTGCTCCTTCTTTTATACCCGAGAGCTGGGTTCTAGAAGGTTCTCCGAGGAGTGGGAGACGTCGGTATCTGCGCTCCAATGAGAAGTCTCGGATTCGAGGAGAAAGGGAAATCTTAAGAGTTGACCAATGAGACGTCGGTTGGCGAGGTGGGAGAAGGCGCGGACCATGGAGAAGCATCCGACGATGCGGACGTCCGATTCGAGTTGTAAAGTGGAATGGCAAAGAAGGCTCCAGCTGTTAGCTCCAGCGTTACTTCCGAACACCACTCCCGGAAGGAGGGGGACAATACGCGTAACGGTGAGATCTGGAGCGGTGAGAACTGTGTGCCTTCCTCTATATTCAGATGTAATTTTTATTTATTGAGAGTAGCGATACGGGTATTATTATTATTATTACGGTGACAAACACTCGAACACATCGAAATTGCAATTATAACTTGCATCACGTTTAATAAAACACTAAACCGTAGTCGTAACTAAGCTAAGGTTCTGATAATTAAATACTGCTAATACACTAAACCTCTCGGTAGGAAACTATATACAACACGTATGTGTATATATATATATACCATGAAGAAACCAGTGCCCGAGTGCCTGCACATGCACATAAAAGAAACACATACACATGTTCTCTTGACAATCTGAAAAATAATATCATAAAGATATAACATAATAGCTAATTCAACATGCACATGTATATCCATATATATGCGCATGCTAGATGTAATTTAAACGGTTACTATACCACAAATTGCATTTATCATGAGAGGGTCATTATTATTAGGTAGATTTTTTTAAAAATCTAGGTATTGTATTCGTCCTCATGGTCGATTTTTCAAGGAATTTTGTCACAACCTATCATAATTAGTTGAGTAGAGTTCGAAAATACCATTCGTTGAAAAATTTATATATATATATATATATATATATATATATATATATGGGTCATTCCACCAAATAAAATTATTTTTACGGGGCGACCCTCGTCGATTTGGTTCAAATTTTGTGGAGTCGTTATGTATATTAAAAAAAAAATTCTCCGAAAATTTGAGCCTTTTATATGCAGCTGTTTCAAAGTTATGATTTTTTGAATTTTTTAAAAATATTTATTTTTAACTTTTTCATTAATTTTTTTGAAGGAAAAATTTTTTTTTTAAAAATGAGCACATAACAGTTTTTCGTAGGAAAAATTCTCAGCTTTCCAATAAAAATATCTGTTTTTCATTTTATGTTACAAAAGACCTTTTAAAATTCGATTAAAGACGAAAAAACGATTTTTATGACTGTGCGGCGCTTGATACATCTAATTTGATATTTTTTTCTGAAAGCTGAGACTTTTTCCCACAAAATATGTGATTTTCACGATGTGCATATTTTTTGTTTGAATTAAATTAAATAAAATATAAACTCTCTATGATTAAGAAACGTTAATTCTTATTTTTTTTGAGGATGTTGATACATTTTTACCACATATATATCCTAAGCTATCAACAATAAGTGAGATAGGGTGCACTGCTTGTGTTTCTTTCACCGTTTATGACTCAAGGTATTGTACGTCTAAAACATTTATTTTCTAAAAAAAAGTCATCATTCCCTGAATAAACCAAACGATTGGAAACGGTTTGTAATGTTAAATGCCCATAAAAAGGGTGATTCAAAAGTATTCAAAGTATTCAAAAGCCTTAAAAAGTATTTAAAATTTTTTTTCCAATCGTTTTAAGTCGTTTCTTTTAATAAGGGATGGTTATAACAGTGAAATCAACGCTGGTAAAATTTTAAATAGCCCGGATGTATAAATTTTGCGGTGTGAGGATATGTTTTCGGGTATGTATCTGCAGTAAAGCTCTAAAAACAAAAATTATAAAACTATTTTTCATGATACCAGCGTCAATGGTTCAAGTCTAGGAATTAGTAATTTGAACTTTGATTCTTGTGTTTTATTCAATAGTGATTTCAGACTATTGATGTCATCTGCGTTAATGACAGTTCTGACTTTGTAATCAAGTTTTATAAAAATTTGTGTGCATAATAAATAGTATTTATGGTTTCTGTTTAACTATAAATTGCAAAGCATAAGTTAGGCGTACACTAATGGTTGATCGCACCATTGGGTTTAATATAACTTGATTCTAACTGGCTGCTGACACTGATAATAATTTTCAATGCAGGTAATCATGAAAAAAATAGTGTGTAACACTAGATGAAACACGACTTCGGATTGCAGTTATTGTCAGCTTTTGCCTACGGCTCAGGCAGCCTACTTTACTTTCTTCTGACATCGTTTTGTTTCATCTCTGGCCACACAATGAACTATTACAGTTTGTTAAAACTATAAAATCAATGACTTGTATTTAAATAATTATTGATTTTGTTCAAACAAAAAATATGCACATCGTGAAAATCACATATTTTGTGGAAAAAAGTCTCAGCTTTCAGAAAAAAATATCAAATTAGATGTATCAAGCGCCGCACAGTCATAAAAATCGTTTTTTCGTCTTTAATCGAATTTTAAAAGGTCTTTTGTAACATAAAATGAAAAACAGATATTTTTATTGGAAAGCTGAGAATTTTTCCTACGAAAAACTGTTATGTGCTCATTTTTAAAAAAAAAATTTTTCCTTCAAAAAAATTAATGAAAAAGTTGAAAATAAATATTTTTAAAAAATTCAAAAAATCATAACTTTGAAACAGCTGCATATAAAAGGCTCAAATTTTCGGAGAATTTTTTTTTTAATATACATAACGACTCCACAAAATTTGAACCAAATCGACGAGGGTCGCCCCGTAAAAATAATTTTATTTGGTGGAATGACCCATATATATATATAAATGTGTGTAATAGAACCAAGTTTTGAGATCACGATTGCGCCTAGAATCCTTATCGGATCCTAATGAAATTTTTTACACTTATTCTATGGGCGATTACCACCGTTAAGTTCGAAGATGGGCTAAATCGTTCGATTAGTTTGGAAGATATGGCTGTTTCAAATTCCCACGATTTTTCAAAAAAAAAAAATTTTATCCACTTTCAAGTTCATATAACTTTACAACTAAAACTCATAGATAATTTCCGTAAAAAGTATTTGAACGCTTGTCTAATAAGCTTTAATTTATGACCTTAAACTTGATGTTTTGACCATTTCTTCAAATAATTTGATAGCCTTGAAAATTTTAATGGAATCAAAAAATGTTGAAAATACGGTTTTCATTCAACATCATTTATGCATTTCCCATTATAATCAAATTTCAGCAGTTGTGTTTTATTGTGCACAAAATAAACTGTAAATTTTACAGCTATTTTATATTTTAAAAGTATTTCTTTTATAACTTATGATGTATCAAATGTACCTCTACGACGTATGATTATAACTGGTCTTGTCATTACGATAGCACCTACAGTTCTTATCGGATCTTAATGAAATTTTCCACACTTATTCTATAAGCGATTATCTTGATCAAGTTCAAAGATGGGCTAAATCGTTCGAATAGTTGTGAAGTTATGGCTGTTTGAAATTTCCACGAGTTTTCGAAAAAATCCGTTTTTATTCACTGTTGAAGTTCATATAACATTAAAACTAAAACTGATAGACAATTCCAGTAAAAAGTATTTGAAAGCTTGTCTAATAAGCTTTAATTAAAGACCTCAAACTTAATGTTTTGACCATTTCTTCCAATAATTTGATAGCCTTAAAAATTTTAATGGAATCAAAAAATGTTGAAAATATGGTTTTCATTTCACATAACTTATGCATTTCCCATTATAATACAATTTTGTCAGTTGTGTTATAGTGTGAACAAAATAACCTGTAAATTTCACTGCTATTTTATATTTTAAAAGTATTTTTTTTATTATTTATGCTGTTTCAATCGTACCTGTACGTCCTATAATTATAACTGATCTTGCCATCGTAATAGTAATTACAATTATGATCTCATACTAATTAAAATTTCTATACTTTGTTTACGTGAAGGTTAGTTTAGTACATTACCTATATAATGTTTTGTCAAATCTACTATCTAAAGTTCTCTATCAAAAATAGTCGTTGTCTTTTTTTACTCTCACTCTTAGAAAACGAGCCTAATTTCATATCATGACTATACACTAACATGTATCACAAGATATGTATGTATGAAACTTTTTATATAGATTAATTGGAAAATCTACCTTCCATTTCGCCTGCCGAATGGCCTTTTTAATAATATAATAGTAATAATAATTCAACAAGTAAATTCTTTTAAAAAAAAAATAACAAATTAAATAAGAATAGTTTTGAATAATAACTTGATAAGAGATAAGTAAATTTATATATTGTAACGGGTTTTTCACCACCGGGGATCTACCGGAGTGAAGTCCGAATACACTTACTGTTTTTGGCTACCTTGTTCAAAAATAATTAAGTTGGGCGCCAGGTGATTTTATAATCACCAAATAAACAATTATCAAAAATGTCGACTCAGGGTGGCGGATCAGGGAAAGGTCAGGCACTTAAGATTACGATAAATAATTATTCAGAATTAACACAAAATAATAAGTCGTATATTAAACACAAAATAATTGATCGGTATCACAAAAATTTTATCGGTTACAAAAAAATAGAAATGCCGTTGTCGGCTTGACTCGATATAAACGAAATTAAAATTGCTCGTACTTGATCGGAAAACAAATCAGTTCATTGCTCAAAAAAAACACACTCGGTTGACGAAATTAAAACAGAATAATTTTATTGTCCGGAGACACACATACAGCGGAAGTATTAAAGAAATACTTGACGAGTGACGTCAGAGTATTCTTACACGGTGAGGTGACAAGACTGCTGTTGCGAATGAGACACGGATAATCCGTAGTTCTCAGAATTGCTCGAAGAAATAAAATAAAATATAAAATAATATTTTATTTCGGTAACGCGTTCAATTTCACTTTCATACCGTTGTTACGCGTAATTAAGGATTTCGTTAATTAATTATTATCTCACTGCACTTATTTATTAACAAAACAATGCCGGCGTACACTTTGTTCAGTTTCGGGCCGAGGCTTCGGCTTGTTCATAAACTCGGGTATTGTCGGTCGAAATTAATTGTCGCGAATTATTGTTCGTTGATCGAACTCGGATTGATCTTACATGCCGTAATTTAAATTGTTCATACGTCGGAATCGAGAATTGCTCAGAGTCGAATTGTTCAAATAAAAAAACGTGGCCGTTTAGTTCGGCGTCTATCCCGGATTTCTCTCGACAATCAATGCGTCGAGTCGATTGCTCGCTCGAAGTCGAAATTTTCGATTCTAGATGTCACTAGAATTCGCTCACCGGATAATTATTTATTATTTCAAATAATTTAAAACCACGGGTCGATGTCGAATTTTCCTCATGTTACAATATATATCTATTGATACGTGCAAGTGTGCTCCATGTCGGCACTTCTCTTTGCAGAAGGGGAAAGGGGCAAGAGTCCCAAGTCAACGGGTAAAATTAATAAACATCAGTATTAGTTCTTTGATTTCTTATTTCTTTATTACCGCAGTTGCGTGATTCATAAGCTTAAACCTTCGGTTCTGACATCGCGCTTGTTTATTTTACCAAGCGACTCCCTTACCACCTCTGGTGATAAGCGGTACTCCTCAAGACGTCACCCACTACGGATGAGGCTATTACATGACCAATCAAGTGCCCTCATTTTAATCACCAACGATTCTTTTCTTTTTTCATTGGCTCCCGACCACGATCGGTGGTCGCCCTACCACTTAGAACTCTTTTATTTTTTTTCAAACCAATAAGCACACTATCACTCCTCCGGACCGACTATTTCGTGTACTCTTGTCGGGGTCCAACAACTCTTCTACCACCTTTGGTACCAAGCGGTGCCTCCTAGATGACACCCCTTAGTCTATCAACTTGGAGGTTAAACCAAGATAACTTATGTCATCAAGGACAAATCTATATTTAATTGACCAAAGTGATCGTTTCCAGAACCTCCTTACGCCAAATTATACAATTTCTCACCCTTCAGAGGGATGTCGATTCCTTCAAGTAACTGTTATCCAAATTAGAAATATGAAAAGGACAACTCGAATTTTGAATAATTAAAAGAGATAAATTAAATATTAATTATGTTATTTTTTCTGTTTTCTTCTCCTTGAGTTAATCTCTATTTATCCTTGGCTATTGCACGTGCAGGAAATGAATCACTAGCGGAGAAGTGCTCAGAAGTCACCAGAGACCCAAAAAGAAACTGGATGCTGATAAGACTTGCAGTTTCTTTTGTTACAAGAGCAGGGGGGCAGTCACAGCGTATGACATCTCCCCTCGATTTAAGTCTATATAAACTCGCGGTTTTTCAGTCAGGCGCTAGTTCTCGGTTCTGTCCAGTCGAGTCTAAGCCTCTGTCGCGATTCAACATCTTCGCTCGCCTCTTTTGAAATGTTATTCTGTAAACTCCTCAACGATTCAAATATTATTAATCCACGCAGTCAACCTAAAGGTACTAATCAAATAGAATTTAAACGTGGAATCTCTACCTGGGTTTTCATACGGTCTGCAATAACTGAACGCTCTTCCAACCAACAACAACTTAATTGTACAACAGAATCTAAATAAACTTCATATAATCGACTGTAAGTTCTCAAGTTTTGTTTATTATTTTAAAACAATTCTTCATACTGATTACTATTTCATACTCATTACCGTAAGGACGAGGTCTCCGTCGCCCGAGTATAGGACTTAAGTGTCTTGACTCAAAATAAGAGACTGTGTTGCATGTTAGACGTAACACCCAATCAGATAATACGTTCGAGAGATATCGTCGACGGAATAATAAATGTTAAATCAATATCTGTTTTTTTCATTGAATAACATATCATAATTACTCCCGCCCCTGACGTAAGTACTGACAACATGCATATCTGTTCTGTCTGTTTATTGTGCAAGTATTCTGCTTTTTTTGCCTTCGGGCATTTTTCTGTTCTAGATTTTTGCATGCGCCTGAATGCAATGTTCATTTTAAGATATAAACTCTGTTTATCTCGATACTAGAAGAGCTGAATTAATAAAAAGGATCTTGGTTTTGGACATTGGAGGTTAGTCACTCGGACTCGTTTTTTACACTGTGCGCAATTTCTCACGCAGTCAAACGGCTATTGTTTGAAGCTGAGGCGTGCTGTGCAATTGCTCTGTGTCTACATTACCTACGCAGCGTTTCAGTAAGCTTTGCGTCACTACCTCGAGTGTCACTAGTGCATATCTCCGTTCAAACTCGTATAATTTCAAATTTATTTCCATGACTATCTGGTTATGTCCTGTGTTAGATGCAAAAAAGTAGTAAAGACTTCAAAATTCGTGCATCTTGCAATTCAGCATTTCATCTAAGCTGTCTGAAAGAATTTATAAAAATCAAACCACGTGAAAATTGTTGTGTTGTGTTTTTTAAACATTTGTTACCAACTATAAAAGGAAGAAAGTCATTAACGTCTCAACCTTCAAGAATAAACTTATCAAGGTCCAGTTATAAGTCTTCAGTTTCTTCGCCGTGTACGCCACCTGTATCAGCAACTTCTGATATCTCCGTATTTTTCTCTCCAATTACACTGACATCTCCAACAGCTGAAATGAGTTACTCAGGCAAAGTATCAGTACCGGACTGGGCCAAGTTAAACATGGATGATAAGCTCAACCTGTTGCTTGATCTCTCCATTAAAAATAATAATAATATCAGAGATATCTCGGATAATATCAAGTGTCATAACGAGGCTTTTCAACGCCTGTCTGATGATGTAAAAAAATCTAGTGAGGAGGTTGCAATTCTCAGCGATCGTTTCAATGAATTTAATAGAGTCTCCTCAGAGACACTTGATCTTCTGAGTGCTAAAGTCCAGGGAAACTCTCAGAAATGCACTGGAAATGCAAATTCCATTGCGAGAGTTGAATCTAAACTAAATCAACTGGTAAACTCTTCAACCTCAGTAACAAATCTCTCCACTGCTGATCTCTTGATCTCTGGGATCCCTGAGCAGGTTGCTGAGACTTTGGCTCCACTAGAGATGTCTCACAAAGTGTTTGATGCTCTAAACTTAGCGTCTCTAAAAAATGACATTTTGAATGTGCGATTGTTTAAAAAAAGTAAAGCAACGTCTGATAACAGAAATGTTGGTAGGCCTTAAACGACCTCTTGTATTGTTAGTATGAAATCCACGGAAATCAGAGATCATATTATTGATATCAAGCGCAGGGTGAGAGATTTACTCACTAAAAACACCTTCAGTATGGTTCCAAACTTAAATACGGGTGGTAAAATTTATGTAAATGAGTTTCTACACTCTGATGTGCACGAATTACTTATTCAGACAAAAGAAAAGGCTAAAGCTCTAAATTACAAATACGTATGGGTTCGTAAAGGGGTAATCTATGTTAAAAAAGATGATCGAACTGATAAAATAGTCATAAACTCTGTATGTGATATAAATAACTTAAAATAACAATTAAATGATCAAACTTCTACTAAAATTACGTCATTAAGAATTCTTAGTTTAAATATACACAGCTATCCTAGTCATATTGCTCAACTTACAGATTTAGCGGCTGAGGTCAAACCACATATCATTTTTCTTGTCGAAACCTGGTTAAAACCTACTGTTGACAATAATATCTTTTCACTTGATGACTACACTGTTATCAGAAGAGATCGTGGTTTATTACATGAAGATAGAAACTGCTATATTCGTGGTGGTGGAGTGGCTTGTCTTGTCCACAAGTCATTCAAAGTTAAAATTCTACATGTCTCTGCACCAATCGATTTGAACCATCCTGAGTACATTATAGTTGACGTCACTTTAACTACAGGTGTCCATCTCTTACTTTCCTGTATCTACAGAAGGCCGAAGGGAAATTTACTTTTTGACTTTTTCAATATTTATTCAAAATTTGTGCCTAATTTCAAAAACTCAATTATTGCCGGTGACATAAATTGTGATTTATTAAAATCAGATAACGTCTCGAATCATCTCAAACTATTCATTTCAGAGTCCTCACTTCACTGTATACCATATGGGGCTACTTACCACGAGTTAAACACTGATTCGTGGCTTGATGTCATTATTGTGGATGCTGAAACTAAGGTTGGTGCGTTTTTTAAATCGAAATCTCCCTTCATCGACGGCCATGACTATCTTTTCTGTGAATACAAGATCGATCTCCCTAAAGTGGTTGCTAGACAAATCTCTTACCGTAATTTCAAGAACTGTGATCACGTTGAGCTAGCAAACTCTTTGGCAAATTCACTCACTCTTATGATCAACATTCTGGATGGTCAACCTCCGAATGAACTTCTTGAGTATTTTCTAACTGAAGTTAAAAGAGCTCTAGATATATTTGCTCCAATTTGTATTAGAAAAATCTCATCAAATAAAAATCCATGGCTCAGCAGGGATCTAAAAGACGAATGTCGAGAGAGAGACATCCTGTACAGACGTGCTCGTAGGTCTCGTGATCCCTCTATTTTGACTCTTTATAGATCAAAACGCAAAGCTCTCAAGGCTAGATTGGATGATGCACGGGAAAATTACCTTAAAGATGCACTAATAAACTTACCTCAAAACTCAAATGTTTGGAATAAGTTAAGACATCTCAACTTGATAAGATCAAACTCATCTACCCCATTGAACTACTTTGCGACTGATGAATTAAATGAACATTTTGCTAATATATTAAGGAAGCATCCTCCATGTGACAAAAGTTTTATTGACTCTCTACCTACTTCTCATAACAGGATTGTCGAATGTGTGTTCAATTGGTCCAGTGTTGATATTGTTGATGTCACCAAAGCTTTGCACCTAACTCTAAATAAATCGAGAGGGAAAAGTCCAGATGGTCTGAGTTTGAGCTGGTTGAGAGATCATCTACCGCAGATCTCCCAATTTCTAACAAATCTGTTTAACAAATCGTTGAGCTCTGGTATCTTTCCAAATACGTGGAAAACTGTCTTCATAGTTCCGTTAAATAAAACAACTCCTCCGAAGTCACTTACTGATACACGGCCCATCGCTAATTTGTCCCATCTAGCAAAAGTTTTTGAAAGATTGGTCGCAAATCAAGTTGTATATTACCTCGAAGAAAACAACCTATTCGACAAGTATCAGTCAGGTTTTCGTAAACACCATAGTACCCAGTCTGCACTCTTGAAGTTAACTGATGATATCAGACAAGCCATAGACAGAGATGAACTAACCTTACTGGTATTATTGACCTAACCAAAGCTTTCGATTACTTAGATTCAAAGGTAATTCTGATTGCTCTGTTTGAATTAGGTTTCTCCTTAGAAGTGATTGTATGGCTTCACTCCTATCTATCCGGCAGGCAGCAAGCAGTCATTGATAAACTTGGCATTCCTGCCAAACTATTGAATACTTCATCTGGTGTACCTCAGGGTTCCATTCTCGGTCCCATCTTATTCCTGCTGATCATGAATAGTGTAACGAGATCGTTAAAATATTGTAAACGTGGTCTATTCGCTGATGACACCTACATCTACCTTCATTTCAAGCTGTTTCAGTTATCTGAAGCACTATGGTTGGCCTCTGAAGACGCACAGGGTGTGGCAAATTGGGCAAAATCAAATGGGTTAGAACTGAACTTAAATAAAACCAAGGTTATGATATTGGGCTCAAACCATAAACTTAGAATGCTAAAAAACCTTGCTCTGCCCTCTGTGATGGTAGATGGAGTCGCTCTCCCGTATGTTGAGTCAACAAAGTGCCTTGGGTTGATTATCGCAGACAATCTATCTTGGAACAGTCATATATCACTAACACTTAGAAAAATTAATGCTTCTTTGCACAGCTTAAAACTTAGAAAAAATATTTTCTCGTCAAATATTCGGAAATTATTGGTTGCAGCAACTATTCTCCCACTCATTGACTATTGCATTGTAGTTTTAACTGATTCGTCCAGTGAAAACGATATCAAGCTCCAACGAGCAGTGAATAACTGCATTAGATTTATTTACAATCTTAAGAAAAATGAGCACATCACTCCATATCGTCGTACTCTTGGATGGCTATCAATAAAATCAAGAAGAGTGTATTATATGGCTTGTTATTTCTACAAATTATTAGAATCTGAAAAACCTATTTATCTACGTGAGCTATTCATCGATGATAATGATACAAGACATTCTGAAAGACTAGCTATTAAAAAGAATAATGTAAATTTTAAAATGCCATACTTTTCTACTGTGCTATACGAGCAATCATTTGTTGTGTCAATTATCCGTCTTTGGCAAGAGTTACCCTTAGATCTGATTAAATCAGGCAGTATTGAGATCTTAAAAAATAAGTTGTACGATTATCTACTAAATCTAGATTTTAATTGACGAAATTTGTAACGGTATATCGCTGAATTTCTCATTTTCTAATTATTGATTTTAGCTTTGTCTATATGATTGATTCAAATTTAAATTAATAGTATTGTTGTTGTTTGATCATTTTCAAATTTGTTCTACTGCTGTAAGATCATCTGTATGATTTCACTTTGCCATTTGGCCTATGCCTTGGCATGAAAATTTAATAAATAAAAAAAAAAAAAAAAAAAAAATTACTGAAAAAAATTACTCAAGTTAATACGTTCATCTTTATATAAGTCATTGGAAGTGACTGCTTACGTTTGCTCGTATCACGATATACTAACACGATATAGATACGACGTATCACGTAAATACTTATTTTTGAGCTAATTATTGAACATAATTGTGAATAAATATATAAAATGCTCATTCATGAATTATTTTGGATTCTAAATTTTCATACTTTAACATAAAACGGAACCCTTTTGAGCTTGAAAAGCTCAAAAAAAGGAAACAAAGGTATTTTCGAGCTCGAAGAGCTCGAAAATGTATTTATACTAATGTTTTCGAGCTCTTAAAGCGGGAAGTTCAGGGGCTGGCCTGCAGGGCCAACCGATACCCAGATTTTTTTTATTATTATTTTATTATTTCATAATAAATGAGCATTATGAGTCGTGCATTTTTGGATTTTACAAATTTTATTAATTATATTTAAAATATTGTATAATTTTGAATGAATTACTTTCATAAAAATAATAAACAATAAAAACCAAAAAATTTTTAAATATTAATTATGATTAAGTAACCTCAAAATCATATATAATTAGAGATAACTTTATTATATCATTGATCCACTATCTTGTAGACATCCGAAAAATGTTATCTTTCTGATACCTTCTCGAAAGATCTAAAAGATGTCAGTAGGTGGTGTATTAGATTTCTTTCTTATATCTTTATGTTATCTTTGAGATGAGTCTTAAAGTTATCAGATTCAAAAAATGTTGTCTTTATGAGATCTTTATAATAACTTTTTGCCGTCCAGGTAAGCTCTGGTCTTCAAAGTCTGTAATTGAAAGAGAAGAATAGAAAAAATTACAATGTAATTATAATTATGAGAAACATCATTGAAATTTTGATATATATTATTAATAATGTACTTATTAGAGTGACAAATTCTATTGTCTTCAAAAACTAATTTATATAGTCGTTTAAACTATTCCATAACACATGATTATTTGGTAAAACACGATATCAGTCTTTGAAAAAATAGCTGGAAATCATAATAACATTTTGTAAATAAAATACATAAATAATGGAAATTTGTAATATTTACGAATGTGTGAAAAAATGAAGTGGAAAAATTTATTACAAAAATGTAAAAATAACATGTAATATCTGAAAGTATAGTTTTAAATTTACGTACGTTAAACAGAAGATTTAATCCTGTTTCGAAAATTTTATAGAATCTAATAGATTCTCATGAATTTTCATAGAGATTTTATAAGAATGAATAAGTTTTATGAGAAGTGCTATCAATGAGTATAAAACCCTATATATACTGAATAAGGACTTCCATTTCCGGTGACATTGTATTTAGAGGTGTTAGTTATTGGTGCTTAGTTTTTTGTATATTTGGGGTAGTGGCAGATAGAGTTTAGTGGAGTGCCCAGGTTTGCATAGCAGGGAAGAGGTAAGAGGGGTACTGGAGTATAGAAAAAGGAAGGGTAGGGCAGTAGACAGAGGGATAATTAAGGGTTTAGTGCAGGTGTCAGAATGAAGGTTAAGGTAAAATTTGTTGGTAAGAGGGGTGGGAAGTGAGGAGAACAAAAGAGGTAGGAAGCGATAGGTATGAGTAGTGGTAAAGGTGCGTAACTGGAATCGGGGACTGGGTAGGTAAAGTGGCAGCAGTAGGTAAGGTAGATTTTGTTGGTGAGTAAGAGAGTATGCCAGATGATGAAGAAAGAAAACAGGCGGGAAATTTACATATTGAAGGATTTAATTTAGCAGAGCAGCTAGTGCAAGAGACCTAACGGAAGCAGTGTTAAGGGGAAAAAGAAAAGAGAGAGAATTAGAAGGAGAGGTAAAACTAGCAAAAGAGTTAGAGGAGAAAGAAGTTTTCAAGAGAAGTAAGAAGTTGATGAGGTATCCGGAAGACAAGGGGAAAATGGAAGGGATTTTGAGGAAATTAGAGAAGATAGATAGTAAGATAAAGGAGGAATGTGGAAGGGTGGTTGAAAGGGTGGACTGTTTGAGGGAAGAGGATAAAAGGAGAGGGCAGAATTGAAATAAATGTGGGAGGAGCTTCAATGAGATATGAATAAGAAGCTAGAAGCGTTGGGAAAAAGACTAGAAAAATTGGAGGCGGTAGGAATGGATAAGGAACAGGGTGCCAGATTCGGGGAAGGGGAGAAAGGCTTAGATAGAGAGACTGAAAAAAAATAGAGAGAGGCTAAGAGAAAGAATATTATTGTGAAAGGAGTGGGAATAGGAGTAGGGGAGGATTGGGGGAAAGAAATTGGAAGGATCTGGGAGAAAATAGGAGGGGTAAGAGACAACAAGAGCATAAAGAAAGTAGGAGCAATGAATAAGGAAGGGAAGGAGTGGGTTTAAATCGAGTCGCAAGGATTAAATAAGAAAAGGAAGTTGACGACAGTGAAGACAGTGAAGGAGAAAAGATGAAAGAGGAAAGAATCAGGATAGGGGATATGTAAAGGTGGTATAGTAGTGGGGCTGAAAGAGAGAAAGAAAAGAAGTATGCCAAATAGGAAAGTGTGATGGAGAGAGGTGGATGGGTGTTAATTCAGGAAAGGATTAAAGAAAGTGTAGTGGAGGTAATAGTTGAAATAACTGACTCGGACCACCTGCCAGTAGTGATTGAAGTCGAAGGTTAGGAAGATGAATGAAAGAATAAAAGGGGGAAGTTACGGGGAGTGCTAGGAAGAGGGGGTTCAACGAAAGAGGGCATGTAGAGGTTTGAAGAAGCGTTTAAAAATTTGAATAGTACAGAAGGAAATCTGGTCTGGGAATGGGGAATCCTAAAAAAGAAAGTAGGAAGAGTTGATAAGGAAACAGAGGTGAAGGTTAAAGGGAAGGGGAGGTCAGGGTGGTGGGATGAAGAGTGTAGAAGAGAAAAAAGGAATCTTACATAGGCTTAGGAAGAAGGAAATAGAAAGGTAGATCTGTCAGTGAAAAAAAAGTAAGGAGATTGACGCGGTGGATAGGTACAATTACTTAAGGCAAATGGAAATCAAAGTGGGCATGTAAGGGAAAGAGCCAGGAAAGAAGTAAAAATTCTGGGACAGGTATAGGGCATAGGGAAACGGAATTTCGGGAAAGACTGGTGTAGAAGACTATGGTTGTTTGATAAGTTAGTCTGTAGTTAACTATGAGGTGGAAATTTAGGGGTGAAAAAGAAGGGAATAAATGAATAAAATTCCGGTGAAATATCTAAGGTGGGTACTCGACACGTCAAGGAGGATAGCGGGGTATACGGTAAGGGAAAAACTGCAAAGGGATTTACTGAAAGGACGGGCAGGGATGAGGGCATAGGGTTCCAAGAAAAGAATAGAGAAAGGGAAAGAGGGAAGCTTGCGTGGCGATGTAGGATGGATATGTTGAAAAGGGGGCAGGGAAAGGTTTCGTTGGGTGAAAAGCAGAGAGGGAAAATTTCTTCGAGGCTAGGAGTGGGAGTTAAAAGAGGTAAAGGAGGTGGGAGGAAGGTCGGGTGAGAAGAGAACACTTATTGGGGTGGAGAAGAAAAAGCAAGAGGATGAGAGGTGGGGAAGGATAATAGAGTCACGCAGTTATAGAGATTACAAATTTTTAAAAGATAAAAGAGAGCCAGGATATCTTACAAAAAGGTCAAGTGAGGATAGGTGGAATAGGATAGTGAGATTCACACTAGGAGATGATTTAAGTGGAAGTAAATATTGGAAAAGTAGGGATAAAAGGTTATATGCCATATGTGATGAAAATGAGGAGAATTGGAAACATGTGTAGGAGGTATGCTGTGGGCTTGGGTTGGAAAGGAGTTGGCAGGAGATGAGGAATAAGATATTGGGGAGGAGAAACGAGGGAGAGCTGGTTGAAGATGATAGAAAGTATGAGAGGAGAGGTAGAAAAAGCATAGTGCGATAACAGTTAGGGATAAAGTGGTACAGCGGAAGCGGAGGTCTAGGAGTGAGTGTAATGGGTGGGCATGTATGTGAGTGTATAGAAGGCGAGTTTTTCTTTTACCGGCTAGGATTTTCTTTTTACCGACAAAAGAAGGTGCGGAATAGAATATATGGAAAAAATAATTATGTAATTTTTGTAGTAATGTTAAGGTATAGGTTAAAAGAGTGTTGTTTATAAGCGGCACGGAGGTCCACTGATGTACCCCTATTTTGTATGGACATCAACAAAGCTTGGTATTAACTAACATACTGCTATTAGAATCTATTGGATTTTTGAATCAGGGAATTCCAGCAGTCATTAAATTCCGTAATTGTTTTTCTAGCTCTGTTACGTTTTCACTGCACGATGTTGATGTTGAGCTCAGCTAGTTCCGTAGTATTTCTAGGTATTGGGTTCTCAACAGCAAATCACCTCACGGTGACCCGAAATAACTGGTGCCGTATTTAGATATAACAATAACTTTATTCACAATTGATAGTTATAGAATTTAGAAGTTGAAAGTATACACTTATTATACAAATGATATATGTTCAATAGTCAAACTTACAGAAGGTATGACAATAGACTTGATAGTTTAATAAGTTCTGATATCAAAGATCTGACGTAAGTATCTCTAAACTGAGAGTATAGAAATCTGTTCTAAACGTCTACGTGTAAAGGTCTGGCGTTAAGAGTCTAGCGTTAAGAGTCTGTGAGCGAGGGTTTTGTTATCCCTGGTTAAAAAAGAGAATTAAAGAGGATTAAAAATGAATCGAATCCTTTTCAATTCTCTTCAGAGAATTAAATAGAATTAAGGAGAATTCATATTTTGAAATTTTTAGTACTTTTAAATTCTCTTTAGAGAATTAAGGAGAATTCATATTTTGAAATTTTTAATACTTTTAAATTCTCTTCAGAGAATTAAATAGAATTAAGGAGAATTCATATTTTGAAATTTTTAATACTTTTAAATTCTTTTCAGAGAATTAAATAGAATTAAGAAGAATTCATATTTTGAAATTTTTAGTACTTTTAAATTCTCTTTAGAGAATTAAATAGAATTAAGGAGAATTCATATTTTGAAATTTTCAATACTTTTAAATTCTCTTCAGAGAATTAAATAGAATTAAGGAGAATTCATATTTTGAAATTTTTAGTACTTTTAAATTCTCTTTAGAGAATTAAATAGAATTAAGGAGAATTCATATTTTGAAATTTTTAGTACTTTTAAATTCTCTTTAGAGAATTAAATAGGATTAAGGAGAATTCATATTTTTAAATTTTTAATACTTTTAAATTCTCTTCAGAGAATCAAATAGAATTGAGGAGAATTCATATTTTGTAATTTTTAATACTTTTTAATTCTCTTCATATTAATCGAAAAGAATAAAGAACTATTCTCAAGAAAAATATAGAGAGCCCGAACTGGGATGGATATCCCGAATTGTCCATGGGGAAGACCACTGGTTATACCAAAAATAATATATTATCTATACCAGATATATATATATAGGACGTGGTGCAGGGTGTACTGCGCCACTACCAGTAGGTACTTCCCACTCTGCTACGCAAAGTTCACTTGGTAGCAGTAGAGTGAAGACTGACGATTAACGTCCGCTGCATTTGCTTTTAACACTTCTACTATAAGTGTCCATATCCAAGAAGCTCGCACGCTCTAGCGGTGAGCGCGGAACTAACTTTCGCTCACTTACTCTCTCCCGCCAGATTGTCGGTCGGCGAGCGTCTCACGATCACTCTTACATTTTTTTCCCGTTGCCTTTTTCTCTTTTAATTACTTTTTTTTTCCACAAATTTCTCCATAAAAAAAAATAAAATTTCACGTATAAAATTATTATTTCTTTTCTTTCCCAGAATAAAATTTTAATATATAAATAATTACTAATCATTATTATTTTGTTTTTTCAAAGTTTAAGGCCATTCTCAGACAGTGCCCCCCACTTCTTAAAAATTTTGAATGACTTTCAACTGTTATAAGCGTATCAAATTTTTAGCAATTAATTAAAAAAAAATTGAAGCATTAATTGAAAAAAGGACAACGTAGTTGTAATTTCGCCGATATAAAGATATAAAAAAAAAAATTATTTACACTTGATCAATTCGAAGTTAAACAAAATTCGTTGAATAAATTTTCGTGAAATCGTCCTGTCAATTTTATAATTAGAATTTTTTAATTTTGTTGGGTAAGTAATTTTTTCTAAATTCTATATCGCAACGAAATTACGACTACGTTGTCCTTTTTTCAATTAAAATTTTGATTTTTTTTTAATTGATTAATAAAATTTTAATACGGTTATGATAGTTGAAAGTCATTGCATATTTTTAAAAAGTGGGGGGCACTGTCTGAGAATGCCCTTAAAAGAAAAATAATTTTTTTTGTTATGGTTACAATTCTCTCGAATTCTCAGCGAGAACAGGAATTGCAACATGACTTTGAAATTATGAAAAACATAAGATGGAATATAACTTTTTCGAATCCTGGTTTATTCTCTCGAATTCTCGGGAAAAACAGAAATTGCAACATGACTTTAAAATTAAAAAAAATTAGATGGAATATAACTTTTTCGGATCCTGTTTTACTCTCTCGAATTCATGGGAAGAACAGAAATTGCAACATTATTTTAGAATTAAAAAGAATTAGTTAGAATGAAATTTTTCCGAATCCTCTTTTATTCTTTTGAATCCTCTGCGAGAACAGAAATTCAAAGTTATTTTAGAATTAAAAAGGATTAGTTAGAATTAAACTTTTTCCAATCCTCTTTTATTCTCTTGAATCCTCCACGGGAACAGAAATTAAAAATTATTGAAGAATTAAAAAGAATAAGTTAGGATTAAACTATTTTGAATCCTCTTTTATTCTCTTGAATCCTCCGCGAGAACAGAAATTCAAAGTTATTTTAGAATTAAGAAGAATTAGTTAGGATTAAGCTTTTTTGAATACTCTTTTACTCTCTTGATTCCTCCTCGGGAACAAAAATTTAATATTAATTAAGAATTAAAAAGGATTAGTTAGAATTAAACTTTTTCCAATTCTCTTTTATTCTCTTGAATCCTCCGCGAGAACAGAAATTGAAAGTTATTTTAGAATTAAAAAGAATTAATTAGGATTAAACTATTTTGAATCCTCTTTTATTCTCTTGAATCTTCCTCGGAAACAGAAATTTAGTATTAATTTAGAATTAAAAAGGATTAGTTAGAATTAAACTTTTTCCAATTCTCTTTTATTCTATTGAATCCTCCGCGAGAACAGAAATTGGAAGTTATTTTAGAATTAAAAAGAATTAGTGAGGATTTAACTTTTTTTAATCCTCTTTCATTCTCTCGAATCCTCCTCGGAAACAGAAATTTCATATTAATTTAGAATTAAAAAGGATTAGTTAGAATTAAACTATTATGAATCCTCTTTTATTCTCTTGAATCCTTCGTGAGGACAGAAATTCAAAGTTATTTTAGAATTAAAAAGAATTAGTTAGGATTAAACTTTTTTGAATCCTCTTTTATTCTCTTGAATCCTCTACGGGAACAGAATTTTAATATTATTTTAGAATTAAAAAGGATTAGTTAGAATTAAACTTTTTCCAATCCTCTTTTATTCTCTTGAATCCTCCACGGGAACAGAAATTAAATATTATTTTAGAATTAAAAAGAATTAGTGAGGATTTAACTTTTTTTAATCCTCTTTCATTCTCTCGAATCCTCCTCGGAAACAGAAATTTCATATTAATTTAGAATTAAAAAGGATTAGTTAGAATTAAACTTTTTAGAATCCTCTTTTATTCTCTTGAATCCTCCTCGGGAACAGAATTTTAATATTATTTTAGAATTAAAAAGAATTAGTTAGGATTAAACTATTATGAATTCTCTTCTATTCTCTTGAATCCTCCGCGAGGACAGAAATTCAAAGTTATTTTAGAATTAAAAAGAATTAGTTAGAATTAAACTTTTTCCAATCCTCTTTTATCCTATTGAATCCTCCGTGCGATCAGAAATTGCAATATTATTTTAGAATTAAAAAGGATAAGTTAGGATTAACAATATTTAATCCTTTTTTATTCTTTTTAATCCTAAAACGGTAATAATTTTTTTGCTAGATGAAGGAGAATTAAAAAGGATTCATTTTATGTTCGATCCGAATTCTCCGGAGAATTGAGAGTATTAAAGAGTATTAAGTAGTATTAAATATGTGTGCTTTTTTAATCCTTTTTAATTCACTTTTTTAATCAGGGATGTCCGACTCCGGAATCTTTTTCAAAATTCACGTTGAACGATCCTGAGGAATAGCTATTCCATTTCTTATAAGAGAAAACAGAATAGATTCAATTAAGCGGTACAAAAATCGTACCAGTTTTCTTTTTCTCATGTCTTTCATTCCCTTATTCTTTCCGGCTCCCCACTTGATTTTTCAGTGGTCTTCCTATGCGTGGCGACACCCACAATTAACATAGACTTAAATTAAGTTCCATCAACGGGACATCTCATACTTTGTAAGACGCTGCAAATTCCCCCTCCCCAGACTTGGACCCCATGGTTGCATCTCAAAAATTTTTCAAAAGAAAAATCACTCTACCGAGCACCGGCTTGCTTTTCGGTTTGTAGCTGAGATACCCCTCAGCAAAGAGTCAATTGCTAGGTACAGCAGTATCCTAAATCTCTCAAATTTTCAATAAAAAAAAAATAAAACCGATCATCATCGCTTTTATATCACAATCAAAGAATAAATATGGGGCATTCCATGCCAAATCACCGAGTTTTTTTTTCGACCCCTTTCGATTTGGCTAAAAATTTGATATTATTTTCTACCCTACCAATAACATTTTTCTGAATTTTTTCAGATTTTTTCACCCAACCCAAAAAAAGTTACGAATTTAAAAAAAAACGCTCATTTTTTTCAAATTGCTATAGCTTTGACACAAATTGACCTTTTGGCACTTTTTTTTTGTTTATTCTTGTTTTTAAATGTAGTTTTCAGAAAAAAATTCAAAAAAATTTTCAGAAGTAAAGAACAATAAAATATTTTAGTTTTTTCAAGAAAACCGTCATTTTTTCGAAGTTCGACACTTTTGATTTTCAATTTCTTTGTCTCAAAAAAAACTTCAACTAAAACCGTATTTAACCCCACTATTCCCATTTTGTGCCCACTTATTCTTCTAATTTTTTTTTTCGATTGAAAAAAAAAAGTTTTTTCAAATTTTGTTTATTTTCTTAAACTTTGCACTAAAACGATTTTGGTTGGCTTTTATAACCTCAAAAGTAAAAAAACATTAAACTAAAAAAAACATAAACTGTATTAATAAGAGTAAAATTATTTTTGTTAACTTCAAATATTTTTTTTAGGTAAAGTGTTCTCAATTTTTTTTTTTAGTTTTGTCTTTTTCCGCGAAATAGTTGCTTTAAAAACTTTTTTATTTAACGAATTTTCATTTAACAAATTTGAAATTATAATTAAATACTGACAAAGTCAGGATTCAAATTTAATGACATTTAAAAAGAAAAAATTATAATTACTTAAATCATTATCATTATTAATGTAATGTTCTTGGAATTTTATGGTAGCGCCACGCGATTGCTGGTGGTAAGACACAAAATCATTCGTAAAACTTAGTTTTTTTTTGATGAGAGAAATGTTGAAACTGACTTTGGTCAACATAGAAAAATTTTTAAATAGAAAAATTTTTTCATAGAATTGTTGTGTCATAGAGACATGCAAAATAGAGAAATATTAAGGAGAGTTGTATAGTTATGGAGAAATTCCATAATATAAATATGTTAACACCTAATTCTGTCATATTATAGTAAATTTTGTAGAGACTTAATTTTCATAGAGATATATAATATAGAGATATTTTGGACATGAATTATTTTCGCATATATTTATACTTAATAGAATAAGTTTACATAGAGATAATTTTACATAGAATTATTTTGCAACATAAATATATTTAGTATTGATATTTTCGCATAGAAATCTATTTAAGAGAGTTGTATGTTGGTAGAGTACACTCGTTGTCATTAATGCCTGGCCCCCTGCATGGCTAAGATTCTATAGCCTGGGGGACCAGGCATTAATGACAACGAGTGTACTAATAGTAGAGAAGTGCAAGGCACGCTTTTAACCGGGTACGGTATGAATACCCGCCGCTGATTGTACCAGTGACCGTATATTTATTTATTTTATTTATTTAGAAGGTGATAGGTGTCGCTAGCGTCATGTAAACTACTTGCTTTTTTGCTCTGTTATAAAGTTATATTAAAATTAGTTCGTCGCTAGCAACAATTGTTATTAGTTTCAAATTGTTAAGATTTAAAGTTTGCGGTTATGTTGAAATAATTGGTTACAGTTAATATTCAGTAAATTGGGTATAATAAATAAATTCAAGTGATCCACGTGTCATTATTTGTCATAGACTACATAAACACTATAAGGAATAGCCAGTCTTCAGGCTTGTTGATAGTCGAAGTTGCGCATGCGCACTAATATTATAGTCACGAACAAAAAGTATTAACTAGAGTGTTTACCACCGGCGCTAAAATTTAAAATTTTAATTAAAATCATCATGACCAAACCTAAGTGTGCCCTCTGCTACAATGAAATTGCAAGAAGCATTGAGTGTGTTACAGCTAAAGCCAAATGCAGTCACTCTTTTCATGCAGACTGTGTAACTACAAAATGTTCGCTGGACTCGATGTCATCGGCAGCAATGCTCGTGGCTAGAAAATGTCCTTCATGTGATTTTGAAAATAGTGTGTCAAACATGTTAGAAAAAATTGATAGAAGACTCTCTGGTATGGATGAAATAAAAAACATGTTAGAAAATTTGGCATGTGATGTTAAATCACTTCAAGAAGAAAATAATAAAATTCGCTCGGATCTAACTAAGTACAAAGATGATCATAAAAAAACTGCTACTGATGTGGTCTCGGTGAAGAAAAGTATTAATAAAATTGAATCGGAGGTATCATCTCATGGTTCTCGTCTGAAGGTAGTGGAAGACAAAATTTCGGCTGGGATCTCATCTGCAAACTCATCAGTTGATCGTTCTTTAATTTTGCGCATGGAGTGTCAAAGTGTTGCTAACCAGATTGTTGTTACAGGTATACCTGAAAATGATAATAGGACTAGATCAAAAGAGCTCCTTGCTAATGTTATTCCTGCACTAGCAGAGGCTTTAAATGTTAATGTCAAGTTAGATCTCGTGCGATATTAGTTGAGCTTACATCATCCTCGAAGTGCTGCCAAATAATTGGAAAAAGAAAGAATATAAATCTTGTAGCAACTCAAATTGATTCTAATTTGCCTGATTGTAAAGTAAACGTTAATCACCGTTTACCTCGTGAACTATATAAGCTACGAGACGAAGTTAAAAAGAATTTTCCGGATATTGAAAACAAATATATTTGGATGAGTAACGGTGCTGTATTTATAAGGAAAGACTCAACATCTAAACCACATAAAATATCACCCAATACTAATTTAGCGTCGATTAATTTATAACTCACTTCAGATGTCAACTCTACCAATACTTCTGCAACGATATCAAATCTACTGACTCAGAAAGTACAAGATTCAATTTCGCCAGAGCCAATAATAAATATTTGCCACCTCAATACGCAATCAATATCATCAAATATTGATGAATTTAGAGATTTTTTCAAAAGCAATCCTTATAGTATAATAGCTGTACTTGAGTCGTGGCTGACCCAGTGAACACATGACCTTATTTTGACGTCATACGTAGGTCATAGCAATGTCACGACATCTGATGTAAATTTGATGTCAATCTGACGTTCTACATGACTTTAATATGATGTAAAGCTTGTGACATCATATTGATGTAAGCATGACTCTTGTACGATGTCATTGTTATGACTTATGTATTACGTACGTTTGACATAGAATCTACATCACATTGTTATGTAGTAATAAAGTCATTATCCGTTTATCATAATGACGTAATTTTAAAATCATGCATTTATGTCAGTAGCAAAGTCACGGTTATACGTAATATGGATGTCACTCTTAAATCATATCTTTACATCAGTGACAGGTCAGTATTTTACGCAATGCTGATGCAATTTCCGAGTCATAGTTTTTTATCATCTATTTATTGAAATAAAACAATCATAGAATGAATTTTCAAATATGTGTAAATGTGTAAAAATAACAACTAAACGTCGAACATTTTTGGGGTCAAAGTAATCGATAAACTCGATAATAGATCATTCAGACGTTTTAGATTAAAACATTAGCGTGAGCATAAAAAAATTAACTTTTTTTTTTTAAATGATATATCGAAAATATCATTTAGGATGACAAAGAAAATGTAACGACCGTTTGAACTCTTTTGCTATTATGATTTTAAAGTTTAGTATCACAATTTTTCAATCGATTGAATTTCATACGATTTTGTGAAATTATTTCATGTTTCGCAAAATTTTATATAAGATTTTTTAAATTTCACATCACAACAAAAAATTAAAAAATTTGATGAAACTTAATGAAATTTTATATAATTATCATCAAGGTCGACAAATATTGCTTCTATAAAATTTCATATAAGTTCATGGAGTTTTTAAAATTTTGTAAAAATCCATCACGATAACTTATTAACTCTGTCTTTTCCGGCATTTCACTCTAAATACATCAATTAAGCACGAGATTTGAACTCTCGTGATGTGGACCAGTGAGCAACGTTCAGGACTACCAGCCAAGAGTAGCCGTGTTCGAACCCAGCTGACGCCCAGGATTTTTTCATCATTTAACGTTATCTAATCTTGTTTCAGAATTCACAATGCGTTCGCGCGGTAATAATCAAATCAAAAATTCGGTATTTCATTTTATTTTTTTCTTTTTCAAAATATTTTTTCCGAATTGATAATTTTGACATCACCCACATGTCATATTGACGTCATAGAAGGTCACACAGACATCACATTTACATCATGCATACGTCATTAGTTTTACATCATAATCTTACGTAAAAAAGTGGGAAATAATGAGTCACACCTGACTCATTCGTGACTTATATCTTACGTAAATGATGACATAGCGTAACGTCACTCTGACGTCAAATTTACGTCAATGTGTTTACTGGGGAATGAGTCTATTTCAGATGCTCAAATTGCGATGCCATCGTATTCTATTCTGAGGGTTGATCGTCGTAGAAGAACTGGAGGTGGAGTAATGTTATATGTACGAGATGGTCTCTGTGTGCGTCAACTAGCGTCATTATCAGCCTTGCCAAATGAAGGAGTGCCAGAATTTTTAATAGCAGAAGTCTGGAGTCAAAATCAGTCAAAAATTCTGATTGCTGTTGTGTATAAACCACCTAGAGCAGGCTATTTAGAACTTTTTCAAGAAAAATTAGCAAGTTTTATTAAACATTAATGATTTACTTGTGTACTTGGTGATTTCAATACGAATCTCCAGATTATTAATAGTGAATCTACTGATTTAATCGAAATGTTTTTGTCACAGGGATTAAGAATTGTTCCATTAGAGCCTACCCACCGTACCAGAACTTCGAGTACTACAATTGATGTGTGTGCAGTAAGTAATTTATCCACGTTAACGGCTTGGGGTCAATCAAAGCAGCCATTTCTATCGGGACATGACATGATATACATTTCAGTAAAATTCAATAGGCTACGAAGTATTCAAAATACTTTCTCATATAGGCCATTAAAGAAGATAATAATGGAAGATGCTTTCAATTTTTGGTCTCTTCATGATAATGGCACGTATAATATGCAACCAAATTTAGATTGTAAGCTGAATGTATTTAATTCTCTTCTTGAAGACCTTTTAAATGAAGTCGCACCGATAAAAACAATTAAAATAAATCCAGTAAAAGCGCCGTGGATAGATAGCAACTTACGAGCTCTAAAAAGGGAACGAGATTCTTGTTATCGTGCTTCTCGATAATATGGCTCAAACGCACTGTTTGAAAAATATGTCTACTTGAGAAGAAAATTTAAACGTAAGTTGTCAGCTGCAAAGAATAAATATTTACAAAATAAATTTGAAATGGCACGCAATACGAGAGTGTTCTGGAAAGAAATAGATAATTTAGGACTAACAAATAAGGGATCTCAAATCCGTCATGTACCATTAATTTCGCCAATGGATCTGAATAAATACTTTGCATCAGTTTCGTCGAAAAACAAACTACCTAACTTTAAAGATTGTGTTTTTGGTGAATATGGCAGTTCAGGTGATGTGCAGTTTACTTTAAGTGAGGTTACTTTATATAGTATAAAAAAAGCCATTTCGCGAGTTACCACTCGTGCAAGTGGCATTGACGGCTTTTCAATTGAAGTATATAAGGTACTTCAAGATATCTTACTCCCATATATTTTAGATATTTGTTATAATTCGATAATTGATTGCACATACCTTGCGTTATGGAAATTTACTTTAGTTAAACCATTACCAAAAGTGCGACATCCGTCTTCACCATCTGAATATCGCCCAATATCAATTTTATGTGCATTATCAAAAGTGCTAGAAAGACTTATACATGATCAAATTATAAAATACTTAAATGATAATGACTTATTAGATAAAAGACAAACAGGTTTTAGGGAGCATATGGGAACTCAAGCTGCTGTCCTGAGGTTTTCGGATGACATACTTTTTTCTTTTGATAATAAAGAAATCACTGTAGCTGTCTACTTTGATTTAACAAAAGCCTTTGATACTGTTGATTATATTTTACTATTACAAAAGCTGCACAAGCTTGGTTTTTCAACTAAGACTTTGATGTGGCTTCATTCATATCTTAGAGGTCGATTACAGGCAGTATATTCAGATGACAAGCGCTCAGATTGGGTCAGTATAAATTCCGGAGTTCCTCGGGGCAGCATACTGGGCCCTTTGCTCTTTTCAGTGTTTATAAATAATCTGGGAGAAAGTATGAAACATTGTTCATATTTATTGTATGCAGATGACTTAGTAATATATATAAGTTCCAAGCTAGTGAATATTGTAGATTGTATAAAACGGCTGAATGAAGATATTGAGTGCATATTGAATTGGTGTAATCAAAATAATCTAAGATTAAATAAGTCCAAGACTAAGGCTATGTTTTTCGGAAGTCGTGTTAATATTTCTAGAATCAATGAACTCATTGAGAATAAAGAAATTCAGATTGTTGTTAATAATACGTTGATTGACATAGTCTCTTCATATAAATACTTGGGTATTACATTTGATAGTACAATGTCTTGGAATCAACATATATCTAGCATTAAAAAGCGCTCTGCATTTGCATTACATAAAATAAGAATGAATGATACAAATTTAAGCTTGCAATTAAAGCGTCAACTTGTTATAAGTCTTGTATTTCCTATTTTTGATTATTGTGCATGTTTATTTACATATTTAAAAGCAGAACTAGGTAATTCTCTAATTATATCGCTAAACATTTGTGTGAGATTTGTTTTACGGATACGGCGAGATGTTCATATTTCAAGACATAGAAGGCATTTAGGATGGTTACGACCAGACAGTCGAAGAACGCAATTAATATTGTGCGAGTTTTATAAAATTTTACGTCTTATGAGACCTAGTTTGTTTTGTGCAGACTTAAAATTAAGGCCTAATATTGCATCGCGACGAAACCCAAACAGAACGGATACATTGCATGTTCCATTTGCACGCACAAATGCATATTTTAATTCTTTTATTGTAACTGGATGTAGACTTTGGAATGCGTTGCCACCAAGTATAACATTATCAGAAACTTTAGTTGAATTTAGAGAAAAATGTTATTTATATTTGTTAGAAAGAGAGGAAAATGGGTTAGATGTATTGAGTGATCTGAACTAATTAGAGTTGATGTCTGTGAGATTAAAACTAATCATAATTATAATTATATTATAAGTTAATTATTGTTTCAAAATAACCATTATTATAATCTTAACTTTTATAAACTATATATAACGTAATAATTGTAATGATTTATGGTCATATGGAGCAGCAGCTTCCTGATCGATAATTTAAATAAATAAATAAATACATAAAATAAATATTAAGTTCTCAAAAATTAAAGAGTATAATTCAATGAAAGAACAATTGGAAGAACGTTTCAAAAGTGCTAAACCGATACCAACAACACAAAAAATTCATCAAATCACACCGTTATTGAATTCTGTTATGGAGGTAAAGTCCTTTTCTTCATCACAAAAGTCCAAACAACACTGTGTGATCAAGAAACCGAGGAAACAATCGCTGAATCAACGCAAATAATTAGAATATTGAGATTGTATAAATTATAAAACACTATACTTAAATAAAATAATTTTACTTTTATTAATACAGTTTATGTAGTTTTTAGTTTAATTTTTTTTTACTTTTGAGGTTATAAAAGCCAACCAAAATCGTTTTAGTGCAAAGTTTAAGAAAATAAGCAAAATTTGAAAAAACTTTTTTTTTTCAATCGAAAAAAAAAATTAGAAGAATAAGTGGGCACAAAATGGGAATAGTGGGGTTAAATACGGTTTTAGTTGAAGTTTTTTTTGAGACAAAGAAATTGAAAATCAAAAGTGTCGAACTTCGAAAAAATGACGGTTTTCTTGAAAAAACTAAAATATTTTATTGTTCTTTACTTCTGAAAATTTTTTTGAATTTTTTTCTACAAACTACATTTAAAAACAAGAATAAACAAAAAAAAAGTGCCAAAAGGTCAATTTGTGTCAAAGTTATAGCAATTTAAAAAAAAGAGCGTTTTTTTTTTAAATTCGTAACTTTTCTTGGGTTGAGTTGTCACGATTGGAGATCGTGATGGGCGTAGGTACGAATTTTCGTATAAACGTATTGAATAAAAGGGTACTTACATTGATCAAGGTCCAGTTCGTATGCCCGGCTACCGTTAACTAAATGCTCAGTTTATTCTATTTATATTCAAATCGCGCCTACACAATATTGTTGAAGACAATATTGATAAGACCCAAAGCGATTTCCAATCTATGAGTGTGACTTATTTAATTTCACAATCAAACGTCGAGCGGTAAACGTAAGATTGTGTACCCCCTACTGTTAACTATCTGTCTGAGCGGCTAAACAGGTAGAAAATAAGGGATAAAGGAAGGTGGGCTGCCGAAAAGCCTCGAGAAGCTAGTATCTTATTGCTAAAGTAAAATTGTCTGAGAAATAATGTTTTAAATGTTTATGTTTACGAGTAATTATTTATTTAGGATCAAATATACTCAAAATACAAAAGGGTTACAAATATTTAAAATAGTCAATGTAAAATAAAATGTGTCATGCATATGTTTTATAATCAGGTTCAAAATATATAAAATAATAAAAGTCTCAAATAATGATTATAATGGTTAAAACTTACCCTAAACAGGTTTAGGTGAGGTGTCAAAACTATCAGCAGTAACACAGGACACTTATACACACGCGCTCTCGCGGCTAATTAATATGATTTTAATTGATCGATTTATTCAGTTTGTTTTAATTATTTATGCGTTTCAAAATCTTCGTAGTTTATGTAAAATATAAATTGATAATAAGTCTTCGCGTTTTTCGCGGTAAAATAAAATGTAAATTTGTTTGTAAAAACTTCGCGTATTTTCACGGTAAAATATAATTCTTTTAAATCTTCGCGTATTTTCGCGGTAAAATATTCTTTGATTCTTCACGTTTTGTGGTACAATTCAATATTAAAATAAAATAAGATGAAGATAATCAGCGCTACCGGTGCTTCCGATTGATATTAAATCACGACTTACGACGATCAAGGTCCGGTTCGTATGCCCAGCTACCGTCAACCGAATGGTGAATTTAATAACACGCCAATTATTCTCCTGAGACTAGTAGAAAATGATATACCGATTATTCGAGTGCTTACGTCGATCAAGGTCCGGTTCGTATGCCCAGCTACCGTTAACCGAATGCTCAATCGGGACATCAATCCTCTAGCCACGAACACTGTCAAGTGTCCGGAGTTCAGTATGGTTCAGAGTTTGAATCCCAAAAGAACTGATGAGCTAAAGTCCATGGTCTTTTTATATGGTCTTCACCTATGAAAAGTGGTGGTAACTTGTTTCCCATACGAAAAGACCCGGACCCACTCGAAAGTTCTAGGCCCATGCACACGTGTGATCCCTGGGAAATAGATTTTGACTATTAAGTAGGCCGATAACCTGGCGCCACTCTGCCGCCGAGGAAACCATAAATTTTGGTAGTTTCCATCAGCTTTCTCTAATTTCCAAGAATCACATGCAGGTGCACATGAGTTAGGTGGTCTATAGTTTTAAGAAGAAAATCAAAGAAAGATTACCGCTCCTATGCTTAGATTCTTAAATGGGAACGGATACATAAATTTTAAAAGTACGTTAAGTAAAAATGATGAAATTCAAAGGAAAAAGAAATCGATAATACACGTGGTCCATTAGTACAACACGACCTAATTGTAAAGCGTTGACAACGCTCAGGTAGGTATATTTGTCCGGTACGACTGCTGGCGTCAGTAAGTCGGACGTCATAAAAAAAGTCTAAGTGCAAGAGATCTTAGTGTGTACTTATTTGGGAAGAAAAATAATAAAATTTTTGAATGTAGCAGCCGTGACAGGGTAAAAAAATCTAAAAAAATTCAGAAAAATGTTATTGGTAGGGTAGAAAATAATACCAAATTTTTAGCCAAATCGAAAGGGGTCCAAAAAAAAACTCGGTGATTTGGCTTGGAATGCCCCATATATACATCTATATATTTAAAAAATCATATAAGGAAAAAAATAAAGAAATTATCATTGCTAAAAAATTATAGCGCAAACGCAAATTAATACATCGGTAAAAGTGAATAAAAATTAGCATCGCGAAAGAAAATTAAAGTTGATAAAAGTTAACAGTGTTATTGGTTGTGAGTGAGTAGCTCCGAGTTCAATTATAATTTTGAGTGTAATTATATCGAGTTTACTACTATTATAAAAATAAAAAATAAAACAATACACGTGTAAAATTAAAAATATCATCCTTTAAAAGAGTATAAACTCTATTCCCTATAAGGAAAATTAAAGGAGCATTATTCTCATAAAACATAAAATTAAAAATATAGAAAACCGAAAATCTCAGTGTATATTAAAAGTGTAGTAAATATTCAAAAATAAAGATACGATCCTTTAAAGAGTATCATCTCTATTTTCTATCAAGAAACATGAAGGCATTTTATCTTTACTAAAGATTAAAATTTTAAAAGTAAAATAAAAAGAAAAACCAAAGTGAAAACAAATTTTTGTGTTTGATTAATTAAAATAAGTTAGTTAGTATTAACATCCTACCCTCACACGAAGACCGGATTGTACGAGAGAGAGAGAGAGCAGCCAATTCAAGGGTCTAACAGCTGGAGATCACATTCAAGGGTCCAGAGATTTTCCGCGAAGGAATATCCTAGCAAAAAGTAAGAAATTCATAAGTGGCTATTTTATCTTTCTCGACTAAATAATCAAATTTCAATCAGCTTCAAATTTAAGCGGAAAAAAAGAAGCTATAATTTTACAATCGTATTTATCAATAAACATTTAGTATATTCATATATTTAGAAAGATACCTCTGTTTAAATATAAACTAGAATTAAAAGAAAGTCCACATCGAAACGTATCCCTAAACAAATAATTACGGCTTGAACTAAACATTTGAGCCGAAAATTGCATTGGTTAGTCCGAGCGCCTAATCCACACAAACCAAATGTTAAATAATTAATAGTCGGACATAACTGTTTTTATAAGGTATTCTAATCACCAAAAATAGTGGGATTGAGAGTTATTAAGCAGGGTTAAATTGTTCATCAGAGTTCACACTCATTGGTCATTGAACTCGTCATTGCTTATCAGCGCGAGGCGATTGGGCATGAGACCCATGTGTCGAGCGCGAGAAGGGATTTAATCCTCGGCTGATGTAAATTTCTGAAAAAAGTTATTTATTTTAAAATCAAACTCTATTTTCATATCATCTGCGTTTGTTACAAATTATTACTAATAGTTTATACAGCTGTGTTTTAAAATGATTAAATTATCTCTAGTTGAATATACTTGAAGATTGAAATGAAAAATGTTCTTATACGTGGGATTAAGTACATCCGGTGATCGTTTATTATTTGATTATTGATTTGGAAAATACACGTATGTTGAAGATATTCTTATGTTATACAATTCAAATGATGGATTAATTCTTATGATATATAATATTCTTACGTTATTATAATTATCTACTTAAGGTACTCTAATTGTTGGTAATTAGGGGGCCTTATTTTGGGAATAGACTATAAGTCGGTAAAATAATCTAGTGAACTGAGAACGGGCCCTGCTTGACAGCCAGGATATAACAGCTCATCATACAGCTGTGAATTTTTTTTTTAAATCCACCAATTTAGCACTGTCGTCATCGTTAGTCCAATTTTGTATTTTTACTTTTTTTAGCATCTAAATTTCTTTGATCGCTAATGAAAAATTACTCATGTTGGTCAAAAGGCTTGCCTTCATGTTTTTAATGATGATTTATGAGGATCATTCCAGACGCATTGTTTATCCATATAGGAGATCACTGACAAACTCTCTAAATCAATTCTGTTAGAATAATAATTGAATGTAATCAGTTCATTATTGAAATAATAAAATAACTAGTATAGTTTATGTAACTAATATAATAGTATACATAATCGATTAATATATTGAGACAATGTGTAACGGGGCAGCAGTAAGACGTGAGAGTTGTGGCTCTCTCGCTCCATTTGTTTTCCCTCTCTCTCTTTTACTCTGAGCGTCAAGTGCAGTCATCTCGACTTTGCAGTAGGAAAGTTTAGGGGGTGATTCCGCGAAGCATGGGACCGCAAATTCGTTCCTGCGCATAATTAAGTGGGGTCAATGGAGATTGGTGGCCCAGAGGACTGACCCGAGACGGACTGACCCGAGTTTAGGGATCGAAAGATAGTTGACGTCTCAAATTCGCTCTGATAAATTTCTTATTAGAATTTTCTTCGATACTTTTAACCTAAACTTATTAAATCTATTATACGAAGTGCTTATCTCTCAAATTTAATATATATATAAAACCAAAATTTGCGACTCATTCGCCTGGTTACGAAACCAGTTTTATACCAAGTGAGTGTAGCGTGGTTTCGTTGTGCAAAGACTACCCAGCGCTGATCCAGGGAGTTCCGAGGCATCGACCAGGTATCAACATCACCAAGTCCAAGACCGGCGATAAACCGAAGACCTGTGCCACCAGTAAGTCAACCTACGCCAATATAAATTCTTGGCAAATTTATTTATTTTAATCTCTCTGTTCAACGCGGCACTATAATAAGTTCTTCGTAAATGTTTAATTTACTTGATATCCGATAGTTTTCCGAGCTGTATAACAATTTATTAATTATCGCTGGACGTATTCTTTTAACTTATAAAATTTCGGATGAATTTCGTAGAAAAAAAATAAGAGGAATCTTCTTTGTCCATTTGGGATCTTGGTTAAATAAAAGATTGTAAATTGTAATAAATTTTTGATACTATTTACTTATCACCAGCGTCCTGTAGTATTTGAGCCACGTGTCCGGTACGGAACGAGACGACCCGCTCCTGAGAATCCTCGATATCAGAACCAGTAACAAAAAAAAATCATTTACCAAATACTACGCAATTTTACTTAGTTAAAGTTCATATATCTTTTTAAATATTGATTTTAGAGATTTGACTTATGAAAACTTTTTTGTAGAAGACTCAATTTACTACAAAAAATGTCATGTACTTTTTTTCCCAAAAGTCAACCGTTTACAAGTTAACAACAAAAAACCACTAATTTCGTAGGAAATTAGACTTTCAAGGCTTCCACGAGGGCTGTAGTTGAAGGTACTGCTAAACACATACATGCTTTTTCAAAAAGCATACAGTTCTCTTCCAAGAAAACTTTGAACCAATAAGATACGTGAATATGGGGCTGAGTTTTATTCGATAAAAAGAAAAGAATCAAAATTTACATGCTTTTAGCATGGGAAAACTTCAACGACGTTGTTCCAGATCTTAAAATTGTTATTAAGAGCTCAAAATTTCACTGAATTTTTATTTTTACATGTACAACAAGATTTTTGATGGGGAACGAAAAAAAAAAAAATTTTCGTTTCAAACGGAGCACCCTAATAGACATACAGATTTTTTGAATAAATTGGAGCTGACTATGACAATTACTTATAAATAGGATGTTGAAATGCGAAAAAAATAAGAATTTTTTTTTATATTACTAACTATCAGCATACTGATGATCATATTTTGCTTTTTCAAAAGTGAATATATTCTTTCAATCTTACGTAGCACAACTAAACTTCACTGTCACTGTCAGTTGCATAGCCTAGTCGTGAAAGCGTCGGTCTCTCGAGCTATGTACGGTCACACCTGGCCACTTTACATACATGGCCATACACGGCCATGTATGATCATATATGGGCATATCTGGTTATATATGGCCATGTCTGGCCAATTTCCATGCATGGCCATATATGGAGCATTCATATATGGCCATGTATGATTCATTTTTCACGTGAAGGGTCAGCTATTATACTTTTTACTAAAATCTAGTTATTAATAATAATAAAAAAAATGTACGGTGAACGTGATAATAGCCTTGGATTTTTGTAGCCAGTATATTTAACCTAATGTAAGTATTTATGAATAAAAGTTCAATTTCTTTTCATTTGTATTTGTATTGAATAAAGTGTTATAATTTTTAGTGAGTAAGCACCTACACCTCTACCAGATTCCATTCTGATTATTCACACTTCATAACTTTTTACGATTAGTTTTTCACGGGGCATTAACTTTAAAAAAATAATATGCCATATATTAATAGTGTTTAACAAAATATTTCATCTCCTTGATAAAAAGAAACAATTGAAAATGATTAGAAAAAAAAATTTTTAATACTTTTTAATGCTTTGGAATACTTTTGAATCGTCCTTCTTATGGTCTTTTAACATTGCAAATCGTTTCGAATCGGTTCTTTTAATCAGGGCCAATGATTTATAAATAAGCAAGTAAAAGATCTGGTAAGAATAAAGACAATGTACATTAAAAATATGAATTATATATTTTTTTACAATATATACTGGAAGCAATGAATATTTGCATACATTTTCAATGTGATCTTGCGATTTCTGAGAAAAACTCTAATATATTTTGAATTGTGAATTCGAGAGTTATCAGGCTATCAGGATAACACCGTTGAATCAGTTCTTCAATGTAAATATATTGAGCTATAAATTCACCTTGCATTTCACGCCAAACTACCTGTGAAATTCAAACCATGTAAATTGAAAAATTTGATTGAAACTTAATTATATATTACATATCTTACTTGTAATAAGTTTTCTTCTTCACATAAGTGCTTTTCAACTTTACGATACAAATTTTCTAACCCTTTTTTAACTTCTCGAGCTGGATATTCTTTGACCACACGACGTAATTCTTGTTTACTAAATGCCATTTGATAGCTTATTTCAGATTCTTTAACTCCAGCACCAACTTTTGCTTGAACACCTTCAAAAAACAACTGTTAAAAGATAATTAATATATTTGTGAAACATGTTTACAATCTAAATCGTAACATACTTCTGTTACGTTCTGGCTTTAATTATACACTAATGCAAAAAATTAAAAGAGCAAAAAATTTTATAAATTTTTTAGTGATTTTTGGAAGGCTGTAACTTGGTGAAAAATAATCGTATCGAGATTTTAAAAAAAGCATTTTATAGCTTAAAATCTCTAGTTTTGGTGCATTTTTTCCAAAAATTTTTAAAAGCTCCGGTTATTGCGCAAACATGAGAAATACCGCGAGACAAAAAATTTCTAAATTTTTTTTTTTTTTCCAAAGAGCCCACGGACGGCGGAAAAATTCTTTTAACTAAACGAATGCATAGCTCGTTTAGCAAATTTAATCAGCTTCAATTTAGTTTTTTCTTTAACCTCGTAAGACAATTTGTCGCAGAGATATCAGTCTTCAAACAGAAAATGCTCCTTTTGGCTTTGATCATCGATATTTCAGGTACCAATGATCGCACAGAAAGTCAGAGGGCGGCGTTGAAAACTTGAATAAATTCCCTACAAGACCCTGTCATCATTTTTTGGAAAAAAAAATTTTTTTTATTTTTAACATCCATTAGAAGTAAGTACAAAAAAATGACTTTTTTTGGTTTTTTAGTAAATCGACCGGTACTCTGCAAATATCGATAAGAAAAATAATGTTGCCAGGGACTTTTTTAGCTTAATGTACCCCCAAGAACCCTCTAAATTTTTAAATTGATCTATCGAACCGTTTTTTGGGAATCATCGATCAAAGTTTTGCTAAACAATAAAAGGAATAAAATTTGTTCCTTTAATTGTGTAATCATAATCAAAATGAAAAAATTTTTTTTTTTTGGACTTTTCTCAAATTTTTGCGTTGGTGACTCAGCAAATGCAAAGAAATGACAAAAAAAATAAAAAAATTCCAAAAAATGTCAAAAAAATCGCAGAAAAAAATTGAAACGTTTTTTTTGTGTTCTAAATTTTTTTTTTCGACATTTTTTGGAATTTTTTTATTTTTTTTGTCATTTCTTTGCATTTGCTGAGTCACCAACGCAAAAATTTGAGAAAAGTCCAAAAAAAAAAAATTTTTTCATTTTGATTATGATTACACAATTAAAGGAACAAATTTTATTCCTTTTATTGTTTAGCAAAACTTTGATCGATGATTCCCAAAAAACGGTTCGATAGATCAATTTAAAAATTTAGAGGGTTCTTGGGGGTACATTAAGCTAAAAAAGTCCCTGGCAACATTATTTTTCTTATCGATATTTGCAGAGTACCGGTCGATTTACTAAAAAACCAAAAAAAGTCATTTTTTTGTACTTACTTCCAATGGATGTTAAAAAAAAAAAAATTTTTTTTCCAAAAAATGATGACAGGGTCTTGTAGGGAATTTATTCAAGTTTTCAACGTCGCCCTCCAACTTTCTGTGCGATCATTGGTACCTGAAATATCGATGATCAAAGCCAAAAGGAGCATTTTCTGTTTGAAGACTGATATCTCTGCGGCAAATTGTCCTACGAGGTTAAAAAAAAAAACTAAATTGAAGCTGATTAAATTTGCCAAACGAGCTATGCATTCGTTTTATAACAGGGTAAAATAGATTCCAATGACTATTTATTAAGATCTAAATTTTGATTTGTCCACGGTCGATAACGGGTCCTAATTATAACCTGGTTTTTTAAATTGAGTGATTCGACATGTCACCGGGTGTCGCTAATCAGTGAGACCCGAACATCTGTCCCTCTCTTTAGCTAATTAATTTAGTAGGGATGAGTTTTCTGGGGGTGAATCAAAGAGACCTGAATCGAAGAGTTATAAGGGAGTGCAGTGCCAAAAATCGAGAGAGTCAATCGGACGACCGAAGGCGATGGATGCCTAAGTGAAAGTTAGTGAACGACTAGAGTGATTGGACGCATCATCTACACCATTCTATACGAGGCAAGACGAGAACCTCAATAATCTGGAGCAAGAACAACCCGGACAATCGAGAACCAGATGAGCAGATTTACCTGTAAGGAAAACTGGACGACAGTTGGAGAAATAGCCGGACAGCAGCTACAAGTCTCATCTGGTTGCTGCTGCAAAATTCATCAAGGTAAAATTATAATTAATTAAGGCCGGAATTTATATTCCAATGGCAGAATTAATTATAATTAATTTAATTAATATCTTTCCGTTGGTTCTCGCGTATATAAATTGGAAGTTGTAGGCCGTTGGCCATTACAACCACGCGTCTCGTGCTTTTCAAAAGTTGTCGCGCCGCTCTTATTCGCTATATTGTGTCTATAACTCTGAATTATTTTATTCGAGGCCTTTGGCTGGGATAAAATAATTTTCCCGCGTAAATAACTAATGAAATAAATTAATCGATAACGTCAATCAATTAATTGAGGCCGGAATTTATTCCAGTGGCTGAATTAATTCATAAATAAACTTTAATTTACTCGAATCCGTCAGTAAAATTCAGGACCCGAGTGACGTCAACTCAATGGCCGAATTTCTAGTCAATTCATAACGTAATTCTAGTCGCAATTTAATTATAAATTAATTTTAAGTTAATTAATTAAAATATCTAAATAAAATGAAGTCATAAAAAGGACGCTAGAATTGTGATAAATTTTTATTGAGTAAAATAGAAAGAAACCGATTATTTTAGTGTGAAGTAAATTAATGTATAGAAATAGTGGGAAAATTATTAGTGGAAAATTACAAGGAAAAATTAATCAATTAATACTTAATTTAACAACAAATTAATTAATTAATATGTGTAAAATCAGTGAGTTAATTGGAAATTAAGGGAGTGATAAATTGTAATCAGAATAAGTTAATGTGGAAATTTTATATGGGAAATTTAGTTGAATTAGAGTCATAAAATTTTGGGTGAAAAGATTGTGATGATATTAATACTTCAAAATGAAAGTAGAGTCTTAAGTAAAGTCAAAGTAATGTTAATTAAATGAAACTGTGTCTGTGATGTAAGTCCGGTGGACAAAAATTTAAGTTAGGTTTAAGATATGTCCGGTGGACACTAGAAATAAGAAAATGCGGGTTAACGTCCTGTGGACGGTTTTTTAAAAGTAGAAATTAAGGAAAATAATGTTTAACGTCCGGTGGACGGTTTTTTATAAAGGTGTATTAAGGTTCAAGGTTTAACGTCCGGTGGACGGTTTTTTAAAGAGAGTGTGTGTGTGTGTGTGTGTTACGTCCGGGAGACACTTAAAATACGTGTGTGTGTGGGTATGTGACAAACGTCCAGGGGACGATATTTAGTCATCATAAGGAAAACGTCTAGGAGACGGAATTAGTTTGTCATAGGGTTAGTTTGTCATAAGATTAGTTTGTCATAAAGTTCTTAATTGTTATTAAGGGAAAATAAATAATAAGCAAGGTGCTTGATTAATAAGAAATTGGAATTAAAGTTTTAAATAAATTTATTTCAGACTGTTCACTATTCCTCTCCTCGCTCACAAAATTATAAAATTTACGAACGACCCTGAGCATATAATAAAATTACATTAACATCCGGTTCTAGAAGGCCGAGTCCATCTTCCAGTGGCGCCCTAATATTCGTCTATAATACTTAGGTGCGACCAGACTTGGCAAGCTAATCACTCTGTCATAGTTTAGTTAAAATAATTTTTCCGCGGTCCGTGGGCTCTTTGGAAAAAAAAAAAAAAATTTAGAAATTTTTCGTCTCGCGGTATTTCTCATGTTTGCGCCATAACCGGAGCTTTTAAAAAATTTCGGAAAAAATGCACTAAAACTAGAGATTTTAAGCTATAAAATGCTTTTTTTAAAATCTCGATCCGATTATTTTTCACCAAGTTACAGCCTTCCAAAAATCACTAAAAAATTTATAAAATTTGTAAAATGAGCGAATGTACTTTGGGATTCTGGTGTAGGTGTGGTTAATTCAATAACTAACAATTAACACAAAAATTACAGATAATAGAATAGATCTTTATTTAACAATATGTACACTGAATAACTGTAAGAAAAATACTTAAGAGCGAATGCAACTACAAGATACGCGATAGCGAATGCGACTGTAAAGGAATGCGCTTATAAATTCGACACGTGGTCGATAGCGGTTAATGACGCAATAATTAATTAATAATTAATAACACGCGAGCAACAATTCAATATATACTCAATAATTAGTAGCCTTGATATACTAGCTAATTATTGAGAATAGTTAAGCGGAGATTTAGCGGAGCGGTTCAGACTTATATCACACTAGTGATATATTGAGCGAAGCGGTTAGATGGATAGCTGTATTCATACTGAACGATGTAGATTAGAAATAGAGACGTCGTCTTCTTCCTTCTTGGCTGCTTGGTGGTGACGTGGCAGCATGGCTGCAGTAACGAATTTTCCCATTGGCTTAAAAGCGCGCCAAAAGGAAATAGTTAGCCGCCAATTTCTCTGATTGGCCGGCTGGTAGCGGGTTCTCATGCCATTTTGACACGGTCATGAGCAAGAAATTGCAGGTGTCGGGCCTAGATAGCGAGTGACCCGGCACTATTCTGACATTCAAGTCAGTAGCGAGTTCGGCTGCTCCCGTACGTAGCGAAAGTACACGAAGCTTTTCAAAATGATTAAGCTTGTGACTGAACAAAATTTTTCTGCTCCTTCAATTTTTTGCATTAGTGTATTTAAATAAAAATTTTTCTTTTTTAAGTTTCAGATTATTTATTTACCACGGTGGGTGGATAAACGTTTCAACACTTCTTAGAATCATAATAAATAAATCAATAAATCGTTACTTTGACAGTGAGATTATTTTTTTTCACCACCAAAATATAACGGAAATCTATTGCGATAAGAGAATCGCCATGGCTCACGGACAATCTAAACACATAACGATGCATGAGACCCGGGCCACGACGATTCTCTCATAGGAAACCTGAGACGCAACGTCAACTTTATGATGAATGTATATAATCAAAGAGCGACAGAATTAAGGCAGTCGATAACAAGATCTAGAGCTAAGAACTCTACACATCTTACTGGCTTGATCCTGTCATTCGGCCTTTAAGGCAAAAATATATATCTGTATTTTATTTAAAATACGCACACCTTATTTAAAGTTTGGGCGCTGCCACCGGCAGCCTGATACTCTCGCCTGTTCTGGAGGCTGATACCTGTTCTGGGCGACTCATCGACATCATACTTGTTGCAGCACCAGCTGGCCTATCTATCATGCAGCACCAGCTGGAAATCTTTAAGTCAACTGGGTGATTTACTACAAGCAGCTCAATATTCGCTACTGGTCTGCGCAAGAGATTAGACGATCATCCAGTTTATAAGGAGCTATACTTCAATTTCCTCAAGGAATACAAAGACTTGGGGCACATGAAACGCATAAAAATGAAAGATTTACCACCAAACAACTACTTCTTACCTTATCATAGGGTCCTGAAAGAACACAGCACCACTACTAAGCTCAGAGTAGTGTTTAATGGGTCATGGAAGACAACATGAGGTGTATCACTCAACGAGAAACTTAATGTAGGTCCCAAGATTCAAGTTGACATCAGTGACGTACTGATTCGAATCCGCTGCCATCGCTACCTTTTCGCTGCTGACGTAACCAAAATGTTTTGTCAGATTTCAGTTGACAAGGAAGATCATCATCTACAGTGCATACTCTGGTTTGACGAAGATGACATCCCAACAGTATTTGCACTCGCTACTGTAACTTATGGATCAACTTCAGCTCCATATCTCGCTGATAGAGCACTTTTACAACTCGCTGAAGATGGAGGAAATAAATTTCCGTAAGCTGTTGCACCGCTAACTATCACACGCTATGTTGACGACATCTATGGAGGCACAGACGAACACGCTGAGGCAATACAAGTTGCTCTCTACAAAAAAAATATGTGTGCCACAGGATGTTTCCCGCTCGCTAAGTGGGCAAGTAATTCACTTTAACTACTCACTCAGGTCGCTCCAAGTGAAAAACAAGAACATTCACCAAGAGAACTTGGTGATACAACTGTAAACGTACCGAGTTAACTTGGAATTTAACAAAGGATAAATTGCGGGTTGGCTATTCGCAACTAGAAGCTTCTCCAACTACCAAACGCTCCATACTATCGGAGATAGCTCGCTTATTTGATCCGCTTGGGTTTTTAGCACCTATCATCGTAAAAGCCAAAATGTTTATGCAAAAACTTTGGCTTCAGAACTTCTACTGGGACGCTACACTATTACCGTCGCTTCTTCAAGAATGGAATGTGTTTCGCGATAAGCTCAAACAGATCTCGAAGATTCAGATACCTCACTGGAATCATGTAAGACAAGGAGTGTCTATCGAACTACATGGATTCTCAGACGCTTCTCAACTTGCTATAGCTGCTGTCATCTATCTCAAAGTTACTGACGATAATGGAAGCTCCAACATTTCAATAGGGTGTGCAAAAACACAAGTTGCATTACTGTAACCGAGAGCAATACCAAGGATGGAGCTCAACGCCACTGTACTACTCGCTCAATTGATATTCTACGTCAGAAAAGTCTTGAGACTTGATAGTATTCTAATTTTCTTGTGGACAGACTCCACTGTATCCTAAACGTGTATACGAAACAATCCAGCAAGATGAAAAGTCTGCATTTGAAACAGTTATCAAGATACAAGAGTCGCTACCAGGTGTCAACTGGGAGTTCGTTCCAGGAAAGTTAAATCCAGCTGACTGCGCATCAATAGGAGTATCAGCAGCTAAATTGGAGCAGCATTCACTCTGGTGGACGGTACCCAAATGGTTTAGTCAATCAAAAGAACACTGGTCATCTTTCGAAATCCCATCGCGATCGGTATCACATCTTGAAGAACATCCAGGTCTTGTTTTTACCATTTTCAAGACAGATTCACACCCGCTAAAAACGCTACTCGACAAATTCTCTTAGTTGTCACCGTTACTTCGCCCGATTGGAACCTGTCTACGTGCCATCGCTAAATTTAAAAAAGTGCCACAGTCCACACTGGCCACACCACTCTCTACAGTTGACCTGGAACTCGCAAAGAATTTGCTGATCAAGTATACACAAAGTCAGTACTGTTCGCAAGAGATAAATCTACTCAAAGATGGTGATTCTCTACAACGAAATCATCGTCTCGCTAAATTGATTCCCTACGCCGACTACAATGGATTACTCAGAGTCGGCGGTCGCTTGAAGAATGCGCTACTGGACGATCAACAGAAGAATCCAGCCATTCTACCACGTTCATCACGCTCAAGTACGCTATTAATTGATCATTCACATCAGAAAACGTTTCATGGGGGAACTTTATTGACTCTCGCCGATCTAAGGAAATCTGTTTGGATAGAAGGTGAGCGAGTTCCAGTCAGATCACACATTCTCCGCTGCGTCGTGTACACGAAATATAGAGGTATTCGTACACAACAGTTAATGGGAAAATTACCATCCGCTCGTGTAAAACCAGCCAAAGCTTTCTTACACACTGTAATCGAGTACGTTGAGCCAGTAACACTGAAGACATTTCAAAGTCAAGATGCAAAAGCCTATTAAGGATGGATCGCTGTTTTTCTATGCCTCGCTACGTCCGCTATACACATTGACATTGTCACTGATTATTCTACTGACGCTTTTGTCGCAGCATTCAGAAGATTTATTAGTCGCAAAGTTACCTACAGTACCCTATACTTGGACTGTGGTACAAATTTTGTAGGAACAGATGCCACGCTTAAGAAAAGATTCTCAACGGGATCAAGACATATACTTATACGTACAATCGGAGAATCGCTATTGACTTACGGCCAATTCACTACAACATTAACACAGATAGAAGCTGTGTTAAATTCAAAACCGCTCACTCCGCTATCATGAGATTCTGCAAACTTATCCACTTTCACTCCCGGATATCTTCGCATTGGTGAACCTGGACCTTGTTGCTTGCTAGCAAGTTGTTTTTTTATCTTACAGCATCCCCTAAATTTTTAGTTTATGGTTTAAAAAAAATAGACTGAAAGAAAATGGGCTAAATCGATCGATTAATTCAAAAGCTGTATGTGATTAAGATTTCTCCAATTTAGAAAAAAGCCATCTGGCAGCCAGAATGGAAGGTAGATTTTTCGAAAATTTTCGACACCTCTTTGACTTTTCGGTAACTCGCGCTTAGTTTAAAACGGAGGCGGCCCTTGTTTATTTTTACTAATGCTGAAGCCAATTTTTAAAGGTCAATTTTTCAATCCGAGATTCTTAATCCGCGATTTAAATATTGTTAGTATACTTATATATTTATAGATAAATCTACGAGCAATACTAATTTAATCGCGTATTATTAATATCTCGGATTAGTAAACTAGTTTTGAGTGTACGGGGTTTAAAACGAAAATATACATCCGTAACAAAAAATGCATTAATGAAAACTTACACAATTCATCGAAAATTCCAGATTTATAAATTCATTAAAATTATCAAAAATGGCGCGAACAAATATTTAGATATTTAAAAATGAGAAATTAAATATTAAGCTCAAAAATTTCTCAAGGAAATAGTAGAGAATGATGATAGATTAATAAACAAATAGGTTAATACCAGTTATAATTTATATTTATCTACTATTAATAAATTTAAATAGGAGAGAGGTTAAAGAGTGACATAACACTGGTATAGAGACATGGTGGACTCGCACTGCCACGTTCACATATATATTAATATATATATATATATATATATATATATATATATATATATATATATATATATATATATATATATATATATATATATATATATATATATATATATATTGTAACGGGTTTTTCACCACCGGGGATCTACCGGAGTGAAGTCCGAATACACTTACGATTCTTGGCAACCTTGTTTAATTATTATCAAGTTGGGCGTCAGGTGATTTTGTAATCACCGATAAACAATTATTAAAAATATAAATCGGCTCAGGGTGGCGGATCGGGGAAAGGTCAGGCACTTAAGATTACGATAAATAATTGATCAGAATTAAACACAATAATTGGTCGTATATTAAACACAAAATAATTGATCGGTATCACAAAAATAATCGGTTACAAACAAAATAATAATTTGCCGTTGTCGGCTTGACTCGATCTAAACAAAACAAAATTGCTCGTAGTTCATCGGAAAACAATATCAGTTCATTGCTCAAAGAAAACACAGTCGGTTGACGAAATTAAAATAAATAATTTTATTGTCCGGAGACACACCCACAGCGGAAGTATTATCGAAATACTTGATGAGTGACGTCAGAGTATTCTTACACGGCGAGGCGACAAGACTGCTGTTGCGAATGAGACACGGATAATCCGTAATTCTCAGAATTGCTCGAACGAAATAAAATAAAATATAAAATAATATTTTATTTCGGTAACGCGTTAAATTGCACGATCATATAATTATTACGCGTAGTTAATTAATGAATTTTTAATTATTACGCGAACGTGGTTCACTTGTTCAATAATAAAATCACATATACACTTTGTTCAAAATCACGCCGATGCTTCGGCTTGTTCACAGTCGTCGGTTTATTGTTCACTCGGAATTTATTTGTCGGTCACTTTAATTAATCGTTAATCAATAATCGACTTGTTCAGAAGTCGGAATCCAAACTGTTCGTTTGGTCGGGTCGAATTGTTCAAATAAAAAAAAACGTGGCCGTTCAGTTTGGCGTCTATCCCGGATCTCTCATACATGTATATTGTAACATGATGAAAATTCGACATCGACCCGTGGTTCAATATTATTTAAAAATTGTTTGAATATAATGAATCATTATCCGTTGAGCCAATTCTGGTGACACCTATGATCAAAAATTTCGACTTCGACCGACCAATCGATCCAACGCATGGATTGAAATGAGAGATCCGGGATAGACTCTGTACAGAACGGCCACGTTTTTGTAATTTGAACAATTCGACTCCGACCAACCGAACAATTTCGATTTCGACTTTTGAACAATTCGATTTACACCGTGAAGAACAATCTGAGTATTGAGCAACGATTAATTAAAGTGACCGACGATTTAATCCGAGTGAACAATAAACCGCCTTTTGTGAACAAGCCGAAGCATCGGCGCGAAACTGAATAAGTGTACGAGTGTATTGATTATTGAACAAGTGAGATGCGTTCGCGTAATAATTATTAATTAAATAATTAATTACGTGTAACAATTATATGATAGTGAAATTTAACGCGTTACCGAAATAAAATATTATTTCTATTTTATTTTATTTCCTTCGAGTATTTCTGAGAATTGCGGATTATCGCTTTCTCATTCGTTGCGGCAGCCAAGTCTTGCCGTGTACAATACTCTGACGTCACTCGTCAAGTATTCCGTCAACACGCACCTTGTATGTGTGTGTGAAAAATAAAATAAGTTCCTTTTATTTCGACAACCGACTGTTTTCTTCGAGCAATGAACTGACTTTCGTGTTCGATCAAATACAATTTCTACGAGCAATTTTTTTTTTTGATTATATCGAGTCAAGCCGACAACGGCAATTTATATTTTGTTTCGTAAACCGATTATTTGATTTGTGATACCGATTAATTAATTTGTTTGTTCAACATACGACTGATTATTTTGTTTAATTCTGATCGATCATTTATCGTAATCTTAAGTGCCTGACTTTTCCCCGATCCGCCACCTTGAGCCGACATTTTCGACATTTGTTTATTGGTGATTAATAAATCACCTGGCACCCAATTTAAATAATTTGAACCAGGCTGACAAAATCGTAAGTGAATTCGGACCTCACTCCGGTATATCCCCGGTGGTGAAAAACCCGTTGCAATAAATATATATATATTAGGGTGTTTCAAAAAACAAATTTAATTTTTTTTTTCGCTCTTACCCCCTGACACGTTAGTGGTTGCCGAAAAAAAAATCCTCCCAAAAGATGGGCTCTCTAGCTAAACTCTAAGAGGTCGCTATTTTAATTTTAATTTCCCAGCTAATTAACATGTAAAAATTTATTTTTTCACTAAAAGTGTAATTACTCGTAAGCTGCTCAATATTTCTCAAATTTATACATAGATCTTCAAAGCTGATTCCTCAAGCTTTCTGAAACCCTATGATAAGTCAAAATTATCGCCAATTGAAGCTAGCAAAAAAAATGAAAATTAACAATTTCATTTCGAAATACAAAATCGATACTATTCAGATAGCTTCAATTGTCGTTTTAATTATGATAATTTTGACTTGTCATAGGGTTTTGGAAAGCTTGAGGAATTAAAATAGCGACCTCTTAGAGTTGAGCTAGAGAGCCCATCTTTTGAGAGGATTTTTTTCTCGGCAACCACTAGCATTTCAGGGGGTAAGAGCGAAAAACAAAAATTAAATTTTTTTTGAGCCACCCTAATATGTATGTATACTAGGGTGTCCCAAAATGAAAAAAAATTTTTTTTTTAACGTCTTATGGGCTCAAAAGTTACTTTATATTATAAAAAGAATCCTCACAAAATTTCAGCCAGATATCTTTAAAATTGAGCTATCACAAAGGGGGGTCCCCTTTCCCATTTAAAACACACGCGAAAATTTTTCATTTTAGTTTTTCGTTATAAAGACTATGAAAAAAATTTTTTTTCAGTCTTGCCTAGTATGATTTTGTAGGAAATTTAATTTCCTTCAAAAAGTATCGGATATCATATATACGTCAAATGAATGAGAAAACAGTTACAGGGCTTTAAATATCAACGAAAAGTGAAGTTCAAAACATATTAATTGTTTGAACTAAAATGTCAACGGAAAGTGAACTTCACTTTTCGTTGACATTTAAAGCCCTGTAACTTTTTTCTCATTCATTTGACGTATATATGATATCAGATACTTTTTGAAGGAAATTAAATTTCCTACAAGAGCGTGGTCGTTAAAATTTGAAAAAAAAATTTTTTGATGCAATAAAAATGAAAAATAAAAAAAACAAACTGAAAAAAAAAATTTTTTTATAGTTTTTATAACGAAAAACTAAAATGAAAAATTTTCGCGTGTGTTTTAAATGGGAAAGGGGACCCCCCTTTGTGATAGCTCAATTTTAAAGATATCTGGCTGAAATTTTGTGAGGATTCTTTTTATAATATGAAGTAACTTTTGAGCCCATAAGACGTTAAAAAAAAAAAATTTTTTTATTTTGGGACACCCTAGTATACATACATATTAGGGTGGCTCAAAAAAACCGACTAATTTTTTTTTTTCGATCTCGCATGAAAAGTTGTTGGTTTACGATGTTTTAAGAAGCCTCGCCAAAAATCAGCTCGATAAAAAATTTTCAAGAGGTCGCTCTCAAATTTTGAAAATACCAAAAATGATGGAAATTCGGATTTTTATTTCTATATTTTGTTCTTTCTCGTAGCAGCAATAGTTTATATTTGTAAAATCATGACTATGCTGAAAATTTCAGCCCAAAATTTAAATATTTGAACGGCGCTCAAGAATTTTGAATATTAACTGATAATATATAACTAATAGTATAACAGGGCTATGCTGCTACTCTGGTCGTCCTTTTTCAGGGCGCCACTGGAAGTAATAACGGCCTCCCAGAGCCGGATCTTAGATCATCAGGGCCGTTGTAAATCAATTCATTTGTAAGAGAAGGAAGAGGAAGGATAATTTATAATTATTAACACTTTATTTAAAACAACAATTTTAACCTTTATTTATAATGTACTTGAAGATGGGAACGTTTTTCGTGGAACGACAAAAAGAAAACGAAATGAAAAGAAACAAACTACTAGATCTAGATTCCTGAAATGTTTCGCATAGATGCTAGTATGTCACCCGAAAATTGCAGCCAGCCCTAAATACCCCTCAAGTCACCTTCAAGCAGTCAAATTACTCAAATTTTTTGCACTTTTGTTGCGCTAGAAACGTTCCGATCTTCAGGTATATTATTTATATGACCTTATAAACCATTTGTCCTTATAACACTTATAAACCTTATTACTACCGTCAACTACCTTTGACGTTTTCTTTTAAAACTTATTCTCGTCAACTACCTTTGACGATTTCCTAAACCTTTATTAAGCCAACTACCTTTGGCATCACACACACACTCACACTGAGTCCCCTGGACTTATTATACACACACACGCGACTCAACTAAACCTTAACTTATTCCTCCACGCCGTCACCAAGACCCTCTACGTGGCTAAAACCTTATTTTTATTTTCGCGTGGTCCCCTGGACCCTCTACGTGATATAAAACCTTTACAACAATTTCACGCGGTCACTTTGACCCTCAACGTGATTTTAACACTAACAATTTTAATATCACTAACACTATTTTCACTTTTAACCCACACATTCGTTTAACAATTTTCCTTTTACCAATATTAAAATCCTCCAATTCAATTCACCGTTTAAAATTACAAATCAATTATATACAACCAATAAACCGTCTTTCACCAACAATAAAATTAATTAATTAAAATTTAGTTTAAAGATATTATTATTAATTAATTAATTTTTAATCAACTGTCTCACTATTACTTTTATTTCCATTTTAGTAATTATCTGTAACCACAATAAATTTACGTCAGAAATCCCAATACCACGTTCACCCGATTCTCACTCGATTCTTCAAAGTATGCGCCACTGACTACTTTTGAATTTCCTTGATTCTTTTCTGTTCTGTTCAGCAATTAATTTTCTTTTATTGTTATTAACTTTAATTTATTATTTACTATTATTTAATAATTTTAATTATTGGTTAATTAAATTTTATCTTGGACTTTTCGCGTCTGTTAACTTTGTCTTATTTAGTTATTTAACGGTCTCTTCATAAATTTCAATTTATTTATTCAATTAATTTTATTTAATTAATTTACTTAATTTTATTTATTTATTTGAATTAAATACTTTTTTTTAACGCGGACTTTGTCTCCGTCTGGTGGTTCGTCTCGTCAGGTTCCTTTGGCTCTCCGTCTCGTTCGTCAAAGTTCCAATTTTACTTGTACTCTTTTGCGTTAATTCAGCGTCTCAACCCTTGGGTGGTCTGTCCGGTTGTATGTGTAGGTCTTGATGGTTACCCGGCCCTGCCGGTTCTGTCTTTGTACGTCTTGACGGTTAGCCGGTCCTGCCGGTTCTGTGTCCTCTCTGCTGCTGTCTTGCGTTTTTAATAATTTCGCTCGAGTGTCTTCGGTTGCTATCGGAAAACCACTCCTCTACCAATTTATGATTGGGCCTAGCGTAAGAGTATTTTTAATCAGCGCGCCCGGCGACAAGTCGAAAAACTCATTAAATTGCTCATTTGGGGTTGCGGGTAGGGTAAATGACCATCAGCGAAAAATCGCGATTTGGTCGATAAAATAACTCATTTTTCCCTGTTACAATAGTTTGAATTAGTTTTTATATTTTTTTATAACTCAATTATTGTCATTTCACTTAAATATAACTTTTGCATAACCAAAAATATACAGGACAATCTTAAACAATAAAATTTGGTAAGTTTTGAATAAGCGAAAAAAGCTACAAATTGAATTAAAAAATAAAAAAGTATGTAAATAACTCATTATTTCTATTTCTCGGGTTATATTTTCATTTATTGTCATGCAAATTGATGGTGGAAAAATCGAGAAGCTTTATTTTTAATATTTAAGGATCGCTCAAAAACGTCTAAAAGACAGCACTCGGAAACATTCAAAATTCTTGAGCGAGGTTTAAATATTTAAATTTTGGGCTGAAATTCTCAGCGTAGTCATGATTTCACAAATATAAACTATTGCTGACACGAGAAAGAAAAAAATTTAGAAATAAAAATCCGAATTTCGATTATTTTTGATATTTTCAAAATTCTTGAGCGACCTCTTGAAAATTTTTTATAGAGCTGATTTTTTGAGAGGCTTCTCAAAACATCGTAAACCAACAAATTTTCATGCGAGATCAAAAAAAAAAAAGTAGTCAAATTTTTCATCATGTTACAATATACATACACATATAAATTTTTTGGTATATTTGAACCGTACTAAACTAATTATGATAGGTTGTGACAAAATTCCTTGAAAAATCAACCATGAGGACAAATACAATAGTTAGATATTAGAAAAATCTACCTAAAAATAGTATCTGCAACTCGTACAGTGTTGTCGATTGCCTGCCCGAGTAAATGAGTGCACTCTCTTCATTCGTGCACTCAACTTCGCTCTCGTGGGCAATCGACAACTTACTGCACTTTTTGCACAACACAAAATAATTGGTAAGGTAAAGTACCCAGTAGTTGAACAGGTTTCAAAGTAAAACGTATTTGACCCTACTTTTAATATATAAAGTTGTAATTATTAGTTCGAATTAATGATTTTCATGAAAATATAAACAATTTTGAATTGATTGAAGCGCAAAACACCGCAGATAATTGAATATTTATATTTTGACAACGTTTTTAAGATAGACTATGAAAGGAGTAGTAGTTAAACGATCAACTCTGACAAGCCGCAGTAGTTGAACACTCCGGGAGCAGTAGTTGAACTAATAAAATATATGGCAATAGGCACACCAAAATTTTTCAACGTTTTATTGAAATATCAAAAGAATTATAATATATTATTGAATAATATTAAAAATAATACTCTGAATACGTAATGTGATGACTTAAAAATGAGAAATATTTGTATTTAAGTTTTTAATTACATATTTTATTACTAATTAATTAATTATTATGAACTAAAAAAAACACAAAAAATGAACTGTTACCTGAATTCAAAACCATAAATACTTTTATTTATTGATTATAAATATAATTTATTTATTACAAGGATAGAACAAAAATTTAAACTGTTAGATCTAAATAGTTTCTTGATTAATTTTTTGAGTTTTGTTGTAAAGTTGTTAAGTCGTGAAATTTTATGGATTTGACAAACCATTTAAATATAGTGGAAACCTAAACATGCAAACCTCTCAATAAGACAATTTATAGATAAATTGAGAAAAATATAGATAGCCCGAACTGGGAATCGAACCCAGACCAATTCGGTATCGCGCCGAGTGCTCTACCAGTTGAGCTATTGTGAATTTTACTAATTGTAACGGATTATTTTTTATCAACAGATAAATTTTATTCGCAATTTTCATCTTACCTATATGTTGTGAACTTTTTTTTGGTTAGAAAATAATAAAAATTTATTTTGATGAAATACACTTATCCAAAAAATTAAAGGAACAAGAAAATTTTATAAATTTTTTAGTGATTTTTGGAAGGCTGTATTTTCGTGAAAAATGATCGTATCGAAAAAATAAAAAAAGAAAATTAAAGCTTGAAATCTCTAGTTTGAAGATCTTTCAGCAAAATATTGTTATGAGCCACGGTTTTTGCGGAATCAGAAGAAAAAGGTCGAGACGAAATTTTTCTAAATTTTTTGGTTTCGTTTATTAGGTCTACGGGGCCGGGAAAAATTTTTTCAAAAAAACGAATTCATGGCTTGTTTAGGAAATTTATTCAGCTACAATTTGATTTTTTTTGTTTCTCTGTACGACAATTTGCTGCTGAGATATCAGCCTTCAAATGAAAAAGGATCCTTTTGTCTTTGATTATTGATATCTCAGCAAGAAATGGTCACACAGTAATTTAAAGGGCAGTTTAATAAACTTGAATAAATCCCCTACAAGCTCCATTTTTTATTTAAAAAAAAAAAAATTTTTTTTCATCCTTGATATCCATTTGAAAAACCTTTAAAAAATGGCCATTTTCTGGTTTTTTAGTCGACTCATCGCTACTCTGCAAACATTGATAAAAAAAATAATGTTGCCAGGTAATTTTACAGCTTAATGTACCCCCAAAAACCCTGGAAATTTTCAGATTGATCCATTGAACCGTTTGTCCGGTCCGATTGCTCAAAGTTTTACAAAACAATTAAAGGAACGAGTTTTGTTCCTTAATCTGTGTAATCGTTATCAAAATGAAAAAATCAATTTTTTTCGGATTTTCTTTCATTTTTGCGTTAATTATTCAGTAAATGTAAGGTAAAGAAAAAAAAAACAATTTTTTTCCGAAAAACGATAAAAAAAAATAACCCCCCGAACAAAACATTAAAAAAAAAAAAATGGAAAAAATTCTTGTTTGGTCTCGTTTTTTGGAAAATTTTTTTTTTTTTCTTTACCTTACATTTACTGAATAATTAACGCAAAAATGAAAGAAAATCCGAAAAAAATTGATTTTTTCATTTTGATAACGATTACACAGATTAAGGAACAAAACTCGTTCCTTTAATTGTTTTGTAAAACTTTGAGCAATCGGACCGGACAAACGGTTCAATGGATCAATCTGAAAATTTCCAGGGTTTTTGGGGGTACATTAAGCTGTAAAATTACCTGGCAACATTATTTTTTTTATCAATGTTTGCAGAGTAGCGATGAGTCGACTAAAAAACCAGAAAATGGCCATTTTTTAAAGGTTTTTCAAATGGATATCAAGGATGAAAAAAAATTTTTTTTTTTTTAAATAAAAAATGGAGCTTGTAGGGGATTTATTCAAGTTTATTAAACTGCCCTTTAAATTACTGTGTGACCATTTCTTGCTGAGATATCAATAATCAAAGACAAAAGGATCCTTTTTCATTTGAAGGCTGATATCTCAGCAGCAAATTGTCGTACAGAGAAACAAAAAAAATCAAATTGTAGCTGAATAAATTTCCTAAACAAGCCATGAATTCGTTTTTTTGAAAAAATTTTTCCCGGCCCCGTAGACCTAATAAACGAAACCAAAAAATTTAGAAAAATTTCGTCTCGACCTTTTTCTTCTGATTCCGCAAAAACCGTGGCTCATAACAATATTTTGCTGAAAGATCTTCAAACTAGAGATTTCAAGCTTCAATTTTCTTTTTTTATTTTTTCGATACGATCATTTTTCACGAAAATACAGCCTTCCAAAAATCACTAAAAAATTTATAAAATTTTCTTGTTCCTTTAATTTTTTGGATAAGTGTAGATACGTTTTCAAACGAAATCACTTAAAATTATTACACTAATTGTTGATGAATCACTCATACTTTATTTTCGTATATCTTTTTTAAAAAATAAATAATTAAATTAAATTATTTGTAATTGCACTAGAATAAATTTTACGGTGTTCACCTACTGCTGCTATGAAAATAACATGGACCCAATACTTGAACATGTGACGCTGTCTCGTTCAAGTTTTGGGTACCGGTTTGAACATTGGGAGGTATAGTTAGACGCTAAAATTTAATATAAAAATTTTAGTTTATGTCTTTGCAAAAAATATATAGTATTTAGAAAAGACTATTTCATTGGGTGGTATAATTTTTAACTTCCCGCTAAGAAAATTGAAAATTTTCAAAAATTCGGGAAGTTATTGGTTTCGGTCCGATTTGCAAAAACCGAATTTCTATCAAATTTGGACGTTTTGAGGTTCTAGGAAGCTATCCTGACTAATTTCACGATGATGTCCGAGTGTATGTATGTGTGTACGTACGTACGTACGTATGTATGTATGTAAATATTCATAACTCTTGAACGGATGAACCGATTTTGATCGTTGAGGTGTCATTCGACGCGGCTTGTTAATGTCTTGAGGCCGTAAAAATTTGAACTTAATCGGTAGGGTGCGTTCAGAGATATTTCAAAAATAAAATTTTTTCATAAATGTTTTATTTGGATAACTTTTAATTTGCTCGATGGATTGATTCCAAAATCTAATCAGCTCTAAAACTCTATAAGCCGCGTCGAATGCCACCTTAACCATCAAAATCGGTTCATTCGTTCAAGAGAAACCGTTGACGAAAGAATTCAAAAAAAATTTTTTCCTTGGTTTTTTTGAAATTTCTCAAAAACGGCTAAATAAATCAATTTCAAAATTCGACCAGCTTTAGAACTTGATAAAACGCGTCGATTGCTACCTCAACCATCAAAATCGGTTAATTCGTTCGCGAGATATTGTGGAAGAAAGAAATGCTCAAAAATGGTTTTTTACAAAACAATGGCATTCAAAAGTATTTGCGAGCTCGAAGAGCTCGAAAATATATTCACAATAATGTTTTCGAGCTCAGCGAGCTCGAAAACGGCGGGAAGTTTTGGGGCTGGCCCGCAGGGTCAACTGACAGACCGATTTTTTTTACTTAAAATGATGATATACCTTTTTTTTTACTGATTGTTCGGCTTACGGTATAGTATCTTTTTCATGAAACAAATAGCATCTATCAGCCATTCTCGACATGTCAACTTTAAAGTTAAAAAATATATAATTTTTTGAGTTATAATTGAAAAAACTTACAGTAATCAATTTCTGTATCATTGAATAGTTATAACATGCGCATATTACTCATAATATATATACGGATTTTGTATAACAACAATTCTAAAAGTCTGTTCAACTACTGGTCCCGTTTTAGAAGTGTTCAAGTACTGGGTACTTTACCTTATTCAAATAAAATTAAAGGGAACTAAATTAACTGTGATATTAGTTGTGCCACAAAGTCTGATCAAGGGGGTCTCATTCAGTTTTGTCATAAGCCAGATCCAGAGGATTTTTATTAGTTTGTCATAAGTCAAGTCCAGAGGATTTTCATTAGTTTGTCATAAGTATTTTCCGGACTTGATACCTGTAGGCTATACTAATTAATAACTAGTTTAGTTGTAAGAATTTTTATCAAATAATTGTGTTTATAATAAATTCTAAATTTTTATTTGTTCTAGTATTCTTATTTAATTTCTTTTAATTCTAATTTAATTTCTAATTTAATTCCTTTATAATTTAATTCTAATTTAATTCCTTATCACTTATCACTCTTACTCTTATAGTTTTACAACGACTCTGATTTCTACAATTAAACATCTCTGGTTCTGAAAACCCGTGTATATTTTCCGTGTGGCACCCTTATTAACCCGTCAGCACTTCCGTGATTTTTAGTGTCTCGCTTGCGCGACAGCGACATCCTATAAGTTAAATAGTGTCCTGTGAGCAAAATGCTCATAACGGGAGTGCTGACGGGTTAATTAACAACAATTAAAATGCGTGACCAGACTTCCCTGTTTAGAAAATCTCATAGAATCTATTAGATTCTCATAAATTCCTATAAAAATTTTATAAGAATGAATGAATTCTATGAGAAGTGCTATAGTTAAGTATAGGGCCTTATACATACAGCTATAAGAATCTATCGGATTTTTTAAGCAGGGTTGACAAGTCGAATAATACTCTGCTATAAAAGGATGCGTAATTTTATTTCATCAAGAAATTTCAAAATTTTAGAGACTAAAAACGATTCATAAGGTCAACAACATTGTAATATCCCATTTAATTCAAGTACATCCAAACTTTAATTAAAATATATTTTACTATTCAATCAAATATTAGTTTATTTAAGGTCAAACTTCAAAACTTTAACATAAACGCTTAAGAAATTTCTCATAATGCAGTAGAGATTTTAATTCAATAAAAATGATTTTCTTCAGACAAACTAGTTTTTGTTGGTTCAAACGAATTTGGTTTAACTGAAGAGGAAACTTGTCAACCTCATAGGGAGTTCGATGTCAGTACCTCATTTTTTACAGTGTACTTAGTGTAATATCTAATGGGCAAGTTTTAATTAAGTGCATTACTATTGTATAAAATACTTATATTGTACTTACATTGAGTTTTTCTAGTGGTCGACCGAAATATCGGGTAACATATGCTTTCAATGCATCTTGATACTTTTGTTTTGCACTTTTCCGCTCATAATCCAGAACAGATATTTTTAATTGTGATAAAAGATCATAGAGGTGATGAAAATTTTCTGTAAAATGAACAGTTAATTTCACATATATATATATATATATATATATATATATATATATTAGAGTAGTCCAAAAAAAAACATTTTATTTTTTTTTTTCAAGGGCTATTATCTCAAAAGCTTCTCTAAAGTATAAAAAAAATCCCCTCTGAAGTGCAGCTTGATATCTCAATTCTTTAAGAAGCCCAATACATTTATATTTTCCCATTTAAATAACACGTAAAACATTTTTTTTAACGTTTTCATCCGGTAAAACTACGAAAAAAAATTTTCTCTGAATTTTCCATCAATTATTCTTGTAGGAAATTTAATTCTCTACAAAAAAGTATTGAATTAGTTTTTTCGTAATCCTAACGGGTAAAAAGTTATTGAGCTTTAAATATTCGCAATAAAAGAAAATTTAATTAGATATGAAGAAAATTAAATTCAGTATCCATCCGCAAGTACTAGCTTTAATTGAAGAATATAATGAATTTGGGACAAAAGATGAAAAACAGAAACAATATCTGTTACAAATAGTTGCTGATCATAGGAAAAAATATCCAAATTGTAATATGAAAAATTATTCATAATTATGTAAACGATTATTAAATTATTTAATTATTATAAACAGTTTAGAGTTTGATTAATTTCGAAATAAATACATGCGGTCACCAAAAAAGTTTTCAAAAAATTGAAAATGATTTCAAATCTATAAAAATAAAAAAAATATCTAGTAATGGTGTCAATTCGATAAAAGAGTTGCTCAAACTATCTTCCTTCAAATTTACTTAGTAACGAGTACTTAAAGCTCAATAACTTTTTAACCGTTAGGATAACGAAAAAACTATTTCAATACTTTTTTGTAGAGAATTAAATTTCCTATAAAAATGATTGATGTAAAATACAGAAAAAAATTTTTTTTTCTCATTTTACCGAATGAAAACGTAAAAAAAAATTTTTTACGTGTTATTTAAATGAGAAAATAGAAATGTATTGAGCTTCTTGAAAAATTGAAATATCAAGCTGCGTTTTGGAGGGAATGTTTTTTTATACCTTAAAAAAGCTTTTGGAATGATAGCCAAAAAACTTTTTTTTTTGGACCACTCTAATATATATATATTAGGCTGTATCAAAAAAATCGACTATTTTATTTTCTTTATTATATCGAAAATATTGTTGGAAATGACGAAAAAAAAAAATACTGTGAAAGTTTGAGCTCTTAATATGAACATTAAGAGGTACCGCATTGCACTTTTCTATTTTCCATAAGAATAACATAGAAAAAATTTTTTTTGCGTCTTCTGATTTTTATAAGTAGCTAACGATGCGTCATAGGAATAATTGGCAGGCATATTTTTGTAGGTAATTGAATGCTCTACAAAAAAAGTTTCTTATCATTTTTTGATAAATCTATTTGTTCAAAAGTAATTTGAGCTTGAAGTCGAATTCATATTAAATTTTGAGATCTTTTTACTTTTCCGGCGAAACTATCAGACCTATTACAAAATATCATAGAACCTTTTTTGTAGACAATTTCATTTTCTACAAGTTATTTCCAATAAAGTTTTTTTGAATTCAGCATTGTTTTCTAGTTATTTTTATTTTAATGTCAGCTCTTAAAATCAATCAGAAGACTATTTTTTTATGAGCTCATATTTTTTTCTAGTAATTAATGTTTTTATTTGAAGAAATAAAGTTTGCCCTTAACAAAAAGCGTTTTGAAATTAAAGAATGAGTGAAAACAGAAAAATCGCTCAGTAACCCTCCGTCCATCGCGCGGTCTCGCCAACCTTCGCTCATCGCGTCGCGGCGTTCCGCCGCCATGTATTTAATATTGCGGTATCGCCAAGTATCATAACTATGATTTAAAAAAATTAAAACCGCACAAGCTTATACGATTAAATTTTGTATTAAATAAAAATATTAAAGAAATAGATGAATTTAATGAGCTGGAAATGAGTCACTGGTAGTAACTGGCAACACTGCGCAGAAAATCCGAACAAATTCAACGCCTGAGTTTACTCGCGTCAGCGGAACATCGCCGCGTTTCTCAGGTTTTCTAACAAAAAAAATTATTTTTTTAATATTTAAAATATCGAAAAAATAATTATCATCCATTCAATCGATACTGAAAAGTACAATAGAAGAACTCATCAAATTTCAAAAGACTAGGAATTTATTTTTTCCTTTTAAATAATCTTTTAATAAAAATTGCGGCGCTGCGCATATCATGTGACGGACGAAGGGTTAAGCGATTTTTGGCAAAAACGATAAATTCAAAGTTTCGGAACACTAAGAAAGAAAAATCGCAGCGCCTTGAAATTTTCAGGGTTTTTTCAGAACACTTGGAGGTTAAAAAAAAAAACCGACGGTATCCTTCGTTCATACCGGTAAATTTCCTACAGAAAATGTCTTAGTTGTAGCTGTACACTTATTTCAAAGTGAGAAATAAAATTTCTCTCATTGTACTAAAATGGGAAAGGATCATTACTTAGGCATGGTTAAACAGCGTTGGAATAAACATTTTTATTTTTTTAAATTATTTTTGGATCTCAAATAAACGATTTATATCATGACCATTATATTAACTACTGTTTAACGGGAACTAATGTTGAAAACAGCACTCAGACATGTGACTGAAAGCAACAGTTCCTGTCCACCACAGGAATGGTTACTATGCTGAACCACAATGGAACGCATTTATCCGGGGAATCTTTCGCATCCCCACACAGGACCTATACCTATTTTATATAGTAACACATCGACTGCTGAAAGGAACCTGTATGATCTGGAAAGCGAATGGTGATTGTGAACACGATAACCGGTCATGTTTTCGGCATAATGTGTAACATAGTAATAGTTGCTACCCGATGAAAAAAGATTTTGTCTAATCATATATGATCACATATATGAACATATATAATCATATATGATTACATATAATCATATATGAAGTTATATATAATCATGCATGATTATATATGGGGTCATATATAATTATATATCATTATATATGACCCCATATATAATAAGATCTGATCATACCTGGCTGTTATAAGCCCATATATAAGTCTATATATGATCAGATCTGATTATATATAAGTTTATATATAATTAGATCAGATCAGACATTGCTAATATAAATTCATGTATAGTCGTGCATAAGTTTATATATGATTGGATCTGATCAGACATGACTGATATAAACTTATATGTAGTTATATATGTCTATGCCCGGGAAAAAATCACCATGCATGATCATGTATGATCATGCATGATTCGTGCCTGATCGTGCAAGATTCATGCATAATTCAGTCTTGATCCTGCATGACTCATTCATGGCCAGGCATGACTCATTCGTGATCAAGCATGATCATGCATGACTCATTCTAGATCAAGCTTGCGCATGCATTAAGTTTGAAATAATTGTATCCAGAGATATTATCCATCAGGAAAGGTCATGCTTGAGCATGCTCTATTATGCATGACCATGCATGGTTCATACTTGATCATGCATAACTCATTCATGGCCAGGCATGACTCATTGGTGATCAAGCATGATCATGCATGGCTCATTCTAGATTAGACTTGCTCATAACTTACGTTATGAATAATTGTCTACAGAGATATTATTTATCAGGAAAGGTCATGATTGAGCATGCTCTGTCATGCATGACCATACATGGTTCATACTTGATCACGTATAACTCATTTGTGATCAAGCATGATCATGCATGATTCATTCTAGATCAGGCTTGCTCATGACTTACGTTAGAAATCATTGTATCTCGAGATGGAATCCCTCGGGAAAGGTCATGGTTGAGCATGCTCTGTCATCCATGATCATGCACGGTGCAGACATGATCATCATCGGTTCTATGCAAATAGTGAAAACTATTTATAAATATTCATGATCATAAATGACTAAGCATACTCGTTCATATTTGTATTCATTCGGCTATCTATATTTTTCTCAATTTATCTATAAATTGTCTTATTGAGAAGGTTATTTGAATGTTTGCATGTTTAAATTTCCACTATATATAAATGGTTTTCGCTAAATTTAAATTTGTATTCATAAATATTAATTGTTTAATACATTAAGTGAATAATATGTTAAAAACAGTTTTTAATGAAAGTTCAAAATAAAAGAACCAATGAAAATTGATAAATTACTCTCTATCATTTGTATAGTACGATTAATTATATACCTTAGTTTCTAATACTTACAGCAACATCTTTCAAATAAATAAGCTATGGGAATGCATGTGCATGCATAATAACGCGTGCTCATGTATGGGAATGCCTGATCGTATTTTTCATAAGCAGCCAATATTTAAATACGACCAAACGTGCTCGAGAGGAATCACAGATTACAAAATCATATGCCTGCTCAGGGAAGATCATGCATGATAATGTATGATCATGCATGATAATGTATGGTCATGCATGATCATGTCTGGTCATGCATGATCATGTCTGGTCATGCATGACTGGGCACGATCATGACTTCTCAGGCAGAATCATGCATGATCATGACTGCTCAGGCAAAATCATGCCTGTTCATGTCTGGCCAAAATTCAGGCCTGATCATGCATGAGATTTAAGCCTGCTCAGGCATGATCATGCATGCTGATTTTTTCCCGGGTGTATGATTAAATCAGACTTTATTGATATGAAACCTATAAATATTTAATTATGTATATAGTTCCAATAAATATATTTATATTAAATAAGATGACAATTTTTTAATATCAAAGTTATTAAATTTTCAACTATCAATTAAACTTTTGTCAACTATCAATCAAACTTAAATCCTCAATACTTAAAAAATGTTCAAAGGTTTCGGCAGCAATTTAAAAGTATAAAGTATCAATTTGATTATTTGAGTTAAGTAATGCCATAAACGTTTCTTAATTGTAAGTGTATAACAGACTAGAGGATCAGACTACAAACCATCGATAACCAAAGTTAAGCAGCATCGGCGTGGGACATTAATTGGACGGGTGACCTCGTAGTAAAATAGTAGTCAACGGATAAGAATTTTTTTTTTTTATTATTTAATTTTAACCGACATTTATATTGATGAAGACAATAAATCCTAATTAATTTACTTAATTAATAATTTACAGATATTCTAAAAATGACTATATTTGTTCATGCATGGTTATATATAATCATATATGATCATGTATAAACATATCTGACTATATATAATTAGACCTGGCCAATTTTTGGATCTGATCATATATAAACAATTATGCATGATCATATATGATTAGACAAAATCTTTTTTCATCGGGTATGTTGGATCGTACTCAGTCGTATGTAAAAACGACCCATTCCTAATTATAACGAAAACTAGTGATGTGCTAAGATTAATTTTTACATACTTTACGATCATTCTGGTGTAGCACACTAACCATTCCTATCTATTTTTTCCGTGCAGGTATGTCTCATTATTTTAGAATCAGTTCTCTCCGAGTTATAAACTCCTACAGAGTAAAAGAAATTTGTCCTATGTTATTTCCATTAGATACTTTGGTTAAAATGCGGACTATCTTAGAGTTAATATTAAGAGCTTAAATTTTCAGAGAATTTTTTTTCAACAATTTAGAAGCATTTGAGTCCTTGGGAGCCAAGAAAGTTGAAAACATCCCTGCTAAGGATGACCCTAATATATATATGTATATTAGACCGGGCCAAAAAAATTAACTATTTTTTTGTTTCTTAGCTATATCGAGAATATTATTCAGAATGACAAAAAAAAATTTCATGAAAGTTTGAGCCCTTAATATTAATTTTAAGAGGTCTATCATCGCTATTTTTAATTTTAATTCATAATTTTATGTTTGACGTCAGAACTGCGAAAACATTGGAGTAAAGAAAAATCATTTTCACTTATTCTTATGTAAAATTAAATTCCCTACAAAAAAGGTCTGATTGAAAATTTTTGTCAGACAAGCCGTTTCCGATTAATTAAGCTTAATAAAGTGATATATTTTTTCGATTGAACATTTTTACTTTTGAATTTTGTAACTGACGAATCAATAAATATCTAATAAAGATCATGACAGATTTTTGAAGGAAATTTAATGCTCTACAAAAAAGGCCTCTTAGCATTTTTTGATAAATTCACTCCTTTGAAAGTTATTCACGTTATTGAAATCGTTTTGACTCAAATTCAACTTTGAATAACTTTCGAAGGAGTGAATTTAGCAAAAAATGCTAAGAGACCTTTTTTGTAGAGCATTAAATTTCCTTCAAAAATCTGTCATGATCTTTATTAGATATTTATTGATTCGTCAGTTACAAAATTCAAAAGTAAAAATGTTCAATCGAAAAAATATATCACTTTATTAAGCTTAATTAATCGGAAACGGCTTGTCTGACAAAAATTTTCAATCAAACCTTTTTTGTAGGGAATTTAATTTTACATAAGAATAAGTGAAAATGATTTTTCTTTACTCCAATGTTTTCGCAGTTCTGACGTCAAACATAAAGTTATGAATTAAAATTAAAAATAGCGATGATAGACCTCTTAAAATTAATATTAAGGGCTCAAACTTCCATGAAATTTTTTTTTTTTGTGATTCTGAATAATATTCTCGATATAGCTAAGATACAAAAAAATAGTTAATTTTTTTGGCCCAGTCTAATGTATATATATCGTCGGTGATACTGCAATATCACGTGACTAAAATTCTCCCAGAGAGTAATTCGTAACATGAACAAGCATGATCATGTCTAATTTCAGGCTTGATCATACATGAACAGGCATGGTCATGTCCGAACATTTTTTCCCGGGCATGACTTTTGTAATAAACCCTTTTTAAAATTAAGTACAAATCAATCATTTTCAAAGGTCGCTCAGGAATTTTAAAAATTTTAGTTATTAAAAAATCGATTTGTAACCGATATGAAACAAATTATCTGCTGAAAACTTTATAATACTGAAAGTAGCAGACATTAAGAAATTTTTTTTTCTAAATAAACAAACAAAATAATTATAGAAAAAAATTTTAAGAATGCATTTTAAAAGCTTTTAAAACTTTTATTGCGCTTATTTTCAAAAGTATTTTTCAACTTCCCGCTAAGAAAATTGTAAATTTTCAAAAATTCGGGAAGTTATTGTTTTCACCCCGATTTTCAAAAATCGAGTTTTCATCGAATGTCAGGATTACGAGGTCCAAGAAAGCTATTCGGACTATTTTTAAGATGATACCCGAGCGTGTGTATATATGTATTACGGTGTCCGTTATTTCCCAAATAAATTTTTATTTACCGATCGCCCCCTGAATTTTTAGTTTATGCCCTAAAAAAAAATATCCAACACAAAGAGGCTCTTAATTTTCACATTAAACCGTGCCGAAATCATTTTATATTTCCCTTTTAAATAACATGGGATTTTTAGACTTTTGACTCTTAATTTTTTTTCTCAGAAACAAATAAGAGTAAAAATATGATCGAAGCATATTCTGATAGGAAATTGAACGTTCTACAAAAAAGTTATCTTATAGATTTTCAATAAAATAACTCCTTCAAAAGTTATTTAACGTTAAACTTGTTTGTTATCAATCCTACAATATTTTCAATTATATTTTCATTTTTACCGTTTTTGGCTATAAAATCGTTGAAATAAAAGGTAATTATTATTATCACTAGAGTACCGATGATCATTTATGTAAATTTCATGGCCTAAACAGAAAATCAAGGGAAAAAAAACTTTGTTTTATGAGAAATAATAGAAATACCATACCTTTCCTCATACAGACGAACTTTAAAATGAATGAATGGAAAGTGGTAAAATAAAAATGTAATAACTTCTTTGTCTATAATATTATAAGCAGATTGATTATCATTTTTGCTTTCTTTCGAAAGCCTTCCCTCGCAGATTTGAATCACGGTGGAAACACCGTGGAAGTGTAAACACCGTGGATCCACCGTGATTACACGGTGGGTTTGTTCCATTTCACCACCGTAGTTCCACCGTGGTTCCACCGCGTAATCACAGTGAAAACACCGTGTATACACGGTGTTTAAGCCACCGTGGAATCATGGTGGATACACCGTGTAATCACAGTGGTAAAATGGATCAATCCCACCGTGTTTCCACCGTGATTCAAATCTGCGAAGGTTCTAAATAGTCGTTATTGCCCGCCCACGTTTCACATCTAATTTCAAAAAATTTCTATCAATGTTAAATCTTTCAAAAAATTGTAAGGAATCCGAATTCACTTACAAATTGTTAACAATTTACAAGTAATTAATGATGTCACCGAAAGAGCAATTAAATTAACTTAAGATTATATCAACATTTTAACAACACGAGAAGACCAAAAACAATATTTGATTCAAGTTGTAAATGAGTATACAAAACAAAATATCCTAATGCGACCATAGCTTTCTTAACAAAAAATTATAAAGAAAGCAAAAATGATAATAAATCTGCTTATAATATTATAGACAAAGAAGTTATTACATTTTTATTTCACCACTTTCCATTAATTCATTTTAAAGTTCGTCTGTATGAGGAAAGGTATGTTTTTTCTATTATTTCTCATAAAACAAAGTTTTTTTTCCCTTGATCCCGATGAAAAAAGATTTTATGCAATAGTATAAAATTATATACAAAAAATGGCCCGATCCAATTGTATACAACTGTATAGAAATTGTATACAATTCTATACAAATTGTATACAAGTCTATATAATTATATACAAATTATATAAAATTCTATATAATTATATACAATTCTATATAATTGCAATATATAGAATTGTATATAATTATATAGAATTGTATAGAATTATATAGAATTGTATAGAATTGTATACAACTTCTATACAAATTGTATACCATTGGATCGGGCCATTTTTTCTATCCAATTATATATAGTCTATATATAATTATATATAGTCCATATATAATTGATATGTAATTCTATACAATTGTATAAAATCTTTTTTCATCGGGTATTTTCTGTTTAGGCCATGGAATCTACATAAATGATCATCGGTACTCTAGTGTTAATAATTACCTTTTATTTCAACGATTTTATAGCCAAAAACGGTAAAAATGAAAATATAATTGAAAATATTGTAGGATTGATAACAAACACAAGTTTAACGTTAAATAACTTTTGAAGGAGTTATTTTATCGAAAATCCATAAGAGAACTTTTTTGTAGCGCGTTTAATTTCCTATCAGAATATGCTTTGATCGAATTTTCACTCTCATTTGTTTCTGAGAAAAAAAATTAAGAGTCCAAAGTCTAAAAGTCCCATGTTATTTAAATGGAAAATATAAAATGATTTCGGCACGGTTTAATGTGAAAATTAAGAGCCTGATTGTGTTGGATATTTTTTTTTAGGTCATGAACTAAAGATTCAGGGGGCGATCGGTAAATGAAAATCAATTTGGGAAATAACGGACACCCTAATATGTATATATCTGCGTGAATGTGGGTGTGCTCGTGCGTGTATGTGTGTACAATTATGTACATATATTGAGGTACCCTAGAAAAATATATGTTTTGCACTCCTCCAGCGTGAAAGCGCTGAGGGTGCTCTATTGGCGCTCAATTTTTTCGGGTACCTCACTCACTTTCAATCACCTCTACACTTTTTATTTTTTTTAATGTCTTCTGGACTCAAAAGTTACTTTATATGATAAGAAAAATTCTTACTAATATTTCACCCAAATATACACTAGTCACAAAAATTAAGGGATAGAAAAAAAATTCGAAATTTTTGGGTGATTTTCAACATGCTGTAACTCGGTGAAAAATGGTCGTAGATGAAAAAAAATAAAAAAAGCAAATTGTAGCCTCGAGTTTCTAGTTTTCAGATTTGGACCTCAAATTTTTTTATCATGCACGGTTCGGGAGTAATCATAAGAAAACCGACGAAAAAAAAATTTTCAAAATTTTTGCTCGTCTTCCAACAAGTCTATGGGCTTCAATAAACTTTTTTGGATAATTCGACCTTGTGAGTCTTTTAGGAAATTTTATGCCCTTCAATTTGGTGGCCTTAAAAAGTCTCTACGACGATTTGGCGCCGAGTTATCATTGATCAAAGCAAAAAAGTCCATTTTGGCTTTGATAAACAATAACTCCGGACGTATTAGTCGTACAGAGAATGGAAGTAGGGTTTTAAAAACTGCAAAACATTCTCTATAAGGCAAAATTAGTGGCTTTTGATGGAAAAATTTTTTTTGAAGCGACAAGCTCCGCTTCTTCTATCAAAAAAAGTAATTCTTGAAAAAAATTGAAAAAAAAAAATTTTGTTCAAAAAAATTTTTTTTTTTCAAGAAAATTGATTTTTTTGAAATTTTTTTTTTTCGATATTTTTCTTCTTTATTACCTTCGAAATGATTTCGATGTTAAAAAAATCAATTTTGCCGATGATAAAGAAGAAAAATATCGAAAAAAAAACAAATTCAAAAAAATCAATTTTTTTGAAAAAAAAAAAAATTTTTGAACAAAATTTTTTTTTTCAATTTTTTTCAAGAATTACTTTTTTTGATTGAAGAAACGAAGCTTGTCGCTTCAAAAAAAATTTTTCCATCAAAAGCCACTAATTTTGCCTTATAGAGAATGTTTTGCAGTTTTTAAAACCCTACTTCCATTCTCTGTACGACTAATACGTCCGGAGTTATTGTTTATCAAAGCCAAAATGGACTTTTTTGCTTTGATCAATGATAACTCGGCGCCAAATCGTCGTAGAGACTTTTTAAGGCCACCAAATTAAAGGGCATAAAATTTCCTAAAAGACTCATAAGGTCGAATTATCCAAAAAAGTTTATTGAAGCCCATAGACTTGTTGGAAGACGAGCAAAAATTTTGAAAATTTTGTTTTCGTCGGTTTTCTTATGATTACTCCCGAACCGTGCATGATAAAAAAATTTGAGGTCCAAATCTGAAAACTAGAAACTCAAGGCTACAATTTGCTTTTTTTTATTTTTTTTCATCTACGACCATTTTTTACCGAGTTACAGCATGTTGAAAATCACCCAAAAATTTCGAATTTTTTTTCTATCCCTTAATTTTTGTAACCAGTGTATATAAAATTCAGCTATCACAAAGATCTCTCCTTTCTCTGTTAAAGTACACGTGAAAATTTTTCATTTTAGTTCTTCGTTATTAAGACTGTGAAAAAAATTTTTTCAACTTCCACCAGTATACTTTTGTAGAAAAGTTAATTCTCTACAAGCAAAGTACCGAAGAATTATGTGCGTCAAAAAAACTGGAAAAAAGTCACGGGGCTTCAATGATCGAAAAAATGTCAGCAAAATTTTTTTGTGTATTGCCAGTGTTAAGTTTTCACTAATTATAATCAAAGCAAAAAGATGTGGGTATTTATTTTCAAAAGGGTTCTTCTATTTTAGAATTCAAATGTAATAAAAAATGAAATCGATCAATCGGTTGTGTATTTTTCAAGTTATTGTGTTTACCAACATCATGAGTGAATCAGCTGGGACCCAGTAAGCGTTAGCATAACACATCTGTTTGCTTCGCAATTGAGTTTTGCTAAAGCGATACGCGTTGGATGTCTTTTTTAAAAAACCGTTATTTCAATGGGCTAATTTTCTCAATGAAACAAATAGATTAAATCAAAACAAATGTGAACGTTGAGATGAAGAGGTCAGTGAGTTTTGAAAAAGATCAGACCGTCAAGATATGAAATATCTGACAAGGAAACATTCCCAGGCATCTCCCTCCGATTTTGATATAACTGAGATACGTTATTCTTCGTCGAAATTTGAGAGATACGTATTTTTTTTATCGACGGAAAAAAAAAATCTAAGGAGTGAAATCTTTGCATACTCGCAGTTTTTATAATGAAATGGGATCAATGGCATCATTTTCTGAGTAAAAAATGATGAAATGTGCCATTGATGTTAAAATAAAAAAATAAATAGAACATAAGTTATAAGAGTTGAAATTCACAAAACATTTATAAAAAAAAACTATCCAATGGATTTGAACGAAATTAACGACAATCGAAAGACAAAAAAAAAGTAGAGGAAACGACTTTTCGGGTTTTTCTGAAAAATCAAGTTTAAAGGGTGAACAACCCCTAAGTCCATTTACGATGACCAACAAAAAAACATCCATATTTTTATTAGCTTTAGTTTCAATTCGTCGAAAATTATTTTTTCATACATTTTTGCAGTGATGGCATCATAATAGTATTATTTTTTAATATTTTACTTACATTTTCATTTTAAATTCCAGACTTGATTGTTTGCATCAGGATGACAAGTATTGTAAATATTAACATATCTTAAATTTAAGGTACATTTATTTTTTTTTTTTGCAGTGGTCCAAATAGCTTCTTACTGACCCTCTTAAAAAAAAAACAGTTGAGTATATTTTTAATATATATGAGGTAGCACAGTGAAGAACATTATTATGTATGGGGCATTTCACGCCAAATCGGATGGTTTCAAAAAATTTTTTTTCCGATTTTCTCAATTTTTTGGTATTTTTCAGCACCCCTCAAAAGAGGCTTTCTGGTAAATTTTTGGATTTTTTTTATCAATGGTTCAAAAAATATCGAATTTTTAAAAAATCCGCTCTTTTTATGGTTTTTTGACCATAACTTTTGTAATAATGGTCGAAATTCATAGGTTTCTTTTACACAATTTTCGTATTAGATGGCCTTTACAGCAAAAAATACATAATAAATATACGAAATGTTATTAATCGAGATTTTTGAATTTTAAGTTTTCAATCGTGTTAATAAAACTGTGTGTATCCTTCGATTTTCTTGAAAATTTTCTATCTTAAACTTTTATCCATTCTGCATTATTCAAGCCCAGTCTGGTAGTGGGTCTTCCATAATTACTATTTTTTTTTCGATTTTTGAAACTTGAAAAAATTATTTTTCCGCTATAAATTATTATCAGTACCGATTTTTGACACTGTACACTTGTTTTTCTTACGCAGTATAAATTGATTTTGATATTTTTTTGTTCTGAGTAAGGATTTAAAAGCAGTAAGTAAAAGTCAATGCTATTTATGAGCAGTTATAATAAATGTTTTTATTTATTGAGAAACAACTATTTCGAAGCAAAAGAAACATTAGATTTGCTTTACAATAGAGCTAAGACCATAACAGGAGCTCAAAAATTTCATATAATTATTCGAAAAAGCGACGAAACTGTATTACAAACGTTTTTAATTATTTCCGTGTTCTTTTAAAAATTTTACATCAACGATTGTTTTATGAACTAGAGTACTCCTTACCCAGTAAACACATTGACGTCAGAGTGACGTTACGCTATGTCATCATTTTCGTAAGATATAAGTCACGAATGAGTCGGGTGTGACTCATTATTTCAAACTTTTTTACGTAAGATTATGATGTAAAACTAATGACGTATGCATGATGTAAATGTGATGTCTGTGTGACCTTCTATGACGTCAATATGACATATGGGTGATGTCAAAATTATCAATTCGGAAAAAATATTTTGAAAAAGAAAAAAATAAAATGAAATACCGAATTTTTGATTTGATTATTACCGCGCGAACGCATTGTGAATTCTGAAACAAGATTAGATAACGTTAAATGATGAAAAAATCCTGGGCGTCAGCTGGGTTCGAACACGGCTACTCTTGGCTGGTAGTCCTGAACGTTGCTCACTGGTCCACATCATGAGAGTTCAAATCTCGTGCTTAATTGATGTATTTAGAGTGAAATGCCGGAAAAGACAGAGTTAATAAGTTTTCGTGATAGATTTTTACAAAATTTAAAAAACTCTATGAACTTTTATGAAATTTCATAGAAGCAATATTTGTCGGCCTCGATGATAATTGTATGAAATTTCGTTAAGTTTCATCTAATTTTTTTATTTTTTGTTGTGATGTGAAATTAAAAAAATCTTATATAAAATTTTACGAAACATTAAATAACTGCACAAAATCGTATGAAATTTAATCGATTGAAAAATTGTGATACTAAACTTTAAAATCATAATAGCAAAAGAGTTCAAACTGTCGTTACATTTTCTTTGTCGTCCTGAATGATATTTTCGATATATCATTTAAAAAAATAAAGTTAATTTTTTTGTGCTCACGCTAATGTTCTAATCTAAAACGTCTGAATGATCTATTATCGAGTTTATCGATTACTTTGACCCCAAAAATGTTCGACGTTTAGTTGTTATTTTTACACATTTACACATATTTGAAAATTCATTCTATGACTGTTTTATTTCAATAAATAGATGATAAAAAACTATGACTCGGAAATGACATCAGCATTGCGTAAAATACTGACTTGTCACTGATGTAAAGATATGATTTAAGAGTGACATCTATATTACGTATAACCGTGACTTTGCTACGGACATAAATGTATGATTTAAAAATTACGTCATTATGATATACGGATAATGACTTTATTACTACATAACAATGTGATGTAGATTCTATGTCCAACGTACGTAATACATAAGTCATAACTGTGACGTCGTATTTTGTATATTTTTTTGTATTTTTCGCTGTAAAGGCTATCTAAAAACGAAAATTTTGAAAAAAAAAACCATTCAATTTCGACCATTATTACGAAAGTTATGATAAAAAAACCATAAAAAGAGCGGTTTTTTTTTTTAATTCGAAATTTTTTGAACCATTGTTCAGAAAAATCTCAAAATTTACCAGGACGCCTCTTTCGAGGGATACTAAAAAATACTAAAAAATTGAGAAAATCGGAAAAAAAACAATTTTTGAAACCGACCGATTTGGCGTGGAATGCCCCATATATAAGCACATCTTTTAGGAAATAGTTCAGTTACTGCGATGTACTTCATTCTTCACGATTGAGTGTTACAATCTTGTAATTTTTTCAAGGGAATAATTTAACATTATGCGACAACTTCTATTTTGTGTATTGAAAAAAATGAAAGTTAATTCTATAAATCTTATAATGCTACTCTTAACAACATTTCAAGCCATAAATATTCCGAAATCACCTATAAATAATAAAGAAATACAAATAAAGGAAAGTTTCCAAAATATTTGACGCAATGCTATGAATGAATACTCTGAAGTCGAAATGATCGAAGGAAATTCTTTACATTTTCAAGAACCATTCAAAGATTGAACAATGGAAGTTGTGGAAGACAAAGTGTGGGCGAATGCACTAGTGAATCGAGAAACACCTTCCGACGAACGCACTAGTAATATTCTGGCTAATTTTTCTCTATTACTCCCTCCTTGATTCAAAGTATGCGCTCACTATCGTAACTGACACACAGACTGCACTCTTTTAAATTTTTGTCTGACTCTCTGTACTTAATTTTTTTTTCCGCTACGCCAATAGTCAACAGCTCTCAATTTATATTCATAAGATAAATCTTCATCATTACTAGTGCATTCGTCGGAAGGTGTTTCCCGATTTACTAGTGCATTTGCCCACACATTCTTTTCCACAACTTCCATTGTCCAAATCTTTGAATGGTTCTTGAAAATGTAAAGAATATTCTTCGATCATTTCGACTCCGGAGTATTCATAGCATTGCGTGAAATATTTTGGAAACTTTCCTTTATTTGTATTTCTTCATTATTTACAGGCGATTTCGGAAAAATTATGGCTTGAAATGTTGTTAAAAGTAGTTTACAACATTTATAGGATTGACTTTTATTTTTCTCAATACACAAAATAGAAGTTGTCGCATAATGTCAAATTATTCATTTTAAAAAATTACAAGATTATAACACTCAATCGTGAAGAATGAAGTACATTGCAGTAACTGAACTATTTTCAAAAAAATGTATTTATATATATAATGATGTTTTTCACTTTACTGACTCATATATATATATATATATATATATATATATATATATATATATATATATATATATATATATATATATAAATATTAAAAACATACTCGAATGTTTTTTTAAAAGTGTTAGTAAGAAGCTATTTGGTCCACTGCAAAAAAAAAAAAATAAATGCACCTTAAATTTAAGATATGTTAATATTTACAATACTTGACATTCTGATGCAAACAATCAAGTCTGGAATTTAAAATGAAAATTTAAGTAAAATATTAAAAAATAATACTATTATGATGCCATCACTGCAAAAATGTATGAAAAAATAATTTTCGACGAATTGAAACTAAAGCTAATAAAAATATGGATGTTTTTTTGTTGGTCAACGTAAATGGACTTAGGGGTTGTTCACCCTTTAAACTTGATTTTTCAGAAAAACCCAAAAAGACGTTTCCACTACTTTTTTTTTGTCTTTCGATTGTCGTTAATTTCGTTCAAATCCATTGGATAGTTTTTTTTTTAATAAATGTTTTGTGAATTTCAACCCTTATAACTTATGTTCTATTTATTTTTTTATTATAACACCAATGGCACATTTCATCATTTTTTACTCAGAAAATGATGCCATTGATCCCATTTCATTATTCAAACTGCAAGTATGCAAAATTTGCAAAACACCCTCTTGGAGCCAAAACTTTGACGAGTGATTTCACCCATTAGATATGTTTCTCCGCCGATAAAAAAAAATACGTATCTCTCAAATTTCGACGAAGAATAACATATCTCAGTTATATTAAAATCGGTGGGAGACGCCTAGGAATGTTCCCTGGTGAGAAAAATTTAAAACAGTCATTTTTATAAATTGTCGTTAACGATATTTTCTAAATTACCGAACTGGTCACAATAAATTATGAGACGATCGTAAAAGACTGTTAAGGAGAAAATATGATATAATTTTTTAAATATTTAGTAAATTAAATTTTCAAGTTATCCAAGAAAAATATGGTAAATTGCTTTTTAAAGTTTCCAAGATCGAAATCTTTCGAATAAATTGTCACTCAATGCTACATCTGACGTAAATTTTTTCAAGATTTGCCGCTAATAAAATTTTAGAATTAATCAATTTAAGAAATTTTAGCAATTTTGATTTTATTTCTCATAAAACTCGAGTGTTATTAATCCACATCGAATGTCTAAATCAGCTTATCCGTTCAAAAGTTATAGAATGCTTATGTACGTACGCACATACATACCCACATTTCGACACTCGGTCATAATCATAAAATTAGTCGGAATTACACTTTAGGACTTCTAAACGTTCTCATCTGTTGAAAACTCGATTGTGAAAATTCGAACTTAACTCATTAACTTTCCATTCCATTGAAAAATTTTCAATTTATATTAGAGGAAGGTAAAAATTCTAAATTTATCTTGTCCGGAATTATTTAAGCTAAGTACGAAAATTTAGATTTATTTTACTGGACTAATAAGTTAGTTGAAGAAATATCATCGAGTTTCATGGTTTAAAGCTTAATAAAAAAAAAAAAATACGCGCGTAAATTAAAAATTTCTACATTAGATTGAAAAAAAATATGTTGATTTTTTGTACCATCGCAACGTAGATATATCCTTTTGTTATCTGATATAAGTAACTAATCGCAAATTAACGTAAATTTTTCATACAATATTTAAAAAAACAAATTCTATACCCATTTTTACAACTTCTTGAGGTGTTTTATGATGTTCACTACTGTGAATATTGATAGCTTCAAACATGGTTCCTACTAATTTTGTATACCATTTTTCTAAGTCCACTTTACGATCAGAATTTTTGAATATTTTATCAGTTATTCGAGCAAACAAACCAAAATTAGCTATATAAGGCAAAATTCCACATTTATTACGCCGATTAACCTTAGTATCTTTTAAAATAGATTGCTGTTGTAATTGCATAAATTTATCAAATGATCTTTTTACTTGAACTAAAGCTGATGCAAATGTCATTGATAAGAACGATCCCGTATCTTGTGCTGACATTACGTGTTGAGACAATCGTACTAACAAATACATACACCAAAAACTATCAATTTTATCTAAAAATAATATAAAATTATTCAATTCTATTTCTAAAGACGGGAAAATAGCACCCATTGTGGCACGAACTTCTTCATTAACTTGTCTTTCTAATTTTTTGCTTACTGTTGATGAAACTGATTCAGGACTTGTCGCCCCATTACTTATATTATCACCGATAACAATCGTACTATCTTCGTTCTCACTAGTTTTAGATGGTGATAGTACAGAATCTAGTTGAAAGAATGTCACACAGAATGCTTGTTCAGCTAAACTGATTGGTTGTAATTGTGATAGTACGCGATCTAAGATCGAATCTAATATAATGCCATCATTATGTGATGTCCATATTTCGTTACTCAATAAACATATTGGTGCCGCTGTGAATAAATCATCATCTTTTTTTTGACCACTTGGTTTAGATGAGCTGAAGTGTGGCCGTGAATTAATTAAACATGTTTTAGCTTCTTCAAAAAATATTTTTAAATCTCTTTGATATAGTTTACTCATGGTATTAGTGTAAACTTTGATTAACTGAGAAAATGTTTTGTAATCTAATGCGCGGAGTAGTTGCATCAGATCAGTGTATGGTTCTAATTCACGGTGCACTGATGAATGCATTGGTAAAATTAAATTTAAAGCAGATGATGTTTCACCAATATCATTACCTAAGTGAATAAATAAATTATTGAGGTGCCGAGCAACTAATAACGAAAATTTAACTTTCAATTTATCTAATCGACGTTTTTGTTCATTAACTGCACTTAATTTATCAAGACCTGTAGGTAATGATACTGAAACAGCTTTTAAAACTGCATGTCCAGCTAATACAAGTTCAGCTCTACCACCCGGAAGTTCAGATTCATTAATTATTTTTTGATGATGATTTGATACGTCTAATTGCGTTATAATTGTGTCTAAATGCTCTAATAATAATCTCGCATTGCGATTTGCAGTGTGAATGGCTTGATTCTTTTGTCCAACTCGAGCCATAACTTCACGAATTCGTCCTAAAGCTTCATCATATAATGTTAGCCGTGCTTCTACAACTGAAGCTTCAACGATTGCTGCTTCAATTCCATTCATAAGTTGAATTACTTGAGGCTCTGATGCTAAAACTGACTGAACATTTTCGCCATCTAAAATTGATAAATCTTTCGAGAGACTTTCCATAAATAACTCAGCATTAGATATTGCGTAAGAACAATTTAATATTAAATTCTCAAGATCTGTTGCCTCTTTATCGGTTATTGGCTGATAGTCTGATGATATTACTGGTGTCAACAAATCTATAAAAGAAAACATATGTTGACAATGTTATATATATATATATATATAGATATATATATTAGGGTGGGTCAAAAAAAAAGAACTAATTTTTTTCTTCCGTTACCGTGAAAATATTGTTCAAGATGATGAAAAAAAAATTCTGGTAAAGTTTGAGCTTTTAATATTAATATTAAAACGTGCCGCTTCGTAATTTTTGATTTCCCATTTAAATAACATGGGAAAGAAAATTTTGAAGTTTGGAATTTTATGCCTCGGCAATAGCTCATTGTACAGATAAGGTCAAGATATATTTTTGTAGGAAATTAAACGTTCTACAAAATAAATCTCTCATCATTTTTTGATTAATTTATTTGTTCAAAAGTTATTGGAGCTCGAAGTCAAGTTATAATAAATTTTGAGATCTTTTTACTTTTCTAGTGAAACTATCAGACTTATCACAAAATTTTATAGAGACTTTTTTGGAGACAATTTTATTCCCTACAAATTATTTCTAGTAAAGTTTTTTCGAATTTCGCTTTCTAGTTATTTTCATTTTAATGTCAAGCTCCTCAAAAAGTAGTATTCTGATCGATTTTAAGAGCTCGACATTAAAATGAAAATTAAATCGATTAAATTAATGTTGATTAACGATGGGAAAAGACATTATTAAATTAAGATTGAGATTGAGAAATAAAATATTTGAACCTTTGGAGTTGACAAAAATTATTCTGTACTATATTTTCAACAACGTGAGCTTCGAAGAATGACAATGTTAATTTTGAAGCGATAAGAAAATTTAATAATATTCAAAACTGAGAAATGTCATGATTTTCAGACAGTGTGATTTTTGAATGTGAATATCTTCGAAATGGTTAAATTTGCGAAAACTTTAAATCAGACCTTTTTTGTAAAGCATTGAATTTCCTACAAAAAGCTGTATTGAGAATTTCGGAATTCTTATTAGTTGACATGTTATAAAATTCAGAATGAGCAAAAACAAGTTCCTTGAATTGTATCATACTTTGACGTTGGATATCTTATGAATAGTTGAATATATGAAAAAACTATAAGAAACCTCTTTTGTAAATTAGTAAATTTGCTACAAAATCTCTGAGAGAGATTTTCCGCATCTAGATTTGTTCGGAAGTTATGAATTTTTAACCATGTAACTAAACGAAAAATCGAAAATTATATATAGCCAACTCCTAAAATCAATATAAGAGCTCAAATTTTAATGCCAAGCTCCCAAAAAAATAGTGTTCTGATCGATTTTAAGAGCTTGGCATTAAAATGGAAATAACTAGAATAGAATTCAGAATTTAAAAAAATTTTATCAGAGATAATTTGTAGGAAATAAAATTGTCTACAAAAAAGATCTTATGACATTTTATGATAAGTCCGATAGTTTCGCCGAAAAAGTAATAAGATCTCGAAATTTACTGTAACTTGACTTCAAGCTCCAATAACTTTTGAACAGATGGATTTATCAAAAAATAATAAGAGACTTTTTTTGTAGAACATTCAATTTTCTACAAAAAAAACTGTATTGAGAATTTATGAATTCTCATTAGTTGACATGGTATAAAATACAGAACGAGCAAAAACAAGTACTTCGAATTGTATCAAACTTTGACGTCGGATGTCTTGTGAATGGTTGAATTTATGCAAAAATCACAAAAGACCTTCTTTATAGATCAGTAAATTTGCTACAAAATGTTTGGAAAGAGATTTTTTGTATCTTGATTTTTTTGGAAGTTATGTATTTTTTACCAAGTTACTAAATGAAAAATCGAAAATTATCAATAGCCACCTCTAAATATCAATATTAAGAGCCCAAATTTTAACTGTCACCATATTTTAAGATACCCTTTCGATTTTTCAATGTTCATAAAAAAAAAAATAGTCCCCTCATTTGAAAGTCTAATATATACAATAAATAACATGATGTCAATGAAGTACATGATACAGAAAATAGCAGACGACCGACAATTTTTTTAATTTTATAACAAAATGACATAAACAAAAAAAAACAAATTCGAACATGCACATAAAAATTTGTGCAAGTCATTCATAAACATTTTTTAGTTTTTTTTTTATATTAATACTTAATTTGTTTAATTAAAAATAAAAACATTTTCGAGTGTCTGCTGCTTCCACAACCTGGAGTCAATATTATGCTGTCATTTTCCGTAAGAGTTGTGGGATCAATCAACCATTTTTGTGGAATATTTTTAAATTGTGGTCGTTGAGGTAAGCCGCATGAGAAAGTATATAAATTACTGACAAATGTTCGACATTCTTGTGACGTAGCGACAGTCCATCTATAAATTTTATCTATATGTAACTCAATATCCATAGAATCAGCTTTAACTCCATCAACAACTTGTATATCCGTAAGTAACCAAGACTGTTTCTTTTTAAATGTATTTTTATCATTTTTTTTTATTTGGTATATAATGAATGTCTCTGGTACATCTGTTGTAGTTGTCAAGCATAAGAAACTTGTTTTCTTTTTTTTATATGTTTTACTGACAAAACAAACACTTAACAATTTTTCATCACTTGGTGTAAATATTTCGCGTTGCAATGTATGACGTATTGCAGCCATTTTTCATTCAAAAATTAAAAACAGATAAATTAAAGAAATATAAATTAGGTATCCAAAATATTTTTAGAGGCACTGAAATAGTAAATAGTAAATAATAATGGATTTATTCAAAAGTATTGGTAAAAGTAGTCGTTTCACTAATGTAATCATGTTTCAGTGGGTGCGTTCCACTTTCCACTAAGCGTTCACAATGCTAGTAACGCCTCAAAATCCTATGCACCCTAATAGCACAGTTTGCTTTAGCAAAAGTTTACTTTACAAAAGTTTCCTTGAATTTTTCGTCAAATTTCCGTCAACTTCGGACTTTTCCGTTTTTTACGACAATTTACATGCAACATGCTATTTAATTTGACGTAAATTTATTACCCGAATTAGAATGCAAATTTACTTCAAAAGTTGACTAGAAAAAATTTATCGTCAATTTTCTGGTAAATTTTATGTCAATTTATTGTTAATTTGACTTGAAAAATTGTAAAATAGTTTTTTACCCTCAAATTGTACACATTTTTATGTATAAATTTGCTTACCTTCTGAAATAGTAATAAAGAACATTGCCGACTTTTTTTTTATCGTAAAAAGTTACCTCTAAATTGAAGAAAAATTAACCGCAAATTTTTCTCTTCAACTTTTGCTGTCAAATTGTCGGCAAATTCGGGCAGCAGATTTCAAATAATTTCAACATCAAATTACTGTCAATTTCAAGCTAAAGTGGCTATGAGGGTATCCTGATAGCCTAACTTTAAGGGTGGGCCGCACCTAACGAAATCCTGAATTTAAGAATTCTAATTACTTTTTGAATATTTATGGGACTCGGATGATGAAAATCTTCCGAGGAAGTTCGTCTTCTGCTTTCAGTCGGAAGCTAATAAAATTGCTGTTATGATAATTATTAAATAAATAATTAGAATTCTTAAATTCAGGACTTCGTTAGGTGCGGCCCAGCCTTAAAGATAATTGCTCACCCTGATAGCCACCTTAACCACAAGTTAACTTCAAGCTACTGCCGTATTCTGAAGCCAATTTAAAGCTGGGCCGTAGTAAAATATTCCCCTAGATTTTTCCCTAGATAATTTTATTTTTCTAATTACTTTCTGAATAGGCCTGTGAGTCAAGAAATACACAACTTAATATAAAGCGAATTTTATGCTCTATATCGGAAGCTATGAAACTGTAGACCGCAATAATTAATTTTCAAAAATTACAACAAATAAAAATTTTGTCTTTTTTTATCACTAGAATTGAAATCCATGATGGCCGACACGTTTTGTATTCGACTTTTCGATACAATTGTCCTAAGTAAGTTTATATTTGTATTTGCACTTGAATTTCATAGTTTCCGATGTTCTAATCATTATATAGAATATTTGAAAAAATATTTGAAATCAATTTAACGGAATAAATGAATTGTAATTCGAAAAACAAAATTTGATATAATGAGTAGCCATTTGCATCAATGGTATATATAGTTTTGTTCAAAATGATAGATGACGCCACCATGAACTCGAGGAAATCGGCCTAAAAGGTATGACAGCAGCTACAGGACTGTGCCAATGCTTACGTAGATTCCGACTATAAATTTATGTACACTCGTTGTTATTAATGCCTGGTCCCCCAGACTATGGAATCTTAGCCATACAGGGGACCAGGCATTAATGACAATGAGTGTAGATTAATTGGAAAATCTACCTTCCATTTCGGCTGCCGAATGGCCTTTTTTTTATGCACGTGTTTTGTTTAGGGTTTAAATATCGCGGGTAACAGGAAACGTTCCAAGACCACTTAAACTGTATTTATATTTCTCTGAATACGAAATAAAGATTTATCTATCTATTTATTTAAACTTTCTTGTAATAAAATATAGAATTGAATGATTATGTGCCACGACGATTTATTATTTAAATAATTGACTAAATATTGATAAGACGCAATAAGTGTTGTAAGATATTAATATATAATTTCAAATGAAATTTAAATGCGCGCCTATTTATGGATCTCAAGTTCACTAATTAATTAACAGGGAGAGGCACCTGAGGCTACTGAGGACATAACATTGTATTATAATACAATGTTATGTCCTCAGTAGCCTCAGGTGCCTCTCCCTGTTAATTAATTAGTGAACTTGAGATCCATAAATAGGCGCGCATTTAAATTTCATTTGAAATTATATATTAATATCTTACAACACTTATTGCGTCTTATCAATATTTAGTCAATTATTTAAATAATAAATCGTCGTGGCACATAATCATTAAATTCTATATTTTATTACAAAAAAGTTTAAATAAATAGATAGATAAATCTTTATTTTGTATTCAGAGAAATATAAATACAGTTTGAGTGGTCTTGGAACGTTTCCTGTCACCCAATACTTAAAACCTAAACAAAACACACGCATAAAATCATGAATAGGCCCTTGTTCTATAGTTAACAGTAAATATGGTTATAAACAAACGCATACTCTATAAACAAATAAGAAAAAGATATATTTAATAAACAAATGTTACTTATAACTGAAAACCATATCACACGAACTCAACTGTTATTGTTAATATATATACATTAGGGTGAGCCAAAAAAACCAACCCATTGAATTTACGTCTTAAAAAGGACCTATATATCGAGAAAAAAATTCTCCTATTGGGCAAAATTTTTAGCTCAATTTTAAAAGGTGTCGGTAGCCATTTGAAATTTCCCATTTAAATAACATGCAGAAAAATTTTTTTTTATTAAAAATATTATAACTTTTGAACCATGTGAGACAAAAATTCGGCTCTAGAATATTCTTATAGGGCATTAAATTTCTTAAAAGAAAGTCCTGGGAGTTGAATTTGTAAACTTGATATTTCGTATACTAACAGGCTATCAAAGTCTAGAGTAAACAGAATCATACAAATTTAAGGTTTTATTTGGATTTTCCAAATACTTTTCTTTTATTGTGATCGATAACAAAATATTATTTGTTGCAACGTGGATATTGTTGGTGATTTCATTGCATTACATGTAGAACAAATTTTCTCGTAGTATTGATATTTTTAATAATAAAGCCTTAAATTTGTATGATTCTGTTTACTCTAGACTTTGATGGTCAGTTAGTATACGAAATATCAAGTTTACAAATTCGACTCCCAAGACTTTTTTTAAAGAAATTTAATGCCATACAAGAATATTCTAGAGCCGAATTTTTATCTCACATGGTTCAAAAGTTATAATATTTTTAATCAAAAAAAATTTTTTTGCATGTTATTTAAATGGGAAATTTTAAATGGCTACCGCCACCTTTTAAAATTGAGCTAAAAATTTTGCCCAATGGGAGAATGTTTTTCTCGATAAATAGGTCCTTTTTAAGACGTAAATTCGATAGGTTGATTTTTTTGGCTCACCCTAATATACATATTAAATAAAGAGTGACTCGTATAATAAATAAATTAATAGAAATATAGAAATATAGAAATATAGCATTAGAATAATTATAATGGTGTTTCATGATAAATAATAATGTCAATCGTATTGAATAATTAAATATAGAATAATTAACTAAAAGATTGTATTTAAGTACAGGAAAATGGAATATAAATGATATAAGTAATAAGTAAAATCATAGAATGGATAAACAAAGAACCCTGATTAAAAAAAGCGATTTAAAAAGATTTGCAATGTTAAATGCCCATAAGAAGAGGGATTCAAAAGTATTCAAGGTATTCAGAAGCATTAAAAAGTATTTAAAATTTTTTATTTCGAATCGTTTTAAATCGCTTTTTATAATTAGGGAACGTAGATGTGTAAACTCATATCTCGTACGTGTATTAGTAGGAAGTATAAATGTATAAGTATATAATTAGAAAGAACGTTGATATGTATAAGTACATATATAGCATAAGTATGTGTATGAGTATGAGAATGGTGGGACAAGTCGAAGAGTAGAGGGGCTGATGTAACTTCACTCCTCTCCGAGAACTATTGACGAGCACAACTGTTATTACTGATCAAATCTTATCTACACTTTATAATGAAACTCAGTCTTCAGATAAAAGTTATTTTATCAATTACGTCTATCCTTATCCATAATTTCATTATCTCATTAAATAATAATCATAATCATCATCATCATAGTCAACAATAAATGTATCACGGTTTTCAAATTCAAAATTTGTCCCGCGTGACAACGAACTGCCCACTGTCCAGGAGGTGGCGTCAGCTCCGATCCTAGTAACCTCCCAGGACATAACATTGTGTCCCATAGAGAGTTTGAGATTTTGCCCTACCAAAATTTTTTTTCCTCTGCCACAATAATTGGATTTGCGCATGCGCTTAATATCTTTTTCAGAATATCATAACTGAGGGAGAAGGAATAATGGTGGGAGAAAATCTCAAATTTTTTCCGTGCCAACTATACATGGAGTTACCGAAAAATTTATCGATACCTAGGTATACACCTGTTGTAGTCTCAAGTATATGATGTCAACAATGAATGAAGCGAATGTAACTAATGATCATGAAGAATATCAGTACTTGAATTTAATTGAACGAATAAGAAAACAAGGAGCCAATAAAGATGATCGTACTGGTGTTGGTACTTTTTCAATTTTTGGAACACAATTGCGATTTTCCCTAAAAAATGGTAAAATTATCGATCTATTATTTATTGTTTTTTTTTAACCATCTTTATTTAAATACATTGTTTAATTTTTTTTGTTACTTAAATAGGTACATTTCCGTTACTAACTACAAAATCAGTATTCTGGAAAGGTGTAGTTGAAGAACTACTGTGGTTCATTAGTGGATCGACAAATGCTCATAAGCTTTCTGAGAAAGGTGTTCATATTTGGGATGCAAACAGTTCAAGAGAATTTTTAGATACTTACGGATTTCAGGATAGAGAAGAAGGTGATTTAGGACCAATTTATGGATTTCAATGGAGACATTTTGGAGCGGAGTATAGTAATATGCACGCAGATTATACTGGGAAAGGTGATTAGTTTTTTTTTTATTCATAAAAAAAAATTGAGTAAAACAAGTGAAAAAAATGATGATCCTGAAGTTAGTAGACAATTAGTAATTTTCGGATTTTTTTTTCAACAAATAAAATAAAAAAAAAAAAAAAAAAAAAACTGAAAATATGCGCATGTAGGAAATTTAAAAAACTACAGGTGCAATTTTTTCAAATATTTTTTTTTTATAATTTATCGTTTAAAAAAAAATCCAAAAATTATTAGACGTCAGCTAACTTCAGGGTCATAAAAAATATTACTATCAAATTCTCGAACGTTGGAGTGCAATTTAATATAAATAGTATAAAGTAATTTCATATAAAGATTCCACTACCCTATTGTTGATTTGTATGATAATATTAATATGCTAGTTTTTGATTCGTATCAAAATTTAAGTTTTTTTATTTTAAGCCTTGTTTTTCTATAAAAGTACTAGTATATCGAAATCGAATGCCTTCTAGAAACAATTTTGATTTAATTTAATTTTATTAATGATCACTTTAAAATATAGTATTGTTTACCGTCCTAATTCCAGGTTAAAGATTAGAAAAAAATAAAATTATAAAATGAGCCAGTGAATCATCATTTTTCCACTTGATATGAGATGCTCTTAAGTTATTTACGAATGATTTCAATTTCTACCCGACAACCAGTACTGAATACTTTAAAAAAAAAAACATTCTAAAAAATTTAACTCTTTATCTTAACGTGAACCTAGACAAGTAAATTAAATTTTGTTTTTAATTTTGAGGGGCATTAGAGTGTTTTATCTTTCGTTATAAATTTTAGATTATTTTAATAAAGTACTTAGAATAGTGATCTCAAGATATTTTTGTGGCTTATCGAATTTAATCATAATAAAAAATTATTATGCATAATTTCAGTTGCCTTATGTATTGGAATAAAATTAGAGAATATGTTTCTATTTTTTATCTGTATCTAAAAATTCAATTTTTCAATGCTAAAAAAATAACTGCTAGGTTTCATTAAAATCATTTAATGATACCTCGATCGCTCAAACGAGTTTATAAGAAATCATTCTATCGTTAATTTATCAGAAAAGATGCAAATTCCGATAGGTGTTAAATAACAATGGCAGTTTTTAATGAATGTTATAATCTATATCGATTGTCTCCTTAAAACAAAATAATTTATATCCTATTTATTTATCTTCAGGTATAGATCAACTTCAAAATGTAATCGATACACTGCGTACTAATCCAAACGATCGACGAATGATAATGACTGCATGGAATCCTATCGATATTCCGAAAATGGCATTACCACCTTGTCACTGTCTTGTCCAATTCTATGTTAGTAATGGCGAACTTTCTTGTCATCTTTATCAACGCAGTGCTGATATGGGGCTCGGAGTACCGTTTAATATTGCATCGTATTCACTTTTAACGTATATGATAGCCCATATAACGAATTTGAAAGTAATTAATTAAAAATGAATCCAAATTTTTATTTCACATTTCTACCCTTTCATTATTTCTGCAATTCATTAAATAAAAATTTTTTACAGCCCGGAGAGTTCGTTCATACAATGGGCGATTGTCACGTATACTCAAATCATATTGATGCCTTAGAAACTCAGTGTAAGCGTAAACCAAAGCCATTTCCAAAATTGAAAATTACAAGAGATGTCAGAGAAATCGATGATTTTATTGCATCCGATTTTGAACTAATTGGTTATAATCCACACCCAAAAGTATCAATGAAAATGGCTGTTTAAAATGAATTATTTTTATGACTCAGAATAGCGTGAAAAGTAAAATGGTTCAGTATTTTATACAAATTACTGTTGTAAAAAAAAAAAAAAAATCAATACGCAGAAGTGAGGTTCCGTTTTTGAAGACTCATCCGTATACTTGTTTTTTCCATTTCTCTAAATCATTTTTGTTCCAATCGGCAATGTTATTTAGAAACCCTGCTGAAACGCTTTTATAGGCCACAATAAGTGGGAACCACTTTAATATGTGTATCAATTATACAATTTATTTTTATATTAAACATAGTATTAATAACTTTTTGATTCATAAACAAAGGAAATCAGGATCGAAACATTCAAAAATTGAGCAGTAAACTTAGGATTATTGTTCAAAAGTTAATTACACGAAAACTTTTTATTATAAATTTGATGATAAATATAACTAAACTTTCTTTGATTGAAAGAATTAAAGTTCTCAACGATAAAAAATCTTCAAATTTTATCTGCATTTAATAAATTAAAAGTTCATTAAATTGTTTATGAAATAAATGAGCAATGACGTTATTTTTTTGAGAAAGCAAATAAATAAATAATTCGTTGTTATTTCTTTCACTTTCACCTTTCATATATTTTTTATCTTAATATATTTTATAAAATAATTGATCTCAAGTTAATACTAAAGGCTAAGACATCTGAATATCATTGGATTGTGAAGTTGATAATTGATGAAGTTGTTGTGTGACTGCAAGAGTTCCAGCTTCACTTACAGTAATGATAACCCAAATGATATCTAAAAATTTCAATCAATGAATATATATGATAATCAAAATAACAAATTTAAAATAAACAAATCACCTCCAAAATAGGATCCAGTGGATGTCATCATTCTCCATTTGCTTTGATAAACCCCTAATTCATTTGGACTTGTTAAAATAACACTTATTTCCGTGACTTTTTTCGGTTCGAGTGCTGGCACTTCAATTCTCGTACAATCTCCCATAACAACACCTCCGGTATACTGAAGAGAAATTCCTTCTGGCCATGATTCACTGCCTGAATTTTGCACTCTCCATGATTTTTGAAATTTCGTATTTGGCGAAACTGATTCACCTTCACCGATTGTACAGTCACACACTAAAGTCATACTAGGAAGTTTAAATGGTGACTCAAAATCAAAATAACTGCAAATCGCTGCTTGTAAATTCCTAGAACAATATTTTTATTATCTATAGAAATTGATCAATGATACATGATATTCGATAACATTTTTCTAACCTAAAACTATTTCTTCAGGAAAATATGTTTATTCTTAAAATTATTGATTGATAAAATATGTAGGACAATTTAATAAAATTATTATCGATGTAAAAAAAAAAAATATAATAATTACCAATTATTCATATCCAAAAAAAAAGTAGCAGTCGCTTCATTTAATTGACTACCTGCTAATAACCTTTGAAGTTGTTTGACCAAATCATCTTTGTCTGTTGTACCCATGCAACTAAATTGTTGCAATAAATGTTGATCAAAATCATTATCCAAATCCATGATGAAATTTATATTACAGGCTCTGTGTATGTGTTATTGAAAATCACTTCAAATTTGCTTTTTCTTAATACGCCATAGCACACAAAAAATTAGAAAATAAATAAATAACAAAAGCAGTTAATAAATAACAAAAGAAAAATGAAATCGAAAACAATATTAACGAAAACTATTAAATTTTATTTCTATTGTTACTGTTATCAAGTTTGTAATTCTTTACTATATAATTGAAAAATATAGAATCAATTTTTTTTTACTTTCGTTTGAATACACTACTTATTATAGCCAGTATTTTGTTTTTAAACACTGAGTTCTTTCCTTTTATATTTTACGTTGCTTTTGTTTACGTTGGAGAATTAAAAATTTTGTGGGGTCTGCGGGTTTCAAATTGTTTCAAATGTCATTATTTGGACACGACGTATGTATAATGTACAACCATTGTATAGGGGCAGATTAACATATATTCATACGATATGGACTATATAGTAGGTACAACACTCAGTTACCTCTAAATTGACGAAAAATTAACCGCAAATTTTTCTTTTCAACATTTGCTGTCAAATTGTCAGTAAATTCGGGCAGCAGATTTCAGGTAATTTCAAATCAAATTACTGTCAATTTCAAGCTAAAGTGGCTGTTAGGGTTACCAGTTAAATTGCACTACCTCGATAGCCAACTTGACTGCAAGATGACAGAAATATAAACCCTTACTTGACATCAACTGGATCACAAAAAGTTGGTGTTGTTATGTCCTCAGTGGCCTCAGAGGCCTCTACTTTATTAGTAAACTTGAAATATATATATATATATATATACATATATATATATATATATATATATATATATATATATATATATATATATATATATATATATATATATATATATATATATATATATATATATATGTATTAGACTGGTTCAAAAAAATCGACTATTTTTTTTTTTTTTTTTCAAAACCTGCAGTGAAATATCTTCCTAGTCATGAAAAAAGAAGCCTGTGGAAACGGGAGCTCTTACTATCAATTTTGAAAGGTCGCTCATCGTAAATTTCTATTTTACGTTTAAATAACATGGAAAAAAAAAATTTTCAACTTTGGAATTTTACAACTCATTTTGGAATTAACATGTCGGGGTGAGAGATACATATTTTTAAAGGAAATTGAACGCTCTAAATAAATTGTCTCTTATGTTTTTTCTCTAAGTCTACTCCTTTAAAAGTTATTCGAGTTTAAAGTTCAACATGTAATCAATTTAACCTTTTTATCTTAAATTGTGGTATAATAATAAAACTCATCTTCGAAAAAAATTATTTTACAATTTTTAAATGGTATAGATAATAGCTTTAAGTTTAACACGATTATTTTCAGTTTATAAAATTTACGATTTTTACTTCAGCTATCAAAACTATGAACAATGAAATCCTACTAACAACAATTAAATATCAATAACCCAACAATGACATTTTGATGAAAAGACGACACTTATTCAGGAACAATCTTTTTTTATTTATTGAAATAATGATATCAAATTTTTGCACAAAAAAACCATTTAAATATAGTGGAAACCTAAACATGCAAACCTTCTCAATGAGACAATTTATAGATATATTGAGAAAAATATAGATAGCCTGAACTGGAAATCAAACCCAGACCAATTCGGTATCGCGCCGAGTGCACAAAAAAGTGCACTACATTTCCTACAAACCACAGTTGGTCGTTTTTCCGAAAAATTATGTATACATACAATTCAAATTTTTTTTAAACTTCAAAGAGAGAATTAATTTCAGATTTTTTAAATTGAAAAGTCATTTATTCCTCATAGTAGAACAATTGAGATCTACTTTGTCAACGACGTTAAACTTGATAATTTAGTATTTTAAGAGAAATTTTTTTTTTCAATAATAATTATGAAATATTTAAGAAAAATCAAGAAAAAAAGGTTAAATTAATTACATGTTGAACTTTAGACTCGAATAACTTTTAAAGGAGTAGACTTAGAGAAAAAACATAAGAGACAATTTATTTAGAGCTTTCAATTTCCTTCAAAAATATGTATCTCTCACCCCGACATGTTAATTCCTAAATGAGTTGTGAAATTCCAAAGTTAGAAAATTTTTTTTTCCATGTTATTTAAACGTAAAATAGAAATTTACGATGAGCGACATTTCAAAATTGATATTAAGAGCTCCCGTTTTCACAGGCTTCTTTTTTCATGACTAGGAAGATATTTCACTGCGGGTTTTGAAAAAAAAAAAAATAGTCGATTTTTTTGAACCGGTCTAATATATATATGCACTGGTCACAGAAATTAAGGGATAGAAAAAAAATCCGAAATTTTTAGGTGATTTTCAACATGCTGTAACTCGGTGAAAAATGGTCGTATAAAAAAATAAAAAAAGCAAATTGTAGCCTCAAGTTTCTCGTTTTCAGATCTGGATCTCAAAATTTTTTATCATGTACGGTTCCGGAGTAATCATAAGAAAACCAACGAAAAAAAAATTTTCAAAATTTTTGCTGGTCTTTCAATACCTCTATGGGCGACAATAAATTTTTTTGAATAATCCGACTGTCTGACTTTTCTCGGAAATTTTATGCTCTTTAATTTGGTGGCCTTAAAAAGTCTCTACGACGATTTGGCGCCGAGTTATCATTGATCAAAGCAAAAAAGTCCATTTTGGCTTTGATAATCAATAACTCCGGATGTATTGGTCGTACAGAGAATGGAAGCAGGGTTTTGAAAACTGGAAAACATTCTCTATAAGGCAAAATTAGTGGCATTTGATAGAAAAATTTTTTTTAAAGCGATATTGTTTGGTAAAAAACAGGTCAAAATTCACAAATTTAAGGATATTCGGAAATCTTGCTATAACTTTGGATATAACGGATGAACAAAGGATATCTTCGACTTTTTTTTCAACCTCAAAGTATCTTGAGAAAAACCCTGAAAATTTCAAATCGCTGCGATTTTTGTTTCTTAGTGCCCCGAAGCTTTAAATTTATTGATTTTGTCAAAAATCACCATAATTGGTAGTTTCTCGGTTTTTGTTCATTTTTTCGATTTGAAAATGGTTTTTTTTACCGATAATCTTCATTTCTTCAATCAAAAAGATGGATTATCGAAAAAAATTGAAAAAAAAAAAAAATTTTGAAAAAATTTTTTTTTTTTTTTTTTAAATTTTTTTTTTCAAAAATTTTTTTTTTTCAAAATTTTTTTTTTGTTGTATCTGCAATGAGTTATCATTGTCAAAAAAAATTCCTAAAATTTTTCACACCGCAAAATTTATACATCCGGATATTCAAGATTTTACCAGCGTTTATTTCACTGTTATAAGCAACCCTCATTAAAAGAAACGACTTAAAACGATTGGAAAAAAATATTAAATACTCTTTAATGCTTTTGAATACTTTTAATACTTTTGAATCACCCTTTTTATGGGCATTCAACATTACAAATCGTTTCGTTTAATCAGGAAATGATGACTTTTTATAGAAAATAAATGTTTTAGACGTACGATACTTGGAGTCAAAAACGGTGAAAGAAACACAAGCAGTGCACCCTATCTCACCTATTGTTGATAGCTTAGGATATATATGTGTTGAAAATGTATCAACATACTCAAAAAAAAATAAGAATTAACGTTTTTTAATCATGAAGAGTTTATATTTTATTTAATTTTGTTCAAACAAAAAATATGCACATCGTGAAAATCACATATTTTGTGGGAAAAAGTCTCAGCTTTCAGAAAAAAATATCAAATTAGATGTATCAAGCGCCGCACAGTCATAAAAATCGTTTTTTCGTCTTTAATCGAATTTTAAAAGGTCTTTTGTAACATAAAATGAAAAATAGATATTTTTATTGGAAAGCTGAGAATTTTTCCTACGAAAAACTGTTATGTGCTCATTTAAAAAAAAAAATTTTTTCCTTTAAGAAAATTAATGAAAAAGTTGAAAACAAAAATTTTTTAAAAATTCAAAAAATCATAACTTTGAAACAGCTGCAAATAAAACGCTAAAATTTTCAGAGAATTTTTTTTTTAATATATAGAACGAGTCCACAAAGTTTGAACCAAATCGACGAGGGTCACCCCGTAAAAATAATTTTATTTGGTGGAATGACCCATATATATGTATATATTAGGGTGGTCCTTATTTTGGACATTTTCGAATTTTTATGCTCCCAGAGGCTTATGTGGTTCGAAATAAATAAAAAAAAATATCCTCAAATTTTCAGGTCTCTATCTCAATTTTAACCCGTGCCGCACTGCGATGTAAGTTTCCCATTTAAATAACACGGGGTTTTTGGCATTGAACAATTAATTTTCTATTCCGGCTAAAGTAATTGTTCGAAAAATTTGAAACTCTGTCGACTTTATCCTTATATTAGCAGCTGTTCCTCAGAATTTTCACAGATTTTCAGCAACTATAATTTTGGGGGTACAGCATGATGAAAAAAAAAAAAAAAAATTATTCTTCTTATTTTTGATAAAATTTTTTTCAAATAACATATCAAATCACTCTGCATCCTTATAAGAAGTTCTTACTTTTTTTCATTCTTGCACCTAAGTGGGTGAACGGTATATCTTTGTTGCACTAATACAGTATATTTAGGAACTTTGCATTAGTGTGCAGTAGAGTGTTCTTGAAAAGGATTTTTTGAATTTATTACGATCACCTTACAAACGGTTTCAATTACGACAGAAAAAAAATTGCCTTAAAGTTTGAGCTCTTAATTTCAACAGGACTACGTGCCGCAAATTTCGTTTTCGTGATTTTTAAAATTTATTTTATTTATTTTTAAAAAAGATCGATTTTATTAATAATTTATTATAGTTAGAGAATTGTAAATAAATAATTATTTCGATATTATAATACACAGAACTATCAACCTTTTGTTTGTTATTTATTGCTTAAAACAAATAATAAACTTAAAGGTGACCAACTTATTTAAGCAGATATTGAAAGAAATTTAATTTATTGATAATATTTATTAAATGTTAAACTAAGGCGTAATATGATTAGTGGCATAGATATAGCGATCTCAGATGTCAATTGAATGCATTATGTATTTTTGAAAAAAACACAAAGTCAAATAAAATAAACGAAAATATTTCTTGAAAAAATCACAAAAAAAATTTTGCGGTAACTCTTCCCGTTAAAATTAAGAGCTTTAACTCCACGGGAATTTTTTCTGTTGTAATTGAAATCATTTTGAGAGGTGATCGTAATGAATTCGAAAAATCCTTTTAAGATACACTCTACTGCACATTAACGCAATATTGTCTTATTTAGCGAAGTGCGCTTTAATTTTTTGAAAATATTCGTTTGTTCATAAAAAAAACTCGTCCAAAGCTCCTGGTTACTGTATTGGTGCAACAAAGATATGCCGGTCACCCACTTGGGTGCGAGAGTGAAAAAAAGTAAGAATTTCTGATAAGAATTCAGAGTGGTTCGATATGTTATTTGAAAAAAATTTCAGCTAAAAATAGAAAAAAATAATTCTTTTCTTTTTTTTCATCATGCTGTACCCCCAAAATTATAGTAGCTGAATATCTGTAAAAATTCTGAGGAACAGCTGCTAATATAAGGATAAAGTCTACAGAGTTTCAAATTTTTCGAACAATTACTTTAGCCGGAATAAAAAATTAATCGTTCAATGCCAAAAACCCCGTGTTATTTAAATGGGAAACTTACAAAAAATTACTTATAAAAATTCGAAAATGTCCAAAATAGGGACCACCCTAGTATATATATATATATATATATATATATATATATATATATATATATATATATATATATACACATATATATATAGATAGGCGTACATTTAACTTCGATTCGAAATTTACATATTGAGATCTTACAACATTTATTGGCATATACGACTCAGCCCTAAGTAACCCTACCAAAAATAAAACTCTACCCAATTAAAGTCTGCCGCATCATACCTACCTAGAAAATTCCCGCTTCAATGAAATATCTACCATCTCAAAATCTCTATCAATGAAAAAATCTACCATGATACAATCACTACCGTAAAAAAACACTACCAAGTTGCATTTATGAATGAATTTATTTATAGAGTTAACTCTACCGTTTGAAATCTCTAACAACAACTTTTGAATGTATATTTTACGGACAATAAGTTTATTTTTAATTACAGTGTAAACTCTATATAACGACACTCCATTTAACGTCAAACTCCGTATAACGTCAAAATTTCTCGACTTTGGTTGGTTTACATTGTTGTCTATACAATAATACACTCCATATAGCATATCACGCTCACTCTAATTAACGACCACAATAAGGCATTACTAATTACTAGGAAGTACTGACTAAGTTGCCGAAATCAATGGAAATGTAGTTGTGTATATTTTCTTTTACTGACATACCGAAAATTCTAAGAAATGCAGTCGTATGTTTGTTGTGTGAATGAACTTACACATGTTTACCTCAACTACTCGGCTTTCGTTAGTTACACGTTATCATAATCTCTCAGTTGCCTACAAGCCCTCAATGAAGAAATTTTAAATTCTGTGAAAAATACCGAGGAACAGCAGGTGGATGAAGATGAAGATGAGAAAGACGACCCTGAGCCTCCACCAAGCATCAACGAAGCACTTAATGCAGCAAAATTGTTGGAAAAACAGTATCTCATGATATGAGTAAAATTTATAATAAATTACAATTAGAATATTGGCGCAACAAAAAATATCAGACTAAAATAACCGACTACCCGGGGAAAACGATTTAGATCTGACCATATATAATTATATCTGATCAGATCTGATTTGTCAGATCTGGCCAGATCTTTAAATTGTCTCTATCTGACGAGATCTGGACAGATCTGATCAGATATAATTATATGTGGCCAGATCTAAACCTTTTTTCCCGGGATCCCTATTAAAAAAACAAAATAAATTGCAAAAAAAAATAATATAGTTTTCATTCGATCCGAAATGTAATCTAACGTATTAGAAACGTTACTTAGAAGAGTTATACATGAATTTGATTGATGAAAAAATCCCGATGACTGCTGGGCTCGAACCTGCATCCTTCAGATCCAAAGTCTTTGACGCTATCCACTGCGCTGCTCCACGTATGTGATCGCGTGAATGTAAATAATCAGATATGAACAATTTTCATGATTATATCTGAGCAGATATAACAAGATCTGATTATGTTAATTGTTGTATTTAGTTCAGATATAGTTATATCTGGTCAGATCTTACGACATATACGCCGATCTGACTAGATATAATCATGTCTGACAGTCTATCTAGCCTAGATCTAATTATATCTCATTAGATCTGACCGGATATAAACGGTGGTTGGCCAGATATAATAAGATCTGATCATGTGTAATTATTAGTTCTGATCAGATATAAATGATCTGCAAAGATATAATTTTATCTGATCAGATATAATTTTATCTGGTCAGATCAAAATCATTTTCCCCGGGTAACTACGTAATCGGATCTGATCGAATCTGATGCTGTTGACAACTTCGATATAGTTATATCTGGCCAGATATGATAAGACCTTTTCATGTCTAATGCATTTTGCAATTCAGATATAGTTATATCTGTTTAGATCTGGCCAGATATGATAAGACCTTTTCATGACTAATGTATTTTGCAATCCAGATATAGTTATAACTGTTTAGATCTGATCAGATATGACTAGATCTGATCATGTCTGATGAATTTTTTAACTCAGATATAGTTATATCTGTTTAGATCTGATCAGATATGACTAGATCTGATCATGTCTGAGCTATTTTTCAACTCAGATATAGTTATATCTGTGTAGATCTGATCAGATATGACTAGATCTGTTCATGTCTGATGAATTTTTCAACCCAGATATAGTTATATCTGTTTAGATCTGATCAGATATGACTAGATCTGATTATATCTCAAATCCCATATCTAACCAGATATAAATAGATCTGATCAGATATAATTAGATCTGACCAGATATAATTATATCTGGTCAGATCTAATCCGTTTTTCCCGGGTATACGCAATAAGCGTTGTTATTTGTATTGTATTGTTGTTATTTGTATAATGTTATTTGTATAATACACTCGTACATGTTAGAACGTTAAAATAATGCAATTTTTTCTTTCTTTCCATTTAACGACCACTCTCTATAACGTCGAAAAATGCACGGTCCCTTAAGTGACGTTATATAGAGTTTACACTGTAATTGGGAATCATTTGGGAAGATTTAGGAATATCATTTTATTATTCAGCACTAATTAATTAATGGGTAATTCTTTAATATTGTTTGAGCGTTTAGTGCGCATGTTAGAAAATATAATTAACACGACTTTTTTGTTAGCTAATAGTGGTACCTCACATTTAGCATCCCATAATGAGTAATTGCAAATTTTTAACTTCCCGCCAAAAAAATCGACGATTTTCGAAAACTTCGGGAAGTTATTGTTTTCATCCCGATTTTCGAAAATCGAGTTTTCATCAGATGTCGACATTTTGAGGTCCTAGGAAGCTATTCTGACTATTTTCAGGATAATGTCCGAGTGTCTGGATGTATGTATGTGTGTGTATTAGGGTGATCCAAAAAATAACAAATTTTTTTTTTCTCGCAAACAGGTTCAAAAGTTTCATTTAGATAAAAAAAGACGCCTGTGAAAATTAGAGCTCTTAATATTAACATTAAGAGGTTCCTCATCGCACTTTTCTATTTTCCATAAGAATAACATGGAAAAAATTTTTTCTACGTCTTCTGATTTTTATAAGTAGCTAACGATGCGTTATAGGAATAATTGGCAGGCATGTTTTTGTAGGGAATTGAATGCTCTACAAAACAAGATTCTTATCATTTTTTGAGGAATCTATTTGTTCAAAAGTTATTTGAGGTTGAAGTCGAATTCATATTAAATTTTAAGATTTTCTTACTTTTCCGGCGAAACTATCAGACCTATTACAAAATATCATTAAACCTTTTTTGTAGATAATTTTATTCCCTAGAAGTTATTGTAAGAAAGTTTTTTTGAACTCCACATCGTTTTCTAGTTATTTTCATTTTAATGTCAAGCTCTTAAAATCGATCAGAAGACTATTTTTTTATGAGCATGACATTAAAATAAAAATAACTAGAAAACAATGCGGAATTCAAAAAAACTTTATTGAAAATATCTACTAGGAAATGAAATTGTCTACAAAAAAGGTCTAATGATATTTTGTAATAGGTCTGATAGTTTCGCCGGGAAAGTAAGAAAATCTTAAAATTTAATATGAATTCGACTTCAACCCCAAATAACTTTCGAACAAATAGATTCCTCAAAAAATGTTAAGAATCTTTTTTTGTAGAGCATTCAATTCCCTACAAAAATATGCCTGCCAATTATTCTTATGACGCATCGTTAGCTACTTATAAAAATCAGAAGACGTAACAAAAATTTTTTCCATGTTATTCTTATGGAAAATAGAAAAGTACAATGCGGACAATGTTTATATTAATATTAAGAGCTCTAATTTTCACAGGCGTCTTTTTTTTATCTGAATGAAACTTTTGAACCTGTTTGCGAGAAAAAAAAAAAATTTCTTATTTTTTGGATCACCCTAGTGTGTATGTATGTGTTCGACCGGCCTATAACTTTTTAACTAATAAACCGATTTGGATGGTTAAGGCGGCAATCGAAAGACCTTGTTGGCCATTATCTTTTTTAAAAATTTCAGATGATTTAATCAAGTAAACTCGAAACTATTGGCGAATTACGGAAAAAAATTTTTTTTTTTTAGTTTTTTCGTGATTTCTCAGAAACGAGTTATACGATCCACTTCAAAATCTAATCAGCTCTAGAACGTAATAAAACGCGTCGATTGCCGCCTAAGCCATCTCAATCGGATAATTCGTTCAAGAGTTATCGTATGGGAGAAAGAAATAGTAAAAAACGGTTTTTTGCGAATATCTTTGAAACAGCTGAACTAAACAATTCCGAAATCTGATCAGCTTTAGAATTTATTAAAACGCGTCGATAGCTACCCCTTATTAAGAAAAATGATTTAATCCATGCCCCTAGTAGCAATTTTGTCAAAGCCTTGTACCAGCCTGGATCAAGATACTTTAAAACGATTTTCGATCAAGAATTGTACAAGAATTGGTCCAGATTCTTGACCAAGATTATTGGTCGAGACTTGAGCCAGACTGTAGTCAGAATTTGTCAAGAATTTGACCAGAAATCTGGAGCTGTCTATTGCTAAACTTTGGGACTATCCTATATAGAGGTTCTCATTCTACATTAGTTTCATTTATAATACTGTAGTCGAGAAATGAGTTCTCTGTAGAAAATGAATCTAGTTTTTTTAAAAATGCGAGCGACAGCTTACCCTCGCAGATTTGAATCACGGTGGAAACACGGTGGGTTTGTTCCATTTTACCACTGTGATAACGCGGTGTATCCACCGTGATTCCACGGTGGCTTGACCACTGTGTATACACGGTGTTTCCACTGCGATTACGCGGTGGATACACCGTGGAATCACGGTGGTGAAATAGCACAAAGCCACCGTGGAATCACAGTGGATACACCGCGTAATCACAGTGGAAACACCGTGCATACACAGTGGTCAAGCCACCGTGGAATCACGGTAGATACATCGCGTAATCACAGTGGATACACTGTGTATACCCGGTGGTGAAATGGAACAAACCCACCGGGTAACCACGGTGGATCCACGGTGTTTACACTTCCACGGTGTTTCCACCGTGATTCAAATCTGCGAGGGTATTGAATTCGTCATTAAATTTGACAAGACATTTTTTTTTACAAATAAAAATAGCAATTTTTATAAGTCAAAATCAAATAGAAAAAACGAGAGACTCGATTATTAGCAATAACTCAAAAATTAATAGAGGAAGCGTAAAATTAAAAAACGATTATTAAAGAAGAAGCAATTTTCTATTTGTCACAACTTTCGGAATTCTATTCCCATTTTTTTAATTTTAATTATTCATCTTAATCTATTCAAAAACTTCCGAAATTTTTTAAGTGCTAGAAAATTCTGAAAATCAATTTTTCTAGGCATTACTACAAACTCAATGCGTAATTTAAAAAAATAACATTTTGAAACTTGTTGACTCAACTATAAATGAGAACCACTGCAATACTATACTTTTTACATTCAAGTGGAAAGGAGGGAAATAGGTGCGCGCTCGTCGTCTTTTGCGTTTCTCGCGCAAGTCTATGTCAAAACTCTGGGTCAAGAATCTGGTCAAATTCTGGTCACAGACTGGCCCAAGTCTGCAGCCAGTCTGGATAAAGATTCTTGGTCGAGAATTGTACAATTCTTTACAAAATGCTTCTTCAAGTATCTTGCCAAAGAATCTTGCCCAATTCCATTGCTACTAGGGGCTAAGTGTATATCTACACTCATGCAAAAAATTAAAGGAGCAGAAAAATTTTATAAATTTTTTAGTGATTTTTGGAAGGCTGTAACTTGGTGAAAAAAAATCGTATCTAAAATTAAAAAAAAAGCATTTTATAGCTTGAAATCTCTAGTTTAGGTGTATTTTTTTCAAAATTTTTTAAAAGCTCCGATTATTGCGCAAACATGAGAAATACCGCGAGCCAAAAAATTTCTAAATTTTTTTTTTTTTTCTGAAGAGCCCACGGACCGCGGAAAAATTCTTTCAACTAAACGAATGCATACATCGTTCAGCAAATTTATTCAGCTTCAATTTGGGTTTTCTTTTAACCTCGTAGGACGATTTGTCGCAGAGATATCAGCCTTCAAACAGAAAATGATCCTTTTGGCTTTGATCTTCGATATTTCAGGTACCAATGATCGCACAGAAAGTTGAAGGGCGGCGTTGAAAACTTGAATAAATTCCCTACAAGACCCTGTCATCATTTTTTGAATAAAAAAATTTTTTTTATTTTTAACATCCATTAGAAGAAAGTACAAAAAAATGACTTTTTTTGGTTTTTTAGTAAATCAACCGCTACTCTGCAAATATCGATAAAAAAAATAATGTTGCCAGGGACTTTTTTAGCTTAATGTACCCCCAAGACCCCTGTAAATTTTTAAATTGATCTATCGAACCGTTTTTTGGGAATCATCGATCAAAGTTTAGCTAAACAATTAAAGGAGCAAGTTTTGTTCCTTTAATTGTGTTATCATAATCAAAATGAAAAAATTTTTTTTTTTCGACTTTTCTCAAATTTTTGCGTTGGTAACTCAGCAAATACAAGGAAATGACAAAAAAAATATAAAATTTCCAAAAAATGTCAAAAAAAAAATTTAGAACACAAAAAACAAGTTTCAATTTTTTTTTTTCTTCGATTTTTTTTGACATTTTTCGGAAATTTTATATTTTTTTTGTCATTTCCTTGCATTTGCTGAGTTACCAACGCAAAAATTTGAGAAAAGTCGAAAAAAAAAAATTTTTTCATTTTGATTATGATAACACAATTAAAGGAACAAAACTTGCTCCTTTAATTGTTTAGCTAAACTTTGATCGATGATTCCCAAAAAACGGTTCGATAGATCAATTTAAAAATTTACAGGGGTCTTGGGGGTACATTAAGCTAAAAAAGTCCCTGGCAACATTATTTTTTTTATCGATATTTGCAGAGTAGCGGTTGATTTACTAAAAAACCAAAAAAAGTCATTTTTCTGTACTTTCTTCTAATGGATGTTAAAAATAAAAAAAATTTTTTTATTCAAAAAATGATGACAGGGTCTTGTAGGGAATTTATTCAAGTTTTCAACGCCGCCCTTCAACTTTCTGTGCGATCATTGGTACCTGAAATATCGAAGATCAAAGCCGAAAGGATCATTTTCTGTTTGAAGGCTGATATCTCTGCGACAAATCGTCTTACGAGGTTAAAAAAAAAACCAAATTGAAGCTGAATAAATTTGCTAAACGATGTATTCATTCGATTAGTTGAAAGAATTTTTTCGCGGTCCGTGGGCTCTTCAGAAAAAAAAAAAAAATTTAGAAATTTTTTGGCTCGCGGTATTTCTCATGTTTGCGCAATAATTGGAGCTTTTAAAAAATTTTGAAAAAAATACACCTAAACTAGAGATTTCAAGCTATAAAATGCTTTTTTTAAATTTTCGATACGATTTTTTCTCACCAAGTTACAGCCTTCCAAAAATCACTAAAAAATTTATAAAATTTTTCTGCTCCTTTAAATTTTTGCATTAGTGTATATATTAGTCGATTCAAATTATTTTAAATTATTTCAAATTTTTTCGAATCATTTCACATTATTTTTTTTAATCAGGGACCTCAACCATCAAAATCGGGTCATTTGTCTAAGAGATATCGCGGGAGAAAGAAACGCGATAAAAAACAGTTTTTTGCGAATATCTTTGAATCAACTGAACTAAACAATTCCAAAATCTGATCAGCTTCAGAATTTATTAAAACGCGTCGATTGCTACCTCCACCATCAAAATCGGGTCATTTGTCTAAGAAGTATCGTGGAAAAAAGAAATGGTGAAAAACGGGTTTTTGCAAATATCTTTGAAATAACTGAACCAAATGATTTCAAAATCTGATCAGCTTTAGACTTTATCAAAACGGGTCGATTGCCACTTCAAACATAAAAATCAGATCATTTGTCAAAGAAATATCGTGGGAGAAAAAAATGCTAAAAAATGGTTTTTTCCAAATATCTTTGAAACGACTGAACCAATCGATTTAAAATTTCAATCAGCTTTAGAACTCAAAAAAAGCGTCGATCGCAACATTAACGTTAGAATCGGTTGATTAGTTCAAAAGACGTCAGCGTCAAAATGTTAAAAAAATTACATTTTATGTTATTTTTTTCGGATAAGTCATAATTTAATGTACTAAAATATGTCCAAAATCATACCAACTCTTCGTCTTTATGGTTTCTTTCGATCCCCATATAATTTCATCTAACTCGTTCTTTACTTTGAATCATATGATCAACAAAAAAATTTAAAAAACACAGTTTTTAATATTTTTCGCTGATATTTTATATATTATTGCTCTGATCTGAGTCAAAACTGATTTAAATCTTTATTTTTACTACTGACATTGATTTTTACCTCGATTTATTTATTTTATTGAACATAATTAGGACTAAAAATTTAAAAACAGCATCCCAGCAATCGGAATCGCATTGAATTGCATTCAGTTTTCTATGTTCATTAATGATTACATATGTTCATTAATGATTTTCGATTCTTAAATTTTCAAACTTTAACATAAAACGTAACTTGTTAGAGCTTACAAGGCTCATAAAACAACAATTGCATTCAGAAGCATTTTCGAGCTCGAAAAGCTCGAAAATGTATTCACACTAATGTTTTCGAGCTTTTTGAGCTCGAAAACAGCGGGAAGTTTTGGGGCTGGCCCGCAGGGCCAACCGACGCTTAGATTTTTTTTTTTTGCAATCGCTTAATGGTTGTTTGATGGTTTATGATAGTCTAATATTATAGTTTGATGGTTATTTGTTTATGGGTCATTCCACCAAATAAAATTATTTTTACGGGGCGACCCTCGTCGATTTGGTTCAAACTTTGTAGAGTCGTTCTATATATTAAAAAAAAAATTCTCTGAAAATTTGAGCCTTTTATATGCAGCTGTTTCAAAGTTATGATTTTTTGAATTTTTAAAAAATTTTTGTTTTCAACTTTTTCATTAATTTTCTTAAAGGAAAAAATTTTTTTTTTAAAATGAGCACATAACATTTTTTCGTAGGAAAAGTTCTCAGCTTTCCAATAAAAATATCTATTTTTCATTTTATGTTACAAAAGACCTTTTAAAATTCGATTAAAGACGAAAAAACGATTTTTATGACTGTGCGGCGCTTGATACATCTAATTTGATATTTTTTTCTGAAAGCTGAGACTTTTTCTCACAAAATATGTGATTTTCACGATGTGCATATTTTTTGTTTGAACAAAATCAATAATTATTTAAATACAAGTCATTGATTTTATAGTTTTAACAAACTGTAATAGTTGATTGTGTGGCAAGAGATGAAACAAAACGATGTCAGAAGAAAGTAAAGTAGGCTGCCCGAGCCGTACGCAAAAGCTGACAATAACTGCAATCTGAAGTCGTGTTTCATCTAGTTTTACACACTATTTTTTTCATGATTACCTGCATTGAAAATTATTATCAGTGTCAGCAGCCAGTTAGAATCAAGTTATATTAAACCCAATGGTGCGATCAACCATTAGTGTACGCCTAACTTATGCTTTGCAATTTATAGTTAAACAGAAACCATAAATACTATTTATTATGCACACAAATTTTTATAAAACTTGATTACAAAGTCAGAACTGTCATTAACGCAGATGACATCAATAGTCTGAAATCACTATTGAATAAAACACAAGAATCAAAGTTCTAATTACTAATTCCTAGACTTGAACCATTGATGCTGGTATCATGAAAAATCGTTTTATAATTTTTGTTTTCAGAGCTTTACTGCAGATACATACCCGAAAACATATCCTCACACCGCAAGTTAATACATCCGGGCTATTCAAAATTTTACCAGCGTTGATTTCCCTGTTATAACCATCCCTTATTAAAAGAAACGACTTAAAACGATTGGAAAAAAAATTTTAAATACTTTTTAAGGCTTTTGAATACTTTGAATACTTTTGAATCACCCTTATTATGGGCATTTAACATTACAAACCCTTTTGAATCGTTTGATTTAATCAGGGAATGATGACTTTTTTTAGAAAATAAATGTTTTGAACGTACAATACTTTGAGTCATAAACGGTGAAAGAAACACAAGCAGTGCACCCTATCTCACTTATTGTTGATAGCTTAGGATATATATGGTAAAAATGTATCAACATCCTCAAAAAAAATAAGAATTAACGTTTTTTAATCATAGAGAGTTTATATTTTATTTAATTTTGTTCAAACAAAAAATATGCACATCGTGAAAATCACATATTTTGTGAGAAAAAGTCTCAGCTTTCAGAAAAAAATATCAAATTAGATGTATCAAGCGCCGCACAGTCATAAAAATCGTTTTTTCGTCTTTAATCGAATTTTAAAAGGTCTTTTGTAACATAAAATGAAAAATAGATATTTTTATTGGAAAGCTGAGAATTTTTCCTACGAAAAACTGTTATGTGCTCATTTTAAAAAAAAAATTTTTTCCTTTAAGAAAATTAATGAAAAAGTTGAACACAAAAATTTTTTAAAAATTCAAAAAATCATAACTTTGAAACAGCTGCATATAAAAGGCTCAAATTTTCAGAGAATTTTTTTTTTAATATATAGAACGACTCTACAAAGTTTGAACCAAATCGACGAGGGTCGCCCCGTAAAAATAATTTTATTTGGTGGAATGACCCTTATTTATAAAATAAAAAATAAAAATTGACCTAATTTTTTTTTTTTAGCATCCCATTTTTCACGTATGCCTTTCTTTAAATACAATTCGATGTAAAATCGTTTGATGGTGAATGATAGATAATTAATTATACTTGATATAATATTTATTGAGTAATTAAAGAAAATATAAATACACTAATAGCCACTTTAGCTTGAAATTGACTGTAATTTGACATTGAAATTGCCTGAAATTTGCTGCTCGAATCTGCCGAAAATTTGACAGTAAAAGTTGAAAAGGAAGATTTGCGGTTAATTTTTGCTCAATTTAGACGTAAATTTACTTTTGAAAAGAGTCGGTAATGTTCGTTACTACCGTTTCGGAAGGTAAGCAAATTTATACATAAAAATGTCTACAATTTAACGGTAAAAAAGTACTTCACTATTTTTCAAGTAAAGTTAAAAATAAATTAATGTAAATATTTGCCTGAAAATTGACGAAAAATTTTTTCTAGTCAACTTTTGAAGTAAATTTGCATTCAAATTCGGGAAGTAAATTTACGTCAACTTGTATAGCAAGTTGTATTCAAATTGTCGTCAAAAATGGAAAAGCTTGAAGTTGACAGCCATTTGACGAAACATTCAAGGAAACTTTTGTAAAGTAAACTTTTGCTAAAGCAAACTGTGCTATAAAGGTGATAGTAAATAGTTATCATAATATAACCATAATGGCACAGTTTGCTCAGCACAAGTTTACTTTACAAAAGTTTCCTCGAATTTTTCGTCGAATGGCTGTCAACTTCAGGCTTTTTCGTTTTTAACTGCAATTTGAATACAACTTGCTATACAAATTGACGTAAATTTAATACCCGAATTGGAGTGTAAATTCACTTCGAAAGTTGTAAACAAATTGTCGTCAAAATCGGAAAAGCCCGAAGTTGACGGAAATTTGACGGAAAATTCAAGGAAGTTTTTTTTCTACTAAAAAAAGTTACCTCTGAATTGCGGAAAAATTAACCGCAAATTTTTTTTTCCAACTTTTGCTGTCAAATTGTCGGATAATTCGGGCAACAAATTTCGGTAATTTCAATTGTCAAACTACTGTTAATTTAAAGCTGAAGTGGCTATTAGGGAAATTAATAACTGATGACTACTTAAGAATACACAAAAGCTAACATTTTAATGCTGACAATTTTTTATCCGAAAATGTTAACAAAATGTCGAAATTTTTACGTTATTTAAAAGATAAGATTCAGTTGTCAAAGTTGTGTTAACTGTTCGAGGTGAACGTATTGTTATATTTTAATGCTATCTCTTTTTTACCCGGGCAGATATAAATTACGGTCGATTCCCGTAGTTTACCGTCTTTACCATACAGTACCGTATTTCTTAGGCTAATTTGCCGTATGTTTCGGCAATTTACCGTCATGTACTGTAGTTTACGTCGAATTACGGCACAATAGGAAATTTGCCGTATTGGGCAGCATTTTGCCGTAAGCACCGTATACTTTATTTTTACAGTTTTTATACTTTACTTTACGGTAAAATACCGCAGGCTTGTCTCAATTTTTTACCGAAAATCGCCGTTCTTTTACCGCTTATTCTTGGCAAAAATATCATAATGTTGTCGTAAAATACCGTAATTAAGATCCACCAGGGTGAAATTCTGAATTCGATATGTCAACATAAAAAAATTGTCAATTTTTTTATCTCTTTGGTATCAAAAACTAATGGCCGTTCGTCAACAACACGTTACAAAGTGTAATAAAAAATTTACCAAAATGTTATCAAAATGTTGACAAATTGTTACCATAAATTTCTCTAATTGAAACATACTAATGTTAACTTTTGGTTTGACATTAGATATACTCTGATAGCCACTTTATCCACAAGTTAATTTCAAGCTACTGCCGTATTCGGAAGCCAATATAAAGGAAAGTGTTGGAGAGCAAGCATTTACCTTTAAGTTCACAGTAAATTGTCTGTAAACTTGAATTCAATTTGACCACAAGTGGTACTGTCAGACAATGACGTTAAGTTGATTGAAAGTTTCACTTCAAATTGACGGCAATTTTTTTTGTCGAGTTACATTCAAGCTACTGCCGTATTCTGAAGCCAACTTAAAGGAAAGTATTGTCCAGCCGAGGTTGCCAGAAACTTTCTCGTTAAGTTAGCCGAAAATGTTTCACTGGAGAACTTGCTAAGCAAGGTGTGGCTCAGGGTAATCGTAAAATAATATTGCAATTTCTGGTCCTGTACGAAGATTAAAAACGATTTAAAATGATTAAAAATTTAATCGTTTGTAATCATCTTTCATCATCAATTGACGATTCAAATCGATTAAAACATTTTTAATCGTCATTAATCGTATTTTCCAATCAGGGTTAGTTTGTTGCCATTATTTTCCAATAGTTATCGATGAACTTGAAATTGTCAATTTCAGGGTAGGGAACGTAAAATACCAAATGTCAAGGTTATGTTATGTCCTGGGAGGTTACTAGGATCGGAGCTGACGCCACCTCCTGGACAGTGGGCAGTTCGTTGTCACGCGAGACCAATCTTGAACTTGAAAACAGTGATAAATTTATTGTTGACCATGATGATGATGATGATGATTATGATTATTATTTAATGAAATAATTAAACTATGGACAAGGATAGATGTAATTGATAAAATAACTTTTATCTGAAGACTGAGTTTTATTATAAAGTGTAGATTAGATTTGATCAGTAATAACAGTTGTGCTCGTCAATAGTTCTCGGAGAGAAGTGAAGTTACATCAGACGGCAGAGAGATCTCTGACCTCCACTCTCCAACTTCTCCCCACTACTCTCATGTTCACACTCATGCTCATACAATATACATATATATATATTTATATCCATGTTCTTTACCAAATATACTTATACTTTTCACTAATACTAATTCGAGACATAAACTTACATATTTACGTTCTTTACTTTACCCATTCTATGACTTTACTTATTACTTATATTATTTATATTCTATTTTCCTGTATTTGGATGCAATCTTTCAGTTAAATATTCTAGACTATCAGAGGTGTATTCTTTTATAATTATTCTATATTTAATTAATTGATTCGATTGACATTATCATTTATCGAGAAACATCATTATAGTTATTCTAATGTTATATTTCTATATTTCTATTAATTTATTTATTATACGAGTCACTCTTTATTTAATATGTATATATATTAACAATAATAATTGAGTTCTTGTGATATGGTTTTCATTTATAAGTAACATTTATTTATTAAATATATCTTTTCTTATTTGATTATAGAGTATGTATTTGTTTATAACCATATTTACTGTTAACTATAGAACAAGGGCCTATTCATGATTTTTATGCGTGTGTTTTGTTTAGGTTTTAAGTATCGGGTGACAGGAAACGTTCCAAGACCACTCAAACTGTATTTATATTTCTCTGAAAACAAAATAAAGATTTATTTATCTATTTATTTAGAGTTTCTTATAATAAAAATATATAATTTAATAAGTATGTGCCACGACGATTTATTATTTAAACTATTGACTAAATATTGATAAGACGGAATAAGTGTTGTAAGATATTAATATATAATTTTAAATGAAATTTAAATGCGCGCCTATTTATGGATGTCAAGTTCACTAATTAATTAACAGGTGGAGGCACCTGAGGCCACTGAGGACATAACAGTTACTAGAATAGGGAGTGTTATGTCCTGGGAGGTTACTAGGATCGGAGCTGACACCACCTCCTGGACAGTTCGTTGTCACGCGGGACCAATTTTGAATTTGAAAACAGTGATAAATTTATTGTTAACTATGATGATGATTATTATTATTTAATGAAATAATGAAATTATGGGTAAGAATAGATGCAATTGATAAAATAACTTTAATCTAAAGACTGAGTTTTATTATAAAGTGTAGATAAGATTTGATCAGTAATAACAGTTGTGCTCGTCAATAGTTCTCGGAGAGGAGTGAAGTTACATCAGCTGGCAGAGAGATCTCTGACTCTCCACTCTTCGACTTCTCCCACCATTGGGTACTTGTACATATCAACGTTCGTTCTAATTATATACTTATACATTTATACTTTTTACTAATACACGTATGAGATATGAGCTTACACACCTACGTTTTTTATTTATCCGTTCTATAACTTTACTTATTACTTATATCATTTACATTCCATTTTCCTGTACTTAAATACAATCTTTTAGTTGATTATTCTATATTTAATTATTCAATACGATTGACATTATTATTTATCAAGAAACACCATTATAATTATTCTAATGCTATATTTCTATATTTCTATTAATTTATTTATTATACGAGTCACTCTTTATTTAATATGTATATATATTAACAATAGTTGAGTTCTTGTGATATGGTTTTCATTTATAAGTAACATTTATTTATTGAATATTTCCTTTTCTTATTTGTTTATAGAGTATACATTTGTTTATAACCATATTTACTGTTAACTATAGAACAAGGGCCTATTCATGATTTTATGCGTGTGTTTTGTTTAGGTTTTAAGTATCGGGTGACAGGAAACGTTCCAAGACCACTCAAACTGTATTTATACTTCTCTGAATACAAAATAAAGATTTATCTATCTATTTATTTAAACTTTTTTGTAATAAAATATAGAATTTAATGATTATGTGCCACGACGATTTATTATTTAAATAATTGACTAAATATTGATAAGACGCAATAAGTGTTGTAAGATATTAATATATAATTTCAAATGAAATTTAAATGCGCGCCTATTTATGGATCTCAAGTTCACTAATTAATTAACAGATGGAGGCACCTGAGGCCACTGACGACATAACAGGAGGTTGGGACAAGTTTGTGTCGCTGGTCCCTTTTTTTATTGCATGTCATTTTTTTCTATGAAAACACTACCATAATATCGTGTGTGTTTGTAGTATTTCAGAGCGATGGTTGATCGTTCCGTGATTTTCAATACCGATAGTAGTAAACAGTTCTTCAATTTTGTTACCTCTGTTAACATGAGCGCCACCCAGAAAAAACGTAGCGATAAAGCTAAATTTAGTTTAGCTTTTCTTGCTGGGTTCTATAAGCGTTAAAGTCACTCAAGCAATCGCATCGATAATAATCGATCTTTTCAAAACAACAATTAGCTGTTACTTTGTGATTTCATAAATGTAGCGAGTGCCAAAATAAATATTGAGAAATATCAGATAGGTTTTTGTTTTACGTCACCAGTTATAATATCGACTGTTACTTCAATTCTTTGACCCCTGATAGCCGAGTTGGCCGCAACTTGACGACAATTTACTGCCGCAACCTGTCACCAAGTTGACATTTCCATAAGTTAATGGCAACTTTCTGAGAAAGTTGTCGACAGCTATTAACTTTTGTAACCGTTGACTGCAAGTTGACTACAAGTTTCTCAGAAAGTTTTCGACAGATTGCAGCACTAGATTGTCGCCAAATTTCTGGAAGACTTGGAGACAATTTGCAGTCAACAGTTACAAAAGCTGAAAGTTGTCGACAACTCATCGTCAAGTTGGTCGCAACTCATGTACTCGGTGAATCATCAAAACTTGACATCCTCTCAAAGCTGTCAGATAGAGCCCGTTCTGGACTGAAAAAATAATTCCAATCTTCTGCTCTTTGATTTTTGCTTAACGATTGAGTTTTTTCATCACAAGTGTCTTCTTTTATCGTCAGCTCCAATAACTCTTCTTTAACAGCTTCACGATAATGTTGAGTTTCGTCAGCCATGTCTTTACATCTATGATAACAATAATAATTATATTAATAATAATAAGAATCAAAGTATAATAATTAATTTTTTAGTGATCACTACTTTGATTTTACAACAAAATTAGTATTGGATGCAAATAAAAAAAAAAAAAAATGAAAATACCTTGGATCTAGGAAGCATGCTAAGCCACCCACAGTCACAGGTTCTTGATTCAAAAAACGAACTTCCAGTTCTTCTCGCAGTATATCTTTTAGCATCTGGATATTCAGAATGTCGTCATCGTCATGTTGTAAAAATTTGTTGCAAATAGAATGAACAGTTTGTCGTCCTATTGAAATCGTAGATTGAGGTTCGGCAGACATTAATCTTGTTGCAACATCAAACGGTTTTAAAAGCTTCATTACGGCTTCTATATAATGCACTCGCTATTTTTTAAAAGCGATTTTTTCTTCATTTCTGTAGTCGTCAACTCAGAATCTAATAGAACAAATTCGACTGCCTGACGTTGTTCTATTGCACGCTCGATCATGGCGAATGCAGAATTTCAACGCGTTGTGCAATAGCTGATCAATCGGTGGTTTGGTAAATGAAATTTTTTCGGAGCAATAGAAAGGGCTGAAGTAACTTTATTAGAATGTTTAAAATGACCAACAATAGCACAAACTTTGGGGAGATATACATTTCGATTTTTTTCTTTTAATGCTCTTTCAACTGCACATTGTAGTGTGTGGCAAAAGCAGCGGACACTTTCCCCAATGTTATTATCATCACTGGAATTATCGCGTATGCAGCAACAATATTCGGTGCATTGTCATGTACAACAGCAATACATTTTTCATTCAAATTCCATTCTGTCAATGCTCTATATAGATGGTCATGTAAATTTGACGCATTATGTGATTCTGACATTTCTAAGGTATCAAACGTAAAAGAACGTAAATTCCATGAGTCATCAATAGCATGTGCTGTGATCGTGATGAATGGAATATTACTACGTGATGACCAAGCATCAGTTGTGATAGCGACAGTTGGGAAACGGTTAAGAGACGTAAGAATTTTATTGCGTACAGAATCATAAATGCCTTGTAAACGATTTTGTACAACCATTTTACTTGGCATAGTATAATCTGGGCAAACAGTTCAAAGAAACTGCAAAAATCCAGAACCTTCTCCAAATGATAACGGCAGCATGTCAACTGCTATCATTTTTACAATTGATCCAGTGATTGCTTCAGATTTGGGATTCTGAAAAAAAAATAAATATTTTAAAACTTTATAATTAATACTGACATTATATAATTAATAAACTCATCACATATTTTAGATTTTATATTTCATATAAATTAAAAAAAAAGCAAGAAATACTAATAAATATTTACAACACGGCAGTAATGTTTCTTGGTAGATATTTTCTGACATTTTTTTGGTACCTCAGACAATTCGGGATCGGACTCATCGTTGACTCTAAATATGAATTTTGAATTAATTAATTACAATTACTAAAATTAAAATTACAGCTATAAGATATGTTCTTTTATTATAAAAAAAAGTTTAAACGAAATTAGCATAAAAGTAATCGGTAAAAAAAAATTGACTTACTCAGAACTAGAATATGACTCGTCAATCGGAATGACTGATTGAAATTTGTCAGGATGTTTATTTTTCACGTGGTACCTTAATGATGACGTTGTTTTTTTAGTATTATACTGAACTGGGCAATATTAACACTTTGCACAATTACTTGTAATTGGTATAAAATGATTCCATACGTAAAATGAGATTTTAAATATTAAATTTAAAATAACTATTTCACATATACTATCGCCGACATTAATGTCAGTCCTTTTTTGAAAACACTACCCGATGAAAAAAGATTTTGTCTAATCATATATGATCATGCATAATTGTCTATATATGATCAGATCCAAAAATTGGCCAGGTCTGATCATACATAACTTGATCTGTTTATATATGAACAGATATGATTATAGATAACCATGCATGAACAAATATAGTCATTTTTAGAATCTCATTTAGAATATCTGTAAATTAATAATTAAGTAATTTAATTAGGATTCATTGCCTTTATCAATATAAATGTCGGCTAAAATTAAATAATAAAAAAAAAAAATTATTATCCGTTGACTACTATTTTACTACGAGGTCACCCGTCCAATTAATGTCCCATGCCGATGCTGTTTAACATTGGTTATCGATGGATTGTAGACTGATCCTCTAGTCTGTTCTACACTTATAATTAAGAGAAGTTCATGGCATTACTGAACTCAAATAATCAAATTGATACTTTATACTTTTAAATTGCTGCCGAAACCTTGGAACATTTTTTAAGTATTGGGGATTTAAGTTTGATTGATAGTTGACAGAATAAAAATTTAATAACTTTGATATTAAAAAATTGTCATATCATTTAATATATATATATATACATTGTATTGGAACTATATACATAATTAAATATTTATTGGTTTCATATCAATAAAGTCTGATCAGATTTAATCATACATAGACATATATAATTACATATAAGTTTATATCAGTCATGTCTGATCAGATCCAATCATATATAAACTTATGCACGACTATACATGAATTTATATTAGCCATGTCTGAACAGATCTAATCATGTATAGACTTATATATAAATAGATCTGATCATATATAGACTTATGTATGGACTTATAACAGCCATGGCTTCTCTATAGTTCTCTACACGGGAAAAAATGCTGGAGTAGAATTTACCACACCAAACTAGTAAAAATTTTACTACACTTTGTGGTCGCCGCAATGACAACTGTAGTAACATAACCCTGATTAAAAAAGTGAATTGAAAAGTATTGAAAAAGATGGGAAATGAATCCTTTCGAATACTTTCTATACCCCAAGGTATTCATTTTGACATAAAATGAATACTTTTCAATCCCAAAATAATAAAAGAATTTCTGAACTTCCGAGGAATTGAAAAAGATTCAAATGAATTGATATTTTTAATCTTTCTGAATCCTTCTCAATACCTAAATAATCCGACATTTCGGATCAAGTGTGGGATTGAAAAAGATTGAAATGAATTGAAATTTTTGAATCTTTCTGAATCCTTCTCAATACCTAAATAATATCACATTTCGGGTCATGTGTGGAATTGAAAAAGATTGAAATGAATTGAAATTTTTGAATCTTTCCGAATCCTTCTCAATACCTAAATAATCTGATATCAGATTATTTAGGTATTGAGAAGGATTCAGAAAGATTCAAAAATTTCAATTCATTTCAATCTTTTTTAATCCCACACTTGATCGAAATATATATTTCGATCAAGTGTGGGATTGAAAAAGATTGAAATGAATTGAAATTTTTGAATCTTTCTGAATCCTTCTCAATACCTAAATAGTCCGATATTTCGGATCAAGTGAGGGATTGAAAAAGATTGAAATGAATTGAAATTTTTGAATCTTTCTGAATCCTTCTCAATACCTAAATAATTTCACATTTCGGGTCATGAGTGGGATTGAAAAAGATTGAAATGAATTGAAATTTTTGAATCTTTCCGAATCCTTCTCAATACCTAAATTGAAATGATGAAAGATTGAATTCGTTTCAATACTTTCGAATTCCACTTTGGAATTGGAAAGTATTCAAACGATCGAAATTTCAATTCCATTCAATACTTTCCAAAACCGCCGAGGGATTGAAAAGAATTGAGATAATTTTCAATACTTTTCAATTCACTTTTTTAATCAGGGAAGCCACAGTGTGCGTGATATTTTACTACTATAGGAGTTCTGCTTACTACTGTAATGTGGTAAAACTTTGTAGTTTCCACAATTACTCAATGTAGTATAAAATACTTATTTTGTGGTTTTGGGAACCACACAATTTTATATGAATTGGTATCTGTTACTATTTTTGGAGTATACAATACCAGATTACTTGTACAATCTACTCCAATGTGTGGTAAAATGATCGAAAGAAGAAAATAACAGCGCCACCTACAACTTTTTTACTCCATTCTGTGGGTATCCTCAACTTGTGTCAGTGTATTTAATATTATAAATAATTTTATAAAACATTATATATAATAATATATATAATTAAAAATATTTATATATATAATTAAAAATATTTATATATATAATTAAAAATCGAGGCGTGCAATTATAATATATATAATTTAAAATAAATATATATATAAAAAATATAATACAAAAAAATCGGTCTGTCAGTGGACCCTGCGGGCCAGCCCCAAAACTTCCCGCTGTTTTCGAGCTCAAGAACCTCGAAAACATTATTGTGAATACATTTTCAAGCTCTTCGAGCTCGAAAATACGTTTGCATGCTGTTGTTTTCGAAAAAAAAATATTTTTCACCATTTTTTCTCCAACGATATCTCTCAAACGAATGAACCGATTTCGATGGTTGAGGTGGCAATCGACGCGTTTTATCAAGTTCTAAAGCTGATCAAATTTTGAATTCGATTTATTGAGTCGTTTTTGAGATATTTCAGAAAAAATAAAAAAAAAATTTTTTTTTAATTCTTTCGACAACGGTTTCTCTTGAACGAATCAACCGATTTTGATGGTTGAGGTGGCATTCGACGCGGCTTATAAAGCTCTAGAGCCCAATCCATTTTGGAATCAATCCATCAAGCACATTAAAAGTTATCAAAAAAAAACATTTTTGAGAAAATTTTATTTTTGGAATATCTCTGAATGAGCCCTACCGATCAAGCTCAATTTTCTTACAGCTTCAAGATATTAACAAGCCGCGTCGAATGACACCTTAAAGGTCAAAATCGGTTTATCCGTTCAAAAGATACAGGTATTTACATACGTACGTACATACACTCTGACATAATCGTAAAATTAGTCAGAATAGCTTCCTAGGACCTCAAAACGTCGACATCTGATGAAAATTCGATTTTCGTAAATCGGACCGAAACCAATAACTTCCCGAATTTTTGAAAATTTACAATTTTCTTAGCGGGAAGTTAAAAATTTGTTTTGTATTACCTGCACAGAAAAAAAGAAAATCTTGAAACAAGAAATAAAATGTCTTCGAAATTTTTTTCTTGAACCAAACGAAATTTCTTACTTTATTGAAGTAAAAAAATTATTTGGATCAAGAAATTATTTCCTTCGCGGAAGACATAATTTTTTTAGTCTAAAACATAAATTCTTTAAACCAAGAAAAAACTTTCTTGGTCCCAAAAATTTTTTTTTTGGTTCGAGAAGATTTTTTTTTCAATTCAACAAATTTTTTTTTTGGCTGAAAATTGTTACGTTTTTAAGTCAAGAAAAAATATCTTGAGCTGAAACGAAAAAGTTTTTGAACCATGAAAAATAATGTTTTAAACCAAGAACAAACTTTCTTGGGCCAAGAAAGTTTGTTCTTGGTTTAAAGCATTATTTTCTCGGGCCAAGAAAGTTTTTTTTTAACTCGAGAAATTTGTTTCTTGTCTAAAGACTGTTACCTTATCGAGTCAAGAAACAATGTCTTGAGCTAAAAAAAAAAGTTTTTGTACTAAGAAAAAAAATTTTTTAAACCAAGAAGAAACTTTCTTGGGCCAAGAATTTTTTTATTTGTCGCAAACAAAAAAAAAATTTTCAGCCAAGAAATTAATTTCTTTAATTAAGCAAATAAATCTATCGAGCTAAAAAATTTTATTTTTTTTTTGTTTCATTTTTTTAATGAACAATTTTTTTTTTTGTTTAAATATTACAAACAATGCTGTGAAGCAAATATATACTGTATCAGAAGCATTTATAAGGGATGGGGAAGTTTCGCAATAAGTTAAATATTTAAACAAATTGAGAAAAAACAATTATCGCTTAACCGAGGAATCGAACCCAGATCGATTCGGCGTCACGCGAGAGCTTTACCAACTAAGCCATCCCAGCCTTTGTTAGACTACGTTTACTTTGCCCACATATACTGAACCACACTGGCTTATGGTCAATCACATTTTTAAATCCTAAACCCAGAATTAATATTACAAATGTTATCGCCAATAATTTAGAAAAATGTTAGTTTTGACATTTTACCAAAATACTGAACGGATTGTATGATTCGTTCATAAATGAATTTTGACATAAATATAAAAAAGTTAAAAAAAAAAAAACAAATTTAATTACAAAAAAACTTGAGAAATTATTCAATATTATTTAATTACATTAATCAATTAATTTATTATAATAATATAGTTTGGTTATTTAATTTTTAATTTATTTAAAATAAAAAGGTGAACTCAAAATCTATTTGCTGCGCTAGTGTGAGAAAGAGAGAGAGTGGGGAGTATTCATTCCTTCGGGTGCGAAGGAGGGAGCACCTATGAGTGAGAATCCAAGAGAAAACTTTCTTGGCTTGAGACTCTAGTAATCTTGGTTTGAGATTTTTCGTGTGATTGGTCAGAGAAAGTACACTATACTCAAACCAAGAGTTTAAATTTCTTGAATCAACTCCCTTTATTTTTAGTTCGAGTTCGTACCGTTTATTGTTTCAAAACATCATAGTTCTTTAATTAAGTGTATAACTTTCTCGAACTAAATATTTTTATTTCTTGGTTTAAGTAAGTAACACACTCAGGTCAAGAAAAATTATTATTAAACTAAAAACTGTAAGTTTTTAAAACAAGTAATTCTATTATTGGACCAAGTATGAAATATGTATTGGCTTAAGAATTTTTTTTCTTAATTGAAGATTTAAAATTCAAGAAATTATTTAACTTCGTTCAAGAAATTTCCGGTTTTCATTCCACTCGCTGAAAAATTTCTTGGTTAAAGAAAAATTTTCTTGAGTCAAGATTTTTTTTTTTCTGTGTGTCATCCCGATAAAAAATGATTTTGTCTGATTATATATGAGTATATATGAGTATATATGATTATATATGATATCATATATAATTATATATAATCATATATGGAATTATATATGATTATACATGGTTATACATGGAATTATATATAATTGTATATGAACCTATATATAATTAGATCTGATCAGACCTGGATGATGGAGGCTAGGTATAATCATATATAAGCCCGGGAAAAAATGATTTTGCCTAATTATATATAATTATATATGATTATATATGGAATATATATAATTATATATGGTATTATATATAATTATATATGGTTATATATAGACCTATATATAAGTATATATAGCCTTATATATAATTAGACCTAATTATACCGGGAAAAAAATGATTTTGCCTAATTATATATGATTATATATAGAATATATATGGTTATATATAGACCTATATATAAGTATATATAGTCTTATATATAATTAGACCTAATTATACCGGGAAAAAAATGATTTTGCCTAATTATATATGATTATATATAGAATCTATATGGTTATATATAGACCTATATATAAGTATATATAGCCTTATATATAATTAGACCTAATTATACCGGGAAAAAAATGATTTTGCCTAATTATATATGATTATATATAGACCTATATATAAGTATATATAGCCTTATATATAATTAGATCTAATTATATCCCGGGACAAAATTATTTTGCCTAATTATATATGATTGTATATGGAATATATATAATAGTATATATAATAGTATATACCTATATATAGTTATACATAGGTCTATATATGATTAGATCTGATTAGACCTGACCTATATAGACCCATATTTAGTAATTTTTATTATATTTTAGATCTTTAGATTTATATATAATCAAATATAAATTAATTATTTATATATATATATATATAAGTTAATATTTTATTTATAGAATATATTTAATTTCTCTAATATATTAGTAAAAATGATTCTAGTAATTTACGTTTGTAAGTACTAATAGTCTAATGACATGATTGTATTATCTATCTATAAATACATAATAAAATGTTATATAACAAAAATAAATATATGTAGTAGCACAGTCGTTAATTATACTCTGTATTTATATTTTGAGGGAAATATAATTTGTTATGAATAATTGCAAACGTATAATTAAATAATAAACTTCCCTCTGAATACTTCAATATTAATCGTACATGAACATACGTAATTGTACATAAATTACACATAATCATATATATGATTAAACCCGCCTAATTTTCGGATCTAATTATATATAAAATATGATATATATGTATTATACATAATCATATCTAATTATATATGAGTATATATAACTTATATATGATTATATATAATTAGACCTGGCCAATTTTCAGATCTAATTATATATAACGTATTATATATAATCATATATAACCTATATATAATTATATATGAATTATATATAATTAGACCTGGCCAATTTTTAGATCTAATTATATATAAGGTCTTATATATAATTATATATAATTAGGCAAAATCATTTTTTCCCGGGAGTCTATATAAGATCAGGTCTAATTATACATAGACATATATAATTAGATCTAACTGATGAAGGCTAGATATAATCATATATAAGCCTATATATAATCAGGTCTAATTATATATAAGTCTATATATAATTAGATCTGATCAGACCTGGATGATGAAGGCTAGGTATAATCATGTATAAGCCTATATATGATCAGGTCTAATTATATATAAGTCTATATATAATTAGATCTGATCAGACACGACTGATATAAACTTATCTGTAGTTATATATATGTCTATATATGATTAGATATGATCAGACTTTAATGATATGAAACCTATAAATATCTAATTATGTATAGAGGTCCAATATATATATTTAACATAATGTGACAATTTTAATATTAATGTCATTTAATTTTTATTTTGTCAGCTATCAATCAAACTTAAATCCCCATTACGTAAAAAATGTTCAAAGGTTTCGGCAGAATTTTAAAAGTATAAATAGATATCGATTTATATATGGATATTTATAAGTTTATATATCTATAGATAAAAAGATTTGATTATAACTATCTAATGAATTCTATTGTAATTTATATACAAAACCAAATCCATTAGGTGCATTATTTACGTAGGATGTATCAATTTCATTATTTGGGTTAAGTAATGCCATAAATTTTCCTTAATTATAAGTGCATAGCAGACGAGAGGACCAGACTACTATCAAGCGATTACCAGAGTTAAGCAGCATCGACGTGGGTCATTAATTGGACGGGTGACCCCGTATTATATTAATAGTTTATTAATAGTAATTTTAATTTTTTTTGTAATTTTAATTTAACCAACATTTATATTAATGAAGACAATAAATCTTAATTAAATCACTTAATTAATAATTTACAGATATTTTCAATGAGATTTTAAAAATGACTATATTCATTCATGCATGATTATATCTAATCATATATGATTATATATGATCAGGCCTGGCCAATTTTCAGATCTGATTATATATGGACTTATATATAATTATATATAATTATACAAAATCTTTTTTTATCGGGATTCTTCCTAAATGACTCTTATTAAATTTTATTTCTATGCTCTTATCAGTGAATCGTGATTTTAATGCAATTTTTTAAATCATTGCCTATTGAGTATTTGTTATTTATTAGAATTATAACTTTTAAAACGATGTTTTTTACATTTTCTATTAATAAAAATTAATACTTAATTATTCTAAGTTTATGCTTATACGAGAATTTATAGATTACAAATATATTTTTAAAATTATCCTTATCAGGTATTGATAAAAAGTATGCTTTTGAAATTTGAGTCCTTATTATTTTAAGTTATTCATTAATAAATTCATTTTTATATCATTTTAATTTGATATACTGTAAGTCCGAAGAATCTAAGATTATTTTTTATATTTTTATAACGTTTTCAATATCATAAAAACTAATGATCGTTAACTTACAGATATTTAATTAATACATTACGAATAAAATATATTCTACTATGTTGTGGAGTAAAATGAATCACAGTGGTTCTTTAATGCTAGTTCTTATTACTACTTACTGTAGTAAATGGTACTACAGGTTGTGTACCACAGTGTACTAGTAACTGTTACTAAACGTGTAGTTATCCTATATATTACTAGTCAGTGTAGTAAATGGAACTCCAATTGTAGTAAATTTAACTACACATTTTTTTCCGTGTATAGAGAACTTTCTCAAACGCCGTAATCAGACAAATTAAAATTAGTCAATTAATTCCAAAGATCTACACTCGAATTCAAACAGAAGAAATTAATTTTTGTCATTCTATATCTCTTAAGCTATTTGATCAATTTCGATAAATCTGGTGGCAGACAAGAGGTCTGATGCAGACTTATAAATGATTTAATTTTGAGACAATTCGGTTGAGCAGTTTTTTTGAAATATACAAAAATGACATGAAAAATTGTATATTTGATTTTTATTTGTTCAATAACTTGAAATCTGCTTAGCCGATTGATTTTAAAATCTAATCATTTCTAAGTTGTGATAAACTATCGATCGCCGCAAAGTACACTAAAATCGACTTTATTCAAAGATATTGTGCGACAGAAAAAAGTTCATAAATTTTTACGCACACACACACACACACACACACACACACACACACACACACACACACACACACACACACACACACACACACACACACACACACACACACACACACACGCATGCGCGCGCACGCGGGAAACGACAATCGCTAGCTATCATTACAGGCGATAATCGATAACACCTAACGATCATTAATCGCTAGTTGGTTGAGATTTTTTCACTAGCAGCTACTGAGAAAAATCGGTAACAGCTAGTGATTATTTTTTTACGTGTGAAATATATGTGTATATAAATATCCTACCAAAAACAGATTCTCTGTATAAAATCGCGCCAAGTACACGTTTAAAATTTCTTACAATTAAGAAAAGATTCTTTTTACAAAAAAAATAAATCAAATCGAAAAAATACCAAGTACCTAATATAATTCAAAATCATGAAAAACATTTTTATAGAATTGAAAAAAACAATTTCAATGTACTTGGTGTGCATTACTAAATTTATTCAAGCAAAATTAATTTCGAGAATTGATTTCGCATATAAATTATTTTCTAATAAAATTGAATTTTCTTTTTTTTTCCAGTTTAAAGGCACACCACGTACATTGAAATTTTTTTTTTCAATTTTTTTTTCAATTCTATAAAAATGTTTTTCATGATTTTGAATTATATTAGGTACTTGGTATTTTTTCGATTTGATTTATTTTTTTTGTAAAAAGAATCTTTTCTTAATTGTAAGACATTTTAAACGTGTACTTGGCGCGATTTTATACAGAGAATCTGTTTTTGGTAGAATTTGTCTTTTTTTTGTCATGTTGATTGTTAATGATTTTAATATACACTATTAGAAATCGATTTATAATTTAAGACAAGTGAGCCTTGTAACGTAATATATTCTTATACTCAATTAAACCCAATAATTACGCAAAATTCTTACTCAATAAATTTACTCCAAAAACTTAAAACTCCAATTACACGAAATTGGGCTACGTTACACTTCGCCCACCAATCACCCCTCTCATCTCCTCCAGATCCTGACGGGCGCCAGCCGACTTTTATTTCCCCGGTATCGGCAACCGGTCTAAACGTACACGTAAATTAAAACCTAAAAACTATACCCTTTGGAGATGAGAGACATGACCGGTGGTAGCGGCATGTCCTGGCGCGCTCAGTATGCTAGGTTGTGGAAAGAGGGTCGCGGTTCTTTCAATGCGAAAGAAGCCGATTTATTAACTAATACACTGTTAGAAGTATTTATTTGAGCCAAATAAGATTTATTAATAGTTAATAAATGATTCATTAAATGAGATTTATTTGAGCCAAATAAGCCATATCTTAATAGTTAATAAATGGCTTATTTGAATTAGAAAGAAATGACACATGAAGTTCAGGTTATAACTTTGAATGGAATGAGTGTGATTGTTAGTAAAAATTTATTATAATATTTCATTTTTTTTATATCTTATGTATAATAATTTTTATCTTTAATTAACATTAATTGTGTGTATTATTTTCTTTAAAAAAATAAAATTAAACAGTCCTATAAATCATTTGTCATAGCCTCACTTAATTAACATCACGTGTCATTTCTTTCTATTCAAATAAGCCATTTATTAACTATTAAGAAATGGCTTATTTGGCCCAAATAAATCTCATTTAATAAATCATTTATTAACTATTAACAAATATTTATTTGGCTCAAATAAATACTTCTAGCAGTGTACAAAAGACATAAAATAGCGAAACAAAACTAAATAAAATACAAGAAAGATGACGCGAGAGTGACGCGGAGGGCCCAAAAGACCAGCGGTCTAGTACTCTCGGTCCATCACGCAAATAAATACCTGGATACAACATCGGGAACCTCTCGACGACGACAAATCACAAACTTAATGCACTACTAGATAAACTACAAAATAAAATATAAATAAATACTGCGGTAATTTGGGACAATTAATTAATGCGACAGACGGCTCCAAGAGCACCATATACAGGGCTACAGGCTCCAAAACGACGAAAAGTCCAGGGTTGCGTTCGAGGTCCACCATGGCGACTCTCCGACTCGCCACCGCTTACCCTAAGACTCCAAACTCGACCACTGGGTCGACTCATTCACGAGCGACGCCAGGTCTCAACTTACTTACTCGCCGGTACTTGCACAACTGTTCCACGATAATCTCCCACTCTAACTCGCTTACTCCACTCCATCTCTTTCAATCCCACATTCTCGCTTCTCCATCCATTCTTACCTTCACAAGCATACAAGCCGTGGACTCACGGGCCTTCCCGTAATGTCACTCCCCGTGATATCCGAAGTTAGCGAATTTTTGGCTTCCTCGAGCATCGCAAACGAGGCCTGACATCCCTCCAATAACCGTACACGTACCCCAGCTAACTCCGGGTACCACCACGAAGGGGCGGCGACATCTCAGTCGCACCTCCGCGATCACCACGTCAATCCCGAGGGCTAAGCCTAGACCTAGTCGTCATCACTGGTCGGTAGGCACGTTATCTTGGCCACTATCCGCGACACAGCTAGACCTCCCCCGTTAAATCCACGCTCCATCACACAGACACTCCAGAAACATACCCCATACCGTACACGTACTCTATCGCACACTTATCTTACCATACACATTTATACTCCATATACTCTCTATTCATTATCCACTAAACTCAACTCGACACACATACTCACTTTTTTCTCTCACTATCACACAGACTCCCACGTACTCCAAACTTCAACTCCATCCCTTCGGCAATGTAACGTCACAGCCTATATTGTTGATAGTATTATCTTGTAGAAACAATAAAATTGTTTGTTAACAATTGTAGTAATTTTGTACTGCTAAATATCATAACCTGATTAATTAATTTTTATAAGACAAAGAGCTGCAGTTGTATAACGACAGTTCCCTTTAAAGTTAACGTCAAATATATCCGTCAACGTCGGACTTTTCTATTAGTAATTTAAAACATCAAATGGCTTAGTAGTTTGACCTCTCAGCACCTTCCACCTATTACAACTAGCATATGGTGCCAACTACTTACTCTTCCGCCCCTCTCTGACCCAATGGAATGCATTTTTTTCAGAATCTCAATGGATTCAAACTAAAAAAGGGTCTACTTCTGATTTTTATGCGTGTTATTACGGTTTTAGGTATCGGGTGACAGGAAACATTCCAAAACCACTTAAACTAGGTTTATATTTTTCCGAATACAATATAATGATTTATTTATCTATTTATTCCAACTTTCTTATAATCTAAATAGATAATCTAATAAGTATGTAATAGATTGATTTATTATTTTAATTATCGACTAATTATTGATAAGATGCAATAAATGTTGTAAGATCTCAATATGTAAATTTCAAATGGAAGTTAAATGCACGCCAATTTATGTTTTTTAAGTTCACTAATTAATTAATAGGTGGAGGCACTTGAGGCCACTGAGGACATAACATGAGGAAACTTCCCTTATAGCACAGCATGGAGACTTCTGAAGTCTCCATGTAGCACAGTTTGCTTTGACAAAAGTTTACTTACAAAAGTCTCCTTGAATTTTTAGTCAAATGTTCGTCAACTTCGGACTTTTCCGTTTTTGACGATAGCTTATATACAACCTGCTATACAATTTGACGTAAATTTACTACCCGAATTAGAATGCAAATTTACTTCAAAAGTTAACTAGAAAAAATTTATCTTTAATTTTCAGGCAAACTTTTACATCAATTTATGGTTGACTTGAAAAATTGTAAAGTATTTTACCGTCATGTAGACATTTTTATGTATAAATTCGCTTATCTTCAGTAATGGTAAGAACGAACATTACAGACTTTTTAGGTAGATTTTTTTAAAAATCTAGGTATTGTATTTGTCCTCATGGTCGATTTTTCAAGGAATTTTGTCACAACCTATCATAATTAGTTGAGTAGAGTTCGAAAATACCATTCGTTGAAAAATTTATATATTTATGTATATATATATATATACATAAATATATAAATTTTTCAACATATATATATATGTAATAGAACCGAGTTTTGAGAACACGATTGCGCCTAGAATCCTTATCGGATCCTAATGAAATTTTTCACACTTATTCTATGGGCGATTACCACGGTTAAGTTCGAAGATGGGCTAAATCGTTCGATTAGTTTAGAAGATATGGCTGTTTTAAATTCCCACAATTTTTCAAAAAAAAAAAATTTTATCCACTTTCAAGTTCATATAACTTTAAAACTAAAACTCATAGATAATTTCCGTAAAAAGTATTTGAAAGCTTGTCTAATAAGCTTTAATTTATGACCTTAAACTTGATGTTTTGACCATTTCTTCAAATAATTTGATAGCCTTGAAAATTTTAATGGAATCAAAAAATGTTGGAAATATGGTTTTCATTCAACATCATTTATGCATTTCCTATTATAATCAAATTTCGTCAGTTGTATTTAATTGTGCACAAAATAACCTGTAAATTTCACAGCTATTTTATATTTTAAAAGTATTTCTTTTATAACTTATGATGTATCAAATGTACCTCTACGACGTATGATTATAACTGGTCTTGTCATTACGATAGCACCTACAGTTCTTATCGGATCTTAATGAAATTTTCCACACTTATTCTATAGGCGATTATCTTGATCAAGTTCAAAGATGGGCTGAATCGTTCGAATAGTTGTGAAGTTATGGCTGTTTGAAATTTCCACGAGTTTTCGAAAAAATCAGTTTTTATTCACTGTTGAAGTTCATATAACATTAAAACTAAAACTGATAGACAATTCCAGTAAAAAGTATTTGAAAGCTTGTCTAATAAGCTTTAATTAAAGACCTTAAACTTAATGTTTTGACCATTTCTTCCAATAATTTGATAGCCTTAGAAATTTTAATGGAATCAAAAATTGTTGAAAATATTGTTTTCATTTCACATAACTTATGCATTTCCCATTATAATACAATTTTGTCAGTTGTATTATAGTGTGAACAAAGTAACCTGTAAATTTCACTGCTATTTAATATTTTAAAAGTATTTTTTTTATTATTTATGCTGATTCAATCGTACCTGTACGTCCTATAATTATAACTGATCTTGCTATCGTAATAGTAATTACAATTATGATCTCATACTAATTAAAATTACTATACTTTGTTTACGTGAAGGTTAGTTTAGTACATTACCTATATAATGTTTTGTCAAATCAACTATCTGAAGTTCTCTATCGAAAATAGTCGTTGTCTTTTTTTACTCTCACTCTTAGAAAACGAGCCTAATTTCATATCATGACTATACACTAACATGTATCACAAGATATGTATGTATGAAACTTTTTATATAGATTAATTGGAAAATCTACCTTCCATTTCGGCTGCCGAATGGCCTTTTTTTTTTGTTGTAAAAATTAACCTTTAAATTGAGGAAAAATTAACCGCAAATTTTTCTTTCCAACTTTTGCTGTAAAAATGTCAGCAAATTCAGGCAATTTCAATGTCAAATTACTGTCAATTTCAAGCTAAAGTGGTTATTAGGGAAGTACCCTGATAGTCACCATAACCGCAAGTGAAGTTCAAGCCACTGCCGTATTCTGAAGCCAACTTGAAGGAAAATGTTGAGAGCAAACAGTTACGGTTAAAATGACAGTAAATTGTCTGTAACTTGAATTCAACTTGACTAAAAGTGTTACTGTCAGACAATGACATTTGCATTTTAATTCGGGTGGTAAATTGACGTCTAATTGTTTAGCAAGTTGTATGCAAATCGTCGTCAAAAACAGAAAAGTCCGAAGTTGACGGATATTTGAAGAAAAATTCAAGGAAATTTTTGCTAAAACAAACTGTGCTATTAGGTAGGTGTTACGTCCGAGATGACGAAAACACGTTTTTTAGTCCCTTAATTTTGAGTCAAAGCACTTAAGCCATTTACTCGGGTAGCGGGGACCTCGCTATTTAGTGTCGAGTATGTCAATATATGAAGATAGGATGTACGAGGTGAATGGATGTGTCTTATCACTAGATAAATGAACAATTAATTAAACTTACAGTTGGTTTATTTAATATAACAATATATCAGGATACAAGATTTTGGCTGAGCTGGAGACCAGATCGTTGATTAGAATTCGACTCGTATGAAATTGTTGAGATTGAAATTCGATTTAGGATGAGATGTTGTCGGGTGGCTTGATGGTTGGTTACGGTTCTTGAAGGTTGATGCTTGTTGATGTGAATGAGCAAAGGGGTTTACGTATACTGGGTAATTGACAATCTGTCTGAATATACTTTTAATAGGACGAAATTTGGTTTAAATGTGAATAATAAAAATTAAGCAGCAATAATATTCAATAGAAATAATTTAATTATTTAAATTATTTATAATATTGAATAAACGAATTAAAAATCGAAATTATTTTTAATTAAAATGATTCTATTTAAATTGTATAAATTCTGAATTTAATATTATAACGACTCGAGCAAGAAATAAAAATTCGATATTTAAAGGATTAAGGTTTCGCGTAATCAAGAGCTTGATAATTAATGGGCGCAGAGGACTAATTCGCGGCAGCTTTTATAGGCGCATTCCTAGGCGAGGGGTAACACGCGCGACCTTGATTTGAGATTTGTTACCAAAAACTAATGTTATTTGGAAGATTTGACGAATTGCGGGGCGTGGTGTGGGATAAAGGCGTACGTGACCATTTCGGGTAGAAGCTTCTAGAACAATGTCCCCACCAAGAAGAATACACCCGTTCTCCATGTTATTAGATAGGGACTATTTTAAATTATTAATTACGGATTATTAATTAGATTTAAAGCATAGGTGTTTATTGATTATTAATCTCCTTATTATTATCTTCGATTGATTATAATTATTTCTTTTTATCACTATTGGTGTAGATGTTATTCATATTTTTAATTATTATGGATTAGTTATGAATAATTTTTATATTATTCTTGGTTTAATTAATTAAGGTGGAAATGCGGGTCACGATGACATTTTTAGTTTATAATTATTTTAATTATTTATCGATTTATTCAAAGTGGTAATTCATAATAATTTCATATGTGTTAGTGAGAAGCGGAGGGATACATTACGTAGAGGAGCTTGAGCTGACCTTCACAGAGCTAATGTAAAGTCGTCTTACGATATTTTTAATTATTATGAGATAATTATGGAAAAGATTTATATCATTCTTGGTTTAATTGATGAAGGTGGAAATTCGGATCACTATGACATTTTTAATTTATAATTATTTCAATTATTTATCGAGTTTTTCAAAGTGGGAACTAATGATAATTTCATATGTGTTAGTGAGAAGCGGAGGGATACATTACGTAGAAGGGCGTGAGGCTAGTCTTCATAGAACTAGTATAAAGGAGCTTCATGACATTTGTAATTATTATGGGATAATTATGAGAAAAATTTATATTATTCTTGGTTCAATGAATTAAGGTAAAAATGCGGACTATTATGGCGTTTTTAGGTTGTAATTATTTCAATTATTTATCGAGTTATTCTAAGTGGAAATTTGGGATCCCTCGCAGATTTGAATCACGGTGGAAACACGGTGGGTTTGTTCCATTTTACCACTGTGATTACGCGATGTATCCACCATGATTCCACGGTGGCTTTGCCACCGTGTATACACGGTGTTTTCACTGTGATTACGCGGTGGATGCAGCGTGGAACCACGGTGGTGAAATAGCACAGAGCCACCGTGGAATCACGGTGGATACACCGCGTAATCACAGTGGATACACTGTGTATACCCGGTGGTGAAATGGAACAAACCCACCGTGTAACCACGGTGGATCCACGGTGTTTACACTTCCACGGTGTTTCCACCGTGATTCAAATCTGCGAGGGATAATATCATATGTGTTAATGAGAAGCGGAGGGATACATCTTACGGAGGGGCGGTAGAAGATGGGTCAAGCAGCACGTATCCCCAAATAAGGAGAATTTATAATGATGGCACGCGTCAAGAGAAGAGACCGTGAAAGCGCAAGCGTCAAATACAACACTTAGTTGGGTTATTAGAGGCAAAACTATATTCCTATATGTGTGTTAGTGAAAGATAATGGGAAACGAAATAGTAGATTCCTTGACTGATCTATACTGTTTAGCCAGTCGGTGGATAAGTTTTTATCCTAATCTCGCGTTTTTTGTCGTTACCCGCTGGGCTATTATAATTCTCTCATGTGGTTATGAATAGGTGGCTATGAGGTCTATTATCTGTAGAACGTTAAATTTATTATTTATATTTCCAGTCGCGGTATGTTATAGTTGTTTCATGATACGTAGTTTATGAATGGTTATTCTATTTATTTTCTCGTCAGTACCTTAGAATATTGCGTCTCCAATTTTTAATCTGTTTTTTTTTTATTTTATCTGGGGTCTCGTTTTTTTTGTTTCACATCAACAGTCTCAACAATCATCTGACCTTGAATATATAATATACTCTTTTATTATTATTTTTTTTGTTAATTATTAAATCTTTAGTTGTTTCTGGAATTTGACATGTTACGCCGTAACAGTAGGTTTGGTCAAAGACAGCCAATGACAACACCCTAACAGCACAGTTTGCTTTAGCAAAAATTTACTTACAAAAATTTCGTTGAATTTTTCATCAAATTTCCGTCAACTTCGGACTTTTCCATATTTGACGACAATTTGTATGCAACTTGCTATTGAATACGACGTAAATTTACTGCCCGAATTAGAATGAAAATTCACTTCAAAAGTTGTCTAGAAAAAAGTTGTCGTCAATTTTCAGGCAAATTTTATGTTCATTTATTGTTAATTTGACTTGAAAAATTGTTAAGTATTTTTTTATTCTCAAATTGTAGACAATTTAATGTATAAATATTAAACTGATTCAAAAAAATCGACTAATTGTTTTTTTCTTCATTATATCGAAAATATTGTTGGAAATGACAAAAAAAATATACTGTGAAAGTTTGAGCTCTTAATATTAATATTAACAACTGCCGCATCACGATTTTATATCTAGTAACCTTGACCGTACCCGGTTACAAGCGTGCCTTCCCTGTGGAAAAGCTCTCATAAATTCTGATAAGATATTGAATATTTTTTATGAGAATCTATGAGCTTCGAAAATATCTATGAGATTTAAAAAAATTCTCATATGAATTTTTATGAGAATCTATGAGTCAAAGCTTTTGATGTTTTCCTATCATGATTTCCGTACTAGATTTTTAAAAGAATGAGTAAGATTTTTTAATTTATGAGATTTTGTGACTCGGATTCCGCCAACGATTATGAGATTCAATAAGTACTTTCATTTCTATAAGATTGTTACAGTTTATTCTAATGTATTTTCAATAAGAATTGATCAGGCGAATTCCGATGTTATAATACTTACAAAATCTCAATAAGATTATTTTTTTATACGAAATTTTCAGAATTTATAAGTTTTAGTAAGAGTTATCCTAGGAGATAATATCTTATTGAATATCATAAAATATTTGTCATATTTTATGAGAAAATATTTAACATGTATTTCTTCGAAATTTTATGAGATTGAATCAGGAATCACATGGACAAATGCAGACCTTTTTCTCATAAAAATTTTATGAGAATTAGTAAGAAAATCTATAATCGAATTAACTTGTAAAAACTTAAAAGATTTAATTTTAATTTAAAAGCTATGTGATTTATGAGTTTTTGTAAGTTTTAGTTAGAAGGCTATTACTTATAAAATATTATGGAGTACTTATGAGATTTTATAAATAATTTCCATTCACATAAAATATTAATTTTATCAGATTCATTCAAAAATAATTGCTTAACTTCATTTTTGTTTTATAAGAATTTACACCCAAAATACTAATATTATCACTATTTCTTGTACTTTAAGTATTTTAACTGTTCTGAGATGAGTGAAAATATAAGTTTTTATGTGATTTTTTACAAACCCAGTAATGTATCTTGCCCCATTTTTTTTTTTTTTTTGGTGCAAGATACATTATTTTTTTGTAGTGATATTGCATTTTTTTGGTTCAACAGAATAAAATTTCTCGGAACAAGTACTATTCTTTTCACGCAAGTTTTTTTGTATTCTCCGACCAAAATAACAAAAGTTGTTTAAGCCAAGAGAAAAAATTTCTCGGGAGAAAAGATCGATATGGAGAAGGGGAAAGTCACCGGTGCTAGGCAGCAGCAGCGGGAGTAGTTCGGTGCTCGCCACGAGATCGCGCCTACGATTTGTAGTGTCCCTGGTAAGACATTTATTTCAGAAGTGTTATATTCCAAATTTCAATACGATTTTATTCGAGTACTCCTGTCATTTGACAGACCAACAAGTACCTGTTTGGGTTGTACTATGGTATATCCCATAATACATCATGACTTTAATATTTAATATTAATGTTTACTTGAGTAAATTTGATGAATAAATAAACGGACTCAATTTCATAGATTTTTCGTGAATAGATTGCTAAAGATTTTCCGCGTAAATACTCATACAAATATTCTTGAGTATACATAATAGAAACTTTTTGAATTCATGCTAAAAAATTCAATAATTTAGCATATAAACTATATGGAAAATAACTGTACTCACATTGATTAATCAGTATCAAATCTTGTATGATTACTTTAGAAATCGTCTCATACAATCTTATTCATTTCCAAAATCTACTCAATTGTAAACTTTACATTTTTCGAAAACTTATAAATACTTTTAATTACAATATTACAGCTTCTGTTTCTTATAGATTCTGATAATTTATATAAGAATTTTAAGAAAAAAATTTTTTTGATGCACCATCTATGAGAAAATAATTGTATCAGAATTTTTGAGATTTTTCGTGGACAAATACTGATCGTTTTCTCATAGCCAATTTTTTTTTTATGAGATTTTATAAGACCTTTTCCACAGGGTTTTACTTCTCTACTTTTAGTACTCTACCAACATACAACTCTCTTAAATAGATTTCTATGCGAAAATATCAATACTAAATATATTTATGTTGCAAAATAATTCTATATAAAATTATCTCTATGTAAACTTATTCTATTAATTATAAATATATGCGAAAATAATTCATGTCCAAAATATCTCTACATTATATATCTCTATAAAAATTAAGTCTCTACAAAATTTACTATAATATGACAGAATTAGGTGTTAAGATATTTATATTATGGAATTTCTCCATAACTATACAACTCTCCTTAATATTTCTCTATTCTGCATATCTCTATGACACAACAATTCTATGAAAAAATTTTTCTATTTAAAAATTTTTCTATGTTGACCAAAGTCAGTTTCAAAATTTCTCTCATAAAAAAAAAAAACTAAGTTTTACGAATGATTTTGTGTCTTACCACCAGCAATCGCGTGGCGCTACCATAAAATTCCAACACTAATACAATAATAATGATTTAAGTAATTATAATTTTTTCTTTTTAAATGACATTAAATTTGAATCCTGACTTTGTCAGTATTTTATTATAATTTTAAAAAGATATTTTGGACATGAATTATTCTCACATATATTTACACTTAATAGAATAAGTTTACATAGAGATAATTTTACATAGAATTATTTTGCAACATAAATATATTTAGTATTGATATTTTCGCATAGAAATCTATTTAAGAGAGTTGTATGTTGGTAGAGTACTAAAAGTAGAGAAGTAAAAGGCACGCTTGTAACCGGGTACGGTATGAATACCCGCCACTGATTGTACATATGATATATCTATATATGTATGCAAAATCAGGAAACATTAAAAAAATACAAGTAAACTTTGAATGCGAAATGAATAAAAAAAATTCATCTTAGACATTAACAAGGATTTATTTATATCATTGAAATCTAAAACGTTCTTACATTCTATTGATCGTCATCTCCTGGTATGATATCGATAATTTAAGTACGGATTGTTTGAATTTTATATCAGAATTTCTATATAACTCAATGAAACTATAGTAAAAAATACAGACTGAAGCACCGCTGGTGGCGCAAAAATGAATCATTGCTATAAAAAAATTTCAATGTTTTACTGAATCATGGCATTTCTTACAACTTTTTATTCTCTGGCAGTGCCCTTTTTGCATGAAAAAATTTATAAAAGTGTGTAAATTGGGGGTGCTATAGTTCTGGCCTTGTTTCCGGCCTAATTTCATTATTTGAATAATTAGTTCTCATAACTAAAATGAATAAAGTTTTATAATTTTAAGACGAACAATCAATCATCTTTCGAATAGAGAAGGAATTTTCTGAAAATTTATTATTTTAAAAAAGTTTTTAAAAATGAGAGCTAAAATGAGCCAAAAATCACTATGTCTACGGTATAGATACACGTTAGGCTCGCGCCATGACACTTCACACATATACATGTGTTTGATCGTGTACTTGGCGCGAGACACTACCGTGTCTCCTGATGATATGGAGTCACACTAAAAAAGGTTAAAATTGACTTAGGCATTTGTTAAAATATCAATATCCGAAAATCGGACTGAAACAAATTAATTGTTAATAATTGTTAATAACTTTCGAAAATTTTCAATTTTTTTAGTGAAAAGCAAAAATATGAATGCAAGATAATAGAGAATTAATTCAAAACAGTAAATTACTGACAACATTGACACTCGAAACAAAAAAAAAAGGAAATTTAAATCAATTTTGTATTTAAATTTTCAATGTTTATAGCAACCATCACATAATTTTTTTCAGATAAGGTATTTATATGTAAATGTAAAATTTTTTAGAAGTACGGGAAATTTTCCCGTGAACCCGTAAATCTGAAAGCTTGAACTAAATTTAATCAATCCACGGGTCATTTGTGAGAAAGCTTCCCGTAAACCCGCAGATCGGGCGAATAGTCACAGCGTTTTACTAATTCTTTCTTCAATATCTTTTGAATGTGATATCTTATCGACTTTATATCAAATTCATCCGAAAGATCTTCAAATAAGCTTTAATTTTCATGCCTGTAAATGTACCTAGACCAATGAAATTACTTATTTTACCATTTATTTAATGAAATTTTGCTATTGCATTAGTTCTCCTACTTCTTAGTAAATTCCTGGAGCTACTTAAATTTACATTATCGCAGTGTGACACTTATAAAATCCAAATGTCTCAATTCAGTGGGTATTTCCATTTTTGTTTTATCGACAGTGTATGAATGATATGATATATCAATAACAAGATTAACATTAGTTATGATGATAATATTCTCTATATCGATTCGTTGTTTGATCCCTTATTGAAAGAAACGATTTAAAACGATTAGAAAAAAAAATTTTTTAATACTTTTTAATGCTTTTGAATACTATAATACTTTTGAATCGCCTTTCTTATGGGCATATAACATTACAAATCGTTTCGAATCGTTTCTTTTAATCAGGGATATTCCAATAGGCTTTTTATTTCAAATATTAGTACTAATTTCAAGTATGACACTTTGATATATCACAATCAAATTTTAATCTTAGATTATTTTATTAGTTGACTTTATTGAAAGCAAATTATTGCCTTCGTCCTTATGGTAGAATTTTCGAGGAATAAAACCATAATCTATTATAATTCTTCGAATAGGATCTGAAATACCATTGGTCCGATAGTTTTAATATATGCATTTGTATCTTTAAATAACGACAAATCAAAACATATAGTGCATTATCATCAAAAATTCTTCTGAAGCTCATGTAGTTAGCTTTAATTATTGGCATTATACTTAAAATTTTTGATTTTTTTTGTTTTATTATCTTGAGAATTTAAAAAAAAATGTCAAAAAAATTTTATTTCATTATTAACTTTTATTTGAAAGGTGACAAAAATCGAATAATGAGAAATCTACTTTCATTTCGGCTGCCGAATGGCCTTTTTTGTAATTGCACACACACAAAATTCATGAAAAAAGGGCGCTATTTTTCACAGCTTTTTTATGTGTGCGGCTATATTTTTGTAATTGCACACACATAAAGTTCGTGAAAAAAGGGCGCTATTTTTCACAGCTTTTCTGTGTGTCGGTACATTTTTGTAATCGCACACACACAAAATTTGTAAAAAAAAGGTGTTATTTTTTACAGCTTTTTTCTGGGTGGATATATTTTTGTAATTGCACACACAATAGTCATAAATGACTATTGAAATGTAATTTAATCATGACAAATGTTAACTTGATAATTTAAATGTATTTATGGGTTAAAATATTTATGTCATCAGATCATTATATTTGCAGATCATTAATAATATTGTTATATATAAACATTATTGTTGTCTACTTCAATAATAAAACTTGTCAAAACTTGCTTGATAATTCCTAATTATTCATTATTAGTTAGTTATTTAAATATATATCGATTTGACGTTTTTTTGGCAGCTAATATTTGACTGTACAGTTATTTTGTCACGGTTGCTTTGTCAACTGATTTAATTTTTCCGGTAAATTTTATCGCGCGGATATTATGTCGTGTGGTTATTTTGTCGTGAGAATTTTTTGCTCGCAGTTATTCTGTCCGCGGATATTTTGTCGCGCGGTTATTTTGTCCCCGGATCTTTTGTCGTGCGGTTATTTTGTCGCGCGGTTATTTTGTCCCCGGATCTTTTGTCGTGCGGTTATTTTGTCGTGTAGTTATTTTGTCTGCGGTTATTTTGTTGCGCGGTTATTTTGTCCCCGGATATTTTGTCGTGCAGTTATTTTGTCGTGTAGTTATTTTGTCTGCGGTTATTTTGTCTGCGGTTATTTTGTCGCGGATATTTTGTCGCGGTTATTTTGTCTTCGGATATTTTATTACGGAACCATTCGATCACCCACTTACTCTACATGGATGACCTGAAAGTATATGCTCTTGATGAGGAACACCTTCAGACAGCCTTGAATATCGTAGGGGAGTATACATGGGAGGTCGGCATGGCTTTTAGGTTGGACAAGTGCGCGGTCGTTAATCTGGTAAAGGGTAAGTGCTCTGATGTGCGTGAAGATATTGAGTTAGTAGATGGGAGCGTCATTAACCATCTTGACGCCGGAGAGTCATACAAATATTTAGATATTGACGAAAGTCCTATGCAGGACGTCTCTAAAATCAAAACGACTCTCTGCAGCGAGTATCCCGGATTAAAAATATTGATTGAAAACAATTGTGAAGCGGTCGCTCCATGCAAACTGTATATCTATATATGGGGCATTCCACGCCAAATCGATCACTTTTGAACCCGACCCCTTTAAGATTTGGCTTAAAATTTTTTCTCTTTTTCTACCCCATCAAAAACGTTTCGCATAATTTTTTCAAATTTTTTCACCCAACCGAAAAAAAGTTAGAAATTTTTGAAAAAAATGACTTTTTTTATTTTAAATAGCTATAACTTTTTCAAAATTCGACTGATTCGGACGTTTTTTTTTTTTAATTTTTGTTTTTAAATATAGATTTTGAAAAAAAATACAAAAAAATTATTACAACCTATCTTCATTGTATTTTTGTAGATTTGTATAAAAAATCAAAAATTTTTCGATGTTTACCATTTTTGATTTTTGATTTTTTTTTATATAAAACTTTGACATTTTCTGCAGATCCTCAAATTTTTTCAGAATGATGTTTTTCCGATTTATATTTTTTTTTTCCAATTGAAAAAAAAAATTTCTTACAACTAGCCTTATTTCTCACAACACCATGCTAAAAATTTTTGAGAGTGCTCAGAAAACTTTCAAACTTGGAAAAAAAAAAAATAAAAACAAAAAATTTTAAGTGTAATCCTCGAAATAATTTGAATTTTGTTCGAAAAATCAAGTTTAAAGATAGAAGGACCATCTGAATAATTTTTTTGTATTTTTTTCTGAAAACTACATTCAAAAACGAAGAAAATGAAAAAAAAATTTTTTGTTTGGTCCATTTTTGGACAGATGCTGGCAATTAAAAAGAAATCTTTTAACCACAAAACAATGAGTGTAGACGGAATTTTTTTGAATTGCCAGAATCTGTCCAAAAATGGACCAAACGAAAACTTTCTTTTTTTCATTCTCTTTGTTTCGAATGTAGTTTTCAGAAAAAAATACAAAAAAATTATTCAGGCGGTCCTTCTATTTTTAAACTTGATTTTTCGAACAAAATTCAAATTATTTCGAGGATTACCCATTAAAATTTTTTGTTTTTATTTTTTTTTTCCAAGTTTGAAAGTTTTCTGAGCACTTTAAAAAATTTTAAGCATGATGTTATGAGAAATAAGGCTAGTTACAAAAAATTTTTTTTTTCAATTGGAAAAAAAAAATATAAATCGAAAAAAGATCACTCTGAAAAAATTTGAGGATCTGCAGAAAATGTCAAAGTTTTATATAAAAAAAAAAAATCAAAAATCAAAAATGGTAAACATCGATAAATTTTTGATTTTTTATACAAATCTACAAAAAAACAATGAAGATAGGTTGCAATAATTTTTTAGTATTTTTTTTTCAAAATCTACATTTAAAAACAAAAATTTTGAAAAAAAAAAAACGTCCCAATCAGTCGAATTTTGAAAAAGTTATATCTATACACTGTTAAAAATTTTTGTAAAATTACAATAGTTTTACAAAGCAATGGTATGGTAAAAATACAAACCAATGTATGCCAATACAAAATTACAACACAATTTGAGTGATCTTGCATGATGTATTAAGAAAACTACTAATATAAGTTGTGATTTTACCATCTCTGTGTATAAATCGTACTTGAGTTGTAATTTTACAAAACAGTACATTAACTTTGAATAACAAGCGATGAAAGTTTACAAAGAATGTTTGTGATTCAATTTGCAATAATTCTTAGTAAAATTATAAATAAATATTGTAATTTATTTTGCAGTGAAATCATTCAAATTTTACAAACCTTAATTATTTTTTTACAAATTCTATTGGAGAATTACAGAGTGTATTGTAATTTCGCTATGAATTTTTATTTATTACACACGAGCTGTAATTTTACAAAACAGTACGTTGATTTTAAATAGAAATTGTTCAAAATTTACAAAAAATGCTTGTAATTTAATTTACTACGATCCTTAGTAAAATTTAAAAAAAGTATTGTAATTAATATTACAATGAAGTCATTGAAATTTTACAAACCTCAATTTTTTTCTTAACAATTCCATTGTAGAATTACAGAGCGTATTGTAATTTTATCATACATTTTTATTTTATTATACCCGATTTATAATTTTACAAAACAATACGTTGATTTTAAATGACAATCGTTTAAAGTTTACACAAGATGTTTGTAAGTCTATTTGCTACAATTTCTAGTAAAATTAAAATAATGTATTGTAATTAATATCCCTCGCAGATTCGAATCACGGTGGAAACACGGTGGGTTAGTTCCATTTTCCCACTGTGATTACGCGGTGTATCCACCGTGATTCCACGGTGGCTTGACCACTGTGTATACACGGTGTTTCCACTGCGATTACGCGGTGGATACACCGTGGAACCACGGTGGTGAAATAGCGCAAAGCCACCGTGGAATCACGGTGGATACACCGCGTAATCACAGTGGAAACACCGTGTATACACAGTGGTCAAGCCACCGTGGAATCACGGTGGATACACCGCGTAATCACAGTGGATACACTGTGTGTACCCGGTGGTAAAATGGAACAAACCCACCGTGTAACCACGGTGGATCCACGGTGTTTACACTTCCTCGGTGTTTCCACCGTGATTCAAATCTGCGAGGGATTACAATGAAGTCATTAAAATTTCACAAACTTCAATTTTTTTTTTTCACGAATTTTATTGTAGAATTGCAAAGTGTATTGTAATTTTACCATCAGTTTTTATGTATTATACATGAATTTTAATTTCACAAAGCAGTACGTTGATTTTAAATAAAAAGGGATAAAAGTTTACAAAATATGTCAATAATTCAATTTGCTATAATTCTTAGTCAAATAGTAAAAAAATATTTCAATTAAAATTACACAGAAATCACTGAAATTTTACAACCCTAAATTTTTTTTATCACGAATTTAATTGAAGAATTACAGAGTGTATTGTAATTTTACCCAAAAATTTTGAATTATTATACAGGAGTCGTAGTTTTACAAAACAGCATGTTGACTTTAGAGAAAACGCGTTCAAAGCTTACAACTGATGTATGCACTGATAGAAAATTTATATTGACTCAAGAAATATTTTCTTTAGCCAATAATTTATTTCTGTAGAAAGCCAATTATCTTGCTTCAAGAAATTATTGTCTTGATTTAGATTTTCTTGGCTCTAAAGATTTTATATCTTCGATGTCCTGAGTTAATGACTGTCAAAGTCAAAATGGACTTTTTCGCTTTGATCAATGATGAATTCGCGCCAAATCGTCGTAGGGACTTTTAAAGGGCGGCAAATTAAATTAACCAAAAGAGGTTCAAGGATAGATTATTAAAAACAATTTATTTAAGCTCATAGACCTTTTTTAAGACGATCAAAAATTTGGAAATTTTTTTTTTTGCAGTGGTTATTTTTTTTACTATTTTTTTATTACAATAAAAATTTTTCAAGACCAGATCTGAGACTTAGACACTTAAAGCTACAATTTGCTTTTTTTATTTTCACTGTACGACCATTTTCCTCCAAGTTACAGCACATTGAAAATCACTTAAAAATTTGGAATTTTTTTGAATATCCTTTAATTTTTATAACTAATGTAAGATACTCAAATTGTTTTAAATATATAATATATATTCAGCAGTAGTAATTTTTTTTTCTACAATTAGTGTCATTGAATCGTATTCAAATGTTTTTCTTTTGACATATTACATTTTGAAATAAAAAATCTTAGCAAATGTTAAAAAACATTCCTAAAAAGTTAAAAAAATCTTATGTATACTGAGACAAATCGCTTTTCGTCTTCGCGATTTTTACCAGCAGCCACCAGAATTCGCGGGTTGAACCCTGGCTTAGGCTGGCCTCTAACAAATTTTATTTTATGCTGGACAGAGCAGTGGGCGGGGTTCTTGCAAAGCAAAGACCCGCACTTATTCAAACTCGGCAACGTATGAGAAAACTTATCAACTTACCTCACGGCTTATAAAATTATAGAATATTCTTATTGATGGTCAAATTACTATTTGTAACTTAATTAATATTTATTTTATCAGACTATTCGATAAGCTTACCAGTAAAATAGGAAATAAATAGGATGAACAGATAAAAGATACAGTGAATGATTAACAAGTGCAATGATTGTTTATTGCCAATTATAATAATAAAAATTACTTACAAGAAAGTGCAAGCGCTGGATGTAATGTAGACAGATACGTGGCATAGTATAATTTTATATCGCGAATATATCGCCGGTAACGTACAGTAATATTTAATGGAACTAACTTTGTTTATAATAATCAGTAAACTTGGACAGTAAAGTATATCGCAAGAGAATTGCTATTAATACAACTATAACGCAAGTTAATTTCCCGATTTATAAAGTAGTTATCCGTATTAACAAAGTCGCAAATAAATTGCTAGTATATGACAGTAAAACTAAATTATACGTCTTATCGGTAATTGATCCAGGATCAAAGTGAAGTTCAATCACCGTAGGGTCTTAGGGCTGAGTTTTTGGGCTCGCTCCCTACTTCCCCTCACGGTCATGCGTTGAGGTGACAATTAGTCATGTGACCATGGCACTATGACTCTAGCTTTAGGTGGTTTCAGACGGCAACGAGACGGGGAAAAATGGGAACCGCAAGGCTGAGGGAGAAGAAGACAATTTACATTGTCTCAATACATAATAGAATACAATGTATACACTATAGTGTACAATTAAATTTAGTAGTCTCTGTCGGTTGTGTAGCCTAGTCGTTAAAGCGTCGGTCTTTCGTGCGTAGGGTCCCGAGTTCGAATCCCACTAATGCGTGTGCGTTTATTGATAAGTATAGCGTTTTTTCTCTGAATTAAAAATTTCTAATTCGATTAGAAATTCAATATCGCATATCTAATACTCCCAGCATCGTCAAAGTGATTGAACAAGAAATTTTAAAAAAAAACTTTTTTTTTCAATGTTTGTAAAATCGCAATACTATATTGTAAAATTACTTCAAAGAAAGCCATTATTTGTGTTGTAAAACTTAAGTGAGATATTGTAACTTTCCGAAACCGACTGATTAAAAATTGTTTGTAAAATTACTAAACTGTTTTATAATATCACTAATTTAACAGAGCTTCATATGTTTTGTAAAATTACAAAACTCACAATGTAAAATAATAGACTAACTCTCGAAAAGCGTTTTGTATTATTATTATAACTACTTTGTAATATTCCAAGGCTAATACAGTGGAAAATGTTTTGTAAAATTACGATAGAAATTTTTAACAGTAGGCATTGCAATTTCACAACACGTATGATCTCTTAAAAGTATCGTATTATAACAGTTACACATTGTGATTTTACAAATAATTTCCAATTGAATTGTTTTCGAAAATTACAACATTCGTTGTGTAAAATTTACAAACCTTTTATTATCTGTTTAGTAAGATAAGTACTTTTGTATTGCAATTTTCCAAAACAAAAATTGTAAAAAATGTGTTGTAAAATTACAACACTAGTTTTATTAAATCACAAAACTGCATTGGCAATTGACTTCCAACACATTTCTTGTAAAATTACCATAGAAATTTTTAACAGTATAATATAATTATAAGTTATAAGTTATAAGTGATATAAATTTTTAAATATATTTAACATAAAAAAGCCATTTTTTTCAAAAATTTATAACTTTTTTTCGGTTGGGTGAAGAAATTTGAAAAAATTATGAGAAACGTTTTTGATGGGGTAGAAAAAGAGAAAAAATTTTCAGCCAAATCTAAAGGGGTCGATTCAAAAGTGGTCGATTTGGCGTGGAATGCCCCATATACAAACAAAAAAATTGAAATTATTGAAAAGAATTCGAATTTCATAACTTTTAATTTTTTTCAATCAATATTTTTAAACAGGGATGTGCGGAGTCTCCGGAAAATCTGGTCATCAGAACTTTCCGGAAAAAACAAAGTCGCCGCAAGAAACATGCTTGCTGTCCCGGTACTACTTTACTCTTTCGGTGTCCTTAAATGGACCCGAAAAGAGCTTAGAGATCTCGATATCAAGACGCGTATAGTCATGAACATCAATCGGAGCATGCACACTGAAAAAAAAGTTTTTTTCCACCTAGAAAATTTTTCCCTCCCGTAAAGAACCTGGTATTCTAGTTTTTAAAATACCAAAGTTTTTTTCCCACACTAATAAGTATTCTGATTGCTAAAAAACTCGGTTTCCTTCTCAGCAAAATACCAAAATAAAAAATATGGCTGACTTAACCTCACTCAGTTGACACATATTTAAGTAATGTTTATTTTACTACGAGCCTTTTTTTAATAATATTAAATTAACTACTAATTTTAAAAGTTGTATTTATAATAAAATTACTGGAAATTTTAATTTCTATAAAATGTAGTGATTAGGATGTAATTATAATTACCTTGAATAAAGTTAGTAGCCACTTGATAATTTTTTAATTATATTTAACAAATAAATTTTTTCTGAAAAATTATTGTCAAAAATTGTACTATTAATTTTTTTTAATTTCTACAATTCAATTTTTTTCTCTCATTTTTTTTACCATAATTTATTTGTTAAAAAAATTCTAAAAACTATTAAACATCTACTATTATTAAACAGCTTGATTTCTATATTTATTTCATTACAGTAAATTTAAATATTGAATACCCATTAAAAACTTACAAATTCTTATTAATGTCAATATTTTTACTAACGAAATTACTGTTATGACAATTTATTATAAGATAAGAATGTATTAATAATAAAAAACTATAAATTTTAATAAAATAATTTTTTAACTGAAAAACTTTTCGAGTGTAAACAAACATCAGCACTGTGGAATTGGAGGGAAATCAGAGAATTGGTGGCGCCACCACTGCGGTTGCTATGGTAACGCAGCATTAAGTTTTAGCTATAGAAAAAACTTAGGTATTCTCAGGGGAAAAATACCAGTTTTTTAATATTAAGAAACTTATACTGGATATTAAAATACTCGGATAAAAATATTTTGTATCCTGGGAGGAAAAAACTTTTTTTTCAGTGCACCCTAAATCATCAGTCACCAGTTATACTTTTCTCGGCACATCGGAGGGAGAGGTCTACAGAGCTTGGAGTGTCTACACTATCGTTTGGTTTTAGGTCCAACGTATGAAGTTTTCAATTTCACAGCAGATGAAAACGACTTCCTTATGGAAATTGTTCATATTTATGAGGATGGGCATAAAGGAGCGTTTTTATATAAGGCAGCGGCATACGCGACAAAATTCCTCGGTCTCGGAAGAGTAAACTCTCTTATTGAACTTCCTAAGGCGGAATTTAAAAGGGTCATCAGGAATGCTGAGCAGTAAAAACTGCTCCTAGTGCACACATAGACAAGTCCATGCACAGCGTGATTTTTAAACATGTGCGTGATAATGGCTTGTCCACCCAGCTGACGCTTTCCTTCCTTAAGTCAGCTGGCCTGTTGTCCGAGACCGAAGGATATATTTTTGCCTGCCAAGATGGTGTAATCTACACTCTCGAATACTGTGCTAAAGTGCTCCAGATGCAGTTACCCGACACTTTGTGGGTTGCATGACATTTCACCCGCGGACAGAATACCCGCTGGTGATTGATCCCTGAACGGTTGATCCTGAGAGTTTTTTATCCGAAGCGGTTTTGATTGCGTTTATGTGGTGATGTGGCACATGAATAGTAATAAAGTCAACCGTGTAGACACAGATGGCATATATTCACCTACGTGTAGCTGGTAACTAACCATCTTATAAAAGATTAAATAAAAATTAAAAATATTTAATAATTAATTTTATTAAAAACCGTACGATGGACGGTGGCGTTATAGGTCCAACCCGTTCATAATTTTTTGGTAGCTTCAGTATTAGGTATGAGGCAGGATGTGTTGGAGCTGCCTCACTGACGATTCCACCAACACATCTGGGATGAAACCTAATATTGCTCGGAGTCTATTAAACTTCAAGTTTGATAAAGATTACAAGTTTGGTGATTTAACGCGGCAAATTACACATTTTAATCCGCGATATCTGCTAATTATCGACTAGTTATTAGGCAGATATTTAAGTGTACACGAGTCAGTTAACATAAACAAAATGGCGTTTCATGTGTCATCATCTTTACATGCACTACAACGTCAATTCTTGTTTCGAGTCTGAACTTTGAACAGGATTACTGGGAAATAACTGTGATCGGCTCTTTGGGAGATTTTGTCGTGGGACTTTTTGTCCATGAGGGCCTTTTGTCGTGCGGGTGAAATGTTACGCAGCCCACTTCGTGTAGGGTGTGTAAGCAACATCCAGAGACGCCTATGCATCTCTTGACAGCATGTCCTGTGTTGGCGAGAAATGCATACATCCAGCGTCATAATGCTGCGCTGCGAGTACTTTATTACCACCTTAGACATACGCACGGTATCGATAAAACACCAGTGCTGCCTTATCCGCTAGGAGATATTCCGCAAGTTGTTGAGTATGACCGTTGCTATTTTTTGAACGTGCCATTCGCAATAACGCGGAAGATTGACCACAATAAACCTGATATTGTGCTCTTCGATAAAACCGCTCGTGACATTTATGTCATTGAGTTTTCAGCATCCGCTGAATATAACATCACGGTTAGAGAAGAGCACAAACACCAAATATATCAAGATCTCCTGTTCGAAATTGGCAAACTTCACCCGGGCTAGCGTGTCAAGCTTGTCGTACTCATTGTTGGCGTCCTAGGAGGGATGAAGCAGACTACTGTGCTTGCACTGGCTAGAATACCAACTTGTTCATCGCAAGTTGAGTTTCTGGCATTGCGGATGCAAAAGGCTGTAATTCTTGGATCCCTCCGTCTCTTAAGGCAACAAAACTTGGATGCTGACTATCTTATTGATAGAGCATCGCAGCAGTAACGATATGGCGCTCAGATGAGGCCCTCGATAGAGTTGGACTACCGAGGATAACCCCCTGCGCATTTAACTTGAAAGATGATAATGATAATAATAATGATAATTATAATAATTACGATAATGATAAACGATAAAAGAAGGGCACAAACACCAGACATATCAGGATGTTCTATTGAAATTGGCAAACTTTACCCAGGGTATCGCGACAAACTTGTCGTACTCATTAATGGCGTCCTTGGAGGGATGAAACAGACTTTTTGTCTGCACTGGCTAGAATACCAATTTGTTTATTACAAGTTGAATTTCTGGCTCCACGGATGCAGAAGGCTGTAATCCTTGGATCCCTCCGTCTACTTAGGCAACGAAACTTGGCCTGCAGCGCATGCTAACCATCTCGATGATGGAGCAGCGCAGCAATAACGAATTGGCGCTCAGATGCGGCCCTTGGTAGAGTCGGACTACGGGGGATAACCCCCTGAGCACATAAACAAACATCATAATAATAATAATAATAATAATAATAATAATAATAATAATAATAATAATAATAATAATAATAATAATAATAATAATAATAACAATAATTTGAGAAATAATCATAACAATAATAGTCAATATTTAGAGCCTTCTTGAGTCCTGATATATGTTGGTACACTAAGATGCTAGCTGAGCTTTCCCAATATTCCTACCAGAAATAAATAATAAATGCTATGTTAATCCTATTAATAAGAAAACAATAGTTGTTCATGTTTTAATAATAGACTTAACAACTTTTGGAATCGAATAGAATTTTTTCAAAACTCTAGCTTTCTGGTTTATTTGTATTGTTAACATTTATCGTTCCTATTATTTCTATTCTTAATTTTCCAACGGAAATATTAAACATCACGTTATCTTTTTTCCTTTCAAATGCACATTTTTCCTGGATTTTGTCTAATTGTTCATTCCGATATTATGTCTACATAGTTAGCTGGATAGAGCCCAACCCTTCCGTCTTTTCTTCCCTTACACCAGCCCTGTTCATCTTCATCTTCTAATTTTTCAAAAACTTCACCTGTTAATCCGTTTTTGAACAATTAGTAAGCTGATCAGTACAAAATTTTAACAAATAAATTAAGAATTATATAATAACCTTGTTTGAAACTTAATTCGTCCGCTTCTGCACCTTCGTAATCGTAAAGAGCGCGTACAGGAACTCCTGGTTCTCCAGTGTCAACAAGTGCTTCACCTACATCCTCATCCCAATCTTCTTCATCGAAAGGATTTGATTCTTGCTTTACGTTCGTACCGTTGCTGCTCCGATACATCATATATTCATTTTAAATTAAATTTTTGAGAGTAATAAATCTGCATATTGAAAGTGCTGAAGGCGTGGAATCACAAATATCACGTCATAAAAAAACATACTTACGTTACTACTGAAGTTCTGCTGACGGTATTATTGTCATCACATTTTTCAGAAAGTGTATGAGACTCCAATGTATCTGATCCCCTACTCGCGCGATTGATGTCTGATGGGATCATTCGTGGGGACGTTTTCACTCTTGCCTTATTTACAGGTGGAAAATCCTATTAAACAATATACAAAATTTGATTATTTAATATAAACTTTTGAAGTAGAAACACAAACAATCACTTTCATTATCATTTTTTTGAAACTCGACTGAATCCTATTGATGATGAAAATTATCATAAGTTATGGAGAGTTGGCTGTGAATTATTACATAATGAACATACTCTATCATGAATTTGCCGTAATTGTCAGTAAATTATCGTAATTCACGGTGTATTACGCTATTTTATGGTAAGTTTGCCTACATCATAATAAATTTCCGCATTTTGCGTTAGGCATCTACTTACTCGAACGGTAGGCATTACCAGCAAAATACATGTAAGTGTGTTCTATTGCACATATTCTTCATTCTTAGAAATTAAGTACCGACAGATTATGCGCAGTATTAAAATATAAAAGTCTTTAACTGACAGCAATTACTTAACGAAAATAATCAATATTACTATACACTCTCAAAAACTGAGCAGAATAATATTTTTTGTATTAGTTACTTATTTGTCGAGGTGTCAGTCGTGTTTACGGTAAAATGAATCAATTAGTGATGTTTGAGCTGATTTGGAACTGATTTTCAATTGAAACGTTAAATTCGTCACATATATTCAAACAATAGAAATAAAAATCTACATTTGAGAACCTGCATACATATTCGTATATACACACATACATGATATCCCTGGTTAAAAAAGAGAATTAAAAAGGATTAAAAAGAATTAATTTTTCAATATTTTTAATCCTTTTTAATACTGCCAATCCTCTCTTAAACGGCCACGTTACATAGCTCAATCCTTTTAAATTCTCTTTTTTAACCAGGGATTCACAATAATAGTTCAAACTCGAAGCTTAGAAACATGAGCGTAATAACTATATTTTTGTGACAGACACTTGAAATCTACGACATTTAGCGCCTATAGCCGGCAGCTAAAAATATTAGATAAGATACAGCTGGTAAAAAAGATACCTAATCGTTCTAATAGTGACGTCATCATCGGATCAAAAAATATTTTTTGGTTACATGTGCGATAGCAAACGACCAAAAAATATCGATGTAACTTAACGAACCATCTTGTGACAAAATTCATCATCATTTTAATTCGTCCACTTACCGACTTCTCCCTAATTTTCAACAAATACTCAAAACAATCTTACCAAATAAATAAATGCGGATTTATAACCTGCCATTTATTGGCACTAAATGTAGTAAAGGCCATAGAGGTATAAGTATGGTGAATCGGCCCCGGAAAGATATTTGAATGATACTTAGAGGATATGTAGGTACTAATAAAATACTAAGATCCTGAAAGTTTCAGATGTCTAACTAAATCCGTTTCCAAGAAAATAAATGTTATGTAAAAAATAGAAACATTTTTTTTTCTCAGGATTGGCTCGACCGATTGGTCTAAAAATTTAGTATGTTTTGGGAGTTCATAATAGCTTTCAAAAAAAATAATTAACAGTTTTATAGCTTCATAAGATCCTTGAAAAAAAAATTGTTTTTTTCTAAATCGTTTTTTCTAACTATGATACAATTTTGGAACAATTATGAAACTATTTTTTTTCAAAGACTTATGTACTCCCCTATATCACATAATTTTTTCAGATTTTTAAAAAAGGTACTCCATCGTTAAAAAAATTAAAAACTATTTTTCAGCTCAATTAATGCATCTATTCAAAAACTTTAGGCTATACTTTTTTAATTTAATGCATATTCAGATAGTTTGTAGCTATCAGAAATAATATTTTGTATTTAAAACAATGACAAAAATTTTTTCATCAATGTAAAAAATTAAAATAGTTAAAAATAATTAATTATTTATTAATTTTAATAAATATTTTTAAAAACAACTTTTTGTTTCACAGCTTGCCCGTGTAAAAAAAATTTCTCCCGGAGGGATCCCGCATTTGGAACCTGCCGCTCATGAGACTGACCGGAACTTTAAGCGGAAGATTGGCGGAACCTTCTAAATTAGTAAAGAGCATATAACATAGCCATAAAATTCTTAAGAAAAATGTTAGCATCTATTTTGAACGAATATTAGTAAATTCTGCTAGCTTTTATGATGTCTAAGATTTTAAATAGTGCCGCTAAAATTCCTGAAAGCTTCCGATAAGAGTATTTTGGGTATTTTCAGGTGAAACTGCGGAATACAAAAAATACCATTACTGCCGCGTAAATTCCTAGAATCTTCCAAAAAGAGTTCGTAGAGTGCTTTCAGGTGAAACTGCGGAATACAAAAAATAATAAAAATGCCGCTAACTTTCCGGAAATCTTCCGATAAGAGTATTTTGGGTACTTTCAGGTGAAACTGCGGAATACAAAAATACTAATAGTGCCGCGGCAGTATTGGTATTTTTCGTATTCTGCAGTTTCACCTGAAAGCACCCTACGAACTCTTTTTGGAAGATTCCAGGAATTTACGCGGCAGTATTGGTATTTTTTGTATTCCGCAGTTTCACCTGAAAATACCCAAAATACTCTTATCGGAAGCTTTCAGGAATTTTAGCGGCACTATTTAAAATCTTAGACATCATAAAAGCTAGCAGAATTTACTAATATTCGTTCAAAATAGATGCTAACATTTTTCTTAAGAATTTTATGGCTATGTTATATGCTCTTTACTAATTTAGAAGGTTCCGCCAATCTTCCGCTTAAAGTTCCGGTCAGTCTCATGGGCGGCAGGTTCCAAATGCGGGATCCCTCCGGGAGAAATTTTTTTTACACGGGCAGCTGTGAAGCAAAAAGTTGTTTTTAAAAATATTTATTAAAATTAATAAATAATTAATTATTTTTAACTATATTAATTTTTTACATTGATGAAAAAATTTTTGTCATTGTTTTAAATACAAAATATTATTTCTGATAGCTACAAACTATCTGAATATGCATTAAATTAAAAAAGTATAGCCTAAACTTTTTGAATAGATGCATTAATTGAGCTGAAAAATGGTTTTTATTTTTTTTTGTGACAGACACTTGAAATCTACGACATTTAGCGCCTATAGCCGGCAGCTAAAAATATTAGATAAGATACAGCTGGTAAAAAAGATACCTAATCGTTCTAATAGTGACGTCATCATCGGATCAAAACATATTTTTTGGTTACATGTGCGATAGCAAACGACCAAAAAATATCGAAGTAACTTAACGAGCCATCTTGTGACAAAATTTATCATCATTTTGATTCGTCCACTTACCGACTTCTCTCTAATTTTCAACAAATTCTCAAAACAATCTTACCAAATAAATAAACGCGGATTTATAACCTGCCATTTATAGGCACTAAATGTAGTAAATTTCAAATATCTGTCACAAAAACTAATGTATTTATCTAGTACAATCGAGTCTAAGACGCTCGTGTGTTGGTACCCTCGCCTTCGGCTCGGGCACCAATCTTCACACTCGCGTCTTAAACACGATCGCACTCGATAGATAAACTACTATTTAACGATGGAGTACCTTTTTTAAAAATCTGAAAAAATTATGTGATATAGGGGAGTACATAAGGCTTTGAAAAAAAATAGTTTTAAAATTGTTCTAAAATTGTATCATAGTTAGAAATAACTATTTAGAAAAAAACAATTTTTTTATATAATTATGAAGCTGTAAAACTGTTAATTATTTTTTAGTAAATTTCATAAAAATCTAACTATTGTATTTGTCCTCATGATGGAATTTTCGGAAAATTTTGCTACATCTAAACTCAGCTCGACGAGCTGAGTCAGGAAATACATTTGGTTCAAAAGTTTATATATGTATTTATATACATATTGAGACAATGTGAATTGTCATCTTCTCCCTCTGCCTTGCGGTTCCCATTTTTCCCCGTCTCGTTGCCGTCTGAAACCACCTAAAGCTAGAGTCATAGTGCTATGGTCACATGACTAATTACCACCTCAACGCATGAACGTGAGGGGAAGTGGGGAGCAAGCCCAAAAACTCAGCCCTAAGACCCTACGGTGATTGAACTTCACTTCGATCTTGGATCAATTAGCATTAAGACGTATAATTTAGTTTTACTGTCATATACTAGCAATTTATTTGCGACTTTGTTAATACGGATAACTACTTTATAAATCGGGAAATTAACTTGCGTTATAGTTGTATTAATAGCAATTCTCTTGCGATACACTTTACTGTCCAAGTTTACTGATTATTATAAACAAAGTTAGTTCCATTAAATATTACTGTACGTTACCGGCGATATATTCGCGATATAAAATTATACTATGCCACGTATCTGTCTACATTACATCCAGCGCTTGCACTTTTTTGTAAGTAATTTTTATTATTATAATTGGCAATAAACAATCATTGCACTTGTTAATCATTCACTGTATCTTTTATCTGTTCATCCTATTCATTTCCTATTTTACTGGTAAGCTTATCGAATAGTCTGATAAAATAAATATTAATTAAGTTACAAATAGTAATTTGACCATCAATAAGAATATCCTATAATTTCATATGCCGTAAGGTAAGTTGATGTTTTAACATGCGTTGCCGAGTTTAAATAAGTGCGGGTCTTTGCTTTGCAAGAACCTCAGCCCACTGCTCTGTCCAAGTAAAATAAAATTTGTTAGAGGCCAGCCTAAGCCAGGGTTCAACCCGCGAATTCTGGTGGCTGCTGGTAAAAATCGCGAAGACGAAAAGCGATTTGTCTCAATATATATACAATATAACGCGCCGTTCTCCAACGATAGCGTCCGCAATTCTACACCGATCTTAATGAAACTTAGTATACTTTTTCTATGGATGATTACCTTGGATGAGTTCGAAGATGAGCCAATTCGGCCAATAAGTTTAGAAGTTATGGTCAATTGAAATTTTGTAAAATTTTCAAAAAAAATTTGTTTGCCGCTTTAACTGGATGTAACTTCTAAACGGAAAGAGATAGTTTATTTTCGTTTGTTCTATGTGAAAGCTCGTTCGATTGCCTACAATTTTGACTATACAGCTCATTGATTTGACCATTTTTTTTAATAGATCAATGGTTTTGAACGTTTACAAAATATTATAAAAGCTAATTTTATCCAGGTTTTCACTTTGATTATAGCCACAATTTCCAACCGATCACCTTAAAACTTAGTATACGTATTTTGTGCATGAATACCTTGTTCGAGTTCGAAAATGAGCACAATCGGTCGATTAGTTTAGAAGTTATAACATTTCAAAATTTTCAAAATGTCAAAAATTCATATTTTTACTTATTCTTCCTTCAATATCTTTTGAATGTGATAACTTATCGACTTTATATCAAATTCGTCTGAAAGCTCTTCAAATAAGCTTTAATTTTCATGCCTATATATATGCCTAGACCACTGAAATTACTTATTTTACCATTCATTTAATGAAATTTTGCTATTGCATTAGTTCTCCTACTTCTTAGTAAATTCATACAGCTACTTAAATTCATATTATCGCAGTGTGACACTTATAAAATCCAAACATCTCAATTCAGTGGGTATATACAATTTTGTTTTATCGACAGTATATAAATGATATGATATATCAATAACAAGATTAACATTAGTTATGATGATAATATTCTCTATATCTACTCGTCGTTTGATATTCTAATAGGCTTTTTATTTCAAATATTAGTACTAACTTCATGTATGACACTTTGATATATCACAATCAAATTTTAATCTTAGAATATTTTATTAGTAGATTTTATTGAAAGCAAATTATCGCCTTTATTCTTATGGTAGAATTTTCGAGCATTAAAACCATAATCTATCATAATTTTTCGAATAGAGTCCGGAATACCATTGGTCCGATAGTTTGAATATATGCATAGGTATCTTTAAATAACGTCAAATCAAAACATATAATGCATTATCATAAAAAATTCTTCTGAAGCTCACTTAGTTAGCTTCAATTTTTGGCATTATACTTATAATTTTTTGATTTTTTTGTTTTATCATCTCGAGAATTTTCAAGAAAATGTCCAAAAAAATTTTATTTCATTATCAACTTTTATTTGAACAGTGAAAAAAATAAAATAATGAGAAATCTACTTCCATTTCGGCTGCCGAATGGCCTTTTTTACATAATATTTATTTTCTTGGAAACGGATTTAGCTAGACATCTGAAAATTTCAGGATCTTAGTATTTTATTAGTACCTACATATCCTCTAAGTATCATTCAAATATCTTTCCGGGGCCGATTCACCATACTTATACCCCTATGGCTTTTACTACATTTAGTGCCAATAAATGGCAGGTTATAAATCCGCATTTATTTATTTGGTACGATTGTTTTGAGTATTTGTTGAAAATTAGAGAGAAGTCGGTAAGTGGACGAATTAAAATGATGATGAATTTTGTCACAAGATGGTTCGTTAAGTTACATCGATATTTTTTGGTCGTTTGCTATTGCACATGTAACCAAAAAATATTTTTTGATCCGATGATGACGTCACTATTAGAACGATTAGGTATCTTTTTTACCAGCTGTATCTTATCTAATATTTTTAGCTGCCGGCTATAGGCGCTAAATGTCGTAAATTTCAAGTGTCTGTCACAAAAATATAGTTATTACGCTCAAGTTTCCAAGCTTCGAGTTTGAACTATTATTGTGAATATCATGTATGTGTGTATATAGATAAGCTACTATTATGGAATTGATTTCTGAAATAATACTAAATAAATAAGCGATTGATTAAATAAATAATTTAATGATTCAGACATGAATATTTAATTAGAAATTGAATTGAGTTTTCCGTAATATTCGTATCGAATCTATGTTAGAACAAATATTATTTTCAATTTCAGTCGAGCAGGAGATAAAAGATCACTTCGAATCCTTCAAGGTTTTATACATTCAATGGCGAAGAAAAATAGTCTCAAATTTTAATTTTGAAACAAGATTTATTTCGTTATAGAGGAAATAAGAGCCGTGGATATTTTTGTTTAACTTCTGATATATTTTTGAAAATGTGTGCTTGTGTGTGTGTGAACTTATATTTTTCAGTAAATTAACCAAACTTAATGGTTCTTGCGACATTAGAGAGAGATCTTATAAACTTAGATTTCATGCTAATTTGAGATCATTTAGTCTAATAGATTATGAGATATTGAAAAAAACGAAAAGAAATTTCTAACTTCCCGTTATGACCATTGAAAATTTCAAAAAAAAAAGGGATACTATTGGTTTCGGTTTAATTTTCCGAAAATCGAATTTCTAACAGATCTTGACGTTTTTAAGTTCTAGGAATCCATTCTGACTAATTTCAAGATGACGTCCGATCGTATGCGTGTGTGTATGTAAGTACCCGCATGAAAAAACTTTATTTGTGAAAAAATATATAGGTCAAAAAAATATAAAAGGGGTCGGACTTTGAGGAAATGATGGTTATTTCGAAAAAACCGAAATATTTCATAGATTCGGGCTTCTGAAATTTTTTTTCTTAAACTACATTAAAAAACAAAAATTTTCAATTTGGTCTGGTTCCAATCGGTCAATTTTTGAAAAAGTTCTAGTGATTAAAAAAAAAGAGCGGTGTTTTTCAAAAAATCGTAACATTCTTTGGGTTGGGTAAAAAAATCTGAAATAATTCCTAATAATGTCTTTTCGGGGGTAGAAAAAGATAGAAAACATTGAGCAAAATCGAAGGGGCTCGGGAAAAAAATTTGTCGATTTGGCATGGAATGACCCATATTATAAAATATATGAATATTTTTTTTTTTTTTTTTATTTATTTATTCAGAGTCGCATCAACCTCCAGGTTCCTCAGCGACTATTGAGAAGGAGACAATTTGGTTTTACACATTTAAATCGTTATACTTATAATATCTATCATACACTGGTCGCAAAAATTAAGGGATAGAAAAAAAATTCGAAATTTTTGGGTGATTTTCAACATGCTGCAACTCGGTAAAAAATGGTCGTAGAAAAAAAATAATCCGACTTTATGACTCTTTTAGGAAATTTTATGCCCTTTAATTTGGTGGCCTTAAAAAGTCTCTACGACGATTTGGCGCCGAGTTATCATTGATCAAAGCAAAAAAGTCCATTTTGGCTTTGATAATTAATAACTCCGGACGTATTGGTCGTACAGAGAATGAAGTAGGGTTTTAAAAACTGAAAAACATTCTCTATAAGGCAAAATTAGTGGCTTTTGATAGAAAAATTTTTTTTGCAGCGATAATGTTTATTAAAAAACAGGTCAAAATTCGCATATTTAAGGATATTCGGAAATCTTGCTATAACTTTGGATATAACGGATGAACAAAGGATATCGTCGTTTTTTTTTTCAACCTCAAAGTGTCCTAAAAAAACCCTGAAAATTTCAAAGCGCTGCGATTTTTCTTTCTTAGTGTCCCGAGGCTTTAGATTTAGCCAAAAATCCCATAATTAGCGATTCTTTGATTTTCAATCATTTCTTCAATGTCAAAAAGTTTTTTTAGCGACAAGATTCATTTCTTCAATCAAAAACAGTAATTCTTCAAAAAAAATTTTTTTTTCAAAAATTTTTTTTTTTCAAGAAAAACTGATTTTTTCAAGTTTTTTTATTTTCGATATTTTTCTTCCCATATGTTGTTGCGAATTCTGTGGAGTTTGGACGTTTGAGTTAACCATATACTATTCCATTTAGCCCTGATGTGTTATTTTGTTGCTTTTTTGAGATCATTTATCGGAGTAGAGAGTGCTGTAAGATCTATCCCATTATGAGTTGCTTGTTTAGCATTAGAGTCAGCTGTTTCATTACCACTGATTTCTTGGTGGAACGGGATCCATGCAATTGTGATATTTTTAGTTTTTGATAATTTTAGCAGCTTCTATTGACACTCAGGGATGATTTCACTTGAATTCTGCGAGGAATTTAAGGCATCAATCGTAGACTTTGAATCAGTACAGATTATAAAATTTACTGAAGGAAGATTCTCAATTTAAACTGATTTTAAGATGTATAATCATTTCAGTGAAGTGGAGTGAATTGTTGAATCTCTTCTGAATATTGTTTCTCTTTTTATTTTTTGTACTTACAGATGCTGCCTTGTGCAGATTGCTTTATATTATGTATAATTATTAATATTTGTAAAGTTGCCTTTTGCCCTATGCCTTGGCACTAATAAACCTAAATCTAAATCTAAATTAAGGATAAGCTCTTGGAGATTTTAACTGCTTCACAAGTGAATATTGAGAAAAAAATTAGGTAGCTTGTAGCGATGCACTTCTTCGTTGATGACAACTGCACACCCTCTTGCGTTATTGTACGCAGAGCCGTCAGTAAAAATTTTAATGTGCAATGGATATTTACATATCATTTCAGCATCAAGATTTTTTTAGACTACATTTGGAGTGTTATCTTTGTTGTCAGTTTGTTCAAAGATGGTCATATCAAAGTTTTTATAGGCTGGATTCCATGGAGGATTGGGGTTGAGATGAGGCTTGTGTACTACAATATCGCAAAATTCGGAATTCCTGATATAATGTTTTATAAATTTAAACAGTAGAGTTGGCCATGTGGGGTGGCTTATATCCACACAGAAAAAAAGAATTTCTTGGCGCAAGAACTTTTTGTGTTATAAATTGAAAACAAAAATTTTCTTAAGACAAGAATATATTTCTCGGTTCAAAAAATTTTTTCTTGCTCTAAAAAAATTTATTCTCGCTCAAAAAAATTTTAAGTTTTCAATTTATAATTCGAAAAATTTCTTAAGGCAAGTAAAAATTTTTTTAGGACAAATCAAAATTTATTGCACTAAGAAATCCTTTTTTTCTGTGCATGTCATTAGGTGTGAAATTCAGTAGCTTGGGGGCAATTAGCTTCATTTTTGGAATAAAGTTCAGTGTGAGTTCAATTCTTCTGAGATTGAGAGGTATTTCATGTGCTTCTGTTAAAATGCTTGACCTTGGACTGGTTCTAAATGCCCCCAAGGCTATCCGGAGTACTGAATTTTGTATGGAGTCAAGTTTTGCACACCTCAAGCGCGAAAGCGCTAGGGGTGCTTTACTGACGGTTCTTCCACGTTGACAATTTTTAGTTCGCTATTGGAAGTCATGTTATATACACTCATGCCATAAATTAAATTAACAGAAAAATTTTAGAAATTTTTTAGTGATTTTTGCAAGGCTGTAACTTCGTGAAAAATAATCGTATCGGAAAAGAAAAAATCTGTCTATCGGTTGACTCTGCGGGCCAGCCCTAAAACTTCCCGCTGTTTTCGAGCTCCTTGAGCTCGTAAACATTGTTGTAAATACATTATCGAGCTCTTCGAGCTCGAAAATACGTTTGTACTCCATTGTTTTCGAATAGACCGTTTTTTACCAATTCTTTCCCCACGATATCCTGCGAACGAATTAACCGATTGAGACGTTTGAGGTGGCAATCGAAAGCTTTTGTTGAGTTCTAGAGCTGATTAGATTTTTGAATTGATCGATTCGATAGTTTCCGAAATATTCACGAAAAATGAAAAAAAAAACGATTTTTTTTTTCATTCTTTCGTCGACGATATCTCTCGAACGGATTATCTGATTGAGACGTTCTTAGTGGCAATCGAAAGTTTTTATCGAGTTCTAGAGCTGATTAGATTTTGGAATTGATCGATTCAACAGTTTTTACAATATCCAAAAAAAAACGAAAAAAAAATTTTTTTTTTTTTTCGTATTTCTTAAATATCCCAGAGTTTATTTGATTAAATGGTCTAAGTTTTTTTTGAAAATCTGAGTTTAGAAGATACCTTTCGAATGCCGCAAGAACCATCTAAATCGATTCATTCATCAAAAAGATATGAGAGGTTTACACACACACACACACACACACAAACACACACACACACACACACACACACACACACACACACACACACACACACACACACACACACACACACACACACACACACACACATCGCTTTGAAAAAGTCAGAATAGCATCCTAGCACCTTCAAATGTCGACATATGATGAAAACCCGGTTGTTGAAAATCGGGGTGAAACCAATAACTTCCCGAATTTTTTGAAAATCGTCGATTTTCTCAGCGGGAAGCTAAAAAAGGCATTTTGTAGCTTGAGATCTCTAGTTTTGACGCATTTTCATTAAATTTTTTTTGGACCTTCAGCTATTGCGCAAACATGAGAAATACCGCGAGACAAAAATTTTCTAAATTTTTTCATTTCTTTGAGAGACTCCACGGACCTCAGAAAAATTCTTTCAGCTAAACCAATGCATGGGCCGGTTACCAAATTTAATCCGCTTAAATTTGCATTTTTTTCGAGATTCGTACGATAACTTGTCGCTGAGATATCAGCCTTCAAACGAAAAATGATCCTTTTGAGTTTGATCATCGATATTTCAGGTACTAATGATCGCACAAAAAATTAAAGGGCAGCGTTAAAAATATTGAATAAATTCCCTACAAGACCCTTTTCATCATTTTTAAAAAAAAAATTTTTTTTATATTCAACATCCATTAGAAGTAAGTACAAAAAAATTACATATTTTGGTTTTTTTAGTAAATCAACCGCTACTCTGTAAATATCGATAAAAAAAAAATTTTGATCACAAAAAAACAAGTTGCATTTTTTTTTCTTTGATTTTTTTTGACATTTTTCGGGAATTTTTATTTTTGTCTTTTTCTTGCATTTGCTGAGTAACCAACGCAAAAACTTAAGAAAAGTCGAAAAAACACCATTGTTTCATTTTGATTATGATCAAAACAAAACTTGTTCCTTTAATTGTTTTGCAAAACTTTGATCAATCCCCGACTAGAAATTACTGTGGGAATGCCCACTGTATGTATCTGGCCCCAATTGGGTCCCAATGGGGAATTCCCAAGAGGGAAATCCCCATGAGGGCCCAATCAGAACCCAATCGGGAAATCCCAAACAAAAATAAAATAATTTATGGTCGATATTTCCCAATTGGGGCCTGAGCGGGACCTAAGTGGGAATACCCAACGTGAAATTAAAAAAAATATTGTCATTTTCCCCAATTGGGTTCTGTGTGGGACCCAAGTGGGAAATCCCAACGTGGAAATAAAAAAAATTCATGTAATTTTCCCCAATTGGGTTCTGTGTGGGACCCAAGTGGGCTATCCCAACGTAAAATTTAAAAAAATATTGCCATTTTTCCCAATTGGGTTTTGTGTGGGACCCAAGTGGGAAATAACGACGTTAAAATAAAAATTTTTTTTTCACCTTTTTTAGGGGGTATCCCATTTTGGCCGTTTAAAATAAAAATATTTTTTTTCAACGGCAGCTGAAAACTCTTCTATACACTCCGAATACCATTTTTTGGTTTTTTCGTCTGTTATTCTTTGGTATCATAATAAATATACTATTTACACTCACGCGATCACATACGTGGGTCAGCGCAGTGGATAACATCAAAGACTTTGAATCGGAAGGATGCAGGTTCAAGCCCAACAGTCGCCGGGATTTTTTCATTAATTTAAATCATGTACACTTCTTCTAAATAATGCTCCTAGTACATTAAATTACAATTCGGATTTAATTACAATTATCTTTCTTTTTTTTGCATTTTAATATTTTTTCTAACAGGGATGCCCTAGTGGAATCTCTTGGGGATTTCCCCATTGGGGCACAAGTAGGATTTCCCCATTGGGGTACAAGTGGGATTTCCCTATTGGGGCACAAGTGGGATTTCCCCATCGGGGCACAAGTGGGATTTCACCATTAGGGCACAAGTGGGATTTCCCCATTGGGGCCCAATAGGTCTTTGCGTGACATCCCTATGTACGGCCCCAATTGGGAATCCCAACGGGGGCCCAAGTGGTCGCACCTAAAAATTTCTAGTCGGGTTGTCTATAATCCACTAAGGAATTTATTCGACGCGTCTACGCACGTATACCAAACTCTGGGACATACACTGAATATACTCAATTTATTATTACAACAATAACTCAGGTTCAATTAATCAGTTATTTATCGCGATCAACTCTACCGAGGGTCCAGCGATAGCTGATGCAACAAATGACAATACAGATAATAATTTGTTGATAATAATTTACTTCTGGAGATTCCCAACGATAAATAATATGCAATTTCTACTTTCAATTCAATGTAACAAAATATTAATTATCACCAAATTAACTTTCTTTACTGATTAATTACTTTATAACGGCAACTGGGCCAGGATAATTTTACTTAAAAATTACGGACAACAACACGTCCTACCTTTACAATAGCCCGGTCCTCTTTAATTATTTTTCACGCGTTGGTTTGCTGAGGGATGGGTGTCACTCACGTGTTATCCCCTCTAATGACCTCGGACCCGAAATTATCAATTAAAATAAAAGATTTAAACATATTACCCGACCTGAGTTATATGATAATAATAAATTAAGTAATATTATTCATCAATATTTATAAACATAATAATAACTAACCCTTTAAACAATAAAATAATAACACCGGCACACAAAAAAAAGGTCAGTACTTTTGACCGGACCTACCTATCTTTGTGTATTTCAACGCGCTGAATCCGAATCTGAAGTCAGTTTTGCCCGTACACCCTCAAAATTTTGAGTAAATTGCAAAAAACCATAAAAATCGCTAAAAATTAGCAGTTTTGGTAAGAGAAAAATTTTTGGAACTATAGATCAAGTATGATTTTCATGTATTTTGGTCCGCTGAATTCAAATCTGAAGTTTATTCAACCATAAGCCTTTTGAAATTCAAATAAATTGCAAAAAAATCCATGAAAATTGCGATAAATAGCAAAAAATTGCAGTTATTGTGATAAAATAAATTTTATAGAGCTAGATTAATAGATCAATCATGATTTATATATATTGTAACGGGTTTTTCACCACCGGAATCTACCGGAGTGAAGTCCGCGTACACTTACGATTTTTGGCAACCTTGTTCAAAATTATTAGTTGGACGCCAGGTGATGTAATAATCACCAAATAAACAATTATCAAAATCGGCTCAAGGTGGCGAATCGGGGAAAGATCAGGCACTTAACATTACGATAAATAATTGATCAGATTTAAACAAAATAATCAGTCGTATATTGAACAAATAAAATAAATTGATCGGTTTCACAAAAATTACCGGTTACAACAAAATATACATAGCTGTTGTCGGCTTTACTCGATACAAACAAAATTATAAAAGAAAAGTCGTAGTTGATCGAAAAACAAAATCTATTCGTTGCACTAAAGAAAATAGTCGGTTGACGAAAAAAAAAAAAAAAACAGTTACTTTATTGTCTGGAGACACACATACAGCGTAAGTATTAACGAAATACTTGACGAGTGACGTCAGAGTATTCTTACACGGCGAGGTGACAAGACTGCTGTTGCGAATGAGACACGAATAGTCCGTAATTCTCAGAAGTGCTCGAACGAAATAAAATAAAATATAAAATACTATTTTATTTTGGTAAGGCGTTCAATTACACTATCATTCAAATATGACGCGTAAATAATTATTTAATTAATTTTTCCACGTACGCACTTCACTTATTTACTAACAGATCGGTAACACACTTTGTTCAGTTTTAGCGCCGAGGCTTTGGCTTGGTCACTTGTTCACGAAATCGGTTATTGTCGGTCGAAATTATTTGTCGCGAGTAATTGTTCGTTGATCAAACTTAGATTGGTCGTTTTAGTCGTAAATCGCGTTGTTCAAATCGGGATCGAAATTAGTCGGAGTCGAATTTTTCAAATAAAAAAAAACGTGGCCGTTCCATTCGGCGTCTATCCCGGATCTCTCTTCACAATCAATGCGTCAGGTCGATTGCTCGGTCAAAGTCGGACTGGTGATCATAGATGTTATCGAAATTTGCTCACCGGGTAACGATTTATTAAATTTTCAAATAATTTAAAACCACGGGTCGATGTCGAATTTTTCTCATGTTATAATATATATATATATATATATATGTCGGAAGACCAGTAACATGATGGGCATCACCCTGACCATCGGGTTTATTATTTTTGTCTGGCATTTTATTACAAATATAAACGAATAATAATTACACAGAACAGTAATTTATTATTAAAGTATTATTCACAAATAGTAGTAACTAAACAAACGGTATAACGAATATAATATCTCACAATTGTTAATACATACAGAATTACAACTAACACAATATTTGATACACATAGAATGATAACAATAAATTAATAATAATAAATGATATTAATCGTAGTATACAATCGCCCGATAATATTAATAATTAAACTATGATTAAATAATATACGAGTACTACGGTAAACTAGGCTCGAGAACGAATCCACGGTCAACAGGAAAACTTGTACTCGCACAACGAATGCTCAATCAGAACTGACCGACTCAACTAGTCCAAAAACTCTGTACTCTTCATAAAAAACCTTTTAGTCAGAAATATTTAAAGAAGGACAACAATCTTATTATCTTACTATCTTGTCTTTTTGGTCTTACTATATCCATCCTGTGACCGTGGCTACGTTTGGTGAACAGATGTCACAGCGAGCCTAAGCCTCCCGTAATAAACATAATCTACTTAAGTTGTAAACAACTAGAGCTTAAGTTTTATTTAATTGTTACTGTAAAAACTAGTCTCGACTGTTAGGAATTTCCCGTCCCATTGGAAAACCCCATTTTATTCTTTTATCTCCGACACGGCTATCCTGACGATCACGCGTCCTCGAGTGAATCTAAAACGTTTATTTTGAATCACATATAAGTTCCTTGTATTAACTACTATTTACAATGCAACATAATTTACAGATTTTTTTCATTATCCAGTTCAGAAATCCATAGTAGTGTTAAAAGCTTTCAGCAGTGTTTCATTAACATTATATTTTATTTTACTATACGATCTCTTAAGTATGCCTTTCATAATTCCCTCGAGCAGTCGTTTCACCATGTTCGTATTTTCGTCCACCATAGATCCTCACACTCAATGACCCCTGCATGCCACGTACAGTCCGATACTACCATAGTTGTCATAACTAGGTACACTTTTTCAAGCCCCCGCCACACTATCAACTGCCACAGTATGATACGTATGGTGCGACTTCTCAAAAACTTCAGACCCCCGCCACTTCACCAGATGCCCATCGCCCCCTGATCAAACCACTCCTGGTTTGCAGTTACGACCTACATCCTGGTGCAAGTGGTGCGATCTTTTTTCTGTCATTAGTGCTTGACCTTTCCCCTGGTGGCTCAAGACTCTGCCTCAGAGTCTCTTTCATCAACACTCCCATCTGAAACATCCAACTCGCTAGGAATATGACTTTCCGGCATTTTTCTTAAGTTCTCATGACTATATTTGTAAGTTCTATTACAGCTTAAAGATTTTAAAGTATACCGATCATTATCGAGAACTTCTACTACCACGAATGGACCTCTGAATTTTGGATCAAGCTTAGTTTGATTTCTTTCTTCGTTTTTAATTAAAACAAAATCACCTAACTTGAATCTAATTACCTTTGCTTTATTCTTATCAAATCTAGACTTATCATATTTAGCATTCTTTTCTATATTTTCAATCGCATTTTGTCTTACATCAGAGATATCGACTTCTTTTTCATTATCATCGACTATTAACCCAAACGGTCGCGCTACTCTACCAATTAACAATTCTAGTGAACTAGCTTTGGTGACACGATTGGTAGTGCAATTCATCGCTAATTGAACCTCATCTATTACCGCCTGCCATGAGCGCCCGTTTGTTTCAACTGTAGTAAACATATTTTTAAGAGTACTCATTACTCGTTCAACCTGACCATTTGCCCTACTAGCCCCCGTTGCTATTAAGTGTAATTTAATATTTTGAGAAGTACAAAAATCTTGGAACTCTTTGCCAGTAAAACATCTACCTTGATCTGCTATTACACGAGTAGGTGGACCAAACAAGGATACAGCGCGATTTAAAGCTTTGATAGTATTTGCCGTGTCTATTTTTCGAGTATGATGTAATAAAACAAATTTAGTAAAGGCATCTATCATGACAATAACATATTCTTTCGAATCGCTTTTACCACTCAGTTTACCTGTTATGTCTATATGCACAGTATGCCAGGGTATGCTGGTCTTGGGTATGGGATGAAGCTCAACTTGAGTTTTACCTGAGCTTGACTTGGAAAGTTTGCAAGCAAAACAGTTGTCTACGAATTTACGAACATACTTCGTCATTCCCTCAAACCAATAATACTCGCAAACCTTATCCAGTGTTTTCTCCCATCCCAAGTGCATAACTGACTCATGTACGTGACTAATCACTGACCACCTAAAAGCACGTGGTACGATTGGTAAACAGAGTGTTTTACCACGCCTTTGAATTTTTCGATGAAGTACCCCAGCCCGCAATTCAAAGGTTTTAGCAAGATCTTCGGCTAAATCGTCATTTTCTAACTTTGTTACTATTTCAGATATCTCAGAATCGCGTCTTTGTTCTACGAGAAGCCAATCATCGGAAATTTCTGCGATGTTAATGCGTTTTTCGGTAACTTTATTGAATTCTTCCCGCGATTTTACTGGAATAGGATTTCTCGAAAAGAAATCTACGTGACCCATACGCTTGCCTTCTCTGTAGACGATATCAAATTCAAAAGTTTGTAAGAAAGCCCACCAGCGATGAACTCTTGGAGTCAATTCAACTTTACTACGCGACGCTTTCAACGAGTTACAGTCAGTTATCACAACAAATTTACGACCGTGTAAATAATGACGAAAGAATTTAACAGAATTAAATACCGCTAGGGTCTCTAGCTCGTATGAATGATATTTTGACTCGGCTTTACTAGTTGCTTTACTATAGTATTCGACAACTCGATTTGAACCGTTTAATTTTTGCATAAGAATTGCACCATAACCGTCGGAACTAGCATCTGTGTGTAATTCTATCGGAAGATTCGGATTAAATATCATAAGTACTGGTTCGTTTGTCAGTGCTGATATTACTTTTTGTCGAATATTTTCATGTAAAGTCGTCCATTCAATATTTTTTTTATTACCTGACGTTAATTGGTATAAAGGTTTCAGTATTTGAGAAAACTTAGGTATAAATTTACGGAAGTAAGACGAAAGGCCTATAAATTGTCTCAGCTGAGTGACACTTTGGGGTGCAGGTAGTTCTGTAAGCGCTGAGATTTTACGAGGGTTGGGTCGGACTTCACCGGCTCTATTCTCATACCCGAGATAATGAACTGAGGTCTTTAGAAACGAACATTTTGAAAAATTAAAAGAAAATCCAGCCTCAATAAGTATACTCGTCACTTCTCGTATTCTTTCTAATGCTTCTTCTATTGTAGATGCAATTATCATAATATCATCGAGGTAAACTATAACATATGAATACGCGAGTTTTCCGAGAGCTCTCATCACAGCTCGTTGGAAAACAGATGGCGCATTTTTTAAACCAAAAGGCATTGTTAAATATTCATACTGACCATCAGGGGTCACAAACGCGGTCCGTTCGATAGATTCTGGATGAACAGGGATTTGATGGAAACCACTTGCCATATCTAAACATGTAAAATATATTGCGCCGCTAAGTCGGGCAATTTGGTCAGCAATAAGAGGTAACGGGAATCTATCGGTAACAGTATTATCATTCAGCCCACGATAGTCCACACACAGACGATCCGAACCATCCTTCTTTTTTACTAGTAATATTGGGCTCGAAAAACGGGAACAACTCGGACGAATAACATTTGCTTTTAACAATTCATCTATTCTGTCCCTGACTACCTGCCTTTCTTCCGAGCTAAGCCGGTACGGTCGTCTTTGTACCGTAACATTAGGATCAATTAAACGTATTTCCAACTCTCCGGTATTAACACGAGTATTTGGAAAGCCTTGAATAAAAGATTCTTTAAACTCTTCCAAAGTAGATATAAGTTTAATTTTACTATCACCGGTTACGTCTGTATCTACATTATTGAAATCGATTTTATCATTTAACTCCGGTTTATCACACGCATAAATGGTTTTACTCTTGGAAATGGTAAAGTGATCTAGGGTTATATTAACATCAAATCCTTGATTAAGAATTTCACGACCAATCATGACGTCGTTCTTTAAATAATTATCTAATACAACATGAAAAAGAATCTCTAATGTATGACCATTTATAGTTACAGTGGACAAAATTTGTACCGTACAATTTACACTAGCATTTCCTATACCTCTTAAAATTATCAATTTATTTTCTCTTTTACCTGAGAATCTAGCAGCAATGCTCTCTTTAATTAATGAACATTCTGCCCCAGAGTCGAAACAAAATGAAAATGACTCACCAAGGTGTCTCAATGATCCTGATGGAGCTGCCACAGTGCAAACATCCACACGACGTTCATTGTTGTTGGCATTCTTGTTTCCAATCGATGATGTGCATTTTGAGGCAATATGACCGCTCACGCCGCACTTGAAGCAGGTAACAGGCTTGTAAGGTGTAGTGATCTTACTCACAATCTGGTTGTTGAGAACTGATTCGTGTTTTCTAATCTCGGGCCTCGAACGACATTCTGATTTCTTGTGCCCCGATTTTCCACAATTAAAACACTTAACTGGCGTTGACGGCTTCAGTCGTTTCGTATCAGATGATTTCCAGTCTTCTTGCATCGGTGCCGACCTTTTTCTGGAGTACGAAAAAGCTTTTAACTCGTTTTGCAACTGAGACTGAGTTTTTATGTCGGTAGTGAACGATAAGCGCTGAAGTCGGCTATCAAACTGTGAAGCATGAGCTAGCACAATTGACACAGCGATTTCTTCTATATTTGAATTTTTCCACTTCGATGTGAGTGATGACAAAAGACGGTTTGAATATGCAGCTAAACATTCACCATCTTTTGGGCGACTATTTTGAAGATTTATCAGTGTAGCTGCCGATGTTTCAACGCCACCAAATCTTGTCAGGAAAAAATCTTTGAATTGAGTCCAAGTTATTCCCGGAAAACATACCTGGGATAGCCATTGAGATGCAGTACCCTGGAGAGCTTCACTTAACACAATAATAAGTGCACTACCTTCCAGTGGACGTTCACTTAAACACATATCTGCTGTCGCGCACCAAGCAACAGGATCTGCACTTGAATTTTCCGGGTTGAACTTTGGTAGAGAGATATTCTTAATACTTGACTGCGGCTTTGTCACGACTTTCATCAGCTCAATAAGATTTCGATTTTGAGCTTCTAACAGAAGACTAAACTGTTCCGCAGAAATTCCAGTTGACGATTCAGATCCCACTTCTGATGTCGGAAGACCAGTAACATGATGGGCATCACCCTGACCATCGGGTTTATTATTTTTGTCTGGCATTTTATTACAAATATAAACGAATAATAATTACACAGAACAGTAATTTATTATTAAAGTATTATTCACAAATAGTAGTAACTAAACAAACGGTATAACGAATATAATATCTCACAATTGTTAATACATACAGAATTACAACTAACACAATATTTGATACACATAAAATGATAACAATAAATTAATAATAATAAATGATATTAATCGTAGTATACAATCGCCCGATAATATTAATAATTAAACTATGATTAAATAATATACGAGTACTACGGTAAACTAGGCTCGAGAACGAATCCACGGTCAACAGGAAAACTTGTACTCGCACAACGAATGCTCAATCAGAACTGACCGACTCAACTAGTCCAAAAACTCTGTACTCTTCATAAAAAACCTTTTAGTCAGAAATATTTAAAGAAGGACAACAATCTTATTATCTTACTATCTTGTCTTTTTGGTCTTACTATATCCATCCTGTGACCGTGGCTACGTTTGGTGAACAGATGTCACAGCGAGCCTAAGCCTCCCGTAATAAACATAATCTACTTAAGTTGTAAACAACTAGAGCTTAAGTTTTATTTAATTGTTACTGTAAAAACTAGTCTCGACTGTTAGGAATTTCCCGTCCCATTGGAAAACCCCATTTTATTCTTTTATCTCCGACATATATATATATATATATACATATAGGTAAAAATCTAAGTAAATATAAAAAAATCTCTGAAAATTCAAAAAAAATTGATGTTGTTGTGATGAAAATCATTTTTTAAATCAAAACAAAATATATATTACGATATTTGATTCGGGGAGTATGAATTTAAATTTATTTTTCAGATTTTGATGGCTTTCCAGTCTTTCAATTCTTTATTAATTTTAAATTTGTAAATAAATATAAATTTAAAGTTTATTTGGTCCGTTAGCCCTCAAAAAAATTAAGTTAATGCAGAAAATTGCACATACAGTGATGAAAAAAATTGATTGAACTTAATTAAATTCATTTCTATCGAAAAATCTTTTCAAAAACCATACGAAGATAAGGAACGACCTTTCCGTTTTCAAGCTGTTCTTCGCTTGTGTCGAACCCTTTTGTCTTCGAATGACCTACGCAAAGGGTTTCTTTTTCGCTTTCTGTTTTTATCGGGTAAATCTCTCTTCAGTGTCCAGCAAGTTTTAAAGATTAGTCACAAAATTTGTTGGGAAATAAAAAGAGTGAAAATTACGAGAATTTAGTTGAAGAGTTGTTGGACAATTACGATACTATGGGTTGCTTAATGAATCTCAAATTGCATTTCTTACATTCTCACCTTCAATACTTCCCTAAAAATCTTGGCGACTACAGTGAAGAGCAAGGCGAAAGATTCCACTAAGACATGAGTGAAATGGAGAGTCGACATCAAGGAAAGTGGAATGTCAATAAGATGGCAGATCATTGCTGGACACTGAAGGGAGATTTACCCAATGAAAACAGAAAGCGAAAAAGAAACCCTATGCGTAGGTCATTTGAAGACAAAAGGGTTCGACACAAGCGAAGAACAGCTTGAAATCGGAAAGGTCGTTCCTTATCTTCGTATAGTTTTTAAAAAGATTTTTTGATAGAAATAAATTTAATTAAGTTCAATCAATTTTTTTCATCACTGTATGTGCAATTTTCCGCATTAACTTAATTTTTTAGGGCTAACGGGCCAAAGAACCTTTAAATTTATATTTATTTACAAATTGTTAAAATTTAAAATTAACAAAGAATTGAAAGACTGGAAAGCCATCAACATCTGAAAAATAAATTTAAATTTATACTCCGCGAATCAAATAACGTAATATATATTTTGTTTTAATTTAAAAGTGGAAAAGAATAGAAGACTTTCAGCCTCATTAAAGGTTAGAAGTGGTCGATTTGACATGGAATGCGCCATCTTAATTCGCGAAAATCAGACATTTGTTAAATAAAGTATAGTGCATAGCACGTGAACTCAGTCGTTTTCTGTGAAACACAATGCTCAAAGGCTATGAGTTATAGCACTCGTCTCCGGTGCACACCATGCGTTTACTGACAATTGCACATGTGTACGTACGACTCATACTGAAAACATTGTGCTTTCTGCATAAAGACTCATCTAGCCCGCTCACTATGCAGTGTACGATAAAAATTTTCTCAAAATGTATATATGGTAGGCTTCTTACACTTAGAAGTAATTCGATCAATTTGCAAATGCTAAGTAATAAACAAAATTAAAAAAAAATGAAACTTTACATGCGAATCTTCACCGACAGGTCTCTGATTGATGAGTGTAATGGATCCTGCGGGTATTGCTTCTTTCGACTTAGTTCCCTTGGCGATATCTCGAAATTCTTCTGTGTAATCCTGTATAAAAAGTAACGACAGCAAAGTCACAAGCATGCATATCTAGTTTATCTATAATACTCTATTAAATAAAATCTACCAATATTTTATGCAGCTGTTAAAACTATCATATTTTTGATTTTCTAATGTGATTTTATCAATGAACTCAATCGAGAAATGAATTGAAATGATAGAAGTATTTTTCCAATTATTGACAAGAAAATTTTTTTTTTTAATCATGCATGTATTTTAAAATTATTGATTCTCTAATTGATTCTTTATTATAATAGTTTTACCTCAAATTCAGGCCAGTTCATTGCCATATTTACACCATGATTATTTGACCACCATTTTAGATCCTTCTCGTAGTCAGCGTTATTAATTGTGTGGTAAAATTCTTCGTAAATTTGAGGAAGACTGAAAAGTATACTTATGTAGTAAAAAAAAAAAATAAACTTATTTATAAACGAAAAATACTCTCTATAAATTAAAAAAAAATGCAATCCATTCGCTGATGACACAACTAAAGTGATAAAAATATGTGAACTAAAAAATGGCAACTAACAACCACAACGAAAAGTGGATATCTTAAAAAAAAATCCTGAAAAGGATAGCTGCTGTAAGCTAATTTCGAAATTCTGCTGTTCTCAAATTTAAAAAGCTTGAAAACAAGGAGATGAACGTTTTCGAGCTTAGATAATTAGGTTGTTATGTGAATATTGAATTTAAGAAATTCAAATATTACAGTAAATAAGTTACATAGTTTTTTTAAACATACACAGTAAAAAATATTGTGTATTTGTGTCGAAAACGGTTTGTGTTAAAAATTGTAGTGTGTTAAACTAACACAAAATCTGTGTCACTTTATTTTGTAACATAAAAAATGTGTTATACACTCGTTATTAAAACATTTTGTGTGTTACTGTGGAATTCTTTGCGCCCTTTTGTGGCGATATTTCAACATTATCTTTGTGTTAAAAAGGGGTAACATAAAGTTTGTGTCGAAATTTCAACACAAATTTCGTGTAAACCGTTTTTAACACAGAAACTGTAATGATTTTACACAATATTTTTTACTGTGTATGAAAGAGAATGCACCGAAAAATATTATGGTGAAAGTGACGACTTTACACCTACTCTGAGGACTGGACTTTTATAAACAATAGTTTTAGAATATTTAATATTAATATTTGTAACGAGGTAAAAATTTATTTATCATCAAGGAAAATCGTGATTTTCTTCGGCTGGTTAATTACCCAAACCGTGATCCCTAATGAGTATCAGTATTAGTTTTTTCTATTTGTCGCCGGGCGCGTTAATTGAATAAGCTCGGACGTCAGTTTCAATTTTAATTCAGTGCGAAGGCCATTTTCCGATAATTACCGAAAATGCATGAATTAAAAATATATAAGCATAAGACAGTGGCTGGAAAAAACTGAGTCTGTCGAGCCGATAAGAGACGGACGTACATCGTCCCGTAAATCTTACCCAGAAGGCCGCTGACAAAGTGAAGTTCAAGATAATTCTTGAAGACGCCAAGGATATCATTTAGTACAAGAGTATAAAATTAAGCTAACAATTTAGTGCTTTGTGAAAATTAATTTTCAGCAAGAAAACCAACATTGATCAATTAATTAGCATTGAGTGTAAAGTTGTAAAATTAGTGTAAACATATTAGTGTTTTCGTTAAAATACATTCTTGGCAAGAAAGCCAGAATTTATTATAAATAAATTAATAATTAATAATAGTGATTGTGTTAGTAACTCACAGCAGAAGAACCTAAAATTATTAATTATCTTAACACCAGTAGCCTTTGGAAATACACCTACACAAAAAATTAAAGGAACAGAAAAATTTTATAAATTTTTTAATGATTTTTGGAAGGCTGTAACTTGGTGAAAAAGAATCGTATCGAGATTTAAGAAAAAACATTTTATAGCTTGAAATCTCTAGTTTCGGTGCATTTTTTTCAAAATTATTTAAACGATCCGGCTATTGCGCAAACATGAGAAATACCGCGAGACAAAAAATTAAAAAATTTTTTTTTCTTTTTCCGAAGAGCCCACAGACCTCAGAAAAATTCTTTCAACTAAACCAATGCATAGATCGTTTAGCAAATTTATTCAGCTTCAATTTGGCTTTTTTTTTAATCTTGTTGGACGATTTGTCGCAGAGATATCAGCCTTCAAACAACAAATAGTCCTTTTGGTTTTGATCATCGATATTTCAGGTACCCATGATCGCACAGTAAATTGAACGGCTGAGTTAAAAACTTGAATAAAGTCCCTACAAGACCCTCTCATCATTTTTTGAAAAAAAATTTTTTTTTTTAACATCCAATAGAAGTAAGTAAAAGAAAATAATTTTTTTTTGGTTTTTTAGTAAATCAACCGCTACTCTGCAAATATCGATAAAAAAAATGTTGACAGGGACTCTTTTAGCTTAATGGACCTCCAATAACCCTGTAAATTTTCAAATTGATATATCGAGCCGTTTTTTGGAAATCATCGATCAAAGTTTTGTTAAACAATTAAAGAAACAAAACTTGTTCCTTTAATTGTGTAATCATAATCAAAATGAAAAAATAATTTTTTTTCGGATTTCCTCAAATTTTTGCGTTGGTTACTCAGCAAATGCAAGGAAATGACAAAAAAAAAAATAAAAAAAAAAAGAAATTGAAATTTTTAACTTTCCGCTAAGAAAATCGATGATTTTCGAAAAATTCGGGAAGTTATTGTTTTCACCCCAATTTTCAAAAATCGAGTTTTTATCAGATGTGGACGTTTTGAGGCCCTAGGAAGCTATTCTGACTATTTTCAGAATGATGTCCTAGTGTATGTATGTTGTAACCGTGCAGAAAGCGTAAGACGTGAGAGTGTGGCTCTCTCGCTTCAATTACTTTCTCTCCCTTTCTCTCTTCTTGCTCTAAGAGTCAAGTGCAGTAGTCTAGTCTCTGCGTTAGAATTTGGGGGATGATTTCGCGCAGCATGAAACCGCAAATTAGTCCCTGCGCATAATTAGGTGGGGTCAACGCAGGTTGGTGGCCCAGAGAACTGACCCGAGACGAACACTTGAGTTCGGTCAGCGAAAACGCACCGACGCATAATTATTTCTGCTCAAGTAATTATTAGAACTTGTCTTTGATATATTAAACTAAATTTATTCAACTTATTAGAAGTGATACGAAACCATCCGCTTGAGTCTTTCATAATTTATTTGAATTAAAATTTAACTTGTTAATTGAGATACGTGGTGTTGCTTTGATACACCAAATTAAATATTATACCTAAAGTTCGTTTATCTGATCAATTAAATAAAACCAAAGTGTATAAAGTGAGTGGTGTGGTTTTTCTTCGTATGCGATAACCAGCCGACGCGGATCCAGGAGCCAGAGGAAACCTATTGGACACCAACATCACCAGGACCAAGCCGAGAAGAATCGTCGACCAGCATCGTCAGTAAGCAGATCAAGATTCTGATAAGTTTCAACAAATTTTATATAGATCTATGGATCATAATTCCTTTTCTCTCTCTTCAACGTAGCGCGAAATTTTTTTATTAGTAAATTCAATCCCACCACGTCCGATAAGCCTTCGCGCATCGAATCCGTTAATTAATTTACCGATGGACGCACATATTTATTGAATAAATGAAATTATAAAATAAAAGGGGAAACTTTCTTTGTACATATGGGATTTGGTTAAATAAAATTTGTAAATTTAATTTCTATTAAGCATTCAACCTCAATTATCACCAGAGTCCTTTATTTAAGTTTATTTCAGTCGCGTGTCCGGCTCAGGACGAGTACCTGCTTCCTGAGATCATTTCCCGTCTTTTGGAACCAGATTTTAAAATAAAATAAGTATAATTAATAATAGTAAATTTAAGTAAATCAGTAATTTCGGGAAATTTATTTAACCGTGGTTCTTGGTTGTCTGGACACGCAGTAGCCAGGGCCCACCGTTATAATGTATGTATGTATGTATGTATGTATGTATGTATGTATGTATGTATGTATGTATGTATGTATGTATGTATGTATGTATGTATGTATGTATGTATGTGTGTGTGTGTGTGTGTGTGTGTGTGTGTGTGTGTGTGTGTGTGTGTGTGTGTGTGTGTGTGTGTGTGTGTGTGTGTGTGTGTCGTTTTTTTTGGATATTGTGAAAACTGTTGGATCGATCAATTCAAAAATCTAATCAGCTCTAGAACTCAATAGAAGCTTTCGATTGCCACCTTGACCGTCTCAATCGGTTAATTCGTTCGCGGGATATCGTGGGAGAAACAATTAGTAAAAAACGGTTTATTCGAAAACAATGGAATATCTTGGCAGATCTATTTATATCTGATCATATCTAATACTTAGACATGATCAGATCTCATTAGATCTAGGCTAGATACAATATCACACATGATTATATCTAGTCAGATCAGCGTATATCTCGTAAGATTTGATCAGATACAACTATATCTGAACTAAATACAACAATTAACATAGTCAGATCCTATTATATCTGCTCAGATATAATTATGTATATCGTCCCCTTTCTACGTAAGCCTCGTAACTCCTTTTTTTTTTAAATTGAGATAATGAGTGATAAACATTCCTTAGCACTTCTATTACGCAAAAAAAACATCAAACGTTCATAATGATGATAGATATTTTTTTAGAGACTTTTGATTTTTCTCGTATCTACATGTTCGAATTTAAAAACCTCGTATCTACCGTACTGCCAAAATTGTTAAGATAGCATTGTTGTCTCATTACACTGTTAAAAATCGAGAGTGAATCCGGATTTAATTTCAATCCGAATTCACTCCGCCACTCGGAGCTCCGGAGTCTTAAAAAAAAATCACTCCGCATACGGAGTGAATTGGGAGTTTTTTTAGTGATCTTGAAGTGACGCGGATTTGATTCCACTCCCAATTCACTCCGGTCCGGAGTTTTAACATTTAAATGAATTTATATTATTTCAGGGGAAGGGGGGGGGGGGGGGCAAAATGGGCCCCCTAAGAAAAAAATTTTCAAATCCTCAGTTTTTTTTACTTGTTTTACTTTTTTTTATTCCCTTGCCAAGTATTTGACCTTAATTTGTTCTGTCCATTAAAAATAAATAAAAAAATTTTAAATGTGGGGTAAAATGGGCCCCCTTAAAAAAATTTTTATAGCGTGAGTTCTTCAGCTTGTTTTACTTTTTTTTCCTTCTGCTTAGTTTTTGGTGTTAATTTGCTGTGTCTACACAGTATAAAATATTGTGTTAAAATCAACACATTCTGTGTGTTAGAAACGGTCCATACAATATTTGTGTCATTTTTCAACACAGACTATTTGTGTTGAATTTCAACACAAAATTTGTGTTAAAATTTCAACACTTTTTTTTGTTGATTTTGAAGTAACACTTAATAAATGTTGATAATATCGATTTTTATACTAAGTAACACTTTTAAAGTGTTGGAGAGTAAATCGATTAAAAATTATAAAGTAACACAGAGAATTGTGTTGCTTTGATACAAAATAATCAACACAAAAAATTTAACACGGACCATTTTTAACACAGATACACAATATTTTTTACTGTGTATCAAAATTATAGTTAGTAATGCTGTTGAACCCGTAACCTAGTGTGCCCCTTATCATAATTCTTTAATCATTTCTGTTAAAATAATTTGAAGAACCCATTTGGCTAAAAAATATTCGTAGGTTTTCAAAGTCTAGGCAACCCATTTTACCCCCCCCCCCCCACAACACCTTTCATGTTAAAAATCTTTGGGGGACCATTTTGCCTCAATGTCACATTTTGCCCCTCCCCCCGCCCCAAACACATTTCATGATAAAAGTTTTGGAGGGCCCATTTTGCCCAATCCCCTTCCCCTATATTAAACTGTTAAACAGTGTGTCTGTGCGAGTATGTGCGTGTGTGTGTGAGTGCGTGTGTGCGAGTGCGTGTGTGTAAGTGGACGTGTGTGGGTGTGCATATGCGCATATGTGTGCGAGTGCGCGATTGCGTTTATGAATAAAAAAAATTTTTTTTGATTCATAAACTCTTATCTACGAAAAAGTTACCGGGATATTTGATACGAAAACGCGTATCTACACAAACTTATGAATAATACGAGAATATCGATGCGGCTGGTATAATCTGTGTTTAATTCCATCAATGTAATAAATAAAGAGTATAAATTTCTAATTTATTTGAACTATTTACAAAAGTTAAGTAATAATAAATGTTTTTATTGATTTATCAAAAAATACGATTTTACGGATACGAGGTTTACGTAGAAAGGGGACGATATGTCTTATTTTTATAGAAAATTGTTTATATCTGGTCAGCTCTGCGCATATCTCGTAAAATCTGATCAAATAACTATATCTGAATACAAAAATTAACATGATCAGATCTTGTTATATCTGCTCAGATATAATCATAAAAATTGTTCATATCTGGTTATTTACATTTACACGATCGCATGCCCCGGGGAAAACGATTTAGATCTGACCATATATAATTATATCTGATCAGATCTGATTTGTCAGATCTGGCCAGATCTTTAAATTGTCTCTATCTGACGAGATCTGGACAGATCTGATCAGATATAATTATATGTGGCCAGATCTAAACCTTTTTTCCCGGGATCCCTATTAAAAAAACAAAATAAATTGCAAAAAAAAATAATATAGTTTTCATTCGATCCGAAATGTAATCTAACGTATTAGAAACGTTACTTAGAAGAGTTATACATGAATTTGATTGATGAAAAAATCCCGATGACTGCTGGGCTCGAACCTGCATCCTTCAGATCCAAAGTCTTTGACGCTATCCACTGCGCTGCTCCACGTATGTGATCGCGTGAATGTAAATAATCAGATATGAACAATTTTCATGATTATATCTGAGCAGATATAACAAGATCTGATTATGTTAATTGTTGTATTTAGTTCAGATATAGTTATATCTGGTCAGATCTTACGACATATACGCCGATCTGACTAGATATAATCATGTCTGACAGTCTATCTAGCCTAGATCTAATTATATCTCATTAGATCTGACCGGATATAAACGGTGGTTGGCCAGATATAATAAGATCTGATCATGTGTAATTATTAGTTCTGATCAGATATAAATGATCTGCAAAGATATAATTTTATCTGATCAGATATAATTTTATCTGGTCAGATCAAAATCATTTTCCCCGGGTAACTACGTAATCGGATCTGATCGAATCTGATGCTGTTGACAACTTCGATATAGTTATATCTGGCCAGATATGATAAGACCTTTTCATGTCTAATGCATTTTGCAATTCAGATATAGTTATATCTGTTTAGATCTGGCCAGATATGATAAGACCTTTTCATGACTAATGTATTTTGCAATCCAGATATAGTTATAACTGTTTAGATCTGATCAGATATGACTAGATCTGATCATGTCTGATGAATTTTTTAACTCAGATATAGTTATATCTGTTTAGATCTGATCAGATATGACTAGATCTGATCATGTCTGAGCTATTTTTCAACTCAGATATAGTTATATCTGTGTAGATCTGATCAGATATGACTAGATCTGTTCATGTCTGATGAATTTTTCAACCCAGATATAGTTATATCTGTTTAGATCTGATCAGATATGACTAGATCTGATTATATCTCAAATCCCATATCTAACCAGATATAAATAGATCTGATCAGATATAATTAGATCTGACCAGATATAATTATATCTGGTCAGATCTAATCCGTTTTTCCCGGGGCGTGGGTCAGCGCAATGGATAGCGTCAAAGACTTTGGATCTAAAGGATGCAGGTTCGAGCCCAGCAGTCATCGAGATTTTTTCATCAATCAAATTCATGTATAACTCTTCTAAGTAACGTTTCTAATACGTTAGATTACATTTCGGATCGAATTAAAACTATCTAATTTTTTTTTGCAATTTAATTTTTTTTTATTAGGGATCCCGGGAAAAAAGGTTTAGATCTGACCACATATAATTATATCTGATCAGATCTGTCCAGATCTCGTCAGATAGAGACAATTTAAAGATCTGGCCAGATCTGATCAGATATAATTGTATATGGTCAGATCTAAATCGTTTTCCCCGGGTCAAAAATGTATTCACAACAATGTTTACGAGCTCAAGGAGCTCGAAAACAGCGGGAAGTTTTAGGGATGGCCCACAGGGTCAACCGATAGACAGATTTTTTTTTCGTAATTCGCCAATATTTCGAGTCTACTTGATCAAATGATCTGAAATTTTCAGAAAAGTTGATGGCCAACAAGCTCTTTCGATTGCCGCCTCAATCATCCAAATCGGTTCATTAGTTAAAAAGTTATAGACCGGTCACACACATACACACACATACATACATACAGACACTCGTACATCATTCTGAAAATAGTCAGAATAGCTTCCTAGGACCTCAAAACGTCGGCATCTTATGAAATTTCGATTTTCGCGAATCGGGGTGAAAACAATAACTTCCCGAATTTTTCGAAAATTGTCGATTTTCTTCGCGGGAAGTTAAAAATGTTGATTAACAATTGAATAACTTTTTGAAAAATGGTGATACAACTTTTATTACCGCGGAATCATATTCTTTGAAGTGTCTAGATGACACTAGAATGTTTTTAAATTTTTTAATTGATATTTAATTGCATAAAAAAATTATTTAAAAACTACGCTCACTAGAGTGGCGGCGCGCGCATGCCGAAACTGCCGCGCAAAAGCCGATTTTCAATGTTAATTTAAAATTATACATATTAGAGCTAGAATTCGGGGAGTCGAGAACTTTTTGAAGTTATACTTCTTTAGGCGCGTTATGAAAAAATGATGAGAGTGGAATTTTACGATGCGCGCGCATTAGCGTGACACAATATTCTCACGGGAGAAGTTGCCCGCTAAACCCCCGATGAAAAAAGATTTTATACAATTTCATAGAATTATATATCAATTATATATAGACTATATATAATTGTATGGAAAAAATGGCCCGATCCAATTGTATACAATTTGTATAGAAATTGTATACAATTTCTATACAGCTGTGTACAATTGGATCGGGCCATTTTTTGTATATAATTTTATACAATTATATAAAATATTTTTTCATCGGGCCGCTCATTGAGTCTCGAAAAAAGCTACCAACAAAATAGAAATAGAACCTCTATTAGTCGCGCATGCTGGCACGCTCGTCGCCTCTGATCACTGTTTTCATGTTTTATAATATTTATCCACATGTTTCTAGTTTCTACATTCACAACACGTGTTTAAGTTTCATACAAGCGTGAATTATATATGTGCTAATAAATTATATTCAGTAGTAATATAAATTAAAATATTATTATTTAATATAATTAATAATAAATGCATTTAATAAATAATCGGCGTGAAGTCGATTGAGAATCACTCTCCACCGCTAGTGATTCTCTTTGGTATTTCCCTGCCATTTACAGCTGGGTGCGCATGCGCGTGCATTTTCGCCAAATCTGAAATGATACTAGCAATAGGCGAATTTTTTTATTTTCCGAGACGATGGTGTCAGTCAGTGCAGCCAGATCGCGGACGAAAAATTCCCCTTCCCAAGCACCGTTTAAGCTGTGAGTGATGCTAAAATGGTGCTTGGGAAGGGGAACTTTTCGTCCGCGATCTGGCTGCACTGGTGTCAGTATGCTCCAGTCTTGGGCCTAGTCGGTCACCACTGAGAGCGCTCAATTTAGTTCATAATCCAATGGCGAACTAGTTCGCTCTATTAATTCATTAGTTCTTTTTTTGAAATAATTTAGTAAAAACAATATACAAAAAAAAAATTTCCGAAAAACGAAAAAAATAAAATAAAATAATAAAATTCTTGTTTTATCTCGTTTTTCGGAAATTTTTTTTTCTCTTTAACTTACATCTACTAAATAACTAACGCAAAAATGAAAGAGAATCCAAAAAAAATTAACTTTTTCATTTTGGTAATGATTACACAAATTAAGGAACAAAACTTGTTCCTTAAACTGTTTTGTAAAACTTTGAGCAATCGGCCTGGACAAACGGTTCAATGGATCGATTTGAAAATTTACGATCTTTTCGGGCCCCCTTATTATAAGAAACGATTTGAAACGATTAGAAAAATAAAATTTTAAATACCTTTTAATGCTTTTGAATACTTTCGAATCACCCTTCTTATGGGAATTTAACATTGCAAATCGTTTTAAGTCGTTTCTTTCAATCAGGGGGGTACATTAAGCTGTAAAATCACCTGGCAACAATACTCTTTCCATCAATATTCTTAAAGCAGCGGTTGATTAACTAAAATACCTTCAAAGTTCATTTTTTGTAGGTTTTTCAAATTCATAGTAAGGATGAAAAAACATGTTTTTTTTTTCAAATCGAAAATGAGGTTTGTGAGGGATTTATTCAAGTTTCTATAGCTGCTATCAAAATTACTATGCGACCATTAGTTGCTGAGATATCGACAATCAAAGACAAAAAGATCCTTTTTTATTTGAAGGCTGATATCTCAGCAGCAAATTGTTGTACACAATAACAAAGAAAAGTAAATTGTAGCTGAATAAATTTCCTAAAGGAACCATGAATTGATTTTTCTGAAAAAAAAATTTTCCGGCCCCGTAGACCCAAAAAACAAAACCAAAAAATTTAGAAAAATTTTGTCTCGAGCTATTTCTTATGATTCCACAAAAACCGTAGCTCAAAAAATTATTTTGCTGGAAGATCTTTAAACTAGAGATCTCAAGCTTCAATTTGCTTTTTTTGTTTTTTCGAGACGATCATTTTTCACGAAAATACAGCCTTTCAAACATCACTAAAGAATTTCTAAAATTTTCTTGTCTCTTCAATTTCTTGGATAAGTGTATAAAAAGAACTAAGAGCGAGATCATCGACGAACTAGTTCGCATAGTTCACCTAAAGGAGCGCTCTTCCCACCTAGGTCGTTCGCGAACTACGCAAGACTAGTATGCTCTGGACCGTGTATTTGGACGTTGCTCCTGAGTAAGCATTTCGTTATACACGGCAGTCAATAGTGCAAGTTGCTTACCCAAAGCAGCGATTTCCTCTGCGGCGGATGCATACATGTTGAAATATAAAATATCGAATTAATATTTTAAAGAAGAATATCACCTGCACATCAGGGTGAGTCATTTCCGCAAAATTTTTTTTTTTTTAAGTCCTCAAGCAAAATTTCAATCTACATCGAAAAAAAAAGTTCTCACCAAATATGAGCTTTTAATTCCAATGCTAAGTACTTCCCTTTTGATTTTAAAGATTTCCCATTTAAAATACACGTAAATTAAATTACTGTTTTTTTTAACTTTCTAATACTCAGCTGCGTTTCATGATATCAAGGCGGTTTTGGTCGGAAATTGTAGGGCATTTGGTGTTCTTCAAAAGTGCCCATAGTTACTTAGCTGTAATTCCAGCTGTTTCACTTGTGTCCGTTGCGGAAGTCATTTTTCCTATAAAATTGACGTTTATTGGCTTGCAGAACTTAAACCAATGAAAGTTCATCAAAAATGTTAATAGAAATTTTATAGGAAATTTTATTCCCTTCGAAAAAAATCCTATGAGTCAAGTCGCTAAAGTCCATAGTTTCCAATTACAATTTTTTTTTTTATATTATATTTTTTAAATTATTAGAATGATTATAACTCGGAAACTATGGACTTTAGCGACTTGACTCATAGGACTTTTTTCGAAGGGAATAAAATTTCTTATAATATTTCAATTAAAATTTTTTCTGTACTTTCATTGGTTTATGTTCTGCAAACCAATAAAGGTCAATTTCATAGGAAAAATGAGTTCCACAACGGACACAAGTGAAACAGCTGGAATTACAGCCAAGTAACTATGGGCACTTTTGAAGAACACAAAATGCCCTACAATTTGCGACCGAAACCGCCTTGATATCATGAAACGCAGCTGAGTATTAGAAAGTTAAAAAAAACAGTAATTTAATTTACGTGTATTTTAAATGGGAAATCTTTAAAATCAAAAGGGAAGTACTTAGCATTGGAATTAAAAGCTCATATTTGGTGAGAACTTTTTTTTTCGATGTAGATTGAAATTTTGCTTGAGGACTTAAAAAAAAAAAAATTTTGCGGAAATGACTCACCCTACTGCACATACAATCAATTTAATTTCATTTTTCTACGGATCCAGCGATGACCTGCCACTCAGGATGTTCGGCTGACTCTCTGGCTTAATCCTCGAAACTATTTTCGATGGCGTAGCGACCGAAAAATTGAACGCGACACTTTACGAAATAGGCAACTTTATTTACAGCGCGCAAAAAGTTTTATCACTATTCGATTCGCACTAAAGGTCCCTCGAATTAACACTGATGCGACATAATGTCCATAAGATGCCCAGCAATGCGCCAGCGGTGATCAAAGATGAAAACTGGACAATGATAATGAACTCACTGCACTGACTTAAAATAAATTCACACAACAATAACTCTGAACAGAAATCGCGGTCTCGACGAGTTATCGGCAACGCGACAAAATATTCACGGTAAAACGATGTGAGATCTCGCGAGATTTTTTATTACCTGTGTAACAGTGTTTGTTGTCAATAATAAATACTAGCGTCATTCCTGAAAAAAATTAATGAAGTCGAACCGGAAAATAATATCTCAGATAGTACTCAGTACTATCGTGCATAGAATTCTCTACTACGATGCATAATTACCGACGATATGTGAATATAAACGAAGGCGTTATCTGCGGATAGCAGTGCGTAATATTTTTAAAATTACTATTGCTATCTGTCATACGATTGGCTACTATGTACATAGAGCCAGATATCGGCAAAAAAAAAAAATTCTCATTTGCCATTTTTTAATTAGTTTAGTCAACATCATATTAATTAAGAAATTTTTGATTAATCAAAAATAAAAAATTATGATTTTTTTATTCTTAATTTGTTTATTAATTATAAATGATTATAATTTAATTTTTAATTAGTTGAAAAATGAAATTTTTTTTCAAAAATAATTTTCATTAATAAAATTATTTGAAAATTATAGCATTGTGGAAGTAATTGTCATTAAAAATGAAAATTTTTTCAATTAGGGGAGCCTGGGGCATGACGGCCCCGTTAAGCTGGTTTTTTTTGTGACTTTTAACCATCTAATTCGTTTATTTTCCATCTATTTCAGAAGAATCAGTCGTAATTTTGCAAAAAATTGAAAAAAAAGTTTTTTTTTTTCTTTTCCGTCAAGTTATGACCTCTATAATGTTTTAATCGTATTTTAGGCCAATATGTGATATGTGGGGCGAAGTGGACCACTCGAAAAAAAAAATAACGATCAAATTTTTTTTTCCCTGGGGCACGAAGGCCCCCTCCCCCAAAGATGCATAAAAAAAATTTTTTTTTAGTGGTCCATTTTGCCCCACATACAACATATTGACCTAAAATACGATAAAAACATTATGGATGTCATAACTTGACGGGAAAGAAAAAAAAAATTTTTTTTCACAATTTTTTGGGGAGGGGGCCGTCGTGCCCTAGAAAAAAAATTTTTTTTCAATTTTTTGCAAAATTTCGACTGATTCTTCCGAAATAGACGGAAAATAAACGAATTTGATAGTTAAAAATCACAAAAATAACAGCTTAACGGGGCCGTCGTGCCTCACGCTCCCCTAGTTGAAAAAATTTTCATTTTTAATGATAATTACTTTAACAATGCTATAATTTTATTAATTAAAATTATTTATGAACAAAAATTTCATTTTTTAAGTAATTAAAAATTAAATTATAATAATTTTTAATTAAAAAACAAATTAAAAATAAAAAAATCATAATTTTTTATTTTTCATTAATAAAAAATTTCTGAGATAATATTATGTTGACTAAAATAATTAAAAAATGGCAAATGAGAATTTTTTTTTTGCCGATCTCTGCACAGAGCTAGGTAACATGTTATAGCTAAGAGCTAAGCTAGCTAAGAGTGTTATATGTTAGATAGTGGTAAGTAACATCTGGCGACGCTGAAAACAATGTAGAGAGTAGCCAGTACAACGTATTCATGAGAAAACAATTGCATTTAAGAGTATTTTTGAGCTCGAAAAGCTCGAAAAAGTATTCACAGTAATGTTTTCAAGCTGTTTAATTTCGAACACAACGGCCCGCAGGGCCAATCGTAGCCAGATTTTTTTGTCTGAGTTTTTATTATATTTTGCACAAAAAACAAATCTGCTCTCAGTTATTGTTCGGTTAATGGGTTGCTCTACCATTTCCCACGTGCAGTTCTAAATTTCTGCCAAATATTCATTTTCTAACGCGTTTTTTTATTGACTTGCATTGTGCATTTTTTTAGCTTGCACCCAGGTCGATGAATCAACTGTCAACGTTAAATTTACGTATTTGAACAAATCATCATTTACTTCCTCACTGTCACCTCCGTGACCACTCGAGTGAGCATCTTTTCAGCCTAAATCTTCGTCTTTGGTGTTTGAGTTGTTGTTCTTGCCTGAGTCTGCTGATTCGTGTTGACTTCATTATCTTCCTACTGAACTCGTACGCACTATTTTTGGGCGACGTCTTTCAAGTTTCAGTGGCTGGACTTTATCCTCCTATGATACTGTAACTCCTCTTTTCCTAACATCCTCGGACCTTTAAACGTCGACATTTGATGAGAACTCGATTTTTGAAAATCGGGTAGAAATGAATAACTTAGAATTTTTAAATACTTGCAATTTTCTCAGCGGAAAGTTGAAAATAAATAAATACTCCTCAAAATGAAGATGTGTTACTATTTATAATACTTGATATCCTGATGCAAACAATTAAGTTCAAAATTAAAAGTAAGAAGGTTAGTAAAATATCAAGAAATAATACTATTATTATTTCCTTACTTGTAAAAATGTATGAAAAAATAGTTATTGATAAATTAAAACCAAAGCTGATAAAGAAAATTAATGTTTTTTTCGTGGTCAATGTAGATGTACTTAAGGGGTATTCAGCCCCTAAACTTTATTTTTTGGAAAAAATCCGACAAGACGTATTCTCTACTTTTTTCCTCCTGAGATCATACTTGGTTCTGTTGAAATCCATTAAATACTTGTGTTTTTATAAAAGTTTCGTGAATTTCACGCTGTATAACTTTTGATCTATTTATTTTGATCTATTATTGTTTTATTATGAAACTAGTGGCATTTTTTATAATTTTCCACCCTGAAAATGATGCAATTGTTCACATTCGATTATTCAACCTGCAAGTATGCGAAACTTAAAAAACACTCCTTTGGGGCTGAAGCTTTGAAATTCTTTTTCATCAACAAAAAAAAAAAAAAAAAAAAAAAAAATACGTGTCTCTTATATTTTACCGGAAAACATCATCTCTGTTTCATAGAAATCGGAGGGGGACATCTAAGAATGTTCCCTTGTTAGATAGGCCAGATAGAAGTGTGTGACAGTATTACTCACATCATGTTATTATATCTGGTTCACATCTGGTATCTTAGACTGGACTTTATAAAGAAACTGTAATCTGTACACCAAGAATTCTTTAAGAAACTTTACTCGTTACCTGAATGCACCTCAAATCACACTCTAACAGTTAAATTCAATATTCAGCATATCTCGATTAATATTGTACAGAATGCATTAAACTGAGTCATTAAAACCCTTAAGTTAAAGATCGCTACCTACTGAAAGTGTGTCTGCGATGATTAGCTGAGCTTGATAGATGATTTCCTAATAATAATAATAATTGAGTTCAGAAAGTATGGGACATTCTGAAAGTCATCAACGAGGCAAAATGGATCTGCTTGACAGGGAGGGAAACTTGCGATCCAATTCGTGCCGTTGTCCTGAACACTTGTTGAAATTTTTCATCCAGCTGAGACTAGCCGGCAAATACTTCTACTATTTGACAAGAGTAAAAGATATAATCGACCTGCCCCTGCTCAAAGATTGTGTCCTTTGTAGTTCGTGTGTATGGAAGACAATTATACACTTCCTAGTTCAATGCCCATTTTTCAAAAGTATTAGACATGAAATCCATGTATCTAACCTAATAACGCACTCAGCGTATCTCAAAGCCTATATTGGTCTACGTAAATTTTTTAGTTTCTGACCTCTGTACCGCTTTATGGAATGTAGTGTGTAGTAGAATGACTCTAAGCTTGCATTATTTATGTTACTGATGCATGTTAACCAATTAGTGTACTATTGTAAATTTTGAATTTCGTCGGTGATAGATGTTATGCTTACTATTTTTCCTGGAACTATACTTCAATGGCATTATGATTATTAATGCGGATCAGATGTAGGATCTCTGTGAAGCCTTGTATATGGTGATGATGTCTTTTATAATGCAGTAATAATAATAATAGCTGGCGAACGCGGTTCTAGATTACATGTGAAAGCGACAAACGTGTGACCAAAGTTGTTCAGTGTAAGAGAGGAGTCTCTAAGAAAAATTCTCTGAGCCTTCTGTTTTTTAGCATATCAATACTGTATCTATTTATGACCCTCTGCTAAAGCCGTGGATACTCATTGCGACCCCTAAGCGACCGAAAATACTCGATGACCCACTTGCTACACATGGATGATCTGAAGGTGTGCGGTCCTAATAGCTAACACCTTCAGAAAGCCGTGAACATTGTAGCAGAGCATACACGGGACGTTGACATGTGTTTTTGTTGGACAAATTTACAGTCATTCATCTGGTAAAGAGTAAGTTGTAACAGGGTGACCTGGTGTTCGACTGCCAGGTCAGCAAAATTTAATTTCGCGCCCTTTTGTATTTGCGCACCTGCCCTTGCGACGATTTTATTTACTTAATCTGCGCAATGGTAGGGGGTAGGTCCAGTGCAACTCGTCACCGGATACAACCAAACAATTAATTACAACCTGGCAGCTGAGCTGAACAGTCGCTCGAGTTCCCTTCGAGTTCTTTTTTTTGTGCTAAATTAAGTTTCTTATTCAGGCAGACGCCTAAGTTCTAGGTTTTTGTTTTGCCGGGAGAGTTTTTCCTGCTGCCTGGTTTTGGGTCCTACTGCGAGCAGATTTCGCCGGTCGTCTCTTTTGCTGATCGTGTTTCCTGAACCAACGAACATCATGGCTCGTCATCTCGGCCAAATTGACGTAAGTTAGTCATTGTAAAATTATAAGTTTGTTAAACACGCGGTGGTTATTACATGGATTCACTTTCTCTATCGTCTTTCGTCTTTATTAATAATAATAATAAAATTTCAATTATGGAAATTCATTTGTTGTATGCGGAAAATTTAATTTAATTTATTACATTTAACTCTCAGGGTTTTCTCCTTGACATCAGTCAAGATTATTAATGAAATAATTTAAAACATAATTAGAATTAACCTTGAGACCTAGATCTTAATTAAAGAAATTTATTAATAAATATAATTCAAATTAACCTAACCAAAGATTCTGAAGTCTCGGTATTGAAGTCCTGAAAGTACGAGACCAGAGTTGGCGCATGCGCAGTATCGCCTCTTCGAATTAAATTTGTTTGAATTAATTTTTAAGTTATTTGTTCATGAATTAATTTAGGGTGAAGAGATAAGTTATTCAATAAATAATTTTTTTATAATAAATAATTAATTATATTATTTAGTTATTTTTCAACAAATTTTCCTATTCTTATCAGGCCGCGTACTCGGTCATATTGGACATTGAACGAACCCAGTACTCAGTGAACCTGGAGTTACTGAAGGAGGATTGCTCGAACTTCCTGGTACGAGGAAGCGAGAGTAAACCCTTACGAAGTACAGTGATTTGCGTGGAGTCAGTGAGTTAGTAGAAAAGAGCGTTGTTTGAAAATTTCGCCTTCCGTATCTTCCGACCTCTCAACTATAGATGATCGCCAAATCTCGACCAATCAGAAAAGTCCATCATTCAAAATTATTGATGCCCGCGCATACAGCAATTCCAGATCACGTGCTCTCGATGAATTTTGCTGATTAATCAAACATCACGCCACTTTATAACGATTTTTCTTATTAGTTAATAAATACAACATTCGCTTCTCAATTAATTTTCTGATCGTCAGAAAATTAATAACATGCCCAGTTACGATCTCGAATACGAAGTAGATGTTACGGCGTTTACACTGTAAAAAATCCGGAGTGAATTCGGAGTGAAATTAAATCCGAATTCACTCCGCCACTCGGAGTTCCGGAGTTTTGAAAAAAATCACTCCGCATGCGGAGTGAATTGGGAGTTTTTTTAGCGGAGTGATCTCGGAGTGACGCGGATTTTATTTCACTCCCAATTCACTCCGGTCCGGAGTTTGAATACTTAAATAAATTTATACTAATTTATATTAAGCTGCTAAACAATGTGTGTGTGTGTGCGTGTGTGCAAATGTGTGCGTGTGTGCAAATGTGTGCGTGTGTGTGTTCGATTGTGTGCTTGTGTGCAAATGTGTGCGTGCGTGTGTGTGCGAGTGCGCGTGTGTGCCTAAATATGTATGTGCGTATGTGTGTGAATATCAGCTGATCAATAATGTAATACGCGAATTTTTACTTCGATTTTATTGAGTGGAGTTATATTTTATTAATAATATTTTCAAAACTCCGCTCCGGAGTGAATTTCACTCCGGAGGGATTAAATTAATAAAAAATTATCTACTCCGCGAAAACTTCCCTGCGGAGTGAATTTCACTCCGAGGGGAGTGAATCATTAAAAATTCATTCACTCCGCATTCACTCCGCATTCACTCCGCGAATTTTTTACAGTGTAACATGCCAAAATACAGACATGACGTATAATTAAATAAATGAAAGAAAAATGATGAATTAAAAACTAAATATATCCAAGGTCAGATGAGTGGTCAAAATTTGTTGATGTAGAAAGAAAATACCATCAAATTCCTTCTTTATTACATATGAACACGGAAAGAATTTTCGTATGAATATTGCCATGTTATTTATTCTAAAAATTACTCAAAATCGAGTAATCTTGGGCCATTACGACTTTTTACTTTCGAATTACGAAATTTTACTCTTCTAGTGAGTAAAAATTAATCAGATTAATTTTTACTCACAATTGCGAGTAAAAATTACCCCTAGCGGATGTCTAAATAAATTCTCTCTAATTCAATTTTTACTTGTAGGTTATGATAAAAAGTTGATTATTCAATTTATAAAATTTATATTGAATTACAATAAAAATTACAATTAATAGGCTGAAATTTCTATAAAAAATCTAAAAACCATCTAATTGCCTTGGAATATGACTTAAAATAAATATGTTGAAAAAGAATAAAAAAAAATATTACTCTTATTGGGTTGAAAAAGAAAAAATACAATTTTTTTTTTTTTTAAATAAATATTAAGTTATAGAGAGATACAGAGATCGTCTTTTTTTCCAGCCCTACGTTTGTGTGCGTAACATGTAAGTTGTCGCGAGCAAAATAAAAGACCTTTAATTGAAGCCGATATTAACCGAAGATTAACGGAGACTACTGAAATATTACTCTGCAGTTTAGAGTAAAAATTACGCCCATAGATAAAAAAATTTATTCGAGTTATAAGCAGTTTTTCATCAAACAGTTAATGGGTTTAAAAGAATGGTATATTGGGGAGTAAAAATTAATCGCATGGAGTAAAAATTAATAGATTAAGATGAGATATTCACAATAATCGATTAAATATAAGACTTTTAAAAAATTACTCAGTAGTAGAGTAAAACATAGTCTAGCAACGTTAATATTTAAACAAAAAATATTAAATTTAAAACAAAAAATACCAATTTTTTGCAACGGCCCAGGATTACTCGAAATTAGAGAGTAATTTTTATCGAAAAATTCTTTCCGTGAAGAAATAATAAACTACCTAATAAATCGAGCCATCAATTAAGCTATGATAAGCTCCCCAATGCTTACAACCTAAACAGTACCACTTTCAAATGATGCCGAACGATGTTCTTCCGTTTTTCTTTATAGAGTCAAGTGTCATCACCCCGATAACCTTGACATCTACGCATCGATGACTGTACATTTAACTATCAATTCACTCAGTCTCTCTGCATTCCCTTCTAGTATCGACTAGCCCAAATAACATCGAAATTCGTTTCAAATTTTAACCAAACTATAAAACAAACTGGTAATTATTAACAAAAACAAGGTAATAAAATCTATGATTGACACCAGTGACAGTAAATAAAATCGTAAATAACGCTTAACACGCAACAGCAACTATTGCACCATAAACCAAGAAGCTTATTAGTAAAATAAATATTAACAACTTGAGGCGCAACATCCCAACATATTGATAAAGAAATATTAATAACATAATAATTAACTAACTACACAACGTCGGACAATCATAACATATTACAGCATAAAACAATCATAATAATTTCTTAGCATCTCATGGAGGGTAATTAAATTAATAGCCGAGTAACCATAATAACAAGCCCGACTAGAATTTTTCATAAGGGCCTGACGAGGTCCTTATCGGGTTAACTTTATTTCAAATAAGGTCCCGATCAGGGTATCCTGACGAGGATCCTGATATGGATGTAACGCTTAAGACCCATGAGGTCCTTATCAGGATTGCCTTATCAGGACCTTACCAGGATATCCTCATCACGTCCTTATCAGGATTGCCTTATCAGGTCTTTACCAGGATATCCTCATCAAATCCTTATCAGAATTACCTTATTAGTAATTATTTTTTAAAAAATATTTAATTGCAAAAAAAAAAATAAGAGAATTTTAATTCGATCGAGAACGTTATCTATTGTATTGAGAGCATTAATTAGAGGGAGTAAACATATTTATGATTGATGAAAAAATCCTGATAACTGCTGGGCTCGAACCTGCGTCCTTTCGATTCAAAGTCCTCGATGCTATCCACTGGGCTGACATACACAAGTGATCTTGAAAGTGTAAATATAATATTTATTATGATGTCAAAGAATAACTGATGAAGAGGTAAAAAATCTGTGCTACAATGATTGACGTGATTTTTATATAATATTCTTTTGTCCTTTTTTTAATTTTTAGCCTGTAAATGAAATATTTAAAGGGATGGGATAACTATTTTTTGAATAAGGATATCCTGACGAGGTCCTGATCAGGAACTCGTCAGGTTAACCCGATGGCAAATAAATTTTTTTTGAATAAGGATATCCTGACGAGGTCCTGATCTGGAACTCGTCAGATTGACCCGATGGCAAATAACTTTTTTTTAATAGAGATATCCTGACGAGATCCTGATCAGGAACTCGTCAGGTTAACCCGATGACAAATAACTTTTTTTTAAATAAGGATATCCTGACGAGGTCCTGATCAGGAACTCGTTAGGTTGACCCGATCGCAAATAAATTTTTTTTGAATAAGAATATCTAGACGAAGCCCTGATCAGGAACTCGTCAGGTTGACCCGATGGCAAATAAATTTTTTTCGAATAAGAATATCTAGACGAGGCCCTGATCAGGAACTCGTCAGGTTGACCCGATGGCAAATAACTTTTTTTTTAATAAGGATATCCTGACGAAGTCCTGATCAGGAATTCGTCAGGTTGACCCGATGGCAAATAACTTTTTTTTTGAATAGGGATATCCTGATGAAGTCCTGATCAGGAACTCGTCAGGTTGACCCGATAGCAAATAACTTTTTTTTGAATAGGGATATCCTGACGAGGTCCTGACAAGGAACTTGTCAGGTTTGCCCTAATAAGGCAAACCTTATATTAACCTGATAAGGTCCTTATGGTACTTCAGGCAAATCAGGAAGAAATTCTAGTCGGGAGGGTAATTATAACCGATCAGTCGATAATGAAAAATAGCATTCGAGACTAGATAAAAAATCATATATTAACTAACTAACCATCCGAGGTCAACCAAGGAATCTAACTATTCCGCTTCCCTATCCGTCTCTCTCTAACAAATATATAAGCAAATAACTTCTATCTTCAATAACTCCACAAGTAAATAAAATAATGATTAACCAAGGTTATCATAATAATTCACTGGTGCCCCTTTACCGATGAAATTAATAATAATTGCAAATTATTGAATATTTATAATCATAAGCAGACATACCCTGGCGGATTTAAATCACGGTGGATCCACGGTGGTTTTGTGCCATTTTACTACCGTGTATACCAGTGTGTGTGTGTGTGTGTGTGTGTGTGTGTGTGTGTGTGTGTGTGTGTGTGTGTGCTTTTTTTACTGCTATACCAGATAATCTGGTGGTATATAGAAAATAAAAAATTATGCCACTGGGCTAAAGGGTTCAAGTCCAATAGCGGCTTAGCTCATCAAAAAATTCGATTTCCCATTTAAATAACACGGGAAACTTTTTTTTTTCATCTTTGAGTACTTTTAACTCGTGAACAAATCAATAGATCGACTTGACTAATACATATTTTCGTAGGTAATTGAAAGCTCTACAAAAAAAGGTCTCTTATCATTTTTTGATAAATCCATCTGTTCGAAAATTATCAGAGCTCGAAGTAAAGTTGGAGATCTTTTCAGTTTTCCGGCGAAATCATCAGACTTATCATAAAATGTTATAAGGTCTTTTTTGTTGACAATTTTATTCTCTACAAATTATTATCATTGAAGATTTTTCAAATTCCACATTGTTTTCTAGTTATTTTAATTTCAATGTCGAGCTCTTGAAATCGATTAGAACACTACTTTTTTAAGTATAATTAAATAAAACACAAATAAGAAAATCAATCATTTATTTGACGTCTTTAATTTTCTTAAGTTCAATTTAATCCAAATAAATACAATCAACTTCATTTTTTAATTGTGAGATTCGGCACAGTGGATAAAAGATCAGACTTCAAATTCAAAGGTCTCGAGGTCGAGCTGACCAGTCGGTGGGATTTTTTTTTTTTTTCGTAATTAAATTTCTGAATCCATCATAGAACCATGGTGGGTACACTGTGGAACCATGATTAACTATTTAAAATAAGACCATCTAACAGCATTGGATTGAATTTCTCTCTATCACTAGTAGAAATTACTACTGCCATCCTTGCCGCGTTCTCGAAGTTTCGTCTTGTGACGTAACGCGTGGCGTATTCCGTCATTTCTCTCTCTGATACATACGGCTATATCGATAAATTCTACTTTGAATAACTCGATAAATAATCCAATAACGACAAACTAAAAATATCATAATAATCCTACAGTACACCTTATTTAATCGATTCGATAATAATTCCAGATTATAAATTAATTATCCCGTAATAATTAAAAATTGGTATAAAATTTAAACCACTAACGGTAAAAAGAAATAACTATAATCAATCGAAAGATAATAACGAAAGGATTAATAATCAATAAACACTTATTCCATAAATCTAATTAATAACCCGTAATTAACAACCTAAAATAAGGCTCATCTAATAACATTGAGTCGGATCTAGAAGGTTTTTTCTCTGGTGTGCCCCATGACTCATCACACCCGGAAAAAAATCATCAGACCTGATCATGCATGATCATGCGTTAATCTCATGCATGATCATGCCTGAATATTTTCCAGCCATGAACATGCCTGATTATGCTCGGTCGGGCATGATTATGCTCTCTCATGCATGATCACGCATGCTCATGGCTGGCATATATTCAGGCATGATCATGCTTGAGCAAGCATAATCATGTTTGACTAAGCATGACCAGCCCTGATGAAGCACAATCCCTAGAATTATTAAAAAAAATAATAAAAATAATGATAATTCAATTTTAAATTAACTTATTTTGTTAGTATTCATGTATAGTTAATGCTTACTGGCTGAAAAGTGTAATTGAAATTTAACCCGTGACGGGTATCGAACCCACGACCGTCGTGTTATAAAGCACGTCCGCTGTCCACTAGGCTGACCTGTCTCATTTATTGTACGATCATTTTTAACATCTTTTAAAAACTCCGGTTGTAAAAAAAAAATATCATTCGAATTCAATCTTGATTTGGTTATTACATATTTTTTTAATAATGAATGAAAATAATTCTAGTTATAAATTACAAGCAAATTTAACAATTAAATTAATCTTAATTATTTATTAAAAAAGAAAATATGAAATTGTATTGTCTATCATTATCAATTTCGCAATAATTTATTAATTCAATTCTTCAATTAATAAAAAAAAAAAAATTTGTAATTAAATCTATTTTACCGTAAAATACGGAAATACGGTGGATTTACCGTAAAATACGGAAATACGGTAATCCACCGTAAATTACGGTAATTCGGTAATCCACCCGAATTTTTTTACGGTAGATTTATCGTATTCGACGGTAAATTTACAGTATACTCGTCGTAATTTACGGTAATCCACCGTAAAGTACCGATTTACCGTAAATTACGGCGGATTTACCGTAATTTACGGTGGGTTTACTGTAATTTACGGTAAATCTACTCGAATTTTACGGTATTCTACGGTAGATTTACGGTAAAATTACCGTAAATTTACGGTAAATCAGGTCTGCTAGGGTAATTATTTTTTTGAAAAAAAGATTAATTTTAATTATTAGTTGAATCAAACATTATAAATTAAATTTATTTTAATCATCGAAAAAAAAAAACAAAATAACTTTAACTACTAACTTCAAAATAAAAATGAATGTTCAATTATTAAAATTTTTTCATCAAAAATATTTGATTATACCTGGTTGAAAACTTCAATTAAATCTGATTTAAACTCCATCGGATTTCGATTGTATTTTTTTGCATGATCAGACATGATTTTGCATGAATCATGCTTAATTGTGCATGATTCATACATGACCATTAGTCATGTCTAAGCCTTAAGGTTTATAAAACAATAAATCATAAAGCCCACCAGCGCTTTCGCGCTTGAGGTGTGCGAAAACTATCAGTTTCACAGTACAGATAACTTTGGCTGATAATGATTAAATTATTTATGGATCAATACAATTTTTGGTAGAGTTAGAGAAAATAATATGTTTTGTTTTAGAAGAATTTGTTATTCAACACACAAAATTTTTCTGTAATGTTGAACATCAGGTGAATATAACTCATATAATGCCTATCCGTGAAAGTGGAAAACTATTATTTCTAATAATAAATCAAATTAAAACAATGCACCATGTATAGCGTGTAGGAAATTATATATGTAATAGTTTTAATTTAAAAAAATAAATTTTAAGCAACACAATTTTTGAATTGTAATTATTATTATACATTGCGAATTATACATTCTCATCCATGATCACACATGATTAAATATCACTTTGTATGAATCAGGCATAGTCATGTATGCTCATGCAAAGTCGTACTCAGTAATGCAATCTCATGCATGATGATTAATTTCTCGTTATATATAGTCATGCATGATTGGGCATGATTTTACATGGTCATGCATGACGTTGCATAATTCGTGCAGTGTCATGAATGATCATTCATGACTGAGCTTGGTCATACATGACGTTGCGCGAATCATGTGTGACTATTGTTTCCTCGTCATACATGACCATGCGCAATTGAACATGTCTTTGCATGATCGTGCAAAGTCATGCCTGGATCATGCACGATCATAACTGAATCATGTATGAATCATGCACGATCATGCATGATTCATGCATGATCAAGCATGATCAGGCCTGATGATTTTTTCCCGGGCAGTCATCTTCTCTATTAAACGCATACGTAAGCGGGTAACTTCTATCTTCAATAACTCAATAAATAAATAAAATAATGATTAACCTAAATTATCATAATAACTTTTTAATGCACCTTTATCTATAAACCTAATAATAGTTGCAATTTATTGAATATTTATAATTAAAAATAAGTATAACATTTAAACTACGAACGGTAAAAGGAAATAACTATAATCAATCGAAAGATAATAAAAAAAGGGTTGATAATCAATAAACACCTATACAATAAATCTAACTAATAAGCCGTTATTAACAGACTAAAATAATCCCTATCTAATAACATGGAATCGGATCTTCTTCTTCCACTTATAGGAACTATCATGGTCTTTTTTTTGTCTTTGTCGTTGTTCTCAAAGTTCCTACCCGAGATCGGCACGTACGCCTTTTCTTACACTATACCCCGCAAGTATCTCAGCTATTTAACTCTGCTTAGCACCACTATCTTCTTTTTCGTTCTAATTACTAGAGCTTTCGTTTACTATCCTATTTTTTGTTAGTGAGCAAAATCAAATCTAGGTCATGCAAGTTACCCCTCGCCTATAGTGGCGCTTATAAAAACCGCCGCAAATCGGTCCTCTATGCCCATTGATTATTAAGCTCTTGATTACGTATAATCACATTATTTTAAATATTAAATTTAAAATTCTTTGTTCGAGTTATTGAAAATTACATTCAGAATTTATTCAATTTAAATTGAATTTTTTTAAATAAAAATAATTACGATTTTGAATTATTTTATTCAATATTACAGATAATATAAATAAATAAATAATTTCTGTCGAATATTATTGGCGTTTTAATTTTTATTATTCACATTCAAATAAATTTCGTCATATGAAAAGGTATATTCAGACAGATTCTCAAATACCTAGTATAAGTAAACCCCTTTGCTCATTTACATCAACAATTCTCAACATTGAAGAATCGTAACCAACTATCAAGCCACCTGACAACATGTTATTTCGAATCGAATATCAACCAACAACATTCTAATCTCCAGCTCAGTCAAATCGTGTATCCTGACAAATTATTATATTGAATAAACCAACTGTAAGTTCAATTATTTGTTCATTTATCTAGTGATAAGACACATGCATTCACCTCGTACATCATATTTCCGTATATTGACGTACTCGACACTAAATAGCGAGGTCTCCGCTACCCGAGTAAATGGCTTAAGTGCTTTGACTTAAAATTAAGGGACTGAATAACTTGTGTTCGTCATTCTGGACGTAACAGTAGAAACACTTACTATTATAATTTATTATATAGAAAAAACTAGTTCAATCATACGGACGCCATTAGTTTTCTTCAACAATTTTGTGAATATTCTCAGTCTATCTTATTTATTTAAACTCATTAATATTATCAGACATCTTAGTAAATTATTATTGATGTAAATTTTAATAGTTTTCAGTCATCTCAATCTTTTTAATATTTTTGTTTTCTTTGTGATATCAACCACATATGACGAGTACTCGGATTTTTTTCCGGGTGCTTTTAGCATCGTGATTAAACAAAACGATTTGCGACGATTAAAACTGTTTTAATCGTTTTAAATCATCATGAATCGTCAATTGATGACTAAAAAGGATTAAAAACGATTAAATTTTAATCGTTTTAAATCGTTTTTAATCTTCATGCAGGACCAGAAATTGCTATCCCTCGCGGATTCGGGGTTACTGTGAAATCACAGTGAAATCACAGTGAAATCAATTTTACCGTAAGTTTACTGTGTATTGATGGTAATTTCATAGTGAATTCACAGTCGTTTTGTGCCATTTCGTCACTCTGGTTATATAGTAATTTTACAGTAATTTTATGGTAGTTCCATAGTGATTTCACTTGTGATTCTTTTGTAGGTTTAGAATTAAATTACCATACTTTCATGATAATTTTACTGTCGATCAGCTATCGATTTATGGTAACCCAACAATGGTAACACTGAGACTTTATCATGGGTTCACAGTCAGTTTATCGTGATTTCACTACGAATTCACTGTGATTCCATAGTAATTTGATAGTGTTAACTCTGTGACTTTACAATAGTTTCACAGTCAGTTCATAGTAGTTTAACCATGAATTTACCGTGATCACATGACAACCTAGTAGTATTAGCACTGTGACTCTATGATACTTTCACAGCAAATTATTAGTGTTTTCTCCATGATTTCACTCTACTTTGATGGTGATCTGATACGGTATATCTATCATTAATCCAATTTCAAAATCAAAATTTGAATTTTTAATGTCATTAATCGATAGAAATGGAATTAAAAAAAAAATAATATCAATTATTTCATAAATGCTCCTATAATTATTTGTAAGTTTAGCAAATATTTGGGCACAAATGTATTTTATTTATTATAAATTTAGCTATTTTAGGAATTTCCGAGCGAAATTTTATCTGTAATTATCTAATTTAGTTAATTTTATAAAAGCTTAAGACGGTAAAATTTTTCAGAATTATGAAAAAAAATAAATAAATAAAAAAATTGAATAACTTTTTTTTTAAAACTGTATAAATTGAATTTAAACTACTGCAAAAAATAAAGAGAATATCATTTAGATTAATATTTCAATAGTAAATATTTATTATTTATCATAATTTAAAATAAAATATTCTTAAATTAAGAAAACTTGATGATTTACAAATGAAGGCAAAAATTTTTTTTTGATAAATATCGAATTCTTTCAATTTTATAGTATTTAATAAAATAATTTTTCTTATAGCTTAGTCTTGAGTATATATAGTATTGAATAGCATGAAGTAACAGATTAAATATGTAGTTCCGAATGCGTGTGGTGGCCGAGCGGGCTAAAGTACATGACTTAAGCTACTCTCAATCGAAGGGTCGGCAGTTCGAGTCCCATCATGCGTTAAAAAAAAATAAAATTCCTTCTTTACCGAGGGTAAAAAAATAGCATTTAATCCTCCAGAGGAATTACATGAAGTCGTACAAAGGGATGGATACTAAACAATTTTTTTAAACAAGAAAAATTATTTATTGAAAAACCAAGATTAGGATTATTGTTGCTATTATAATATTATTATTAATTTTATTATTATTATCTTTGAATCAATAAATATAGGATCTCAATATTGCCCCTAAATCTCGATGAAAACTAAGCAGATCCAGGATTAAATGATTAAGAAATCACAGTAATATTACTGTCAATTCACAGCGATATTATTGTGATATCACGAAGAATCTATAGTAAGACTGCTGTGAAATCACTGTATGATCACGGTATTATTACTGAGAAAGCATGACTGAAGCACTGCAGATCCAGCATAAACTGATAGTGAAATCACTGTAAATACACAGTAATAATACTGTCAACTTACCGCTATACTACTGGAAATTGACTGTTATGCTATTGTGATTCTACTATGAATCGATGGTGAAATCATCATAAAATTACCATCGGATGATAATTATCACACAGTAAGCAAATGGCACAAAGTTACAGTGATTTCACTGTCATTTCACTATGATTTCACCGAAATTTCACCATGATTTCAGAGTAATCCCGAGTCCGCGAGGGATATATTATTTTACGATTAAAGATCATTCATGAAGATTAAAAATTTCAAATTGTCATGAATCGTCTTTAATCGTAAAATAATACATAGCAATTTCTGGTCCTGCATGAAGATTAAAAACGATTTAAAACGATTAAAATTTTAATCGTCATTAAACGTTTTTAATCGTAAAATAATAAATCGTCTTTTGACGATTAGAGACGATTAAATGTTAAAAACCATGACGATTAATGATGATAAAATTTTTAATCGTCACAAATCGTTTTGTTTAATCAGGGGCACCACGTGTCATTCCATGAAGAACGAAATTCGTAGAAAAGTGTAAATATTGTACCGTAAATAGTGATAAGGTTATTTATTATTAAATGAAAAAAACTATAATTCAAAATCGATTTTAATTATTTAACCTGCCACCCAACCTCACAGATCCCAGTATTTCATTTGACTTCTCAAGCAAACGTCATTAACAGTTTAACACCAGAGACCCTTATAAATATCTTGAGATGGATGAGTCATCCTGGACGTCTCTAAAATAAAAACGACTTTCTATCGTGGATGGGCGTGGAGAACTCAGAAAATCTGGTCTTCAGAACTTTTCAGCAAAAACCAAGTTTCTTAACATTAAATTCTATGCAGATTTTGTTTCTATAATTTAGAATCAATTAAAAGTTTATGTAAAATATGACGTTTTTCATGATGATAGAAGCGACAAAGATACAATTACGAATTATTGTATGTGACGTAAAAATGATTTTGTTGCAAAATAAGCTTTTTTTTCCTAAAAGAAACTAATCAATCAATTATCAAGAACTGATGTAAAATGTTATATTATTCATTTTTCAATTGTCCACTCTAATAAAAATATTATTTTCAATCAAAGAAATGGTTTGATGATGAATAGAAATTTTTATCACTTTTGATAATATGAAAATAAAATTTGAATTATATTCAATAAATAAAGACAGCACAAAAATAAAATTCAAGGGTTGACTTTTTTTGTGTCACCTGGATCGCTTTCTACACACAAATATGTTGAGTTTGACAGAATATTTTTCACTGTATAAAATTACTTACACTGGATCATGTGATATATTCAAGCACTTATGAATACCAAAAAGTACATCCTTGAAAAACTGCAGTCGCTGTGCTTCCATTTCTTGACATTTTTCATAGACTTGGGTCATATCTTCCATATATTTAGGATTGTACTGGTTAATTTCTTGCAAAGCTGCTTCATATTTTTCTTTTGCTTTCTGTACTTCTTCTTTAGTTCTTTGTACTCGATCTTGCATTTTTTTAACCTGACAGTAACAAAACATTGACTATTATTCAGAAGTATAAAAAGATCAAGAGAAAATAAAATGAATTTCAACTAAATATTCAAACTCAGAATATAATATAATATTCTATAATATTCTATAATATTATATAATATTCCATAATATTCTCAGCGAATTCGAATATATTAAAATAATACTGAAATAATGTGGAGAATTCCATAATTTTAGAAGTATAATTAAAAGCATATAAGGGTTTTATTGTACATTAAAACACACAAATTCAGCAAATATTTAACAAACTTGCAATTTGTCCACATCTCCACCCACGTGAGATTAAGATTGAATCAATTGGGCGTTACTCGTGGTTTTAAATTCATCAGAAACTATAGTATCTTAGAAAGTTCCAAAATGTTTCCGAATGTTAAAGAATAATGTGTGCAATGTTGCTTTTTAACTTACAACATAATGTTTCTTATCAGCGGTACAAAAAAGATGCCCCACAATAATTTTCTGGTACGGATATCTCGAGAACCACTCGACGGAACGATTTATTTTTTTTTTTCACAATTTCCAGAATTCGCAGAGAAGGTTTCTTTCAAAAATTACTACTGTAGGATTTCAAGTATTTAATAATAAATCATTATCGTTAAAACCGGCAATTTCCCATGTAAACAAGTACGGAGTACAACCATCTTAATAAGGAATGTTCTCCTTATCTTACTTTTTTGTTGACTTTTATGACCATATATTTACCATAAAAATTTCTATGAAAAAACGCGAATGATTCGATTTTTTTGAAATCGAATTGTAAAAAATATAACATTAGAGGCGTGCAATTTTGGATTTTCCAAATCTTTTTCTGAAAAATTTATAACTTTTTTTGGGTGGAGTGAAAACAATTGAAAATTTCCTGAAAAGTGATTTTAATGGGGGCAGAAAAAAATATGCAGCCAAGTCGAAAGGGTTCGGGGTCAAAAGTAGTTGATTTGACATGGAATGCCCTTTTTAAATTATTTTCAATTACGTTTTTAGAAATAAAAAGATTTCAGAGCGACTAAAAGTTTCTACACTGTTAGAAGTATTTATTTGAGCCAAATAAATATTTGTTAATAGTTAATAAATGATTTATTAAATGAGATTTATTTGGGCCAAATAAGCCATTTCTTAATAGTTAATAAATGGCTTATTTGAATAGAAAGAAATGACACGTGATGTTAATTTAGTGAGGCTATGACAAATAATTTATAGGACTGTTTAATTTTATTTTTTTAAAGAAAATAATACACACAATTAATGTTAATTAAAGATAAAAATTATTATACAAAAGATATAAAAAAAATGAAATATTATAATAAATTTTTACTAACAATCACACTCATTCCATTCAAAGTTATAACCTGAACTTCATGTGTCATTTCTTTCTAATTCAAATAAGCCATTTATTAACTATTAAGATATGGCTTATTTGGCTCAAATAAATCTCATTTAATGAATCATTTATTAACTATTAATAAATCTTATTTGGCTCAAATAAATACTTCTAACAGTGTAAGAATTCCAAATTATTTTTAATCCTAATTATATTATGAAAGAGGATTCGAAAGGATCAGAGATTTTGATTATTGGTGGGATAGATTTAATAATTCAAGTGAAACATACTTATTGTAGGGTAAGAGCACCAGTACCCAGCCCCAAACTAGTAGCCATCCACTTCATGTTAAATTATATCTATATATATTTTAAGCCAATGTTAAAGTATGTGACGGGTTGGCTACTGGTGAGGGGCTGAGTACACTGAGAGAAAAGTGCTTAGTAACCTGAACTATTCAGCGACAGATATAAAAATATAGTGTCCCTAACTAATTTTTATTGTTACTGGAACTATATACTAGTGTGAATCAGCACGAAAAAATAGTAAGATTAACTAAACTTAAGAAACTATTTTTGCCTTATTATGGTCACTACAAAATTTCAATCTTTTTAAATCAAGGCTTGGTAGTGATCACAATATTACCTTTATCATTGGCTCGATTACCATAAAATAGATACAGTAACTATGTTAGCTTAGTGACTATGTGATAGTTGGTAGAAATAATTTTAATAGTTGACTCAACTAAGAGTATAGTTGTCGTCTCATAGAACTGCATTTATTTAGTTCCTTTTACTACTGACAAAAGTATCAACTGTAGAGGAGAGGTGCTGCAGTTGTAACAAGGGGCAGTTGTAACACTCAATGAAAAACTATTAAAAAAACTAAAAATTATTATTATTCTTTTTTTAACTTATTCAAAATAGTAAATTATTGATTAGGTCAAAGTTTCAGTTATTAATCTTGTTCCGATATTAAAATATTGAGAATTGTTGAAAATACGCGTGAAAACTTTTTTTTCGTACGCTTCACAATTTTTTTAATAACAAATTTGTTTTCTAATGTTATGATGTGAGACTTGTATTAATACTTTAATTAATACTTTAAGGGACATATCAAGAGTATTGTATAATCGAATTTTATATCAATTTACTGATTTTTAACTTCCCGCTAAGAAAATCGACGATTTTCGAAAAATTGGGAAGTTATTGTTTTCACCCCGATTTTCGAAAGTCGAGTTTTCATCAGATGTCGACGTTTTGAGGTCCTAGGAAGCTATTCTGACTATTTTCAGAATGATGTCCGTGTAACAGGGTAAAATAGATCCCAATAACTATTTAATTATTTCTAAAATTGGATTTGTCCACGGTCGATAACGGGCCCTAATTATAATTCGGTTTATTAAATTGAGTGATTCGACATGTCACCGGGTGTCGCTAATCAGTGAGACCCGAACATCCGCCCCTCTCTTTTGCTAATTAATTTAGTAGGGATGAGTTTTCCGGGGGTGAATCGAAGAGTTATAAAGGAGTGCCGTGCCAAAAATCGAGAGAGTTCGTTGGACACCCAGAGAGAGTCAGTCGGACGACCGAAGGCGATGGACGCCAAGTGAAGACAAAGTGAACGACTAAAGTGATCAAACACATTGTAATACAAGGTTATCTAGTACATTGTGAATTAAATAATACCATTGTGACGGAAGCAAAAATACGAGGACGAAAGCCGGACAACGGAAACCTGAAAACTCAACTAACATCGAGAGATTGGTAGCAGCCCGGAGCGGATCATCACTATAAATTCCAAGGACTGCTGAAATAAAATTGGAGGTAAATTATAATTAATTCAGGCCTCTGATTAATTTTATTAATCTGGCAATTTAATTATATTATATTACTTAATATCTTTCGGTTGATCTCGCGTAAAGAAACGGATAGTTCAGGCTCTCCAGCCGTTCAATCTCGTCTTCTCGAAAGTTCTATCGCGTCTCGTTTGGTCGCCATTAAGTGTTCAAAACTCTGTAGTATTTATTCAAGGCTCTACAGCCAGAATAAAATGAAGTTGTCGCGAAAATAATCCGGTAAATAAAATTATTAATTTATCTTAAGATTAATACAGGCTGGAATTTATTCCGTCGGCCGCATTAATTCTAAGATTCATTAATTTACTCGAATTACTCGAATCAACGTCAATAAAATGGGGAACCGTGTGACGCCAATTCACCGGTCAAAAATTCTAGTCATTACGTAATTATTAAATTAATTTTAAGTTGAATAAAATATCTAAAATTTAATTAAAAGATACTAGAGTTTGGGTAAATTAAATTGTGAGTAAAAAGTGAAACGGATTATTTTAAAAATGAAATAAATTTATTGTGAAAATTGTCAGTGGAAAAATTAGGAATTGAAAATAATAATTGTATAAAATTTGTGGCAAATTAATTAGAAAAATTCAATCAGTCAAAATAATTAGTGAAAAATTTATAAGTGGTAAAATTAATTAATTTATAAATTACATTAAACAAAAATAAATTAATTGATTGGAGTATTGGAAATTATGAATTGTAAAAATTTAAATGGGAAAAGTTATTGGGTATTGTTAAAATTAGAGTCAATTAATTTGTAGAGTCAAGTTAGAGTAAAGAAACTGTGTCTGTGATGTAAGTCCGGTGGACAAGGATTAAGTTAGGTTTAGGATATGTCCGGTGGACACTAGGAAATAAGAATTGCGGGTTAACGTCCTGTGGACGGTTTTTTAAAGTAGAATTTAAGGAGAATAAGGTTTAACGTCCGGTGGACGGTTTTTTAATCAAAGTGTATTAAGGTTCAAGGTTTAACGTCCGGTGGACGGTTTTTTAACGAGAGAGTGTGTGTGAGTGTGTGTCGTCCGGGAGACGCTTAAAATACGTGTGTGTGTGGGAGTGTGGGAACGTCCAGGGGACGATATTTAGTTTTGTCATAAGGAAAACGTCCAGGGGACGATATTTAGTTTGTCATAAGCATAGTTTGTCATAAGGTTATTAATTGTTAAACAAAAGGTTAAATAAATAATAAGCAAGGTGCTTAAATTAATTAAAATTAAAAGTAAAGTTTAAATAAAATTTATTTCAGCCTGTTCACTATTCCTCTCCTCTCTCACAAAATAGAAATTTACAAACGACCCTGAGAATCAAAAATTACAATTAACATCCGGTTCTGGAAGGCCGAGTCCATCTTCCAGTGGCGCCCTAATATTCGACTATAATACTTAGGTGCGACCAGACTTGGCAAGCTAATCACTCTGTCATATCCGAGTGTATGTATGTGTGTATGTGTGTGTGTATGTGTGTGTGTGTGTGTGTGTGTGTTCGTGTGTGTGTGTGTGTGTGTGTGTGTGTGTGTGTGTGTGTGTGTGTGTGTGTGTGTGTGTGTGTGTGTGTGTGTGTAAACTCTTTGTAACTTTTTAACTAATGAATCGATTTTGATGGTTGAGGTGGCAATCGAAAGAGCTTGTTGGCCCTCAACTTTCCTGAAAATTTCAGATCATTTGATCAAGTAGACTCGAAAATATTGGCGAATTACGAAAAAAAAAAAATTTTTTTTCTTAGTTTTTTAGTGAATTCTCAGAAACGACGTGAACGATCGACTTCAAAATCTAATCAGCTCTAGAACTTTATAAACCGCGTCGAATGCCACCTCAACCATCTCAATCGGTTAATTTGTTCGAGAGAAATCGATGGCGAAAGAAATGATAAAAAACGGTTTTTTTCGATTATCTTTGAAGTGACTCATCCGATCAATATTAAAATTTAATCAGCTCTAGAATTCAAGAAAACGCGCCGAATGCCATTCTAAACGTCAAAATCGGTTGATTAGTTCAAAAGATATCGGCGCTAAAAAGTTAAAAAAATAACATTTTATGTTATTTTTTCCAGATAAATCAAAATATAATGTGCTAAAATGTGTCTGAAATCATACCAAATCTTTCTCTTTAAGGTCTTTTCCGATCATCAGATAATGTCATATAACGTGTTCCTTAGTTTTGAACATATTGTCAGCAAAAAATTGAAAAACACAATGTTTAATGTTTTTCTCGGATATTCCATATATTATTGCTCTGACCTAAGTCAAAACTCATTCAAATCTTGATTTTGATGACTGACATTGATTTCTGCCTGAACACATTTATTTGAGAGAACATAATCGATAATATAAATTTAAAAGCCGCTTCTTCATTAATGATTTTCGATTCGTAACTTTTCAAATTCTAGCATAAAACGTAACTTGTTAGAGCTTGAAAAGCTCATAAAAAAATTATTCCATGTAATAGCATTTTCGAGCTCGAAGAGCTCGAAAATATATTCACTGTGATGTTTTCAAGCTCCTTGAGCTCGAAAACAGCGGGAAGTTTTGGGGCTGGCCCGCAGGGTCAACCGACGCCCAGATTTTTGTTATTGTAACATTTGTGTCGGTTGTAACACTTGAGCGAGTAGCAGTTGTAACACTCAGAGTCGTGTATATGGGATCTGCGCAAACTGGATACGCCACAAATCTACTCTGGGATAGTGTTATTTTTTGATTGTTTCAATGTTTATAAATGTTTAATAATTTATGTTAAAGATCCCAATATATGTGATACTATAAGTTTAAATACTTGACTTTAAGAGTTAGTAAAGTATAATAGTATGTATTAACTGAATAATAAAAGCAATTTGGTGAAAAATATCTATTTCGTTCCGTGTTACAATTGCCCCTGCACTGTGTTACAACTGCAGCCCACGCGCGCCACCATCTTGGCCCCTGACTTTAGTTAAATAAATTGATTTTTTAATAAGTTAACATGGACTTTTTACAAATTAACTAAGTCAGTCACATAAAAGATACTATCAGCTGACTTTCTGACAGTTTTTAAGTTTACTATCTTAAAAAAAAACAAATGGAATCGAAAAAATAAAATTTTTTGTTACAACTGCAGCACCTCTCCCCTACTTAGTGTTCCAAAAATAAACTCTGGAAGTGGGATAAATCAAGCATCAGCTGTTTACTCGACTCTCAATGATTGGGGTGTTAGTCGTTATGTAAAAGCAATGATACTGCACCTACTAACACAGGTCAATCATACTAAATATCTTACAATACCGAATTCTTTAAATATACCTTTACACGATTTAAATGAATGTGTATTATGAAGAAAAATTTTATAATTACTTTTAATATTAAAAAAGCCTCTCAAAAGCAAAAGCGAATCAAAACAAATTTCGAAGTATATATTCTCTAGATTTTTAATTTCAACTTTGAGAATTTTTTACTTTTTTTCTGCAAATTGAACAAGAGTAATGAGTCATCGAAAATTTTCTTGAATTTGTTTTAGTTGAGATACATTTTATTTTATTTTTTTTTTTTTTGGAAATAATTTCCTTTTACTCATACTAGTCGGTTTCAAACAAAGATAAGAGATCAAAATTATTTAAAAACCATAAATTAAGAAATAGAAAATTTACGATTTCTTAAACAAGTGCGTGCAATATTATTTACTTTATTATTTCTTTCTCATTACTGCTAAATGAGACAGTAAAACGGATGTCAGTACAATCCTACAAGAAATTCAAATGCTTAAACTACCTCCTATTGAAATGATTTAATTTTGTCTAAATGATCATTTTCCACTTTTTATTGTAGAGTCCGTAAAAATAATCAACATTATTAAGAACCATCAAAATCCGTCTTAATGATTAAAAAAACAATAGTAAAGATATTTTTGTCGTTTTTATGAATGAGTTTAAAATTTAAAAAATTTTTTTTTTCATATATAATTTCATTTTTACTATTGAATTGTCTTTTGTAGGTATCCATCATGATGCTGGTGTCGAATTAGAGAAAGCTTTAGACCGTGGACTAATTTGGTTGCCATGTCGTCACCAAATATTTTAAATCATATTAAAAAGTGTTTTTGAAGTATATTGGCCCACACAATCAGGTCCAAATGTGCAATTCTTTAATCGATTTAAAGTTTCTTCGGATACAATTAACAAACTAAAGTACAAACGTGGTACAGAAGTTGCCGTGGTTGATAATATTTTGTCAGTTAAAACTCATGGAATATTAGTTTTTATAGAAGATTATATGCAGGTACGGTTTAAGTTTATTTTAATAGTTGAAAAAACTCGTCGAGAAGGTATAAAAATAGTTGAACTAACACTGTAGATTAACTTAACTAAATGCAACTTAAAATATTGTTGCATCGTCGATATTAATTTAAACCAATTAAATAAAATAATTTTTACATTTATCTGTCCATCAATCATGAAAAATTTCAGAAAAACTTTAAATCATAATTTCTCTTGTAATTATTTATAAACTTATGCCACCAACTTTGTTTTACTTCTTTCATTCGTTAATTTTACTAGTAATCCTTTTGAAAATCGTCGTTATGGTTACGATAAACAAAAATAAAGTAGATAGAAAAATTTTTTCGAGGTATTTTAATTAATGTTCTAGCAATTAAAAATCAAATAATTCTCATTAATTTTAATTTACAATTTATATGCATAAAGTTAAAAAAATAATTTTTGTGCTTTTTTCAATGAGTTTAAGAGTTTAAATCAATTTATGGCGTAAAATTGAACTTTTTTCAGAAATATCATCTAAGGAGTGACTACCGTGAGTTATTGGAACTCTCATCAATTTTTTTAGGAGCTACGTACCCAAAAAAAAAATTGTCTTTTGAACGCCCAGGAGCTATGAGTCATGCTCGTTGGATGGCAAAGGCAATTTATTGTCTAAAAATCTTTATTTTTAGTGAAGAATTCAAACTGAGTGGTCGCGAACAAAATAGTCTTCCAGCAGTATGCTTATTCATTATTGTAAATTATAATAAAGCATGGTTTACTTCACCTTTCGCTATCCTGGCTCCATATCATGATCTCACTTTTCTGCAGAACTTAATACGATACGAAGCTATTAATTTACTAGTGTCAAAAGCTGCCGCAAAAAAAATGAAGAATCACCTGTGGTACTTAACCGATAAGTTACCCGCCATTTCTGTATTTGACAATGGAGTAAAAGTCGAATCAAAAAAACAAATGATTGCAAATATGAAATGCCGGAAATGAAATAAAGTGAAGGCAAAAAAATTTGAAATGGAAACGAAAAATTTAAATTCATTCTTAGATAAATATATGAGTGACTGTATCGATAGATTCTTTATCTATTTTCAAAGACTTCGATTTGCCTTACGACTTCGTTGAAAAAGATGTCAATTCTTGGGCTACTGATAATAGCTTTAACAAATGTGTGCGATTTTATTCCAAGCTGACTGTAGTGGATGGTGTAGCGGAACGTGGTGTAGCGTTAATCGAGCAATACAATAAGTGTTTTACTAAAATGAAGAACAATTACAATACTGATTGCTAGTTATAAGTGAATACAGAAAAAAATTTCCCAACTGTAATACAAATCTTTTAATTTAACGATTGCAATTATACACGGGAAAAAATGCTGGAGTAGAATTTACCACACCAAACTAGTAAAAATTTTACTACACTTTGTGGTCGCCGCAATAACAACTGTAGTAACATAAGCCACAGTGTGCGTGATATTTTACTACTATAGGAGTTCTGCTTACTACTGTAATGTGGTAAAACTTTGTAGTTTCCACAACTACTCAATGTAGTATAAAATACTTATTTTGTGGTTTTGGGAACCACACAATTTTATATGAATTGGTATCTGTTACTATTTTTGGAGTATACAATACCAGATTACTTGTACAATCTACTCCAATGTGTGGTAAAATGATCGAAAGAAGAAAATAACAGCGCTACCTACAACTTTTTTACTCCATTCTGTGGGTATCCTCAACTTGTGTCAGTGTATTTAATATTATAAATAATATTATAAAACATTATAAATAATAATATATATAATTTAAAATAAATATATATATATAAAATATAATACAAAAAAATCGGTCTGTCAGTTGATCCTGCGGGCCAGCCCCAAAACTTCCCGCTGTTTTCGAGCTCAAGAACCTCGAAAACATTATTGGGAATACATTTTCAAGCTCTTCGAGCTCGAAAATACGTTTGTATGCTGTTGTTTTCGAAAAAAAACGTTTTTTACCATTTTTTCTCCAACGATATCTCTCAAACGAATGAAACGATTTCGATGGTTGAGGTGGCAATCGACGCGTTTTATCAAGTTCTAAAGATGATCAAATTTTGAATTCGATTTATTGAGTCGTTTTTGAGATATTTCAGAAAAAATAAAAAAAAAATTTTTTTTTAATTCTTTCGACAACGGTTTCTCTTGAACGAATGAACCGATTTTGATGGTTGAGGTGGCATTTGACGCGGCTTATAAAGCTCTAGAGCCCAGTCCATTTTGGAATCAATCCATCAAGCACATTAAAAGTTATCAAAAAAAAACATTTTTGAAAAATTTTTATTTTTGGAATATCTCTGAACGAGCCCTACCGATCAAGCTCAATTTTCTTACAGCTTCAAGATATTAACAAGCCGCGTCGAATGACACCTTAAAGTTCAAAATCGGTTCATCCGTTCAAAAGATACAGGTATTTACATACGTACGTACATACACTCGGACATCATCGTAAAATTAGTCAGAATAGCTTCCTAGGACCTCAAATCGTCGACATCTGATGAAAATTCGATTTTCGTAAATCGGGCCGAAACCAATAACTTCCCGAATTTTTGAAAATTTACAATTTTCTTAGCGGGAAGTTAAAAATTTGTTTTGTATTACCTGTCGTTCTTCCTAAATGACTCTTATTAAATTTTATTTCTATGCTCTTATCAGTGAATCGTGATTTTAATGCAATTTTTTAAATCATTGCCTATGGAGTATTTGTTATTTATTAGAATTATAACTTTTAAAACGATGTTTTTTATATTGTCTATTAATAAAAATTAATACGTAATTATTTTAAGTTTATGCTTATACGAGAATTAATAGATTACAAATATATTTTTAAAATTATCCTTATCGGGTATTGATAAAAAGTATGCTTTTGAAATTTGAGTCCTTATTATTTTAAGTTATTCATTAATAAATTCATTTTTATATCATTTTAATTTGATATACTGTAAGTCCGAAGAATCTAAGATTAATTTTTATATTTTTATAACGTTTTCAATATCATAAAAACTAATGATCGTTAACTTACAGATATTTAATTAATACATTACGAATAAAATATATTCTACTATGTTGTGGAGTAAAATGAACCACAGTGGTTCTTTAATGCTAGTTCTTATTACTACTTACTGTAGTAAATGGTACTACAGGTTGTGTACCACAGTGTACTAGTAACTGTTACTAAACGTGTAGTTATCCTATATATTACTAGTCAGTGTAGTAAATGGAACTCCATTTGTAGTAAATTTAACTACACATTTTTTTCCGTGTAGGACCTCAAAACGTTGACATCTGATGAAAACTCGATTTCTCGGAAATCGGACCGAAACCATTAACTTCCCTTTTTTGAAAATTTGCAATTTTCTTAGCGGGAAGTTAAAAAAGATTTTTATCATTTTTTGAGGAATCTATTCGTTCAAAAGTTATTTGAGGTTGAAGTCAAATTCGTATTAAATTTTGAGATTTTCTACTTTTCCGGTGAAACTATCAGACTTATTACAAAATATCATCAAACCTTTTTTGTAGACAATTTTATTCCCTAGAAGTTATACTGAATAAAGTTTTTTCGAATTCCGCATTGTTTTCTAGTTATTTTTATTTTAATGTCATGCTCATAAAAAAATAGTCTTCTAATCGATTTTAAGAGCGTGACATTAAAATAAAAATAACTAGAAAACAATGTGGAATTCGAAAAAACTTTATTAGAAATAACTTTTAGGGAATAAAATTGTCTACAAAAAAGGTCTGATGATATATGGGGCATTCCACACCAAATCGACCACTTTTGACCCCGACCTTTTTCGATTTGGCTGAAAATTTTATTTCTTATTTTACCCCATTAAAATCATTTTTCAGGAAATTAAAAAATTTTTTTACTCAACCCAATAAAAGTTACGAGTTTTTCAAAAATAAGGCTTTTATTTTTTCAAACAGCTATAACTTCTTCAAAAATTGACTAATTGAGACGTTTTTTTTTTCTAAAATTTTTCTCTTCAAATGTGTTTTTCAGAAAAAACTACAAAAAAAATTAAACAATATTAAACTGTATCAAATTTTTGGCTTTTTTGAGAAAAACCATAATTTTTTTAAAGTTCGCCATTTTTTATTTCTTTTTTATTTCCTCAAAAAAAAGTTCAATTTACTCTGCGATTTTTCCCGCCAATTCCAGAGAAGGCGGACTTTTTCTTCTATTTTTTTTTATCAATTGAAAAAAAAAATTTTGCCCAGTTGGGCTTATTTTACAAAATATCACTGTAGAAATTTTTGAGGATTTATAGACGACTTCAGTGTTTGACAAATTGAAATGAAAAAATTAATTGGAAGTGGTAATCCTCAAAAAAAATTTGGATTTTTTTCTACACGGAAAAAAATGTGTAGTTAAATTTACTACAAATGGAGTTCCATTTACTACACTGACTAGTAATATATAGGATAACTACACGTTTAGTAACAGTTACTAGTACACTGTGGTACACAACCTGTAGTACCATTTACTACAGTAAGTAGTAATAAGAACTAGCATTAAAGAACCACTGTGGTTCATTTTACTCCACAACATAGTAGAATATATTTTATTCGTAATGTATTAATTAAATATCTGTAAGTTAACGATCATTAGTTTTTATGATATTGAAAACGTTATAAAAATATAAAAATTAATCTTAGATTCTTCGGACTTACAGTATATCAAATTAAAATGATATAAAAATGAATTTATTAATGAATAACTTAAAATAATAAGGACTCAAATTTCAAAAGCATACTTTTTATCAATACCCGATAAGGATAATTTTAAAAATATATTTGTAATCTATTAATTCTCGTATAAGCATAAACTTAAAATAATTACGTATTAATTTTTATTAATAGACAATATAAAAAACATCGTTTTAAAAGTTATAATTCTAATAAATAACAAATACTCCATAGGCAATGATTTAAAAAATTGCATTAAAATCACGATTCACTGATAAGAGCATAGAAATAAAATTTAATAAGAGTCATTTAGGAAGAACGACAGGTAATACAAAACAAATTTTTAACTTCCCGCTAAGAAAATTGTAAATTTTCAAAAATTCGGGAAGTTATTGGTTTCGGCCCGATTTACGAAAATCGAATTTTCATCAGATGTCGACGATTTGAGGTCCTAGGAAGCTATTCTGACTAATTTTACGATGATGTCCGAGTGTATGTACGTACGTATGTAAATACCTGTATCTTTTGAACGGATGAACCGATTTTGAACTTTAAGGTGTCATTCGACGCGGCTTGTTAATATCTTGAAGCTGTAAGAAAATTGAGCTTGATCGGTAGGGCTCGTTCAGAGATATTCCAAAAATAAAAATTTTTCAAAAATGTTTTTTTTTGATAACTTTTAATGTGCTTGATGGATTGATTCCAAAATGGACTGGGCTCTAGAGCTTTATAAGCCGCGTCAAATGCCACCTCAACCATCAAAATCGGTTCATTCGTTCAAGAGAAACCGTTGTCGAAAGAATTAAAAAAAAATTTTTTTTTTATTTTTTCTGAAATATCTCAAAAACGACTCAATAAATCGAATTCAAAATTTGATCATCTTTAGAACTTGATAAAACGCGTCGATTGCCACCTCAACCATCGAAATCGTTTCATTCGTTTGAGAGATATCGTTGGAGAAAAAATGGTAAAAAACGTTTTTTTTCGAAAACAACAGCATACAAACGTATTTTCGAGCTCGAAGAGCTTGAAAATGTATTCCCAATAATGTTTTCGAGGTTCTTGAGCTCGAAAACAGCGGGAAGTTTTGGGGCTGGCCCGCAGGATCAACTGACAGACCGATTTTTTTGTATTATATTTTATATATATATATTTATTTTAAATTATATATATTATTATTTATAATGTTTTATAATATTATTTATAATATTAAATACACTGACACAAGTTGAGGATACCCACAGAATGGAGTAAAAAAGTTGTAGGTAGCGCTGTTATTTTCTTCTTTCGATCATTTTACCACACATTGGAGTAGATTGTACAAGTAATCTGGTATTGTATACTCCAAAAATAGTAACAGATACCAATTCATATAAAATTGTGTGGTTCCCAAAACCACAAAATAAGTATTTTATACTACATTGAGTAGTTGTGGAAACTACAAAGTTTTACCACATTACAGTAGTAAGCAGAACTCCTATAGTAGTAAAATATCACGCACACTGTGGCTTATGTTACTACAGTTGTTATTGCGGCGACCACAAAGTGTAGTAAAATTTTTACTAGTTTGGTGTGGTAAATTCTACTTCAGCATTTTTTCCCGTGTAGGAAACTATTCTGACTATTCCCGGGTGGACGTCCGTGTGTGTGTGTGGGTGTGTGTGTGTGTGTGTGTGTGTGTGTGTGTGTGTATGAACTTTTTTTTTGTCCGACGATATCTTTGGAACGGATGAACCGATTTGAACGTACTTGGTGGCGATCGAAAGAGCTCACCAAAACTTAGTCTTGATTAGATTTTGGGGTAAATCGGTCATGTAGTTTACAAGTTATACAAAGAATAAGAATTAATAATATTTTTTTATTTTAGTTTTTTATTGATTTCTCAGAAATGACTTATACGATCAACTTCAAAATCTAATCAGCTCTAGAACTCAATAAAACACGTCGATTGCCGCCTCAATCATCAAAATCGGTTAATTCATTCCTGAGATATCGTGGGAGAAAGAAATGCTAAAATCGGTTTTTTTTTAAAACAATGGCACACTTAAGTATTTTTTTTTAAACAACGGCACACTAAAGTATTTTCGAGCTCGAAGAGCTCGAAAATGTATCCACAACAATGTTTTCGAGCTCGAGGAGCTCGAAAACAGCGGGTACTTTTGGGGCTGGCCCGCAGGGTCAACCGATAGACAGATTTTTTGTAGAGCATTCAAACCCCCACAAAAATATGCCTGCCATTTATTCCTATGACGCATCGTTAGCTACTTAAAAAAATCAGAAGACGTAAAAAAAATTTTTCCTATGTTATTCTTATGGAAAATAGAAAAGTGCGATGAGGAACCTCTTAATGTTAATATTAAGAGCTCTAATTTTCACAGGCGTCTTTTTTTATCTAAATGAAACTTTTGAACCTGTTTGGAAGAAAAAAAAAAGTTTGTTATTTTTTGGATCACCCTAATATATATATATATATATATATATATATATATATATATATATATTATGTCCTTCCTATTTCTATATTATTAACTTCCCGTTGTTTTCGAGCTCAAGGAGCTTGAAAACATTACTGTGAATATATTTTCGAGCTTTTCGAGCTCGAAAATGCTATTGCATGTGATTATTTTTTTATGAGCTATTTAAGCTCTAACAAGTTACGTTTTATACTGGAGTTTGAAAAGTTAAGAATCAAAAATCATTACTGAAGAAAGCGGTTTTTAAATTTATATTCCCAATTATGTTCTATGAAATTAATGTATTGAGGCAGAAATCAATGTCAGTGATCAAAATCAAGATTTTAATGAGTTTTAACTTAGGTCAGAGCAATAATATATGTAATATCCGAGAAAAATATTAAAAACTGGGTTTTTTTAATTTTTTGCTGATAATATGATATAAACTAAAGCACAAGTTAGATGACATTATACAATAATCGAAAGAGTCTATAAAGACGAAGAGTTGGTATGATTTCAGACACATTTTAATGCACTATATTTTGATTTATCCGGAATAAATAACATTTTAAGTCGTTTTTTTAACCTTTTAGCACCGATATCTTTTGAACTAATTAACTGATTTTGACATTTGAGGTGGCAATCGGCGCGTTTTATTGAATTCTAGAGCTGATAAAAATTTGAAAACGATCGGTTCAACCGTTTCGAAGATATTTGGAAAAAACCGTTTTTTACAATTTCATTTTCCAACGATATCTCTCGAACAAATTAACCTATTGAGATGGTTGTGGTCGCATTCGACGGGGCTTATAAAGTTCTAGAGCTGATGAGATTTTGAAGCCGATCGTTCAACTCGTTTCTGAGAAATCAATAAAAAACTAAAAAAAAATTTTTTTTTTTTTCGTAATTCGCCAATATTTTTGAGTATACTCGATCAAATGATCTGAAATTTTTAGGAAAGTTGACGGCCAACAAGCTCTTTCGATTGCCACCTTAAACACCCAAATCGGTTCATTAGTTAAAAAGTTACAAAGAGTTTACACACACACACACACACACACACACACACACACACACACACACACGCACGCACACACGCACGCACACACACACACACACACACACACACACACACACACACACACACACACACACACACACACACACACTTACATACATACATACACTTGGGCATCATTCTGAAAATAGTCAGAATAGCTTCCTAGGACCTCAAAACGTTGACATCTGATGAAAACTCGATTTTCGAAAATCGGGGTGAATACAATAATTTCCCGAATTTTTTAAAATTTACAACTTTCTCAGCGGAAAATTAAAAATAAAACAAAAATCAATTTCTAATACATGACCATTGACAAAATATTGTATTTAGCGGTTCCTATTGCAATTATGACGGCTTCCTGAGTTTAACTTGTTTTATTGTTAATAAATAATATTTAATGTTACCAAATATTAAACAAAAAAAGAAAATTTTAGAATGGCAAACAAATTATTTGTATACCATTTAAATATTAACCACGTGTATTATTTGTCTAAAGATGAATTTTTTTTTAACTCTTTACTAAAAATTCTCAGTTTTCTTTCATTGACATTCTATAATCCAATAACATTTAGCCGATAGAGATAGTTAATACTTATTAAGTAAAGGTGATTACAAATAACATGATTGATATCGCATTTTTCGTGGAAGTAATTCAACGCGAATTTATTTTTTCATCATCTCGTTTAAGTACTTCGAATACGCTAGCTACATAGCTGAATTGTATAAGAAGCGAGCGTATTCGAATAATGCTATAAAGATATTCAAAAATTTATATTCTATTAAAGAATTATCAGTAGAATCTTCTGGCAAAATTTATTTATTATTTTACAATGAAATAATTAATAATAGCATAGAAATACCGATTGTGAACGCCGAAACTGGAGTGAACACTTGACATTTCCTATTAACAGTCGTTTTTCTGTATGTTGTTGAAATCGTTCAATAGTTAAGTTTTTCAAATAACAATTAAGTAGAATTAATTAAAAAATGTAAAAATAGAAAAATGTGTAATAATATGCTCCATGCTTACAATCAATACATCCAAGATAAATATTCAGTAGGTTAGTATTAACAATAGATATTTAAGTTCTATGGAGACATGCACAGTATCTAATTTTTCACATCTAGAACGCGTTTAATTCGTTCTGCTTGTCAATTAAATCTACTAGTGTCATAAAAAAACTTGCTTTAAACATGCGCTTTCATAGTAAATGCTGAATAATATCTTATAATTGAAATAAACGTACGTTATCAGAACCTCGGGCTGCTTGCTGAAAACAAATTTGTTTCACTTTTAGGAAGAAGTCAATGATTGGTTCAGTTTTAGTTTTTTTCTTTTTAGAATTAATAGAGAACATAGCACACAACGATTATAAAAACAAAAAAAAACTAAATGTTGGGACAATGTATAATAATAATAATAATAATAATAATAATAATAATAATAACAATAATAATAATACTAATAATAATAATAATAATAATAATAATAATAATAATGCCCACGGTGCATGTTGTGCGGCCAGCGGGGGTTCTATTTACCCCGTGGCGCATCGTGGGCAAAGTAGACCGGCCTTCCATCTGCTGGCCTACAAAGCGCACAACAACCTTTGCATTGGGTTAACTCCCCAATGTGAAGTAAACTGAGTTCAAGATAATCCTGAACACAGAAGTGTTCCCCACAACCAGCCCTTCTCGGATGAGGGCTACCCACTAGCTGGGCGGAGCACCAAGATTCCGAATGATGACGACCTTGGCGAACAACGGACTGCATTTAGGTGGACGGAGGAATTACGAGCCGATCTCCTGATGTGCTATAATAACAGTGAACCGGAGCGGAGAGGTTATATGGCTAGGATGCATGCTCTCTGGAGCGATATGCACCCTAACCATAGCCATTTTTCACAGCAACATCTGCGTGATTATGCCTCTCATCTTCGGCGAACACGAAAGTCACTGTTAAATAACAGACGGCTATCTCACCGTCTGTCATTTCCAGCACAGCTCCATCAGGAGAGACGCCGTTCTTCCGAAGACGCCGACAATGATTTTGAAAGACGACAAGTATGTGTCTCTAAAAAGACACACTACCCCAAAGACCAACTTGACACGGAAAACCACGAGCTATCGACTCGGATTCAGGAGGATTCTACTCTACTCACCATCAATCAAGCTGTCTATGATGCTGCTTCCTCACTCTTACCTCCGGCAAGAAATAATACTTCTTCTCCTGAGGCTAAGATGAGAGGGCGCATTGGGCAGCTTTCACTGAAGATTGATGATCTCCGGAAACATGTCTCCCGCATTCAGTGTGTGATTGAGTACGTAAATGCTCGTGAAGCGTTTACGCCTAAAGTCCGCCGTATTGCGGCTGGACTTCGGTATCAATATCACACACTGAATAAGGAGAATCTTCTTAACATCAAATAAGGTTCCCTTAACAGGTTGCGGGCTCTGGTGACTGCTGAAAGGTCACTAGAGAAAAAGCTGAAACGGCTAACCGATAACTCTTTGTTTCAGTTAAGTCCTTCACGCTTTCTGACACCTAAGACATCTGTTTCTGACGATCCCCCATCTATCGAGCGAGTAGAAGCTTTCTGGTCCGAATTGTATGGTGATCAACCGAACGTGAATCGTGACACTCCAGCTCTCAACGACTTCGAGGCATTTTGTCGCCACCATCGAAACGACAATGCTGATGAAGAGAGCCCTGAAGTCAGCATGGAAGAAGTTCGTTTGGCTCTGGATAATGGTAAGAACTGGGCTGCTCCGGGTCCGGATGGCATTAACTTATTTTGGTGGAAGAAACTTACTTCTATCCATAGCCATCTGGCCCGGATTTTTACAGCGTTTATCAGAGGCAACGAACCTATTCCATGCTGGCATGTAGAAGGGCGAACCGTGCTCATTCCTAAGAAAGGTGACTTGTCCGACCCAAAGAACTACAGGCCTATCACCTGTTTGAATGCGGTTTATAAGATTTTCACAAAAATCTTGAACAATCGCATTCTGCAGGAGATAGATCCTGTATGGCAGCAGATATACGAACAGCGTGGCAGTAAAAGAGGCCTATCAGGTTGCAAAGAGAATCTGTTAGTAGATCGTTGTGTCATTCAAGACGCGGTCTGCTATCAGCGCAACCTGTCAATGGCCTGGATTGACTACCGTAAGGCATTTGACTCAACATCTCATGAGCTCATTCTCTTTTTGCTCAAATGCCTTGGGGTCAATCGCGATACAGTGGGATGCATACAGCGTACGATGCAACTTTGGCGAACACGGTTCCACATATCATGCGGCAACGACAAACTTGTGATCGAAGTTGTACAGTACAAACGAGGTGTCTTTCAGGGAGATTCCCTGAGCCCTCTGCTGTTTTGCATCTCACTGCTGCCGATATCTGTTGCGCTACGCCGTACCCGTGGATACTCAGTGGGCCCACCAACTGATCGGTAGTATTCGATCACCCACTTACTCTACATGGATGATCTGAAGGTATATGCTCCTGATGAGGAACACCTTCAGACAGCCTCGAATATCGTAGGGGAGTATACACGGGATGTGGGCATGGCTTTTGGGTTGGACAAGTGCGCGGTCGTTAATCTGGTGAAGGTTTAGTGCTCTGATTTGCGTGAAGATATCGAGTTAGTAGATGGGAGCGTCATTGACCATCTTGACGCCGGACAGTCGTACAAATATCTAGGGATTGACGGGAGTCCTATGCAGGACGACTCGAAAATCAAAACGACTCTCTGCAGCGAGTATAAGCGGAGACTCCGGAAAATCTGGTCATCAAAACTTTCCGGAAAAAATAAAGTCTCTGCAACAAACATGCTTGCTGTCTCAGTACTACTCTACTCTTTCGGTGTCCTTAAATGGACCCGAAAAGAGCTTAGAGATCTCGATATCAAGACACGCAAAGTCATGAACATCAATCGGAACATGCACCCTAAGTCCTCAGTCACCAGATTATACCTTTCCCGGCACATCAGAGGGAGAGGTCTACAGAGCTTGGAGTGTCTACATGATCGTTTGGTTTTGGGTCTAACATACGAAGTTGTCAATTTCACAGCAGATGAGAACGACTTCCTTATGCAGATTGTTCATAGTCATGAGAATCTGCAGAAGGGAGCGTTCTTATATAAGGCAGCAAGGTACGCGGCAAAATCCCTCGGTCTCGGAAGAGTAAACCCTCATATTGAACTCCCTAAGGAGGAATTTAAGAGTGTCGTCAGGAATGCTGAGCAGCAAAAACTGCTCAGTACACACATGGACAAGTCCATGCACAGCGTGTTTTTTAAACACGTGCGTGATCATGGCTTGTCCACCCAGCTGACGTTTTCCTTCCTTAAGGCAGCTAGCCTGATGTCCGAGACTGAAGGATATATTTTTGCCTGTCAAGATGGTGTAATCAATACCCTCGAATGCCGTGCGAAAGTACTCCAGATGCAGCTACCAGACACACTGTGTAGGGTGTGTAAGCAACATCCGAGACGCTTATGCATCTCTTGTCAGCATGTCCTGTGCTGGCAAGAAGTGCATACGTTCAGCGTCATAATGCTGCTCTACGAGTACTCTACTACCACCTTAGACATACGCACGGTATCGATAAAACACCAGTGCTGCCTTATCTGCCAGGAGATATTCCGCAAGTTGTTGAGAATGACCGTTGCCGTATTTATTGGAACGTGGCATCCGCAACAACTCGGAAAATAGATCACAACAAACCTGATATTGTGCTCTTCGATAAAACCACTCGTGACATTTATGTCATTGAGTTCTCAGCACCTGCTGAGTATAACATCACGGTTAAAGAAGAGCACAAACACGAGATATATCAGGATCTCCTGTTCGAAATTGGCAAACTTTACCCAGGTTACCGTGTCAAACTTGTCGTACTCATTGTTGGCGTCCTAGGAGGGATGGAACAGTCATTTGTGTCTGCATTAGCTAGAATACCAACTTGTTCAGCGCAAGTTGAGTTTCTGGCATCGCGGATGCAAAAGGCTGTTATTCTCGGGTCTCTCCGTCTCATAAGGCAAAGAAACTTGGCCTGCTGCGCTTGCTGATCATCTTGTTGATGAAACATCGCAGCAGTAACGATTTGGCGCTCAGCTGAGGCCCTCGGTAGAGTCGGACTACCGGGGATAACCCCTTGAGCATTTAACTAAAAAGGAACTAATAATAATAATAATGATATTAATAATAATGATAAAAAGTTTAGAAAATCTAAGAAAACACATCTCATATGCTCAGGTTATACTTAAAATTTTGTTGTTGCGTAGCAATAGAAATGGTTTCTTTTTTTTTTTTTTATTCAATAGAATTTATTAACTTGGATATCATGTAAATGTCATCTTTGGTCAACTTAGATTTTTAATTGCTTGGTTGAACCTACGAAAATTCCCTTCGATCATAACGATTATAACTTGTGATGTTACATCCCCGAAGAGATGGAGTTGAAGATGGAGTAAGTGTGAGTCTGTGTATTAGAAAGAGAAAAAGTGAGTATGTGTGTCGAGTTGAGTGTAGTAGATGGTGAGCTGAGAGCCCGGAGTATAAGTGTGTGTGGTAAGTTGAGAGCGCGGAGGAATACGGGTACGGTACGCGGTATGTTTTGGAGAGACTGTGTGATGGAGTGTGGATTCAACGAGGAATGTCGGGCTGAGTCGCGGATAGTGGCCAAGATAACGTGCCTCCCATCCAGAGATGACAACTATGCCTAGGCTTAGCCCTCGGGGTTGACGTGGTAATCGCGGAGGAGCGACTGAGATGTCGCCGCCCGTTCATGTTGGTACCCGGAGTTAGCTGGAGTACGTTTACGTGTATTTCGGGATGGCAGGCCTCGTTTGCAATGCTCGAGGGAGCCAAAGGTTCGCCAACTATGGATATCACGGGGAGCGACATTACGGGAAGGCCCTTGAGTCTACAGCTTGGATGTTTGTGGAGGTAAGGATGGATGGAGAAGCGAGAATGTGAGATTGAAAGAGAAGGAGTGGAGCGTGCGAGTTACAGTGGGAGATTATTGTGTGGTAGTTGTGCAAATACCGGCGAGTAAGAGAGTTGAAATTCAGAGTCACTCGTGTACGAGTGGACCCAGTAGTCAAGTTTGGAGTTTCAGAGTGAGTGGTGGCGAGTCGGAGAGCCGCCGAGATGGGCCTCGACCGCAACCCTCGACTACTGTCGTTTTCGGAGCCTGTGGCTCCAGGTCTTGTACTTGGGGAGCCGTTTTGTCGTGATGATTGTCGTCCCAAATTACCGCGTTAATTATTTATTTTATTTTTTGATTTATCTGGAAGTGTGGTAAATATTGTGATTCGTTGTCATCGAGAGGTTCCTGATGTCATACTCAGATATTTATTTGTTTGACGAACCGGAAGTACTAGACCGCGGGCCTTTTGGGCCCTTCGCAGCATTCTCGCGTCATCTTTATGGTATCTTATTTGGTTTCGTTTCGTTATTTTATATTAATTTTAATGTAACTAATCGACTTCTTTCGCAATATAAGAACCGCGACCCTCTCTGCACAACCTAGCATACTGAGCACACCAGGACATGTCGCTACCACCGGTCGTGTCTCTCATCTCCAAAAGATTTAGATTTTAAGTTTTAATTTAAGTGTATGTGTAGACCGATTGCCGATACCGGGGAACTAAGATATGTTGTTCTGCGTCGAAATCTAAAGGATACGTATTTTATTTTTACTGTGGAAAAACATATCGAGGAGGTGAAACCACCCCTAAAACTTAGGCTCCAAAGTGTTGTTTTTCAAGTTTCGCATACTTGTATTTGAATCATCGAACGGGACCAACGGCATCATTTTCAGGGTGAAAAATAATGAAAAGTGTCATCGGTGTTGTAATAAAGAAGTAAATAAAACAAAAGGTGTAAGGGTTAAAATTCACAAAACTTTTATTTAAAAAAAATGATCCAATGGATTTTAACGAAACAGACGGCGATCGAAAAAGGCAAAAAAGTAGAGGATACGTCTTTTTTCGCTTTTCCGAAAAATCAAGTTTAGGGGGTGAACAATCCCCAAGTCCATCTGCATTGATCAACAAGAAAACATCAATATTTTTATTGACGTTGGTTTTAATTCATCGAGAATTATTTTTTATCTATTTTTAGCAGCGAGGATACAATAATAATTCAATTTATTTATATTCTACTCACTTGTTTATTTTTAATTCTACATGGAAGATTTGCCAGGTGATTACCTTCGATTTTGTTACCGGTGAAATATGTTATTCTACATAAAATTCTAAAAGACTAGAACTTCAAGAGTAGGGAGATACCGCAGATACGTGCTTTGGTGTTAAATATATATCTTTACATATTAGGGTGGTTAAAAAAAAAAAAAAATTTTTTTCTTATGGTCTCAAAAGTTGGTTCAAAGTAAAACAAAAATTCTCCCAGAAGAGCAACTCGAAATCTTAATTCGACTAAGAGCTCAACGACGATTCATTTTTCCTTTTGAATTGCATGTAAATTTTTTTTTTTTTTTTTTTTTTTTTTAAATAAAAGTATTAAAAAAATTTTTTTTCGAAAATCGAAGGACACATTTTCGTAGAAAATTAAATTTTCTACGAAAAAGTGTTCAAGTCTTTTTTTCGTAGTACTAACAGAAAAAATCGGTCTATCAGTTGACCCTGCGGGCCAGCCCCAAAACTTCCCTCGGTTTTCGAGCTCCTTGAGCTCGAAAACATGTTCGTAAATACATTTTCGTGCGCTTCGAGCTCGAAAATACTTTTGTATGCCATTGTTTTCAAAAAAAACAATTTTTTAGTATTTCCTTCTCCCACGATATCTCGTAAACGAATTGACCGATTAAGGTGGTTGAGGTGGCAATCGACGTGTTTTATCAAGTTCTAAATTTGATCAAATCTTGAAATTGATTTATCCAGTCGTTTTTGAGAAATTTTAAAAAAACCAAAAACAAAATTTTTTTTTGAATTCTTTCTTCAACGGTTTCTCTTGAACGAATGAACCGATTTTGATTTTTTCGGTAGCATTCGACGCGGCTTATGAAGTTTCAGAGCTAATTAGATTTCGGAATCAATCCATCGAGAAAATTAAAAGTTATCCAAATAAAACATTTTTGAAAAAATTGTATTTTCGAAATATCTCCGAACGCACCCTACCGATGAAGCTCAGATTTTTGCAGCTTTCAGATATTAACAAGCCACGTCTAATGACACCTCAAAGATCAAAATCGGTTTATCCGTTCAAGAGTTATGAATATTTGCATACATACGTACGTACACACATACATACACTCGGACATCATCGTGAAATTAGTCAGGATAGCTTCCTAGAACCTCAAAACGTCAAAATCTGATAGAAATTCGGTTTTTGCAAATCGGACCGAAACCAATAACTTCCTGAATTTTGGAAAATTTTCAATTTTCATAGCGGGAAGTTAAGTTACTTTTTTAAGTAATGAAGCTCTAAACTATATTAAATAGTATAACTTTGTTTTTATTATATTAAACATTTTTTTGACAAAAATTTAGGTTTTTTGGTTTAGCTTAGGCCATCTGTGAATTTTTTTTGAACACGAAAAAAAAGTTTTCCTTACTTTCAAAACAGAACCTTTTTTTTAATTTAAAAATACAGAAAGAAAAAAATGTTAATTTAAAAAAAAAAAATCTTTTTGTATCGAAATTCATACGGAAAATAAGTGAGATCTCAGAAATCTTTTTGAAACAGGTGACTGATTATACATAATATATAGGTTCAGCGTATAAACAGACAGTTGAAAATTTTGTTTTCGTGTATATAAAAATTCAATGATTAATTATTCTGTGTCAATTATTTGACACCATCAAGTGACTAAAGTTGAATGTGTTATCTGATCTCACCAAGTTTTAAGCCTGTATGATTGCTTGACACAAGTATCATGTGTTAAATTGACAAAAAAATCGAGTGGACCGTTTGGGACATGTAATTTATGTTAAATTTAACACAAATTTTTTAACTGTGCATGTACATGCAACAAAATCCGGAAATTATCTTTAATACTGTGTATACGTTAAGTTTTTAAATTCACGATTATTTCAACCTCAATAACTTTTTTTCTGTTAGTTGTTCGCAGAAAAAACTTGGAAACTTGTTCGTAGATAATTAAATTTCCTACGAAACTATGTACTTTAATTTTCAAAAAAAAAAATTTTTTAATATTTTTATTTCTAAAAAACCAAAATAAAATTTTTTCACATGTAATTCAAACGAGAAAATAAATATTCATTGAGCTCTTAGCAGGATTGAGATTTCGAACTGCTCTTTTGGGAGGAATTTTTTTATACCTAAGACTAACTTTGTGCAGTCACGAGATTAATCATTTTGAAAAGCTTCGTGTACTTTCGCTACGTCCGTGATGTATATATATATACATATATAAATTTTTTAACGAATGGTATTTTTGAACTCTACTCAACTAATTATGATAGTTTACGACGAAATCACTTGAAAAATCGACCATGAGGACAAATACAAGAGTTAGATTTAAAAAAAAATCTACCTAAAAAGGCCATTCGGCAGTTGAAATGGAAGGTAGATTTTCCAATTAATCTATCTAAAAAGTTACATACATACAGATGTTGTGATACATGTTAGTGTATGGTCATGATATGAAATTAGGCTCGTTTTCTTAGAGTGAGGGTAAAAAAAGACGACTATTTTCGATAGAGAACTTCAGATAGTCGATTTGACAAAACATTATATAGGTAATGTAGTAAAGTAAACTTCACGTAAACAAAGTATAGAAAATTTAATTAGTATAAGATCATAATTGTAATCGCTATTACGATGGCAAGACCAGTGATAATCATAGGGATTAGAGGTACATTTGATACATCATAATTAAGAAAATAAATACTTCTAAAATATAAAATAGCTGTGAAATTTACAAGTTATTTTGTTCACAATAAAATTCAATTGAAAAAATTGTATTATAATGGGAAATGCATAAGTTATGTAGAGTGAACACCATATTTGCAACATTTGTTGATTCTATTAGAATTTTCAAAAGGCCATAAAATTATTGGAAAAAAGGGTCAAAACATAAAGTTTAAGGTCAAATATTAAAGCTTACTAAACAAGCTTTATGATACTTTTTACTAAAATTGTCGATCAGTTTTAGTTTTAATGTTATATGAGCTTCAACATCGAATAAAAACTGATTTTTTAAAAAAATTGGTAAAATTTCAATCAGCCATAACTTCTAAATTAATCGACCGATTCAGCCCATCTTCGAACTTAACCGTGGTAAATACACATAAAATAAGTGTGGAAAATTTCATTAAGATCGGATAAGAATCGTAGACGCAATCGTGTCCTCAAAAGTCCGTTATATTGCATAAATATATATATATATATATATATATATATATATATATATATTAGGGTGTGTCAAAAAAAAATGAATTTTTTTTTCTTTAGGTCTCATAGTCTGAAAAGTTTCTTTGGGACCTAAAAAAAATCCTCCTAAAAAATCAGCTCAATATTTCGAAAATTGAGTTGGCGGTTTACAAGTTCATTTTCCCATTTAAAATACACGTAAAAAAATTATTTTTTAGTTTTTCGAGGAAAAATCAATGAAAAAAATTTTTTTTCCGATTTTGACTCTCATACTTTTATAGGAAATCTAATTCCCTGCAAAACTGTCCCCAATAGTCATGTTCGCAACTACAATGTAAAAAGAGTTACAAGTCTCCAAAGTTCGAAAAAAAATAATTTTTTTTTATGTATAATTATTGTTTTTACTTTATTGTTATTTAATGGGTGGTATATTTTGTTTTCTGAACCAAGTACACGTTCAAACACATATACATACATATGTGTGAACGTGGCGGCGCGAGTCGGCTGTGTCTCTATACCGGTGTCATATGCCTGTTTAACCTCTCTCATATTTAAATTGATTAATTAATAGATAAATATGAATTATAACCGTTATTTACCTATTTCATTATTAATATTTTATCATTCTCTACCAATTCCATGAGAAATTTTTGAGTTTAATATTTGAGTTTTCATTTTTTAATTTCTAAATTTTTGCTTGCGCCGTTTTTGATAAATTTAATAAATTTTATAAACTCTAATTTTTGATGAATTGTGTATACTTTCATCAATATATATTTTAGTATGTATGAATATTTTAGTTTCTTAGCACATGAGTATACACAATAAATTGTGTTTATTTTCATCAATATATATTTTATAATATGTGCAATATTTTCGTTCTTAGCATTTGAGTATACACAAATGTTAAGCAGATTTTATTAAGGACCAGTTTTGCAAACTAGGTTTGTTTTAATCCGAGTTTAAATTAAAAAGCTGGAATTAATAATATATAGACATACCAGTAATAATAATTCAAACCCGGATTAATAATAAACTCGGTTTGAAAAACTTACCCGAAATGTAAAATCAGTGACTCTGTCTATACATATAATCATGTTTACATAAAGGTAGTTTCTCAATACGAAATTTGATTAATATGTGATTAGACTATTATTGCTCGTACATCTATATGAAAATATCCAAGTATACTAGCAATAATTAAGTCACAGATTAAGAATCTTGGATTGAAAAGCTGGCGGCTTCCAGCGCTCAAGACGAATTCAGCTGCAATTTGTACATAATTACTAGCCATATAGTTATTTAACCAGTTACTTACTGGAGGTTTTTTATTATATACCCTGATAGCCATACCTTACTCAGTAAGGTCTGTAGAGCAACACTTTCGGCTAACTTAACGAGAAAGTTTCTGGCAAACCTTGGCTGGATAATACTTTCCTTTAAGTTGGTTTCAGAATACGGCAGTAGCTTGAATGTAACTTGACAGAAAAACTTGACGTCAATTTGAAGTGAAATTTTCAATCAACTTAGCGTCATTGTCTGACAGTCATACATGTAGTCAAATTGAATTTAACTTAACAGACAATTTACTGTCAACTTAAAGGTAACCTGCTCGCTCTCCAACACTTTCCTTCAAGTTACCTTTAAAATACGGCAGTAGCTTGTAGTTAAGGGCCAGTTTTTCAAACCAGGTTTATTTTTAGTCCGGGTTTGATTATCATTGCTGGTATATCTATATAATTATTAACATATAGATATACTAACAATATTAATTAAAACCCGGATAAAAAGAAACTCGGTTTGAAAAACTGGCCCTAACTTACGGTTAGGGTGGCTATCAGGGTAATTGATTATTTTTAACTTTTCATAACTTAAAAAGTAACATAGAGGCGCTGCTTGGGATATTTTTGTCGAATTCATAGCATATATATATATTAATTCCTATTAACTGAAGTTGAAGAGATTAATTTTGACAGAATTTAAATATCGTGTGATTAATTTTTCTGTGAAATTGATAGTACGATCATTATCGATAAAAGTTTAAAAAATAAAAACCCAAGTTTACGTGTATTTTAAATGGGAAATCTTAACACGCTGTCGTCGAGTACTTAATATTAATATTAAGGGCTCAAATTTTCAGGGAATTTTTTTGGGGCTATTTCTAACAAAATTTCGGGATGGGAGCGAAAAAAAAATATATTCGCAAAAAAAAAGCACCCTAATATATATACATATAATGTCTTTACAAAAAGATTTGAAATCACACCAAAAACAGCACAGCTGTAATAGATTGCGCCAAGTACGCGTTCAAATTGCAATAACATATTAACTGTACTATTCTACAAAAATATTTGAAATCACTAAATAATGCCAAGTTAAGATACAACATTCTGCAATAAAATAGTTGATAGAGCGGTTCAATAGATATGAATGTACTTAATATAAAAAGGAAATTGCTAAAAAAGGCGGAAATCATAAAAATATCAAGTATTTGGAATTTTCTTTAATTAAAAAAAAAAAAAGTTTTAGAAAATATATAAATGAAAAAAAAAATTAGTTGAACGTACTTGGTGTGCGTTATTAAAGCGAAATAAGTATATCAATTGATTGTAAAACATTTACAAACTATGAAATAACTGAATTATGACATAACAAGTTGTTTGCGTTAACGCACACCAAGTACGTTCAACTAATTTTTTTTTTCATTTATATATTTTCTAAAACTTTTTTTTTTTTTAATTAAAGAAAATTCCAAATACTTGATATTTTTATGATTTCCGCCTTTTTTAGCAATTTCCTTTTTATATTAAGTACATTCATATCTATTGAACCGCTCTATCAACTATTTTATTGCAGAATGTTGTATCTTAACTTTGCATTATTTAGTGTTTTCAAATATTTTTGTAGAATAGTACAGTTAATATGTTATTGCAATTTGAACGCGTACTTGGCGCAATCTATTACAGCTGTGCTGTTTTTGGTGTGATTTTGTTTTCTGAATATAATTTGCAATCTTTCGTAGAAAATATATTTTATTGACTGATTGACACAGGTAAAAAAAAATAGTTAATCGTCACGGTTTTAAATTAATTTATACCTTAAAAGCTCAATATTTTTCTTTTTCGTTCACTTTATGAGCATGCTAAAATAATAATTTCTTGCGGAAAAATAGATTTTCTGTAAACAATTGCAAATTAAAATTCGAAAAAAATACCACCAATTAAATAACGATAACGTAAAAACAACAATTATAAGTAAAAAAAAATCTTTTTTTTTTTCGAACTTTGGAGGCTTGTAACTTTTTTTGTATTATAGTTACGAGCATGACTATCAAGGACATTTTTGTAGGGAATTAGATTTCCTATAAGGGTATGAGAGTCAAAATCGGAAGAAAAATTTTTTTCATTGATTTTTCCTCGAAAAACTGAAAAATAATTTTTTTACGTGTATTTTAAATGGGAAAATGAACTTGTAAACCGCCAGCTCAATTTTCGAGATATTGAGCTGATATTTTTGAAGGATTTTTTTTAGGTCCCAAATAAACTTTTGAGACTATGAGACCGAAAGAAAAAAAAAATCATTTTTTTTTGACACACCCTATTATATATATATATATATGTATGTATATATATAAAAAAGTAAAAATAAAAATAGCATTTAAAATATTATAGAATTGATAACAAACACAAGTTTAACGTTTAATAACTTTTGAAGGAGTTATTTTGTCGAAAATTTGTAAGAGAACTTTTTTGTAGAGCGTCCAATTTCCCATCAGAATATGATTCGATCAAATTTTTACTCTTATTTGTTTTTGAGAAAAAAAATTAAATGTCAAAAGTCTAAAAATCCCATGTTATTTAAATGAGAATTATAAAATGATTTCGGCACGGTTCAATGTGAAAATTAAGAGCCTGTTAGTGTTGGATATTTTTTTTTAGGTCATAAACTAAAGATTCAGGGGACGATCGGTAAATAAAAATCAATTTAGAAAACAACGGACACCCTAATATGCATAAATATCTATTTAACACCGAAGCGCATATCTATTGTTTTTTTCTACTCTTTTGGAGTTCTAGTTTGTTAGAATTTTATGCAGAATAAAATATTTTAGCGGCAAAAAAATCGGGGGTGACCACCTGGAAAATCTTTCATGTAGAATTAACAATAAACAAATAAGTAAAATATAAATAAATAATATTATTATTGTAACCTCGCTGCTAAAAATGTATGAAAACATAATTCTCAATTAATTAAAACCAATGCTGATAAAAATATTGAAGTTTTCTTGTTGGTCGATGCAGATGAACTTAGGGATTGTTCACCCCCTAAACTTGATTTTTCGGAAAAACCAAAAAAGACGTCTCCTCTACTTTTTTCTCCTCTTTCGATCGCCGTCTGTTTCGTTAAAATCCATTGGATAGTTTTTTTCGAATAAAAGTTTTGCGAATTTTAACCCTTATCCCTAGCAGACCTGATTTACCGCAAATTTACGGTAATTTGCCGTAAAGTACCATAACTTTACCGTAGAATAGGTAAATTACCGTTAAATTTGGGCAGATTTGCCGTAATTTACGGCAAATGAGTAAATTACGGTGGGTTTACCGTAAATTAAGGTGAGTTTACCGTAAATCACAATGGGCTTACTGTAAACTACGGTATTTTCACCGTAAATTTACCGAAGAATACGGTAAATCTCCCGTAAAAATTCGGGTGGATTACCGAATTACCGTAATTTACGGCGGATAACCTTATTTTACGGTGGATTGCCTACATTACGGTAAACCCACCGTCATTACGGTATGCCCACCGAAAACTAAGGTAAACCCACCGGAAATTACGGTAAATCCACCGTAATTTACGGTAAATCGGTATTTTATGGTGGATTACTGTAATTTACGTAGATTACGGTAATCCCACCGTCATTTGGGTCCGTTAGGAATAACTTTTGTTTTATTTGCTTCTTTGTTACAACACCAATGACACTTTTCATTATTTTTAACCCTGAAAATGATGACGTTGGTCCCATTCGATAATTCAAATTGCAAGTATGTGAAATTAAAAAAAAACCCCTTTGGAGCCTAAACTTTAGGGGTGGTTTCACTCCCTAGATATGTTTTTCCGCAGCTTAAAAAATTACGTGTCCCTTAGATTTTGACGAAGTCTAGCCTATCTCAGTCTCGTCGAAATTGGAGAGGGACACTTGGGAAACCTTCCTTGTGAGTCTCATAACATGAATATACACGGAGATATGAGATTAAAAAAATATTTGTTTTTGTTCCAGAGAATCAAATTTTTGTAAAGAAGAAAAGGAAAGTTCGTTCCAATATCAATTATGAGTGCTTCGATCGACACATTAAAACAGAAAACTTGATTAATCTAATCCTAACAATTAAAAAATCTAGAAAACGATTGATTCTGGGAGCCCTAACACTTCGTACAACTTTCGAGCTCATTGAACTCGAAAATATAGCCGTGGATACATTTATGAGCTTTATGATCTCGAAAAAAACTCTTGAATCTAATAGGCTTATCCTTATCAAGCTTGAACAAGTTACACCTTGACTTGAACTGGGAAAATTCAAGAAATGAATAAATAACAAGCAATTAAATTTTTATCAAACTCAAAAAATAAAAAAAATTAGAGAATTGGAAGTATTTCAATTTTTGTTGACAATATTTCCTAAACTAACGATCCGATTCTAATGAGTTATGCAATGATTTAAGGAGACTGTAAAGGGAAGATGTGGCATATTTATTTAAACATTTAGTACATTGTTTATAAGTTATTTGAGAAAAAAAAGTCAAATCGCTATTACTGAAATTTTTTGACATCAATATCTTCCGAAAGAATCAATAGATTTCGATACTCAATACGTTAATTGACGCCTCGTATCGAGCTCTAGATATGGATTGACTTTAGAATCAATCGATCCGATAATTTCGAAGACATTAAAAAACTAAGTGTTTTACTAATTCTTTCTTCTGATATATCTCTCGAATGAATTAACTTGTCGAAATGGTTATTGCGGCAATTGATGCGTTGTTATTGGAGTCTAGAGCTATTAGATTTTTAAACGATTAATCAAGTCGTTTACTTAACTAAAGCAGATTGTACAGAGGGGCTCGTATGTTCAGATGACGCAATATGTTACATGTACATATTTTTTAAAAAAATGGATCGACTTGACATTGTATTGACACAGAATGGGCTGCAGACGATCAAGACCGATTTTGTTTAAGCGCTGTCATCAAATTAATTTTATCAACTTTGACTTGTTACGAGACATTAGGATTTAAAGAAGATTGATGTGGATACTCTTCAACCATAACAACAATTCTATTGGACTGACAGCAGCAAACACTATCGTAAAGGTAGAATTCGCAGAAGAATTAGTATGAGACGTCACAAGTGTTGATGTTAAAACAATTGGATCCTTCGGGATAGGATTAGGTCGGAAAGTGATACATATGACTTAAACTGATTTTATTCAAGCGCAGACATCAACTTAACTGTTGATCAAATTTCATGTCACGACCATGTATTATGATTTCTTCTTTACGGTTATTAAACAATGTTTTTCAGAGATATTGAAGGTAAAAAGAAAAGAAAGTAATGACAGCGGCAAAGGCAGCCGTTTGGTTCGCGTGTGGCTCGGGCAATTACCAAATTAAGTAGCATCGAGCATGGTTGGTACTTGGTTGGGTCATTGCTTAGCCACGCGTTAAGCTTGAGCGGAGGTCTCTGTGCACTAGGCACGTGTTGGAAATCCAGTGATCAGTAAAATGGGGATTATATCGATCACTGGAACTCTGCTCGTTACGACTGTACTGGAAATGGGTTTACTCTGTGGTTTCCTCTTGTCGCTATACTCTCACCATAAAGTGGGGTGTAGGGCATCACGTTACGATGCGGTACAGTAGGCAGAAGTCGGGCTACAGCCACACGATAGAGGCAAAGAATAGGAGAGGTGTAGCAATAACGATTAAAGGCAAAAGTGTTAATAGTCTTTACAGGGGATGTACACTGCAACAATTAAAATAAAAAAAAAGGGGAAAACGAAATAAATGATGATGATCTTAAATAAATTAAAATTCAGCTTACTTGACTGTTGCGAAGAACAGTCCTATCGTACTCAACTAAAAAAAAAACCCGCACTGAATATAAATTTATCAATACCTGATCAGGCGATAACGAACTGTCTGCTGATGCATTACGTTCTTGATTAGCTGCCGTCCGTTCAGTTTTGCAACTATTATGATAATCCAGTTTCGCTTTTTCGACTTTTTGCAGCAACTTTGACCAAGGTTTTTGAGCTTTTTTGAATGCATCCTCCATCTCTTTGCGTTCCTTCAAAGTCATCATCGACTGGAAAACATCATGATAAAAAAATACCAATTAGTTATTGCAAACATACGAAACTATTTATTTACTGTTTCATTGAACATCATTTTTTTACATAATAAATCAATTTCCATGATTCGTCTGATTGTTAAACACATTTAATTTACCTATAAATTTTTCATAAATTATTTAATGAAAAATCTGGAGAACGGTTGCCTCTGCGGGCCAGCCCCGAAATTTCCCGAATGCAGTATTGTGCATAAATGTTCAAACTCTTTTAGCTCAAAAAAAAAATCTGTCTATCGGTTGACCCTGCGGGCCAGCCCTAGAACTTCCCGCTGTTTTTGAGCTCCTTGAGCTCAAGGAGCTAGAAAACATTGTTGTAGATACATTTTCGAGCTCGAAAATACTTTTGTATACTATTGTTTTCGAAAAAACCGTTTTTTAGCATTTATTTCTCCCACGATATCTCACGAACAAAATAACCGACTTTGATGGTTGAGGCGGAAATCGGCGCGTTTTATTGAGTTCTAGAGCTGATTAGATTTTGAAATTGATCGGATGAGTCACTTCAAAGATAATCGAAAAAAACCGTTTTTTATCATTTCTTTCGCCAACGATATCTCTCGAACAAATTAACCGATTGAGATGGTTGGGGTGGCATTCGACGCGGCTTATAAAGTTCTAGAGCTGATTAGATTTTGAAGTCGATCGTTCAAGTCGTTTCTGAGAAATCACTAAAAGATTAAAAAAAAAAATTTTTTTGTTTTCGTAATTCGCCAATATTTTCGAGTCTACTTGATCAAATGATCTGAAATTTTCAGGAAAGTTGAGGGCCAACAAGCTCTTTCGATTGCCACCTCAACCATCCAAATCGATTCATTAGTTAAAAAGTTACAAAGAGTTTACACACACACACACACACACACACGCGTCGAAATCTGATGAAAACTCGACTTTCGAAAATCGGGGTGAAAACAATAACTTCCCAATTTTTCGAAAATCGTCGATTTTCTTAGCGGGAAGTTAAAAAATATGCTCTGCTTCGATCTAAGAAAAAGAAGAAAACCGAAAATAGTTCAGAAAATTAGATTAATCGTTATTTTTTAAATTATTCGTCATCAATATCTTTTGCATTAATTAACTGATTTAGATATCTGATGCAGCATTCGACGCAGTTTTTTACCCTCTAATGTTAAAGTCATTTTAGAATTAATCAATTTAACAATTCTAACGTTATTTAGAAAAAATTGTTGAAATTTTTTCGTTAACGATATCCGTTAAGAAAATTTTTACGTTCCAACCTGTACGTCAGATGACGTGAGCACTCAATTCTCTAATCACATAATTACTGACCTGAAATCTAATTAATTATTTTGTTGATCGATAATATAGCTACTCTCATATATTAAATTAATTATATAAAATCATATCTTTGTTGTACTAATACAGTAATCAGGAACTTTGCATTAGTGTGCAGTAAAGTGTTCCTTAAAAGAATTCTTCGAATTTATTACGATCACCTCACAAACGGTTTCAATTACGACAGAAAAAATTCCCTCAAAGTTTGAGCTCTTAATTCTAACGAGACCACGTGCCGCAAATTTTGTTTTTGTGATTTTTTAAGTTTATTACATTTATTTCTAAATGAGATCTACTTTATTAATGATTTATTATAGTTAGAAAATTGTAAATAAATAACTATTTTTATATTATAATACACAAAACTATAAACTTTTGGTTTATTATTTATTGCTTAAAACAAATAATAAACTTAAAAGTGCCCGACTTACTTAAGCAAATATTTAAAGAAATTTAATTTATCGATAATATTTATTAAATGTTAAACTATGGCATAATATGATGTCGCATATATATACCGATCTCATATATCGATTGAATGCATTATATATTTTTGGAAAAAACACAAAGTCAAATAATATAAAAAAAAAAAATATTTCTTGGAAAAATCACAGAAAAAATTTTGCGACAACTCTTTCCGTTGGAATTAAAAGCTTAAACTATAAGGAAATTTTTTCTGCTATAGTTAAAAACGTTTTGAGAGGTGATCGTAATACATTCGAAAAATCCTTTTAAGAAACACTCTACTGCACATTAACGCACTCTTGTCTAATTTAGCGGAGTGCGCTTTGATTTTTTGAAAATATTCGTTTGTTCATAAGAAAAACTCGTTCGAAGTTCCTGATTACTGTATTAGTGCAACAAAGATATGCCGTCCACCCACTTAGGTGCGAGAATGAAAAAAAGTATGAACTCCTGATAAGGATGCAGAGTGGTTTGATTTGTTATTTAAAAAACATTTCAGAGAGAAATAAAAAAAAGTTTTATTCATTTTTTTAACTTCCCGCTAAGAAGATTGAAAATTTTCAAAAATTCAGGAAGTTATTGGTTTCGATCCGATTTGCAAAAACCGAATTTCTATCAGATTTTGACGTTTTGAGGTTCTAGGAAGCTATCCTGACTAATTTCACGATGATGTCCGAGTGTCTGTGTGTATGTACGTACGTACGTTCGTAGTATAATAAATACTATATCGTACTATAATAAATACTTATTACCTTTCGTAAAGTTGTGGGCATTCAAATCTTGTTATCCAAAATTTTCAAAAATTTATAACTTTTTTAAAAAGCGATACAAAAATTCGAAAAAAATTTGGAAACCAGTTGACTTTGCGGGCCAGACCAGGAACTACCCGATGTTTTCGAGCTCAAGAAACTCGAAAACATTATTGTCAATACACGTCGAGCTCTTTGAGCTCAACAATAGCTTCGAATACTTTTACATTTTCGGGCTCTTCGAGCTCGAAACAATTTAAACATTGTGCTAAACCTCCGAGAGCTGGAGAAGTAGAAAATAATCAATAATCATTGTTTTTTCGAGTGTTGCTCGCGATCATGCTTGATGAATTCAATGTTATTCGACAGAGATTTATAGAAATGATTAAGACGGAAAGTTAAATGAGCTTTGAATCAAACCCAAGCGTTAATATAGGAATAATCAGAAAAACCATGTCAGAAAAAGTTATTTTTTAAAATTTTTGTTCATTACAAACGAACTGATTGCAAAAAATTATACAGCGATCATCAAAGACTGTAAGAACAAAAGGCTAGTGTAAGTTTTGGGACATATGATGAATCACATTATGCGTTGTCTGAAAAAAATAAAGGAAATTGTTGTTTTTTAAATTTTTCATTGTCGATATATTCTGAACTAATAGATCCATTTTTAGGTTTGAGGTGGCATTCAACACAATATTCCATAGTCTTCAACACTAGAGAATTTTTCGAAATAATTAATTGAACGTTTTTTATTTCATTTTAAAAAACAGTTTTTTGAAATTTTTTTGTTAACGATATCTCTTGAACAAATGATTCAATTTTGATGGTAGAGGTGGCAATTAACGCGGCTTCCAGAGTTCTAGAGCTGAATAGATTTTGGAATCAATCCATGAAGTACGTTAGAAGATATTTGATGAAATCATTTTTCAAAAATTCTTACTTTTCAAATAACTCCGAACCAACAGTAATGATTAAGCTTAAAAATTGTAGGAATTGATTAGCCGCTTTGAATGTCACTTGAACAATCTAAATTAGTTAATCCGTTCGAAATTTATAGAATACTTACATACGTACCCACATACATACGGGGCATTCCACGCCAAATCGACCACTTTTGACCCCGACCCCTTTCGATTTGGCTGAAAATTTTTTTTCCTTTCATACCCTATTAAAATCATTTTTCAGAAAATTTTCAAATTTTTTTACCCAACCCAAAAAAAGTTATGAGTTTTTCAAAAATAAGGCTTTTATTTTATCAAATAGCTATAACTTCTTCAAGAATTGACTAATCGGGACGTTTTTTTTTCTCAAAATTTTTGTCATTGAATGTACTTTTCAAAAAAAAATACAAAAAAATTTTATGATGATAAACTCTATGAAATTTTCAGTTTTTTTGAAAAAAACCGTGATTTTCTTAATGTTCGTCATTTTTTTGTTTTTTTTTTATTTTCTCAAAAAAAACTTCATTTAGTTCTGCAATTTTTCCCGCCAATCCTAGAGTGGGCCGACTATTCCTTCTATTTTTTTTATCAATTGAAAAAAAATTTTTGCCTAGTTGGGCTAATTTTGCTAAACATCAGTCTGGAAATTTTTGAGGATTTATAGATGACGTCCGACTTTGAAGAATTGAGACGAAAAAATTCATTGATAGTGGTAATCCTTAAAAAAATTTGGATTTTTTTCAAAAAAGTGAAAAAAAATTGTAGATACATAAATAATTTTATTATAATTTTTTTTAAAAACTAGACGTGAAAACAAAGAAAATGAAAAAAAAAATTGCCGTTTGGTTTATTTTTGACCATGTCACAGGCTGTCGAAAAAAAAATCTAACGTCCATCGCTATTTCAAAAGCCTGTGACATGGTCAAAAATAAACCAAACGGCAATTTTTTTTTTCATTTTCTTTGTTTTCACGTCTAGTTTTTAAAAAAAATTATAATAAAATTATTTATGTATCTACAATTTTTTTTTCACTTTTTTGAAAAAAAACCAAATTTTTTTAAGGATTACCACTATCAATGAATTTTTTCGTCTCAATTCTTCAAAGTCGGACGTCATCTATAAATCCTCAAAAATTTCCAGACTGATGTTTAGCAAAATTAGCCCATCTAAGCAAAAATTTTTTTTTCAATTGATAAAAAAAATAGAAGGAATAGTCGGCCCACTCTAGGATTGGCGGGAAAAATTGCAGAATTAAATGAAGTTTTTTTTGAGAAAATAAAAAAAAAAATAAAAAATGACAAACATTAAGAAAATTACGGTTTTTTTCAAAAAAACTGAAAATTTCATAGAGTTTATCATCATAAAATTTTTTTGTATTTTTTTTTTTGAAAAGTACATTCAATGACAAAAATTTTGAAAAAAAAAACGTCCCGGTTAGTCAATTGTTGAAGAAGTAATAGCTATTTGATAAAATAAAAGCCTTATTTTTGAAAAACTCATAACTTTTTTTGGGTTGGGTAAAAAAATTTGAAAATTTTCTGAAAAATGATTTTAATAGGGTATGAAAGGAAAAAAAATTTTCAGCCAAATCGAAAGGGGTCGGGGTCAAAAGTGGTCGATTTGGCGTGGAATGCCCCATGTATTTTTTTATATATTCTAAGATATATTTTCAACACATTAAAAATACATTTAAAACATATAAAAAATATATGAAAATCAGCTAAAGGTTAGCAATTTAAAATATATTTTTTATACATCTTTTATATATATTTATATATTTTTTATGTATTTTTAATACATTTTTTTTATATGAAAAATATATTTTTGTAATATTTTAACATATATTTTTTTTATAAATTTTTTTCATGGGAGTATAACCTATTTTTTGAATCAAATAAACTTTGGTAATACTACAATATTAGCATAAGTAATTTGACAATATTGAATAGCGTTATCTACCAGAAGCATTGTGGATACCGCCAAGCAGTATGGGCTTGACGCCCATACTGACATAGGCTCATCCGCCATGACTATCGTGAATGTTACCATTCCCGTGATGGTCAAATCATCTATACTCACAATTTTTAAACGAATGAAAAAATCTTTGCTACCATACAGTATGGTAGAATCGACCATACAACATAGTGGTATCCGCGAAAAATTTCTTTCCGTGTACCTCACTCATCGATTTTCGCAAGCCAACCCGCATGAAAAAAAGATATATGATAAAAATATATGGAAAAATATATGGGAAATATATAATAATATATTCAACTTTATATACTATTTTATAAAGTTTCATATACATGTTTTCGCCGATTAAATATACTACTATATATTTTGAACTATAGATAATTCATATATAAATAATTATATTCTCGTATACGCTGTTATATATTTTAAATTATATATCTTAAAGCATATTGTTTAACATATAATTTATCATATATTATATGAATATATTTAATCATGTAGCGCAAACCATATATTCTCAAACTTATATTTTATTTATTTTACTCCAAATATATTGTATCATATATTTCCAAAATGTATTTATTTATACAATACAAAAAATATATCTTATGATATATTTTTTAACATATATTTTATTGTATATCGTTAGCCACATACTCCATCATATAGTTTATGACATATATGTTATGCTATATTCTCAATCATATACTTAATGAAATATTTTTGAATGTATATCATTTGTTATCAAAGGAAATATATTATAATATAGTATTAAACAGATCTCTTTAGTCGAGTATGCCTTGAATTTATTTTCATTTAATATACAGGTATAAAACAATAGGAACTATTTTGTTGCTTACACTGTAAAAAGAGCGGTGTTAAAAATGGACTCGCTTTGGCACCGCCCGGTGTAAAAATGAAATTACACCGGTATAGGAGGAGTAATACACCGGTGTTAAAAATACCGGTGTAAAAGCGGAGTAAAAGCGGGGTAACAGGTGTAAAAGTGGAGTAATGCCGGTGTAAAAGCGGGGTAAATTGCATCCGCTTGGAGTATTAACTTTAAAGATTATAAAACATAAAAAATGTCAGTTCTTTATGAAAATTAATAAAAAATATCATTTATTAACAAGTATAGTGATCGAGTAAGTAAAAATATTCACAAAGTAAAATATTTTAACACCGGTAAAGAATATCTACACTGGTGGCGGTGTTATTTTAACACCGATCCAGAATATTTACACCGGTGGCGGCGTTATTTTAACACCGGTATAAAATATTTACACCGGTGGAGGTGTTATTTTCACACCGCTTTCGGGGGTAAATTTAACACCGATAATTTTAACACCTACACCACTTGGACTTACCCCGGTGATTTTTTACAGTGTAGTAACAGCAGATTTTTAAAGATAAAAATGAAAAATAATAACTTCTAATAGTTGAAATTATAGTTTTGAATAAAAAATTCTTTAGGTGTAAATCTTAGAAGTAATTTTCAATATGTTATACTGTAAAAAATTTGTGGAGTGAATGCAGAGTAATTTGAGAGTGAATGCGGAGTGTTTTATTCCTTCACTCTGGTAATCCGAGTGATGGGAGTGAAATTCATTTCGAATTCACTCTCGATTTTTTGCATTGAATTGTAGTAAACCGTGTTTACTTATCTAATCCGAGTGAGTAAAAAGCAAATGTTCATAAATTTCCAAAGTATAATATATTATTCAATTATGAATATTATTTTATTTAATTAACCATATGTACCAATTAGTTTATAAAAGAATAACATAAATTAAATTAGATGAATGAACGGATTGGTAAAAATAAATTCGATTTAATTATTGATTTTATTCAAATTCTTGGTCAACTTCTTGGTCAACTTCTTGGTTAACTTCTTGGTCAACTTCAGGTTCAATGACTATGGGATTTTTGCGGCGCATTTCTGTGAGCATATTGTTAATAGCCATTCCAAATAATCCGCGCTTAAAATCTCGGGGAAATTTATTTTTCACAGCTTCTGTAATAAGACAAGCTTAATAACTACCAAAACATTAAAAATTTTTATAGTATTACATTATGCGAAAAAAAAAAAAAATCGTAATATCGTGTTCCTAAGGCAAAAAGGACCTTTTTAACAATCTTGTTCAAGGCTTGAGCAAGCCTGGTCTCAAGATTGATAGACGTTATAGTGTCTTTTCCTACCTATGTGTCTTGCTGCAGATACATATGGCCAGATTTCAATAGCGAATCCAGTACAAGCCTTACACAAGAAATTCGTGCCAGATTCTAACTCAATTCTAGAAGAAGACTGGCGCCAGCAGCATGTTGAAAATAGTTGCACATGGCTTGCTCAAGATCTGCTCAAGACTCAAGGTCAATTCTTTGCAACGTCTCTCTCTCTCACTGTATATAGTGATTGAGACAGCCGTTCTAAAAAATTGACCTTAAGCCTTGAGCAGATCTTGAGCAAGCCATGCGTAAGTACCTGCCCTAAATTACTGGTGCAAGAAATGCACCAGAAACTTTTCAACTGCACCGTATCTTAGATATCTTCAATATTGTTGTGTGTAATACCTTGAGCAAGTCATACACAAGTCTTGATGACAATTTTTTGCTACATGAACTTGCGCAAGACTCATAGGTAGAAAAAGACACTAGTGACCAGGAGTTTTGATCAAGGTACTAGCACCAGAATCTTGCTCAAGCATGTGTTACTTGGGGATGAATCTCAAATTATACACCCTTCTTGCTCTGCAGAGCGAAAAGGACGTATAAAAACATGTTTTTGCTCCAATCAACTTTGTAATGTTATAAATATAAAAATTTACTGAAAAAATGAGAAATAAATTGTTTTTCCAAATACTTCCTTCTTCCTTTAAGAAAAAAAAGAATAGACTCTTGGGATGTCAGGATGTCAGGATTTGATAAAAGCTTATTTTGTAAAAATCTAACTAAATTCAATAATTTTTCAAATTTACAAAAATTTTCCATTTGAAATACGTTCTTTTTGCTTTATAGGAACGCGATATTTCTGAGCTTTCTGAGCTTGAGTACATCAAGAAATTTTGAAATTGTCTCATAAGACCAATCGTTTTTCAGGTTATTAAATTCAATACTAAGAGAGTGAGGGGTAAAAACGGAGTACTAATACACGTATTTATGTATCTTGTTTTACCTATCTCTTCCCTTATTGTAACACAGTCGTGAAATGTAATTGACTGCAAACTTGTGTCGTATTAAGATTGATTGGTTGAGCATTAAAATTTTTAAGACCTAAAACTATGCAAGCTCAAAGCAAGAAATTATTATGGAAAAATATACCCTCAATAACTCCGATGATGTTGCTGTCTAATCCAGGGCGAAGGGGAGCATCTTTATTTATTTTACTGGCCCCTCCACGCAGATTACTGGCTAATAAAATTTCTTTTGGAAAAAGCGCTTGGGTTAACGATATACCCATTCTTTGGAAAGTCTCACGACTATCTGCAGTCTCCCATTGTCGACGAGAAACAAATACGTTTGATCCTTGGTGCCCAATTTCAATCTTAGGAAACATTAAAATTCCGAATACTCGAAAATTAATTTTTAAACTTGTATAAGATATTGCGTTACAGATGCCATAAGGGCGTATACCGGCAATAGATACCATTGAAAAGACTTTTTTTTCAAAACTAATATTTTTTTAATTTTAATTGTTTTCTAGTGTATAGCCGCAATTACGGCCTTTTACACTTTTTGCCTTTATATCGCAACTGCTTTACTTTTTCTTGCTTTTCATTGTGCGGATGTGGCCCGACTTGTGCTTATACTGTACTGTACCATTACGGTGATACCCTACTCCCCACCTTAGCTGTGGGAGTATACTCTCTTAAAATGAATCAGTGAAAAGTGCTGCAAATCAGTAAATATTCTCTGATTCGCAGCACTTTTTACTGATTCATTTTAAGAGAATAGGGGCAAGGGAAACCACAGAGAAAACCATTGCCAGTACAGTTCGGTTTGGGTGAAGTTCACTAGAACCTTATCCCGCGCCTAACGATCAGAGACCTCCGATCGAGCTCAACGCGTGGCTAAGCGGTCACCCAACCAAGTAGCGATCATGCTCGATGCTGCTTAACTTAGGTGATCGCCCGAGCAACTCGAGAACCGATCGACTGCCTCTGCCCCCTCTTTTTCAAAACTAATATTTTTTCACTTAGAAAAAAAAATTTTTTTTGAAGAGTAAATTGTTCTTGATTAAACAAAAATTAATTTTTCCACAATTAAATTTTTTTTAGGGGTATTATACTTTTAGATCATAATTACGTCGATTTTGAAAAAAGAAAAATTTTATTCGCCCTTATGGCATCCGGAAGCAATAAGGGCGTATAATTTTTATACACTCTTATAGTGTCTGTAACGTTTATACACTTATATACAATATATAGATTATAATCTATATATATAGATATATACGAACTTCACTATGACTTATAAAATCTTTATCGTAAAATCGTACACAGAAAAAAAGGTTTACTAAAATCAAGAAAATTTTCAGGAAAACCTTTTTTTTCGAGCAAGAAGAAAGATTCTTGAGAGAAGAAAATTTTCTTGGCTTAAGAAAAATTTACTTCAACCCAGATCTGTGGTTCTGTAAAGTATTCTTTTGAGTCAAGAGAATTAGTTGCCGAACGAAAAACTTTTTTTTTCTGTGTAGTTTATTTTTCTAATTTTTTTTTCAGTTTCTTATATGCTTGGACTATTGTTTAGACAACAAGTATTATAAAATGTTTACTTGTTCATTATCATCACCGCGATGATTGGCACGATCATTTTGTATTTGAATGAAAGCTGCTTGCGATCGTTTAATATTTTTCATCTCTTCACATAGTTCCGAAAGTTTGTTCTTTATTATTTCATTATCTGAAAATCATAGCATTATATTTTTGCATAATGTTATAGAACTTCAAATTAATTTTCTACCGAATAATTTTTAAACCGATATTTTAAATAAAGATATTAAAATATCAGTAGTTACAACGACATATTTTTTTATGGAATAATTTATACCACGATGAATTTTATTATTGGAAGAAATATTATCTTCAGCATTCTTCTCAGGAATTATAATAATATCTTCATCATTACTTGAATGATCTCCTTCATTTTCAATAACCTTCTCATCAAAAAAAAAAATTATGAGAATATAAATAATAAAATGAAATTGTTATTGAACTAGAAAAATTTTCTTACTGGGGATAGTGGAGGAATGTTTTGGCCAGCTGCACCTTTCTTTAATTTGTCATCAGTTTTTAATAATTTTTTGTACTTCTTTGGCTGAAAATTATCATATAAGAAAAATAAAAGTCACACCGTTGTTACTGTCAATTTTTTTCAAAGCAAAATATTAATAAAATATTACTAATTCTTGAGAAGTCGATTGTATATCCTCAATATCGGATTGACTTTCTAAATTTCGCTTGTGTGATAAAGTTCTTGTTTTTTTTGAGATTTTTAATGGAGAAATAATGCCTTCCAACAGAGTGATTTCATTTTTTAATAACTTCATACTGTCTTTTAATGATAAAAAATAATCAGTACATTGTATATAATTAAATTGTATATGAATAAGCTATCAATAAATAAATTGTAAGTATGAAAATTGTAAATAAATAAATTGTCAATTTAAAAATTGTAAGTATGAAAATTTTAAATAAATAAATTATCAATTTAAAAATTGTAAATAAATGAATATTTCGGAGGTTATTTACGAGATATTTTGACAACACGAGCATCAAACATTTTCCACCCAGCTTTTGGCTTTTTTAGTTTATTGTAACGCCATTCAACTAAATAAGTCTCCTTATCTTCCAGTGGATTGAAAGTTTCAATATCAAAATCACGAATCCATTCAGTTGGAATCCCCGCAGTATATGTTTGATCGAATTCTCCTCCAATCCATTGTACGAGGGCAAATATTTGTCTTGATGCAATTGAAGACATTATTTTAATTATGAAAAAAGTATATAGTTAAAAATAATGCAATTGATTGATATTAATATGCAGTTAATATGTTAATATATGCAATTATAATTAATATAAGTTAACTTAATCCACAAATGATAATAGATTCAAATAATTTAACAACAGTTTTATGACAGCTGTCAAATGTAAGTTATTATAAAAATTGATGTTCATTTAAAAAAAAAAAAAAAAAAACGATCACTTCACATCTAAATAAAAATAAATGCAATGTTTGAATATTATTAGAATTCACAAACTAAGCAATCTTTACAATTACAATGCCTGCAAAGAAAAAAGTTCGAGATTATCAAAATGACGGAAAAGAAGAAGGACCAAAAAAAAGACAAGGCCCTTACAAGCAATACAATACTTTTCGAAGTGTGACTAAAATTCCAAACAGAACAAAATATGATTGGCGTATGAAGTTAAGAAAGAGTCAGTAAGTATGTTTTTTAAAAATACTTTATAATTTGAGAATTTGATGCGAAGGATTTTTTTTTTATCAGAGTATGAAAAAATGCGATTATAAATAGAATAAAAATAGCAATTTTTCTTTACTCAAATTCAACATTCAATATTATTTAAACTAAGTGATGTTTCTAATAACTTATAAATTACAAATTTTTTTGAAAAATCCGAAAGTCAAAAACAGACAACTGTCATTCCGCGTATTCTTATGTAAATATAATATTAAACGGTAGATATCATAATTATAGACAAATTGAAAGACCACAAAAAAAGCCGACACCGTTGCAATCACTAAGTCTTGAAAGTATGATCATCGAGATTCAAGAATCAAAGACAAATGAGGAACAAAATGTGGAGGAAAGATTTACAGATCACATTACTGCTGAAACATTAGAACTAGTTAGAATGGTGAGAATAATTTGATGATTTTTATAATATTGTTAAAGAATAACTAAATTAAACGTAGTATTCAAAGCATAGATACTTTACGATGAAACTATCAACAATAATATATTAGATTATAATAAAAAATAAAAGTAGAAAAGCTTTCAGTAATGATAACGCAAAGAAAATTAAGATGATTGTCGTTCCGATCTATGTTTCAGTATAACAGAGCTTCCTGATTGACACATTTAGTAGCTTTTCTACCAGTCAAATAATCGTTTACTCACTAGTAAATCCACTTAGGTCGTTCTGGCCCGTTGCTGTCAACTTTTTTGAGTTTCAAGTCTTATTCATTGACACATTTAGTATCTTGGAGCTGAACAATAATTTTCAGAGCTTTTCTACCAGTCAAATAATCGTTTACTCACTCGTAAATCCACTTAGGTCATTCTGACCCGTTGCTGTCAACTTTTTTGCGTTTCAAGTCTTATTCATTGACACATTTAGTATCTTGGACCTGAACAATAATTTTCAGAGCTTTTCTACCAGTCAAATAATCGTTTACTCACTCGTAAATCCACTTAGGTCGTTCTGACCCGTTGCTGTCAACTTTTTTGCGTTTCAAGTCTTATTCATTGACACATTTAGTATCTTGGACCTGAACAATAATTTTCAGAGCTTTTCTACCAGTCAAATAATCGTTTACTCACTCGTAAATCCACTTAGGTCGTTCTGACCCGTTGCTGTCAACTTTTTTGCGTAACATATCTTTCTCATTGACACATTTGGTATCTTCGAGCTAAACACTCATTTTTTGAGCTTTTCTACCAGTAAAATAATTCCTTTATTTTGATTTTCATGAAGTTTTGCCATTAATTGTGATGTTCTATTGTGTCTATTTTTGAATACATTCATTCGCACTTTTAATATCGCTGATAAATCTACAACGTATAAATTAAATACTTATGGTCTCTTGTAGTGTGGATCTATCAGCTGTATTCCTAGCATTAATCGTCAGTTTTATCATTATGATTATTTTGTTTTACATTTACTAAGCTTTTCTCCAAGTAACGATTGGGTAATGCATATTTTTTTTTTTTTAAGGGTCATCAGGAAACCAAGCTGAGCTATCAAAAATCTTCTACGTGCGTTGATACTACTTCTATAGATGATAATGCGTGCAGAGCAAATAATTATCCTCCAATCATTCTTGCGTCCCACCGAAAGGAGATACCAAAACATCATCTTATCAACAATCTTCTTGTCATGGCTATTAAATGGCGAAGAAATATCACTCATTCAGTTGCGCAAGATATTGTTAACTTGCTTAATATTTACTCCACAACCTCAGATGCTAAGACTTCTAAATATTACTGGAAAACAATTATTGATCGTTACTCTCACAATATTTTAACTCACTACATTTGTGTGCAATGTGGGAATTATTTAGGCAGTGAAAGTAATTGTTCAGTTAATTGTAGTAACTGTTCAACTAAATTTGATTCTAAGTCAAATGAAGGCTCATTTTTACACTTACCATTAACCTATCAATTGCGCGAACTGTTTGAAACTACGGATGCTCATAATTTGTATTCTTTAAATCGAGAAAAAGTGAATAATCATGCGTTTGAAGACATTTTTGACGGCAAAATGTACAAAAACCAAGTAACACATGATGATATGATTTCCATCAATTATAGCGTCGATGGAGCCCCTATTTTCGATAGTTCAAATACCTCAATTTACCCTGTACTTTGTTCGATTAACGAGCTAAATCCATTTGAACGTAGAAATCATATAATGCTTTCTAGTATCTGCCCGGGAAAAAATGATTTTGCCTAATCATATATGATCATGCATAATTGTCTATATATGATCAGATCCAAAAATTGGCCAGGTCTGATCATACATAACTTGATCTGTTTATACATGATCATATATGATTATATATAATCATGCATGAACGAATATAGTCATTTTTAGAATCTCATTTAGAATATCTGTAAATTATTAATTAAGTAGTTTAATTAGGATTTATTGTCTTCATCAATATCAATGTCGGTTAAAATTAAATAAAAAAAAAAAAAACAAAAATTATTAACCATCGACAATTATTTTACTACGAGGTCACCCATCCAATTAATGACCAACGCCGATGCTGCTTAACTTTGGTTATCGATGGTTTGTAGTCTGATCCTCTAGTCTGTTATACACTTACAATTAAGAAAAGTTTATGGCATTACTTAACTCAAATAATCAAATTGATACTTTATACTTTTAAATTACTGCCGAAACCTTTGAACATTTTTTAAGTATTGGAGATTTAAGTTTGATTGATAGTTGACAGAATAAAAATTTAATAAGATTGATATTAAAAAATTGTCATATTATTTAATATATATATATATATATATATATATATATATATATATATATATACATTTAAATATTTATAGGTTTCATATCAATGAAATCTGATCAGATTTAATCATAGACATATATAACTACATATAGGTTTATATCAGTCACGTCTGATCAGATCTAATTATATATAGGCCTATATCTAATTATATATGGGTTTGTATCAATCATGTCTGATCAGATCTAATCATGTATAGACTTATATATGATCATATATGGGGTTATAACAGCTAGGTATGATTATATCTAATTATATATAGACTCATATATGATCAGACCTGATCACATATAGACTTGTACATGATTATATATGGGGTCATAACAGCCAGGTATGATCAGATCTAACTATATATAGACTTATATATAAATAGATCTGATCATATATAGACTTATGTATGATTATATATGGGGTCATAACAGCCAGGTATGATCAGATCTAACTATATATAGACTTATATATAAATAGATCTGATCATATATAGACTTATGTATGATTATATATGGGGTCATAACAGCCAGGTATGATCATATCTAATTATACATAGACTTATATATAATCAGATCTGATCAGATCTAATTATATATAGACTTATATATAATCAGATCTGATTATATATAGACTTATATATGGGCTTATAACAGCCAGGTATGATCAGATCTAATTATGTATGGGGTCATATATAATTATATATAATTATATATGACCCCATATATAATCATGCATGATTATATATAACTTCATATATGATTATATATAATCATATATGATCATATATATGAACATATATAATCATATATGATTAGGCAAAATCATTTTTTCCCGGGTGGTTTGGTTCTGGTAAACCAAAAGATATGAATGGATATTTAAGGCCGTTTACGGATGAAGCTAAAGAACTTCTGAAAGAAGGTTTCACATATTCATATAAAGGTCAGACATATCACAAGAGAGTTGTAACTTTGATGGGCGTGTGCGATTCGGTTGCTCGTCCTCTTGTACAATGTGTGAAGCAATTTAATGGCGAGTACGGATGTGGCCTATGCTTACACCCAGGAAAAAGAGTTAGTAAAGGCAATGGATTTACAAGAACTTATCCCATTGTAGATGGAAACCCTTTTGGTGACGGACTAAGAACTCATGACCAAACTTTAACTCATGCTAAGGAAAAAAATATCAAAGACCGCAAAGGAGTGAAAAAATTATCTGTTTTATGTGAAATTCCAAATTATGATATTATTCATAATTTGGATGCTGAATGGATGCACTGCGTTGGGCTAGGAGTTTGCCGTCAATTTACAGATCTATGGTTCAACTCATCAAACAAAGATGAAAAATTTTATTTTGGAAAAGAGATTCAATCAGTAGATTCCTTCATTACCTCATTTCGTCCAACGTCATATTTTTCACGAACACCAAGACCTTTGACAGATCGTAATCATTGGAAAGCTCATGAGTGGATTTGTTTTCTTTTAGCATATAGTTTGCCTATGCTTCAAATTTACTTTCCGAAGAAATATGTAGATCATTGGGCATTGTTAGTTGACGGAATAGCAATAATAGTCAAACGATCCATAATGAAGTCAGAGTTGATTGATGCTAATCAATATTTGAATGAGTTTGTTCTTGGAGTTCAAGAGCTATATGGGGAAAAATTCGTGAGTTTTAATGTCCACTTATTAACTCATTTAGCCACCAGCGTTGAAAATTGGGGCCCTCTCTGGACTCACAGTGCATTTATTTACGAAGACTTTAATCAAACTTTAGAAAATTATGTGAAAAGTCCTAATGGAGTTATTATTCAAATTTGTGACTCATTTAGATTAAAATGTGTAATCGATCGACTCTATAATATGTGTAAAAATGATTTAAGCTATAAACAAAAAAATTACTTGGATCGATTAATGAATTATAAGCTGGTACAAAATAAAACATCAAGTGAATGTAGAATATTAGGTAGAAAAACTTTAGTGAAGTCGTTATCCATGGACCAACTATTAGCGTTAAAAAGATTAAATATCGTAGTTGATTCAACTACATACATTTTCATTTATACAAGATGTAAAATCTATCAAGAAATCGTAACAAGTGCAAAGTATAAACGCGAAAAAAAAAGAATAAACTTTAACGTCATGTTAGTAAATGGAAAAATTTTTGAGATACAACATTTCTTAAACTTAAAAACGAGATCTGAAGAAGACAATTATTTAATTGGTTACTATTACACGATAAAAAAAAATGAATCTCTGATGTATAGCAGAAAATTAAACCATTTTATTGTTTTAGATAAAAAAATACCGATTTTAGCAGCTGTAAAAGTTGAAATGATAAAAGAAAAAGTAATGATCTTTACAATTGCAAAATTAAAATTAATAGTGGCTTATGTTCATATCTGTCATTCGGAATTACTAACTTAATAATTAAAAAGATAATTTTGTACAATAAATTAACAATTCAATAATGTATTTTGTACTAATTTGATTTTTTTTTATCATTGATTATCATAGCAGAATGTTACAGAGGGCACGCGGAACTCGAAGTGATAGCTTTGAATTTTTTTCCACGAAAATCACGAGATAGCATGAGTTTATGGTGATTATGGGATCGTTCCGACGAATGGATTCTTATGGTGATTTTTTTTTATACTTCTTATGCAGCAACGTTCGTAACTTCAGTTTCATTTGCCCTCTAAAAATAATTTTTTATGTATAAGCATAGAGCTTGTATACGATGAGAGCCTTATCCGGTTGCCTCATTTGGCGCGAACTTGGTTAAAGCTACCACCAGCTAGTATGGTTTCCAAACCGCTGCCTAAAAAGGAAGACAAATTAGGCAGTGCCTCGCAACTGCGTGACTGTCGTGATCTTAACCTAGTTTGGTTGCCTTATTCGGCGCAAGTCTGAAATTTGGCATGCCTTATTCGGGCCTAATCACTACCTAACTAAAATTTCTAGTCGGGTTCATTTACGATAGCTGAATTGAAATGAAATTTATTAAATTAGAGTTATTAATTTATCCAAAAAAATTTTCATAATTTTTTTTACTTCATCTATGGAACTAGAAACAATTTTCTTAGACCTAATTACTCTAGATATTATATACATAGTTTTCATATTGATACAGATATCAAATTTCCTGTAATTTTTTTATCCATTCAATTTCTTTAATAGTATTATTTTACTCTCATTATTACTAAGTTAAATAATAATCTATTGCAATCATCAACAGTGATATACTGTACCAAATAAAATCAATTAATATCTTAGTAATATACTTGTTGAAGTAAAAACTTGACTTTCTACTTCATTCACTTGTGTTACTTTAACAAAAAAATTTAATACTGCATACTCACACATGGTAAGTGATCTAACAGCAATCCAAAAATGACCAATAGCAATTCGGGAAATCGTAAAACGTCGATAATTCTTTAAATTTTTAATTTTAAAAATTGATCTGAATATTGTCACTTCAAAATTGTTTTTAATTTTTATTTTTTCACTGAGAAGTTATTAATTGAAAATGTTGATGAAAGTTTTGGTGATTTTTAAAAATATATCAATACTTTTTATAAGCTTCATCACTTCATTTTATTTACTTTTTAAACTGAATTTTTTTTTTTTGTAGCTGCGGAATATGCATTCTATCGAAAATTTTTCGAAATGCTCTGAATTCGAAAGTACATAAAATTTATATAAAAGCAATAGAAAGAATTTATGTTTTTGATCTAATTGAATGTGGATCGTTATTTTTCATAAATTATAAGTTAACTAACGTTCCAAACTTACGAAACTATGATGATACGATTGACATATTCTTTATTATTTTTTTCGAGTTCATTTGGTCCGCCATATATTATAGTCATATATTATTTATTATAATAAAAACACATATTTTAAAATATATGGTAATGATATATGTTGTAATAAATAACAGTAGTACATATATATTATTATATATGTGACACAATATATAATAATATAAAGTATTCTATACATTATCTTAAATATATTGTAAGTATATTATATAATATATAGTAGTGCCATATATAACCATATAACTAAATTTCATATATATGTATTTATACGCAAAATCATATATTGTAAAATATATGGCGAAGATATAATTTCATAATATATATTAACATATACTAAAGAATACAGTTGTTTTCGCCACATATATGACCGGATATTTATTATATATGATGCCATATATTTTAACCATATATGTTTTTTTCATACGGGAAGATATCATGATAAGTCATCTCATGTAAAAATATTGCTGCATCACCGACCTGAGAAAGTTTTTGTACCTGTTACATTAATAACAATTAATTAATCACTCGATGCATCGATGAAAAAAAGTTTTTATAGAAATTGAGTAATTTTTTATGCTATTCTTCAGTTACGTTGATTATATAATATATATATATATATATATATATATATATATATATATATATATATATATATATATATATATATATATATATATATATATATATATATATAATTTGTAGCAAATGATCTATTTATCTTCAAATTTGGCTTCCGTGAATGAAAAAAATTTATTGAAAATATTCAATTTCATCGGCACTGCCCTGATTAAAAAAGTGAATTGAAAAGTATTGAAAATTATTTCAATTCTTTTCAATCCCTCGGCGGTTTTGGAAAGTATTGAATGGAATTGAAATTTTGATCGTTTGAATACTTTCCAATTTCAAAGTGGAATTCGAAAGTATTGAAAAGAATTCAATCTTTCATCATTTCAATACCTTCCAATATGGAATTATTTTGGTATTGAGAAGGATTCAGAAAAATTCAAAAATTTCAATTCATTTCAATCTTTTTCAATCCCACACTTGATCCGAAATATCGGATTATTTAGGTATTGAGAAGGATTCGGAAAGATTCAAAAATTTCAATTCATTCCAATCTTTTTCAATCCCACACATGACCCGAAATATCGGATTATTTAGGTATTGAGAAGGATTCAGAAAGATTCAAAAATTTCAATTCATTCCAATCTTTTTCAATCCCACACTTGATCCGAAATGTCGGATTATTTAGGTATTGAGAAGGATTCAGAAAGATTAAAAATATCAATTCATTTGAATCTTTTTCAATTCCTCGGAAGTTCAGAAATTCTTTTATTATTTTGGGATTGAAAAGTATTCATTTTATGTCAAAATGAAAACCTTGGGGTATAGAAAGTATTCGAAAGGATTCATTTCTCATCTTTTTCAATACTTTTCAATTCACTTTTTTAATCAGAGATGTTATAAATAATAAGTTTTTATAATTTATAAACATTAAAATAATCTTAAAGTTAATTACCTTGTAAGAAAACGTTTTCGGAAAATCACCCAATTGCTGTACCATTTCATAAATTAGTACAGAATAACCTTTGAATCACTTTTAGTTCTCTAACCTATTATTTTGGGAATTGATGCTTACTTAGGATTTTATTACTCGAATCGAAAATTTACATGGCGCCATCTGCCAAACAAAGACAAAATGAATCGATAGAAATGGTGTGGAAATAAGGCCCTTACATTTACGCAGCGTGGATTTATCAGAACTTCTCAAGTATGAACAAACATGTCCTATAATTAACCCTTCCTTACCCACGCTATGAGCGTGGCGCCGCCTTTTTTAAATTTTATTTTTTTTTCTCGTAACTACTTAAATTCGTAGTTTTGAAAAAAATTTAATTCTTTCTTTGATCTATTAAAAAATTTTTAATGCTATTTACATGCATAAAAAGCCTTGAAAAATATTTTTACATTCTAAAATTCGAGACCGAGTTTGAGAAAGCGGCGCTCTGCCGCCCATCGTGGGTAAGTCTCCCGATCTTTTTCAAATTGCGCTGTTGCCAAGTTTCTTTGCCGCCAGTATTTTAGCCTGTTTTACCACACGTTCAACACAACTGGTATAGAGAAGTGATTTTTCAGGTTAGTTTTTATTTTAATTATATTATTTACAAATTAATTGTTATTAAATAATAATTAATACTATTTATAAAAAATAATTTTGTTTTATAACTTTGTGAGTATTAGAATTTTCATTATTTAAATTCATAATACCTATTTAGTATGTAAGTTGAAAGTGACATCATGAACCATAATAATAAATATTATTGTTAAAATTTTTTTTTACTAAATTAAATTATAAAAATATTCATTACATAATTTATATGATGTATGAAGTATTTTCATAACGAACATTATTTATTTTAGAAAAAATGCTAACAAGAAGCCGTGCAAGATGGTCAACTACCAATGAACGCGCTATCCCAGAAGATCCCGGTGATTCTGATGACAGTGTTTATTCTGATGAAGAACCTGAGATTGGATCGTCACAGTTGAATAATTCTAGTGACGATGATTCTAGTGATGAAGACGATGATGACCATGAGTATGTTCAAGATGCAAATAATAATATAACTAGCAGCACAAAGATTCAATCCAAGCAAAATTTTTTTTTGGCTAAAGATAAGAAAACAAAATGGTTTATTGAACCTCTTGTAGGAGGGAAATCTAAAAAAAAGAATGTTCTCACTCAAGCTCCGGGAGTGAAAAGACTCGGTTGCGCAGCAAAAACACCTTTGGATGCATGGAAACTCTTTTTCACTGACGAAATTTTGGAAAGTGTTGTGATCAATACAAAAAAAAAATTACAAAAACGTCAGGCTTAATATAAACGTCTTAACGAATGTCCTTTGACGAACATGGAAGAAATTCAAGCTCTTCTTGGATTATTATACTTGGCTGGGGGTCTTAAACTGTCACACACTCAAGCCAATGATTTATGGTCAATGGACGGTACTGCCCCTGATTATTTCAAATCAGTAATGAGTAAGAATCGATTTACTCAATTATTAAGCGCACTTCGTTTCGATGATTCCGAGACACGTCAAGAACGAGCACAAACCGATAAGTTAGCTCCGATCAGAGAAGTTGTCGATCATATGAATAATAAATTTTTGACGCTGTATTGTGTGCATGAAAATGTAACGATAGATGAAATGATGTTTGCATTTAAAGGACGTTGTAGTTTTCGGCAGTATTTACCCATGAAACCTCATTCGTACGGAATCAAAACTTTTGCTCTTGTTGATTCATCTAATTACTATACTTCATGCATTGAAATTTACACCGGAAAGCAACCTCCTGGGCCTCACTTTATTGATAACTCTCCGAAAGCTGTAGTGCGACGTATTGCTGCATCAGTTTTAAAAACTGGGAGAAATTTGACAATTGATAATTGGTTCAGCTCTGTTCCTTTAATTGACGAACTTCAAGAATTATACGCGACGACTGTGGTAGCAACGTTGAAAAAAAATAAAAAAGAAATTCCTTCTGAATTTATAACGACAAAAAATCGTCCGATATTTTCATCATTGGTTGGATACAATGATGGAAAAATTTTGACATCTTATGTCCCAAAAAAAAACAAGTGCGTGCTAGTCATTTCATCAATGCATGAAACTTGTGAAATTGATGACAGCACTAGTTCTAAACAAAAACCAGAGATCATCACATATTACAATGATACCAAAGGTGGAGTAGATACGGTGGATCAACTGCGAGGAAATTATACGGTTGCACGCTGTTCAAATCGGTAGCCGCTCACAGTATTCTATTCAATGATGGATCTTGTTGGAATAAATTCCCAAATAATTTATTTTGAAAATACACAGACTGAATTGTCTCGTAAAAAATTTTTAATTAATATTGCCAAAGAATTAACAAAGCTTCTGATGGTCAAACGTTTAAAAATTCCGACCATTTCAAATTTTTTACGTACTACTATAGGACAAATTCTCGATATTAAAAATAAAAATGTTCCTATTGTTGTCGATAAATCAAGATCTCTATGTGCATACTGCCCAAAAAAAAAAACCGCAAGACTACCCTCGTTTGTAGCTATTGCGAAAATTTTATATGTGGAGAGCATACGCGTTCAATGTGTGTTAAATGTTATGAAGAAAATGATTCAATAGAAGATAGAATTTAGTCATGCACTGATAGAAGGATTTCTTAGCATTTAAGAAGATTTCTTTGTATTTAAGAAATCATTTCTTAAACATCATATCTTAGCAATTAAACAATATTTCTTAGTATTTAAGAAATATTTCTTTGTATTTAAGAAATATTTTTTAAATACTAAGAAACGATGTTTAAGAAATGATTTCTTAAATACAAAGAAATATATTTTAAATACTAAGAAATCCTTCTATCAGTGTGATTGCATTTTCATCAATCACACTTGTTTTGCAAGCTCCAATAATTAAATTCAAATGCGATAATTTTGCAAAGAGTTGAATAAATCAATAATTTTATTGTTGTTATATATACTAAATTTATAATTAGAAAAGTAGTTTCATGTGTGATTGTTCAATCGAATTGAGATTGAAAATAATTATAATTTTATGGTTGTTTAAGTAATGACGTAATATGTAATTGAAAAAAATTTGCAATAATTCAATCGAAAATTTCATTTAATTAATAATTTTATATTTGTGATTGACACTAGTTTCTTATGTTAAAAACGTATTTCACGTGTAATAATAATAATAAGAAAATATTATTATATAAAATAGAAATATAATACTATTCATAGAATAATACAATATTTATATATATATGTATATAAATATAAATAATAAATATAATTGAAAATGTTAAGTTTTCGATTTTTGATAATAAATAATCTGGTTCAGTAATTATTAAATACTGTATAATAGTCGTGGTTGAACGTTCGGCAACAGCGCGTTCAATTTAACACGGTGGCGCGACGCTAACCACGTGGGTAAATTCGGCTGGCAAAAGAACGTGGGTAACGAAGGGTTAATCACGTAAATTATTTACTGTGAACCACCGTAATGCGGCAGTGTACGATAGCTAGTAGGCTGTATTGTAATCAACAGTAAAGATATTACTCATAATAGTGAAGAACCAGAACTTTGTTTTGATGATCGCACAAATAGGTACCGTATTTTTATCATAGTTCTACCGTTAATTTACCCTATCTTGCAGTCATGAAATGGCAGGATTGAGGTAGAATTGCGGTAATATTATGGCAGAAGTACGGTAAAATACGGTAGAACGACCGAAAATTATGGTAGGATTACGGTAAATTACGGTAGGGTTACGGTAAATTACGGTGGGGTTACGGTAGATTACGGTAGGGTTACGGTAAATTACGTTAGGTCTACGGAAAGACTACGGAAGGATTACGGTGAATTACGGTAGAACTACGGTAGGATTGCGGTATGACTACGGTAGGGTTACGGTAGAACTACGGTAAGATACGGAATGTTACGGTATATTACCCTCGTACCGTAATCTACGCTAACTTAACGTAATTCTACCGTAATATCGGGTCCGCCAGGGAAATAAACTTCAAGATTACAGTACCTGGATTCACAGCAACTTAATTATTTAATTTGTTAGTAGACTGATTTCAATGTATTATTCACGTTGTTTACTTCTACATTTATTTATTAACAACCACGAAATGAGACAATGAATTTAGACACTTGTAAAATGAACTAAGTGTGAGGACGCTGGTAAAACTAGTGCGGAACTGCACAAAAAAATAGTTAACTTGAATGACGGAAAATATTCTTGATTCAAGAAATTTTTGTTGATCGATTCGGAAAATAAAAAATTACTTGCACCAAGTAAACAATTATCTTCAAATTTTTATCTTGAATCAAAATTTTTTTGCTCACGTCAACATATTTTTACACTTAGATCAAAAAATTTTTTCCTTATTTTAAGAGTTAATATTTCTCAAAGTAAGAGATATTTTTTTTGGAGCAAGAAACATTATTTTTTTGTAGCAATATTGAATATTTTTGGTTAAAGAAAATAAAATTTCTCGAAACAAGTAGGGGAGAGGTGCTGCCGTTGTAACAAGGGGCAGTTGTAACACTCAATGAAAAACTATTAAAAAAACTAAAAATTATGATTATTTTTTTTTTAACTTATTCAAAATAGTAAATTATTGACTAGATCAAAGTTTCAGTTATTAATTTTGTTCCGATATTAAAATATTGAGAATTGTTGAAAATACGCGTGAAAACTTTTTTTTGTACGCTTCACAATTTTTTTAATAACAAATTTGTTTTCTAATGTTATGATGTGAGACTTGTATTAATACTTTAAGGGACAAATCAAGAGTATTGTATAATCGAATTTTATATCAATTTACTGATTTTTGTTGTTGTAATTAGATTTTTATTAACAACTCTGCGTGAGGGTCAGTTGTAACACTTGAACGAGTAGCAGTTGTAACGGTGACACGACCGATGATCCGAGGACAATTGATCCGCGACAGTTGATCCTTGCGACGATTGATCCGTCGATAAAATGCGTGTGACATGAAAAATTACGCCCTTTTTTAACTAATTTGTGTGTGAGTATATTTTTTATGTTACACGCACACAAAATTAGTGAAAAAAGGGCGTGATTTTTCATGTTACACGCATTTTATCGACGGATCAATCGTCGCAAGGATCAATTGTCGCGGATTAATTGTCGCGGATCAATTGTCGTCGGATCATATGTTACGTAACCGTATAGATCAAATTGAACGGAATATAGTATAGTGCCGGATAGCTCAACTGGTAGAGCACTCGGCGCGATACCGAATTGGTCTGGGTTCGATTCCCAGTTCGGGCTATCTATATTTTTCTCAATTTATCTATAAATTGTCTTATTGAGAGGTTTGCATGTTTAGGTTTCCACTATATTTAAATGGTGTATTACCGTACGAAGGACGGTGTGGCTCAATAAGTTATAGATCAAATTGAACGGAATATAGTATAGGGCCGGATAGCTCAACTGGTAGAGCACTCGGCGCGTTACCGAATTGGTCTGGGTTCGATTCCCAGTTCGGGCTATCTATATTTTTCTCAATTTATCTATAAATTGTCTTATTGAGAGGTTTGCATGTTTAGGTTTCCACTATATATAGATATAGGAAAATAGATATAGGAAAATAGATATAGATATAAATATAGACACCAATAACAAAAAGCAATTTGGTGAAAAATATCTATTTCGTTCCGTGTTACAACTGCCCCTGCACTGTGTTACAACTGCAGCCCACGCACGCCGCCATCTTGGCCCCTGACTTTAGTTAAATAAATTCATTTTTTAATAAGTTAACATTGACTTTTTACAAATTAACTAAGTCAGTCACATAAAAGATACTATCAGCTAACTTTCTGACAGTTTTTAAGTTTACTATCTTAAAAAAAAACAAGTGGAATCGAAAAAATAAAATTTTTTGTTACAACTGCAGCACCTCTCCCCTACTATTCTTTCCACGAAAGTATTGCACGCCTGAACGCGAAGCGTTTGATTAGTGCTTTACTCTCTCTCTCTCAAGGTCAAGCAATTATCTCGGCTTAAATTGCTTTTATCCGATCTTTTTTTGCACTTTGAGTATTAAACGAGTTGACAAGTATCAACAAGAACACTTATGTATGACAGTAGATACTTAAAAAAACACGATTTTTTCTAGATAGTATAAAAAAAACCGTTTTGAAAAAATATTTCGGTGGACGTCGGATTGTCTGTATGTGCGGATGATGTATGTGGTCACGGTAACGCCCAAAAAACTTCACTTTTTCAGTCAATTTTTTTTTTCATTCGCTTCAGTATCATTCTGAGTAATAGCCTATTTTAAATTACCGTCTTATTCAATGTAATTTAATTAAAAAATGAATAAATTGATTAACAGTGAACCTTTTTTTTTGTATATCTATATATATATATAAATAGTTCAATCTTTGGCCACACATGGGCGCTTCCGATCATCTCAGTTTTATCTTATTTCATTTTAAACAAATTCTAAATATTTTAGTCATTAAAAATACAAAAAAATCACAATATTAATTTACAAACAAACAAACTTAAGAACTTTTTTTTTCAATAAAATTTCCCAGTGAGCACATGACCTTATTTTGACGTCATACGTAGCTCATAGAAATGTCACGGTATCGTATGTAAATTTGATGTCAATCTGACGTTCTACATGGCTTTAATATGATGTAAAAAAGCTTGTGACATCATATTGATGTAAGCATGACTCTTATATGACGCCAAAGTTATGACTTATGTATTACGTACGCTTGACATAAAATCTACATCACATTGTTACGTAGTAATAAAGTAATTATCGTATATCATAATGACGTAATTTTAAAATCATACATTTATGACAGTAGCAAAGTCCCGGTTATACGTAATATGGATGTCACTCTTAAATCATATCTTTACATCAGTGACAAGTTAGTATTTGACGCAATGCTGATGTAATTTTCGAGTCATAGTTATTTATCACCGATTTATTTTAAGGCCATTCTTCGAGGGTGCCCCCCACTTTTTTCCAAAAAATGTGGCGCTGCCTGGTGGCCGACAGCCGCTCTAAAAAAAGTACTAGAGCTGCAAAACTTTAAAATTAAATTAAAATTATTTAAAGTAACAAAATGCAACATATGTTAATTTTTTAATGCATGAAAAAATTTATATATTTTTTTTAAATCATTAGCTAATGCTACAAAAATTTAAAACCCGAGTTTGAAAAATCATATTTTCATTGACCTTGACCTGTCAATATCACATTCATTTTCTATAAGTAATTAAAAAAAAATTATAATATTTATCGAAAAAAGGGCTTCGTACAAGCAATTTTATAAACTCGTAGAATATTAAAAAAATTACTTACAGTAATTATAAATACCCAGTTGAGCGTAGTTTCTTTAATAAATTTCAACACAATATTCGCCATTTAGTAACTTTTTATTTTGACAGATGTAAACATCAGGTCTGTATAATTTTTTGGGTGCTCGCGAAGGTGCTTGAATGTAGTAGCGGGAAAAATTTAATTTAATAAATGTATTCCTTTTAATCATAGCAATAATAGAGTTCTATGTATCATTACTTTATTTAATTTTATTAGTAAATAAACATTTTTTTGATTCAAAGTATTAAATAAAAAAAAAGATATATATATATATATATATATATATATATATATATATATATATATATATATATATATATGTAATTGAATGTGATTATATCTGGCTAATTGTCAGAGCAGTGACCATACACTGTGAAATATGACGGTGTAAAAATTAGACCCGGAGGACTTTACACGGCCGTGTGGTGTAAAATATCGGTGTAAAAATTCTCTCGGTGTAAATTTTCCATCCGTGTAATCATAACCCGGTGTAGTCTACTTTTTTTACACCGTTCCATGATACTCGGTGTATTTTTATTAAATGATCATATATATTCATTTCAATTATATATATACAACTATACATAGGGGTAAGGGGGCGGGGCAAAATGGGCCCCCTAAAATTTTGAAGATGAAAAGTATTTGGGCGGGGGAAAGGCGAAATAGGTCACTGAGCCAAAATGGGCCCCCATAATTTTGAAGATGAAATGCGTTTTGGTGGGGGGAGGGGCGAAATGGGACATTGAGGCAAAAAAGGCCACTAAGGTAAAATGGGCCGCTGAGGCAAAATGGGCCCCACAAAATTTTGAAGATGAAAATTTTGTAAATTTCACATCATAGTAAACAAAAAAGATTATACAAAGTAGCACACAATTTTTGAAAATCTATTAAAAGCAATTTTTTCTGTTCTTGAGTTATATTTTGTAAAATTTTATCGACTGATGTAGAGTTTTATAGGAAGTGTTACTTCTAAAAAATGGTATACAATATTGAGTTTTTATTTCATTTTGTAAAACTTCATAAAATTTCATATAATTATCCTTGAGATTGGACAAATATTATTTTTATGAAATTTCATATAAGTTTATCGAGTTTTTGAAAATTTTGTCATAAATCAGACGCCAGAGATTGTAAAAACAATGAAAAGTATTTGACAAATACCTTGTGATATGTATCCTTCTGCCATGTTTTAATTTGTTGAACGATATCATTAGATAAATTTTCTTTTACACGTAAATGAAGATCGCAGAGTCTATCAGATTCAACCAACGAACTCTTCCATGCCGCTTCAGTAGTACCATATTCCGGGCCCTTTTCAATTTTTTCATTCCACGATTTAGACCACGCCTTTAAGGCTTTAGCATAATTTTTTTCAATTTCTGAACGTTCTTGGACAAGTGCTATCAAACTATCGCATAACTTATGACCATCTTCAATTCTCTTAGTTGTACGCTTGTAGTTGCCTGGTTCCCAAAAAGAGTCCGACGTAGCTATCAACATGTTATCGTCGCTGTGATGTGACATTTTCAACTATAGGAGGAATCTCTTTTCCCTAAAAAAGAAAAAAAAAACATTATTTCCAGTCATTATTGGAGAAAATATTTACATTATAAAATTTATAATAACTTTAAAATTCGTAAGAATTAATTAAAGCCCTAATAATTCGATTTGCGTCATCTTCAATTCAATGAATTTCTGATATCCCAAGAACGATAATGAGCGCCAAGCTCTGAAGCTTTGAAACTAACAATATAGTTATCATGAGCAAACCTGTGCTTATAAAAAGTATAGTATATATTACAATGTTAAATGTCAAAATTAAACGTATATTAAAACCTCAATCATGGTAACCCATGCTTTAACACAGGTTCAAAACTCGAAAATAACAAAAAAATATTTCGAAAAACATTTGTATTTATTTCTGAAAAGAAGACAAAAAACATAAAAATTTCGAAAGAAAAAAGTTTCACTTCGGACCATTATCACAGAAGTTATGGGACAAAAAAGAGCGATTTTCGAACAAGAAATCAAAAAAATCTCAAAATTTACCAGGAAGAGTTTTATAATGGGTACTACAAAGTATCACAAAATGAAGGAAATTGATTGAAAGCCGAAAAGTTATTTTTGGAATTACTCCGAAATTACTAGCTCGATCAATTCAAACTTGAAAATTCTTTGTGCGGCTTAAAAAACTGCGTAGACATTATTTCACGATTTACAGAAATGGAACAGAATTAAAAAATTTCAAGTATAATCGAATCTTTTTATATCCTATGAGAATCATTAAATTGAGTCGATATTTTAGAATTTAATAGTATATTCAACAAAATAAAAAATTTGAATTATAGTTTAATTCTTCGATGTCCCCAAAAAATGATAGGATTTAGAAATTATTTTAAGATTACAAAATATTCTACAGAATTCAGAAATTGGAATAATATTTAAATCATATTATGTATATCCGATGAAGATAATTAAATTAAGACATTATTTCAAGATTGAAAAGTATTCAATAGAAACAGAATTTCAAATACTGCTTCAATTTTTTTATATATTAAATAGATAAGAAAATAAAAACATTATTTCAGAATTAACAAGTATTTAATAGCATATCAGAAATTTTAAATACAGGTTAATTCCTTTTATATCCTAGAATGATAATGAAAGAAGAACATTATTTCATGATCAAAAGTATTCGATAGCATCAAAAATTTTAAATGCTAGCTGAATCCCCTATCCAAAACATCCCATAGAATTCATTACAATGGGTCAAAAGCCGCATAGAATCCTATAGATTTGTATTGGTGTTTAAGCGGCTTTTGACCCATTCTAATGGATTCTATGGGATGTTTTGGATAGGGTTCTTTTATATCCTAAAAAGGTTATGAAATAAAAACATTATTTCAGGATTAAAAAGTATTCAATAGAATTAGAAATTTTAAATGCTAGTTAAATCCTTTCAAATCCTTCTACTCCTTTCGATTATTTTAGTATTAAAAAGTATTTAATATGATTAATCGTGAATTTTAATGCAGGATTTACAGTATTTAGCAGGATTTGAAAGTATTAAAATTTTAATCCTTTTTAATCCTGTCAAATACATTTTTTTAATCAGGGTAGCTTGCTAAAACCTTCAGACCGACTGTAATAATTACTCCAAAGTAAATTACAAAAAAATATAAAAAGCATTAATATTGAGTGTAATCGAAGAATTAAGTGCTTTTCAATTACTTTCAAAGAGCAATATTTACCAGAAAAAAATCAGACAAATAAATATATTTGGTACAAAAAAATATAACAGTTGATTCAAATAATTATATCATTTGACGGAAATATATAATTTATTTGTGGTAAGAAATTGATATATTTGTGGTAAAGATATTAAATTTGTGACAAATAACCTAAAATTTGACGATACTATACTGTTCAGACGAGTAGTCCGCCGGTAGATTGCTTTGTATTGAAGCGAATTCTTACGTAAAAATTATGTGGTGGCCTTGAGAAAGGCCGATTTGGTCTTGAGAAAGACCGTTTGAGTTGGTTACGTTGTCTGCAATTGAGAGGTCCTGAGAAGAACCGGTGTTGATCGTATACTAGCTCTGAAAAGAGCTAGTAATGGATGAGAAGCTTTCTTACTAGACCCGGAGGTCTTGTTGGCTAGCGCTGAGAAGTGCTACTCAACTCAACGGAGAGTTCTAAACGAGAAGTTTCTTACAAAACCCGGAGGTCTGGTTGGCTAGCGCTGAGAAGTGCTAGTCAACTTGACGGAGTTCTTAAAAGAATTGGTTTTTGTTGAGAAAGATCTGGAGCCTAATCAAGCTTGCGCACTTGAGTAGTTTATGTAGAGTCGAATCGTAATAGCCTTGCACGCTATCTGTAGTAACATTTTTACCAGTCAGACTGATCAAGAATTAATGCACTACCGCGTTCGTTTCGTTTCATAATTCTCTTTATTTCTTTAATTACAATGGTGCGCTGCCGCTTTTTTTTTTTTTTTTTTTCTTTATTTTTAGACTCATATTAATACATATTTGTTACAATGTTTATGTAATATATTTCAGACATTGGTCCCCATTTTTAAAGAAAAATTTTTACCCAATAAATTTTGTGTTCGTTACAAGATTTAAAATTTAGGCAATAGTAGTAAATAATTTCGGGTGAAAAAAAGATAAAAAAAACCCTTGATTTTGATTTATTCCTTAATACTAATCTTTAATTCTAGCCTAATCCTAAATCACAGTCTGTATTGCTTCAGTCTTTATTATGCTTACAGATTCGTATAATTTTAATGTACGCTAATACAATACATTATTTATTTTGTATATAGAGTTGATGAGTCATTTTATACTTTAGAAATGAACTTTTAATTTTGCAAACATTTTGTAGTATGCTATGATTATTTAACTTGTTACTAAAGAAGTTTATTGCTGTTGTTTTAACGTAGTCTTTTATGGTCGGTATATTGTATATACTATTTAATTCTGTAGTTGTGACTTTGTTGTTACCAGCCTTGATCATTCTAAGGCATTTGTTTTGTAAGATTTGTAACTTTTTATAGTTAGACTCGAAAATGTTGCTCCATAAGGGGCAGGCATATGCCATTACTGGTCTAATACATATTTTATAAATATTTAGTTTATTGTGCTCCGAGACAAAGCTATTACGACATATCAATGGATATAGAATTGAGATAGCAGCGTGTGTTTTGTTTTGAACCTGTGTAATATGTTTTGAAAAAGTTAGTTTGGGGTCTAGGTAGAGGCCTAAGTACTTAGTGAGTAATGTGTATTGAATGTCTTCACCGTACATTGTTAATTTGGTATTTATACAATTTTTTTTGTGTCTAAAGATGATTGCTGACGTTTTCTGGGTATTTTAATTTTCCATTGCTTGTAATATTTTTCTAATAATATCATATGCTTTTGTATATTACGCAGCACTACTTCCAATTTCCACGAGGAGGAAAATACTGCTGTATCGTCAGCAAAGAGTGCTAGCGATGTATTCGGATGTTTCGGCAGGTCATTAATGTATATTAAGAATAAAGTAGGGCCCAGAATCGAGCCCTGAGGAACGCCTGCGAAAATCTTACGTAGAGAGCTTCGTGCAGTTCCCACTTTAACGGTAAAAGTTCTATTGCGGAGATGGTCATCCGCAAACTTGACTATATAATCGGGTATGTTTAAACGTTTCAGTTTACAAACAAGAGCACGGTGCCACACTGTATCGAAAGCTTTTTCAATGTCCAGTAGTAGCAAGCCCGTGCTCCTGCCTCTATTGAAATTCAGACTAATATGATCAGTAAGTCGCACTAGCTGCTGTTGCGTGCTGTGTTGCTGCCGAAATCCAAACTGTTCCGGTAATAATATATTTCGGGATTGTAAGAAACTACTGATCCGTTTGTTGATGACTATCTCTGCAAGTTTACCCAAGGTGTTTAGTAAGCTAATGGGTGCGCTGCCGCTCTGAGCGTCCCTTCTTTTATACCCGAGAGCCGGGTTCGAGAAAGTTCTCCGCGGAGTGGGAGGCGTCGGAATCTGCACTCCAATGAGAAGTCTCGAAGTCGAGGAGAAAGGGAAAACTTAAGAGCTGGCCAATGAGACGTCGGGTTGTGAGGTGGGAGCAAGACTCGGATCTGAGGTCCGCGCGAAGTTAATGTGGTAGGATGCTTCTCCATGGTCCGCGTAAAGTTGATGACTTACTTCCGAACATATACATATATTTGAAGCCCTTATTTATTTGTAGCAATTGGATCATTTCTTTCCCACAAATAAATCACTTATTTCACGCAATTAAACTACTTAAATATACTATCCCTGATTAAAAACTCCTATGACAGAGTGTTTAGCTTGCCAAGTCTGGTCGCACCTAAGTATTATAGTCGAATATTAGGGCGCCACTGGAAGATGGACTCGGCCTTCCAGAACCGGATGTTAATGTAATTATTTTATATGCTCAGGGTCGTTCGTAATTTTTATAATTTTGTGAGAGAGGAGAGAAATGATGAACAGGCTGAAAGAAATTTGTTTAAGACTTTAATTCTAATTTCTTATTAATTAAGCACCTTGCTTATTATTTATTTTCCCTTAATAACAATTAATAACCTTATGACAAACTATGCTTATGACAAACTAAACTTATGACAAACTAAATGTCGTTCCCTGGACGTTTCCACACTCCCACACACACACGTATTTTAAGCGTTTCCCGGACGTAACACACACACACACACTCTCTCTCTTTAAAAAACCGTCCACAGGACGTTAAACCTTTAACCTTAATAAACCCTGATAAAAAACCGTTCACCGGACGTTAAACCTTATTTTCCTTAATTCTACTTTAGAAAAACCGTCCACAGGACGTTAACCCGCATTTCTTATTTCCTAGTGTCCACCGGACATATCTTAAACCTAACTTAATCTTTGTCCACCGGACTTACATCACAGACACAGTTTCTTTACTCTAACTTGACTCTACAAATTAATTAACTCTAATTTTAACAATACTTAGTAACTTTTCCCACTTAAATTTTTACAATTCCTAATTTTCAATACTCAAAATTTTCTCATACTATAATTCACTGTATCTCCAATCAATTAATTTATTTTTGTTTAATGTAATTTATAAATTAATTAATTTTTCCCACTTATAAATTTTCCTAATTAATTTTCTCTGATTAATATTTTATTATTAATTTGCCAAATTTTTATTCATTTATTATTTTCAAATTCTAAATGTATCACTGATAATTTTCACAATTAAATTTATTTCACATTCAAAATAATCCGTTTTCTCAATTTTACACTCAATCTAATTTATCCAAACTCTAGTATCTTTTAATTAGTTTTTAGATATTTTATTTAACTTAAAATTAATTTAATAATCACGTACTGACTAGAATTTGTTTTTGGGTTGACTAGAATTTTCGACCGGTGAATTGGCGTCACGCGGTTCCCGATTTTTATTGAAGCTAATTGAGTAATTCGATTAAATTAATGAATCTTAGAATTAATGCGGCCGACGGAATAAATTCCAGCCTGTATTAATCTTAAGATCAATTAATAAATTAATTTATAACGGCTGGAGAGCCTGGAATAAATTAATAAATTAATAGTTTTAATGACCGGATTATTTACGCGATAACTTTATTTTATTCTGGCTGTGGAGCCTTGAATAATTATTACAGAGTTTAGACCAGATATTGACGACAAATGACGCGATGGAACTTTCGAGAACGCGAGATCAACGGAAAGATATTAAGTAATATATTATAATTAATTTGCCAGATTAATAAAATTAATCAGAGGCCTGAATTAATTATAATTTACCTTTAATTTTAATTTCAGCAGTCCTTGGAATTTTTAAGTGATGATTTGCTTCGGACTGCTACCAATCTCACTGGTGTTAGTTGAGTTTTCAGGTTTTCCGTTGTCCGGCTTTCTTTGTCCTCGTAATTCCACTTTCGCCAACAATTTTATAAATTCTTTTGGATTGTAATTGATAACCTTGTAATTGTTTTTCGTCCGATCCTTCTGGTCGTCTGATCAACTCTCTCGATTTTAGGCATTTCACTCCCTTATAACTCTTCGATTCGGGTCTCTTTGATTTACCCCCGGAAAACTCATCCCTACTAAATTAATTAGTCAAAGAGAGGGACGGATGTTCGGGTCTCACTGATTAGCGACACCCGGTGACATGTCGAATCACTCAATTTACTAAACCGGGTTATAATTAGGACCCGTTATCGACCGTGGACAAATCCAATTTTAGAAATAATTAATTAGTCATTAGAATCTATTTTACCCTGTTACACTCCGATTGAATCCGATTGAAAACATCCTATCAGATTTAATCGGAAATTTCTGATTGACATTCAATCAGTTTCAATCGAATTTAATCGGAAACTTCCGAATGATTCCGATTGAAAGTTAATCAGAAATTTCCGATTGACTTTTATTCAGTTTCAATTGGATTTAATCGGAAACTTCCGAATGATTCCGATTGAAAGTTAATCAGAAATTTCCGATTGGCTTTCAATCAGTTTTAATCGGATTTAATCGGAAACTTCCGGAAGGTTTCAATTGTAAATTAATCGAAAATTACCTATTCCCGGGAAAAAAATTTTTTATATAATATTATATATTATCCCTGGTAAACAAAAACAATTCAAATCAATTCGAAAATTGGAACTTGTGATAAGTGAATAAAAATCATCCGAAACGGTTCAAAATTGAAAAATAGAATATTTCAAAATCTCCATTAAAACTATTTTAACAATTAGATTGCATGTCATGAAGTAATATAAGATATACTATATTACCACCAAAAATGGCACTTGTCACTCTGTCGAAGAACAGAGGAGTGCTCTAGGGATGGTAAAGTCGACTTCGATTTTAATCGAAAATTGATTTTTCACTCAAAATAATCGATTTTTTACAATCGAACTATCGTCATCAAAATCGATTGATAATCGACTTCAAGCTTCCGACTTTAGTACGGTTGACGTCGCAACAGTAGCCCACAAAATTCCGCAGATGCTATTTTCATGCAAATGGAAAATATAAAGATCTGTTCAAGCAGAGAATTTTACGGTATTTTTTGCATCAAAAATTTATAGACGAATTACTATAGTTATAATAACATGCGGACTAGGGTGGCCCAAAAAAACCGACTACTTTTTTTTTTCGGGTCTCTTATGAAAATTTGTTGGTTTGAGATGTTTTAAGAGGCCTCTCCAAAAATCAGCTCGATAAAAAATTTCCAAGATGTCGCTTACGAATTTTGAAAATATCAAAAATGATCGAAATTTGGATTTTTTTGTTCTAAATTTCTTCTTTCTCGTGGCAGCTATAGTTAATATTTATGAAATCATGACTACGCTGAAAATTTCAGCCCAAAATTAAAATATTTGAACCTCGCTCAAGAATTTTGAATGTTTCCGAGTACTGTCTCTTGGATGTTTTCGAGCGACCCTTGAATATTAATAATAAAGCTTCTCAATTTTTTCACCATCAATTTGTATCATAATGAATAAAAATACAACCCGAGATATATAAATAATAAGTTATTTACATACTTTTTTATTTTTTAATTCTATTTTTAGGTTTTTTGCTTATTCAAAACTTACTCAATTTTATTGTTTAAGACTGTCCTGTATGTTTTCGGTTATGCAAAAGTTATATTTAAGTGAAATGACAATAATTGAGTTATAAAAAAATACAAAAACTAATTCAAAGTATTAGTTACATATTATCAGTTAATATTCTAAATTCTTGAGCGCCGTTTAAATATTTAAATATTGGGCTGAAATTTTCAGCATAGTCATAATTTTACAGATATAAAATATTGCTGCCACGAGAAAGAAAAAATTCAGAAACAAAAAATCCGAATTCCAATCATTTTTTATATTTTCAAAATTCGTGAGCGACCTCTTGAAAATTTTTTATCGAGCTGATTTTCAGAGAGGCCTCTTAAAACATCTTAAACCAACAAATTTTCATAAGAGACTCGAAAAAAAAAAATAGTCGGTTTTTTTGGGCCACCCTAATGCGGACAGTATGGAATTACTGTACAAATTATCAGTACTGTAGAAATTTTTAAAATACATCGAACAGAATTCACAAGGTGCATTGTAATGTTGACAAAGCAACAGGTAAAATTTATACCAACTGCATAGTAAAATTTATCAGGCTAAATCAGAATATTTAATATGCAGTTGGTATAAATTTTGTCTGTTGCTTTTTAAAAATTACAATTCACCTTGTAAATTTTGTTCGATGTATTTTAAAAATTTCTACAGAATCATTTGTTACTATGATGAAAATGTCCTCATGTTACTATGACTATAGTAATTTTTCTATAAATTTTTGATGCAAAAAATACCGTAAAATTCTCTGCGTGTGATTATGCTTAATAACCTATCGCTAGTAACATATCACTGTTTGCATTTTTTTAATAACTCTCTCATGACTACATATTTTTTAGTACTAATAGTCTTTTTTACCGCTGTTTGCAATTTAAATTTCCAAATAAGTTCCTGTGATTAATAACAAACACCAAATCAACAAATATATCAAGTATAAACGATAAGTACGGAGAAATCATTTAGATCTAATAGGTTTAAGTGTTTGTTTTCGAATATTTTAAATTGTTGTTCTTGTATGTTGATATAGCTTAAAAGTATGGATATGTTGAAATAAAACTTACAATATAAATATAAGTTTTGAGTCTTTGTCTTTTAAGTAAATTATCCATATTTTATGCAATAGTTTGCTTGAATGATAAAATAACCAAAAAAAAATCGAATAAAATCGATTGTGAACAACGATTAATCGATTCTTATAATTACAAAAATTACGATTAATAGAAAAATCGAAAATCGATTTTTTGGATTCTGTTTCCATTCCTAGAGTGCTCGTCTCATAAATGCTTCCAATTTCGGAATATAATACGTCTGAACTACGTTTCTTACCAGGGACACTAAAAGTGGTAGGCGCTATCTAGTGGCGAGCACCGAACTACTCCCACTGCTATTGCCTAGCACCGGTGAATTTCCTCTCCTTTGTATATTATCGTATCTCCTAAGAAATTTTTCTCTTGGTTCAAGCAACTTTTTTTTATTAGTTGGAGCATATGGAAATCCTTGCGTTAAACACCCCCAGGAAAAAAATTGACTTAAAAAATATAAGTTAAAACACAAAAAATGTATTTTAGAATTTATAAAAAATCAATCGGAAAACTATTTGTTTAATAGCTTGACATTGAAATGGAAATAACTAGAAAAAAATGCGAAATTTCGAAAAATTTTATAATTAATAATTTTTAAGAAATGAAATTACCTACAAAAAAAGTGCTATGAGATTTTCTGATAAGACTGATAGTTTCGCCGGAAAAGTAAAAAGATCTCAAAATTTACTATAAATTTGACTTGAAGCTCAAATTACTTTTGAACAGTCAGATTTATCAAAAAATGATGAGACTTTTTTTGTAGAGCGTTCAATTGCCTACAAAAATATTTGTCGTGCATAAAAATCTGTTGATTGGCTTGTAGGCTAGAAAATTCTAAAAAATAAGTTTTTTCCCAGGTCAAAAAGTAGGACTGTTTTAAAATAAATGATAAATTCAAATATGATTTCTTTAATTCAAGTTTATAAATCGTAATTATTTTATGTAGCAATTTAGTCTGTTTTTGTCCGTACTAGTCATTATCCAGGCCAATATCAGACGTATTTTCGGATGATATTTAATCTGTTTTAAATCGGGTGTAGACTAAAAACAGACCTTTTTATGATAATTATTGGTCTGTGTTCAATTAGTTTTAAGGACAAAAACAAACGTTATTTACGATCATTTTTTATCTGTGTTCAATTGTTTTTATGGACAAAAACAGGACTTTTTATAAATATAAATAACAATAATAATAATAATAATTTATAAATTTATTTTAATTTTCTGGGTATTCGAAACATGCTAATGCGCTTCCGTAATAAGATGTCACACGGAGAAAAATTTTGGCTCGATACCTATATCAATTTTTACGATGCTGTCGACCAAACATGAAATAGGAAGCTAAGCATCCAAAAAATTTTTGTGCTCTTATAAAAAATGATTATGCTGTATCACAATACTTATTACGCGAGAGAAACTTATCGATAAGCTTTAATATCAATAACTTTCATACATTCATACATTCATACATTATAATAATTCAAACAATACAGTTTTCTAAAAAAAGCTGTTAAATTGTTTTATATAATCCTGAAAAATGCTATTGTTTTAACTTTTTATAAAATTGATTAAATTAAAAAGACAGATAAAATTCTATACTCGGATATTTTTGAAATTGCTGAATTCATGATCAACGAAATGCATATCTACCCGAATTTTAATAATTATTAATACTATCCGAATTGTTGTTTTCCGATGGAATCCGATTAAAACTGATTGAGAATCTTCTATCGGATTCAATCGGAAAATAATCGACAAAAAATGATTATTTTACGATTGAATCTAATTGAAATTTATTTATCGGAATAAATAGGATTCAATCGGAAAATAATTAAAAAATCGGTCTATCTGTTGACCCTGCGGGCCAGCCCTAAAACTTCCCGCTGTTTTCAAGCTTAAGAACCTCGAAAACATTATTGTGAATACATTTTCGAGCTCTTCGAGCTCGAAAATACGTTTTTATGCTGTTGTTCTCGAAAAAAAACATTTTTCACCATTTTTTCTCCATCGATATCTCTCAAACGAATAAACCGATTGAGACGGTTGAGGTGGCAGTCGACGAGTTTTATCAAGTTCTAAAGCTGATCAAATTTTTAATTCAATTTATCGAGTCGTTTTTGAGATATTTAAAAAAAAATAAAAATTTTTTTTTTTTTAATTCTTTCGACAACGGTTTCTCTTGAACGAATGAGCCGATTTCGATGTTTGAGGTGGCATTCGACGCGGCTTATAAAGCTCTAGAGCCCAGTCGATTTTGGAATCAATTCATCGAGCACATTAAAAGTAATAAAAAAACATTTTTGAAAAAATTTTATTATTGAAATATCTCTGAACGAGCCCTATCGATCAAGCTCAATTTCTCACAGCTTCAAGATATTAACAAGCCGCGTCGAATGACACCTTAAAGTTCAAAATCGGTTCATCCGTTCAAAAGATACAGGTATTTACATACGTACGTACGTACGTACATACGTACATACATACATTCATACATACATGCATACATACACTCGGACATCATCTTGAAATTAGTCAGAATAGCTTCCTAGGACCTCAAAACGTCGACATCTGATAAAAATTCGATTTTCGTAAATCGGGCCGAAACCAATAACTTCCCGAAATTTTGAAAATTTACAATTCTCTTAGCGGGAAGTTAAAAATAAATTATTATATTCTGATTGAATCCGATTAAAACCGATTGAAATATTTCAATCGGATTCAATCAGATTCAATTCGAAAAAAATCGAGAAATAAATTATTATTTTCCGATTGAATCCGATTAAAACTGATTGAAATATTTCAATCGGAAAATAATCGAAAATTTAAATTATCATTTTCCGATTGAATTTGATTGAAAGTCAATCGGAGACCCCGAACGCTCCCGAACATTTCTGATTGAAAATTTGTTTCCGATTGAAACTGATAGAATTCTGATTGAGCTTCAATCAGATTCAATCGGATTCAATCGGAGTTTTTAATCAGGAATATCTTTCTCACAATTAAGTATTTATTTGGCCATATCCAAATATACGATATCTTTGGCTCAAATAATTCTTAGTTGGCTCAAATAAATCATTTTTTCAGTGTGAATTTGATAGGCTAACTTAACCGGGAATTATGTTAAGTTTATTCTTTTATTAAAAGTTATAAAGAGGGAGACAGAAAGCCAACTTCCGGTGAAGTTGGCGGGTTGTTTTTTTTTAAATAGCCTCTATATACTACGAGAAGCTTCCATACCTTAATTTAATCTGCTTACCTAACCGGAAATCATGTTAAATTTATTTATTTATCAACAGGTATGCAGAGAGGGATGAAAAGTCAACTTTCGATAGAGTTGGCAAGTTTGTTTTGTTTCAAAGGCCTCAATACTACTAGAAGCTCTTATACCTAAATTTAAGCTGCTCTCATTACCAGATATTATTTAAAAAATTTTTATTTATCAACTTGTATGAAGAGGGAGATCAAAAGTCAACTTTCGGTCGAGTTAGCGGGTTGATGTTTTTTAAATGGCCTCCATAAACGACTAGAAGCTTCCATACCTAAATTTAAGGTAGTTCCAGCATGAAACCACTTTTCGACAGATTCGGCTGAAATTTTTTTTACAGGTTTAGAATAGCTTCATTTATGAATTCCCAAAATTTTTGACTGTTTAGATCGCGGGATATTTGAAGACAAAGTTCGCGATTTTGAGGGTCATTTCCCATTTAAAATATGTAAAATGTCCGGTCTCTCCATTTATTTTTTATTATATTAAAAAATTCTCTCGACAGAATTGGAAAAAAAGTAGGAGAGTGTTGAAAAATGTTTTTAGAATAAGTTAAAAAAATAAAAGTAGCACCTCACCGTTTTGTTATCGAGATATAATAATTAAAAAAAATAATTTTCGATCCATTTCCAACCTGCTCACTTAACAAATTATAGTGATCTGGCAACGCCGTGCGCAACGCTCTCTGAAATTGTGTAGAATAAAAAGTGGGAAATTCTAATTCTTCACGGTTTTAGTAAAATTCTGCGTAACTAAAATATTAAAATCACTATTTAAATTAGTTATAAATAAAAAAACGATTAACTACATAAATAAATATATTACTATTATTAGAAAGCGCAGTACTATTTGTATATACTGAAACCATAAACAAAAATACATAAACATTCAGAGCATTGTTGTCAGATCACTGAAACTAACAATATGTAATTGTATGAGTGAATGTCTGTGTGCCGAGGCTTATAAATTTTTGTCTATAGTAAATACTCTGACTATAGTATACCACGCTGGAACTACCTTAAAAGCTAAAATAAAATATATTTTATGCAATGGTTTAAATAATTAAAATTAATACGAATTTTCTCTAAAAGATACAAAATATTATTTATTTAAAAAAAAGATCGTTATTAACCTTAAATATGAAGCTATATGAAATCTTAAAGATAAAGATGTAATAATAACTATTAAATAAAGAAACTTTTGTGATGATAATAATCATATGATTTATGTCGTTTCATATTTCTTGCATCATTTAATGATTGAAAGTTATTTTAAAAGACAATTTTAAAATGGTACATGTAAAAATTATTTTTGTTCGACTTTAAAATGATTACCTATTCAAGCTAAAACTGAAATACCTCGGTAAATTTCGGTAATACAATGATCGATTTCTTCTATAGTTTTTATGTGAGAATAGATTATAATGGAAAATTTTCGTCCCAAACGCCTATATAGATGCAAATGACCAAATTCATGACGGTTTTTAATGTGACCGTAAATTTTGCATCAATTCTCCAAAAATGCTTTATTAAAAAATTCTGTCAAAAACGTCTATATAGATGCAAATGAGGAAGTTTGTGACCGTTTGAAACGTAACGGTCATTCCAGTACTACAGAATTTTTTTAAAATTATGTGACGGTCTCAAGACAGTCTTATGACCGTTTCCTGACCGAAAATAAAAATGACGGTCATTCCGCATCTCTAGTAATGATTACACAATTAAAGGAACAAAACTTGTTCTTTTAATTGTTTTGCAAAACTTTGAGCAATCGGCCCGGACAAACGGTTTAATGGATCAATCTGAAAATTTCCAGGGTTTTTAGGGATACATTAAGCTGTAAAATTACCTGGTTACATTGAACTTTCCATCGATATTTGCAAAGTAGCGATGAGTTGACTAGAAAACCAGAAAATGGCCAATATTTGTGGGTTTTTCAAATTGATATTAAGGATAAAAAAAATGTATTTTTTTTTTAAATCGAAACTGGAGCTTGTAGGGAATTTATATTAAGTTTCTCAAACTGCCTTTTAAATTACTGTGCGACTATTAGTTGCTGAGATATTGATAATCAAAGACAAAAGGATCCTTTTTCATTAGAAGACTAATATCTCAGCAGCAAATTGTCGTACAGAGAAACAAAAAAAAAGAAAAATTGTAGCTGAATAAATTTCCTAAACGAGCCATGAATTGGTTTATTCAAAAAAACCCCGGCTTCGTAGACCTAAAAAACAAAACTAAAAAATTTTGTCTCGACCTATTTCTTATGATTCCGCGATAACCGTGGCTCAGAAAATTATTTTGCTGGAAGATCTTCAAACTAGAGATTTCAAGCTTCAATTTGCTTCTTTGGTTATTTTGATACGATCATTTTTCACGAAAATTCAGCCTTCCAAGAATCACTAAAAAATTTATAAAATTTTTTTGTTCCTTTAATTTTTTGGATAAGTGTATATGGGGCATTCCACACTAGATCGGACGGTTTGACAAATTTTAATTTTTGATTTCCTCAATTTTTTTTTTATTTTTTTGTAACCATCAAAAGACTCTTTTTCCGAGATGTTGAGATTTATTTGATAACCGGTTCAAAAGATATCGAATTTTGAAAAACATCGGTTTTTTACGGTTTTTTGCTGATAACTTCTTAGGGAATGGTTCAAATCAAAATACTCACTGAATAAAAACTATCGTTTTTCTATGTACTTTTCGAAAAAAAAAAATACAAAAAAATTATTTCAACTGTTGTAATACGTGTTTTTTGATTTTTAAAATTTAAATTGCATTTTTAAAGTGAGTGCATATTTTAATTTTCTTTAAAATTTTTTACAGTAAACTACTACTCAAACCACAACTTTTTAGGCCGGTCTGGTCGTGGGTTCTCGATGGCTAGTATTTTTTTTTCGATTTTTGAAAATTAAAAAATAATTGTTTTTCTCTATTTTATCAAATTTTGTCACTGGTTTCTCTCGTTCAACGTATTTTGAAAAACTTCACGTATATTTTTTATTATTACGAGCATAGGAAATTGCTAATAATTAAAAAACTTTTATCCAAATAAAGAAAATATTTATTGCAGGAAGTTGTATTGAGAAATAATCATTAGTCTTTTTTAATTATTAACGATTTCCTATGCTTGTAATAATTAAAAAAATATGTGAAGTTTTTCAAAATAAGTTGAAGGGGAGAAACCGGTGATAAAATTTGTTAAAAAAAAAAAAAAAAAATTATTTTTCAATTTTTTAAAAATCGAAAAAAAATAGTAGTCATCGAAAACCCACTACCAGACCAGCCTAATAAGTGGTGGTTTGAGTAGTAGTTTACTGTAAAAAATCTTGAAAAAAATCAAATTATGCACTAACTTTAAAAAATGCATTTTAAATTTTAAAAATCAAAAAACACGTATTACAACAATTGAAATAATTTTTGACATGGAATTTGGTCCGATTTGGCGTGGAATTCCCTATATATTATAGACTGTATAATTTAAATATTTAAGATAAATGGTCGGATTAGATTTTTCTGGGTTTTCCTAATCCCTTTGCAAATTAGTTGGATCATAATGTTCGCACCCCCAGATTGCGTGAAAGGATATGTCTTTAGAATTTTAATTTTAGAAGTGAATTGATATAATAAGTTTATTGTAAAAGTATCATTTATAACTAGTATTATGATTATGTAAGCTAATTCAATTTTTATTTTTATTTCATTTAAAGATTAATTTTTGAGGGGGCGTGTTGGATTCTCTGTACAAAAATCAATCTTTATTCTTATATATATTTTATCTAATTATTTCTCTTTACTAAATATTCTGTTCGAAATATTATTTCGAACAGTGTTGCATTTAAGTCGTAGTATATATATTTAAGTTGAGTTCAAAATATGTATATTAGACTGGGCCAAAAAAATTGACTATTTTTTTTTTCATAGCTATATCGAAAATATTATTCAGAATGACAAAAAAAAAATTTCATGAAAGTTTGAGCCCTTAATATTAATTTCAAGAGGTCTATCATCGCTATTTTTAATTTTAATTCATAATTTGATGTTGTTTTACGTCAGAATTGCATAAACATTGAAGTAAAAAAAATTCATTTCCACTTATTCTTATGTAAAATTAAATTCCCTACAAAAAAGGTCTGATTGAAAATTTTCGTCAGACAAGCCGTTTCCGATTAATTAAGCTTAATAAATTGATATATTTTTTCGATTTAACATTTTTTACTTTTGAATTTTGTAACTGACGAATCAATAAATATCTAATAAAGACCATGACAGATTTTTGAAGGAAATTTAATGCTCTACAAAAAAGGTCTCTTAACATTTTTTGCTAAATTCACTCCTTCGAAAGTTATTCACGTTATTGAAATCGTTTTGACTCAAATTCAACCTTGAATAACTTTCGAAGGAGTGAATTTAGCAAAAAATGTTAAGAGACCTTTTTTGTAGAGCATTAAATTTTCTTCAAAAATATGTTATGGTTTTTATTAGATATTCATTGATTCGTCAGTTACAAAATTCAAAAGTAAAAATGTTAAATCGAAAAAATATATCAATTTATTAAGCTTAATTAATCGGAAACGGCTTGTCTGACGAAAATTTTCAATCAGACCTTTTTTGTAGGGAATTTAATTTTACATAAGAATAAGTGGAAATGAATTTTTTTTACTTTAATGTTTTAGCAATTCCGACGTAAAATATCAAATTATGAATTAAAATTAAAAATAGCGATGATCGACCTCTTGAAATTAATATTAAGAGCTCAAACTTTCATGAAATTTTTTTTTTGTCATTCTGAATAATATTTTCGATATAGCTATGAAAAAAAAAAATAGTCAATTTTTTTGGCCCAGTCTAATGTATATGTTTACTTCAGGAAAAGAAAGCTAGCATGGATCAAATTTTATGACCTTAGGTACTTGGGTCGACGAGAGATTGAGGCCTATGTTCCAAGTAAATGCAAGGCAGTATGTTTTTCTTCATTTACACACATATATATTAGGGTGGTCCTTATTTTGGACATTTTCGAATTTTTATGCTCCCAGAGGCTTATGTGGTTCGAAATAAATAAAAAAAAAATATTCTCCAAGTTTCAAGTCTCTATCTTAATATTAACCCGTGCCGCACAGCGATGTAAGTTTCCCGTTTGAATAACATGGGGTTTTTGGAATTAAACGATAAATTTTTTATTCCGGCCAAAGTAATTGTTCAAAAAATTGAAAACTCAGTAGACTTTATCCTTATAGTAGTAGCTACTCCTCAGAATTTTTACAGATTTTTAGCTATTATAATTTCGGAGGTACAGCAAGATGAAAAAGAAGAAAAAAAAATTTTTTTTATTTTTATCCAAAATTTTTTTAAAATAACAACAAATCACTCTGTATCCTTATCAGAAGTTCTTACTTTTTCTCATTCTCACACCCAAGTGGGTAAACGGTATATCCTGTTGAACTAATATAGTAATCAGGAATTTTGGCCGAGTTTTGCTCACGAACAAACGAATATTTTCAAAAAATTAAAGCGCACTTCGCTAAATGAGGCAGTATTGCATTACTTAAAAATTTTACCCAGTGGAAGAATTTTTTTCTCGATAAATAGGTCCTTTTTAAGACATAAATTCGATAGGTTGATTTTTTTGGGTTACACTACTGTACTAGATAAATTCCGTATAAGCACCTTATTAAATCAGTAGAATTGTCGTGTGAACCCTGTAGAAGTACCGTATTATTACGGTAGAAATAACGTAATAATACGGTAAAAATGCCGTATAAGCTCCGTATAAACGAAGTATAAACTCTGTAGGAATACCGTAATTAAATTTCACAATTATACCGTATAAATACGGTAAGACTACTTGCTATCGACTACGTTTATGCTCTTTTAATACAGTGTTTAAACCGTATCGTGAAAACAGTGAGGGTTTTACATTTTCACGGTCTTATTTTTGTCTAAATCGATGCGTTTCACCAAGAATAATGTTTCACAATACTTCAGAAGTTATTTAATTTTGAACTATTTTCAATTCTTTAAATTTTTGTAGTTCGAGTCAAAACAACTTTTTCAGCCTGAAGAAGTTAAAAAAAAATCGTTCTATTGGTTGACCCCGTGGGCCAGCCCTAAAACTTTCCGCTATTTTCGACCTCCTTGAGCTCGAAAACATTGTTGTGAACACATTTTGCTCTTCGAGCTCGAAAATCCTATTGCATGCAATTGTTTTTTATGAGCTTTTCAAGCCCTAACAAGTTACGTTCTATGCTAAATTTGAAAATTTAAGAATCGAAAATCATTAATGAAGAACGGTTTTTAAATTTTAATTCCCGATTACGTTCAATGAAATAAATGTATTGAGGCAGAAATTACTGTCAGTGATCGAAATCAAGATTTAAATAAGTTTTGACTCACGTCAGAGCAATAATGTATAAAATATCCGAGAAAAATATTAAAAACTGCACGGAAAGAATTTTCGTACACAAAAAAAACAGTTAACTTGAATCAAGGAAAATATTCTTGATTCAAGAAATTTTTTTTGATCTATTCGGAAAATAAAAATTTACTTGCCCCAAGTAAACAATTATCTTCAAATTTTTATCTTGAATCAAAATTTTTTTTCTCACGTCAACATATTTTTACGCTTAAATAAAAAAATTTTCACTTGTTTCAAGAGTTTATATTTCTTGAAGTAAGAGATATTTTTTTTGGAGCAAGATAAATTATTTTTTTGTAGCAATATTGCATTTTTTCGGTTAAAGGAAATAAAATTTCTCGGAACAAGTACTATTCTTTTTACGCAAGTATTTTTGTATTCTCCGACCAAGAAAACAAAATTTGCTTAAGCCAAGAGAAAAAATTTCTTGGGAGAAAAGATCGATATGGAGAAGGAGAAAGTCACCGCTGCTAGACAGCAGCAGCGGGAGTAGTTCGGAGCTCGCCACGAGATCGCGCCTACGACATGTAGTGTCCCTGGTGAGACATTTTTTTCAGAAGTGTTATATTCCAAATTTCATTACGATTTTGTTCGGGTAGTCTTCTGTCATTTGACAGAACTACAAGTACCCTTTTGAATTGTACTATAGTATATCCTATAATACATCATGATTCATGACTTTAATATTTAATATTAAAGTTACTTGAAATTCAAGTCTTGAATAATTTTGCTCAGAAAAAAAAACACAAAAAATTACGTTTCAAATAAAAACAAAAAATAAAAAAAATCCACACGTCAACCTTTTGGAGAGAGAATACATTTTTGACTGAGAAAAATTTAAGTCTTCATTAAAGAAGCAAACTTTTGGAGCAAGAAATTTTTTTTTTTTTGACCCAAGCAACTTTTATTTTCACTTAAGCAATTTATTTTTCGGAGCAAGAGAATTTTTTTCTTGGGCCAAGGGTTTTTTTTTTTTCAATCAAGACGTTTATTTTTTGGAGCAAGCAAATTTTTTTCTTGGGCCAAGAAATTTTTTTTTAGCCCAAGTTAACTTTTTTTCGTTCAAAACTTTGAGTTTTTGGAGTAAGAAATTTTTTTTCTTGGGGCAAGAAAAAGTTTTTTGGCCGAAGTTAAACTTGTTTTCGTTCAAAACGTTGATTTTTTGGCAAGAGATGACTTCTTTTCTGTAGCCAAGAATTTTTTTTCTTAAACCAAGAAATTTTCAATTTCGCTTCAAAAATAAATTTTTTTGGAGCAAGAGAATTTACTGTCTTGAACCAAAAAAAAGTTTTTGAATCAAGTGTTTTACTTTTATTAACTCAAGAAAGAAAATTCGGAAGACAATATTTTTCTTGAACCAAGTTAACTGTTTTTTCTGTGTATGAATATTGCCATGTTATTTATTCTAAAAATTACTCTAAATCGAGTAATCTTGGGCCATTACGACTTTTTACTTTCGAATTAGGAAATTTTACTCTTTCAGAGAGTAAAAATCAATCAGATTAATTTTTACTCACAATTGCGAGTAAAAATTACCCCTAGCGGCTGTCTAAATAAATTCTCTCTAATTCAATTTTTACTCGTAGGTTATGATAAAAAGTTGATTATTCAATTTATAATATTTATATTGAATTACAATAAAAATTACAATTAATAGGCTGAAATTTCTATAAAAAATCTAAAAACCATCTAATTGCCTTAGAATATGACTTAAAATAAATAGTTTGAAAAAGAATAAAAAAATAATATTACTCTTATTGTGTTGAAAAATAAAAAATACAAATTTTGTTTTTTTTTTAAATAAATATTAAGTTATAGAGAGATACAGTGATCGTCTTTTTTTCCAAGCCTACGTTTGTGTGCGTAACATGTAAGTTGTCGCGAGCAAAATAAAAGACATTTAATTGAAGCCGATATTAACCGAAGATTAACGGAGACTACTGAAATATTACTCTACAGTTTAGAGTAAAAATTACTCTCATAGATAAGAAAATTTATTCGAGTTATAAGCAGTTTTTCATCAAACAGTTAATGGGTTTAAAAGAATGGTATATTGGGGAGTAAAAATGAATAGATTAAGATGAGATATTCACAATAATCGATTAAATATAAGACTTTTAAAAAATTACTCAGTAGTAGAGTAAAACATAGTCTAGCAAAGTTAATATTTAAACAAAAAATATTAAATTTAAAACAAAAAATACCAATTTTTGCAACAGCCCAGGATTACTCGAAATTAGAGAGTAATTTTTATCGGAAAATTCTTTCCGTGTGTGTTTTTTCAATTTTTTTGTTGATAATATGATTTAAACTAAAGAACAAGTTAGATGACATTATATGATAATCAAAAGAGACTATAAAGAAGAAAAGTTTGGATGATTTCAGATACATTTTAGTACATTATATTATGATTTATCCGGAAAAAATAACACAAAATGTTATTTTTTTTACTTTTCAACACCGATAGATTTTGAACTAATTAACCGATTTCGACGTCTGAGGTGGCAACCGGCGCGTTTTCTTGAATTCCAGAGCTGATTTAAATTTGAAATCGATCGGGTCATTTGTTTCGAAAATGTTTGGAAAAAACCGTTTTTCACCATTTCTTTCCCCAACGATATCGCTCGAACGCATTAACCGATTGAAATGGTTGAGGCGGCGATCGACGCGTTATATTAAGTTCTAGAGCTAATTAAATTTTGAAGTCGATCGTTCAAGTCGTTTCTGAAAAATAAAAAAAAAAAATAAAAAAAACAATTTTTTTTTTTCATTATTGGCAAATATTTTCGGGTCTACTTGATCAAATGATCTGAAATTTTTAGGAAAGTTGATGGCCAACAAGCTCTTTCGATTGTCACCTTAACCATCCAAATCGGTTCATTAGTTAAAAAGTTATAGACCATTCACACACATACACAAACACACACATACACACACATTTACATACACACACATACATACATACAGACACTCGGACATCATTCGGAAAATAGTCAGAATAGCTTCCTAGGACCTCAAAACGTCGACATCTGATGAAAACTCGATTTTCGAAAATCGGAGTGAAAACAATAACTTTCCGATATTTTCGAAAATCATCGATTTCCTTTGCGGGAAATTAAAAAACAAATCTAGTAATAGTATATTACACATCAAGAAAGAGAGGTATGAAATTATAACCCGCATGATAAGTGATGCCTGAACCAAAGGTGAGGGTGGTTAAAATGCAAAATGAGGATGTACTACCTTCAACCCGTGGTGTGTACTATTTTTCACTTGATCTAAACCTAAAAGTTCAAATTTTTTCACCTGTTTGCAGAAAGAATGGCGCATGCGCTGATCTTCGTTGTTTGTTTTCTTTTAAGCGAGAAGTGAGACTTTCTTTTCGCTAAACGGGACAGGAATTTAAACTTCTGGTGCATTTATAGGAAAAATAATTATGTAATTTACGTTAAATTATTTATCACAATAATCATCAGCTGTAATGAAAGAAAATAAGAACATATATTTACGCTGAATTTGTTAACTGTCAAATTTTCTGAATTTCTTGTCCCTCTCTGATTCATCTAGAGTTGAAATATTTGGTTTATGACAAGCTTAGTTACATGGGAAAAAGGACCTTCAAATAACAGATCTGTAATTGAGATAAACGGTTTTTAACTTCCCTATAAGAAAATTGACAATTTTAAGACATTGGGAAGTTATACTGATTTCAGTCCAATTTTCAAGAGTCAAGTTTCTTAGTACGTGTTTGCATGAACATTGTATGTATCATAACACTTTAATGTTTGAAACTATCATCATTTAATCATGTTATCGATTTGAAGAGATTTTCCAATATTGATGTTATCATTTTATGAGTAAATATTTTCTATATAAAAATTTTGACATTTAAGTTTTACAGAATAGATGTAGTGATGTCTTGTATTAAAAAAAAAAAAAAAAAAAAAAAAAAAAACTGCCGGATAAAAATTTAGCTTAAATCAAAGAACCTAACCAATTCGAATCGTTAGTTGTCTTAGCTATATTTTTTTACGAGTAATGTCACGTATCTGCTTCCTTTAAGGTTATAATTGTCTTTGTTACTTGAAGTTCATTGCTTCCATTATTGAAGCTTGTAATTAAATCAACACAACTTATATTGAATCTAACCCAAATAGTTAACATCATAATTCACAAGTACTCCAATTTGATGATATTTGGGATGATCTGCAATATTTGTTCAGGATTTTATAATATGAGATAAAAAAAAAACTAAGTGAATAAATAACATACATGCTGTCTTAATACACATATACCAATTATTTCAATGTTTAAAGCTTTGTAACTGTTTGAATGAACAGTCTTATTCACTAAACTAAAACCAATAACTAATAGAAAAATAACAAAAGTGTTGTCATAGTTATCGATTGAATGAGAATGTCATTTTATAGATTTAATTCATTCTTCCATAGAGCTCCAAATCCGGTAAAAGTGAAGCCCTCATTGAAAACAGGGGTTGTTCTATGCGCAAAAGAAAATAAATTGCATTGATAGCACGTGGATTTCCGAATTTCGTAATTTTGTTATTATCATTGTTGTTGTTGTTATTATGATGATAATTATTGTCGTTATTATTATTGTTATTAATAATATTATAACAATAATAATAATAATAATAATAATAATAATAATTATTATTATTATTATTATTATTATTATTATTATTATTATTGTTGTTATTATTATTATTATTATTAATATTATTATTATTATTGTTATTATTACTTGTATGATTCACCTACGTTTAAATGATTCAGGTCACAATTACACCTATGTATTTTTGATATTCGATGATCACGTGAAATAATAAACTTGGATATTAATCAATGTCACTCACGTATTATTTTAATCAACGATAAATATAAAATTGTCCCAACAAGAGAGTGTCCCTCGGGTGTTTTCGGTTTTTACTCCCACTATAGGTGTTCTATGTACTAATTATTCTCTCACTTTTCATTACGCATGCGCAGTTTATAAAAATTCGCTAGTAGGAGCGATTTCCGAGGTTCATTCTCTCTCTGGGACAAGTTAGCTATCATACATTTTACGTTTATGTAAAAGCCACCGACTGATCTATCTATTACTAACTACTACTACTAAGATAGTGAACGGGGCGTGGCTTACTCAACGAATATAAACGAAACACTTCGAATATTTCCGAAGATACCGCATACTTCGAATGTCATCATCAAAAGTCTCGAAAATTTGAAAAATTAAATAAAATACATTCGGTCAGATCTAAACCAGTTTTTTTCATTAACTATTGCGATAATTTATTCGAACATCTTATTGGCTTCCCTATCATTCTTAAGCTCCACTCACTTAGCACCTTCTTATGAACGCTTCGATTTATTCTAATGCAATCATTTGGAAGCACTTGCCGAATAATGTTGGTTTATTAAAATCGTTTGTCGTTTATTTATTTATAAAAAAAAAAAAAGAATGTCAACCTATAATTTTTTTTATTTAACCTCATAACTAAAAATTTTTTTGATTTAAACTCATAAGTAAAAAAATGCTTTACAATTTTTCAAGTCAAATTAACAATAAATTGGTGTAAAAATTTGCCCGATAATTGACGAAAATTTGTTTCTAGTCAACTTTTGAAGAGAATTTTCATTCTAATTCGGGCGGTAAATTTACGTCTAATTGTATAGCAAGTTGTTGATAAATTGTCGTCAAAAACGGAAAAATCCGAAGTTGACGGACATTTGACGAAAAATTCAAGGAAACTTTTGTAAGTAAACTTTTGCTAAGGCAAACTGTGCTATTAGGGTCCTCAATGGCTTCAGGTGCCTTCACCTGCTAATTAATTGGTGAACTTTAAAACACATGAATAGGCGCACGTTTAACATCCATTTGGAATTTATATATTAAAATCTTACAACATTTATAGCATCTTATAAATAATTAGTCAATAATCTAAATAATAATTTGTTGTAGCACATACTTATTAAATTATATATTTAGATTATAAGTTAAAATAAATAGATTACTGAAACTTTATGTTTTATTCAGAAAAATATAAACAGTTTGAGTGGTCTTGGAACTTGCAACGTTTCCTGTCATCCAGTACCTAAAACTTGAACAAAACGCACGTGTGCGAAAATAATGAATAGGCCCTTGTTCTAGTCAATAGTAAATATAGTTATAAACAAATGCGTATTCTATAAACAAATAAGGAAAGGAAATATACAATAAAGAAATGTTACTTATAATTGAAAATCATATCACAGGAACCTAAGGCTGGGCCGTACCTAAACAAATCTCGAATTTAAGATTTCTAATTATGTTTTGAATGTTTATGAGACTCGAATGATAAAAATTTTCCGAGGAAGTTCGTCTTCTGCTTTTTGTTGAAAGATAAAAAAATCACCGTAATATAATAATTATTTAATAAAAAATTACAAATCTTAAAGTCGTGTTTTCGTTAGGTGCGGCCCAGCCTTAACTATTGTTGTTAATATATATATATATATATATATATATATATATATATATATATATATATATGTATATATATATATATATATATATATATATATATATATATATATATATATATTAGGGTGGTCCGTTTGGAACGACTTTTTTTTTTTTCGCTCCCACTGAAAAATATTGTTGTAGACATTGAAAAAAAAAAGTCTCTGAAAGTTTTAGCTCTTAATTTTAATTCTAAGTACTTTACATTTGATTTTGAAATATTCCCATTTAAAATACATGGGAAAGTTGGGATTTTTTTTTTAATTCTCTATAACTCAGCCGCATTTTAAGTTATCGGGTCGCCGTTTGCGGCATTTTTTAGGTAATTTGATACTCTTCAAAAGTTTCCTTAATAGTTTTACTCTGACTTTAATTGTTTTTTCTGTATCGGTTCTGAAAATAATTTTTTCAATAATAATTTGGGTTTTTAGTTGATATTAACTAAATAACGAAATTTACAGAAAAAGTGCAGATAACGATTTTTTAGGAAATTTTATTCGCTACAAAAAAGGTCCTCTTAGTTAAGTAGCTTAAGATTTAAAATTGAAATGAAATAGCATTTGGTGGAATTTTTTGAAAAATATTTTATTTACAAAATTACTGAAATCCCTATATCACGTGAACGAAGAACTTGAGCCACTCAACTAAAAGGACCTTTTTTGTAGCGAATAAAATTTCCTAAAAAATCGTTATCTGCACTTTTTCTGTAAATTTCGTTATTTAGTTAATATCAACTAAAAACCCAAATTTTTATTAAAAAAATTATGTTCAGAACCAATACAGAAAAAACAATTAGAGTCCGAGTAAAACTATTAAGGAGACTTTTGAAGAGTATCAAATTACCTAAAAAATGCCGCAAACGGCGACCCGATAACTTAAAATGCGGCTGAGTTATAGGGAATTAAAAAAAAAATCCCAACTTTCCTATGTATTTTAAATGGGAAAACTTCAAAATCAAATGTAAAGTACTTAGAATTAAAATTAAGAGCTAAAACTTTCAGAGAATTTTTTTTTCAATGGGCGTGTTTGGCCGAAGTAAGTACTTACTAAATTTAGTAAGATTTTGTATAGTAAAAGCATATTTACTATACCAAATCTGACTAAGTCCTTACTAAATTTAGTAAGTACTTACTTCGGCCAAACACGCCCAATGTCTACAACAATATTTTTCAGTGGGAGCGAAAAAAAAAAAAATAGTCGTTCCAAACGGACCACCCTAATATATATACAATCAGCGGCGGGTATTCATACCGTACCCGGTTACAAGCGTGCCTTGCACATCTCTACTATTATCACTCTACCAACATACAACTCTCTTAAATAGATTTCTATGCGAAAATATCAATACTAAATATATTTATGTTGCAAAATAATTCTATGTAAAATTATCTCTATGTAAACTTATTCTATTAAGTATAAATATATGCGAAAATAATTCATGTCCAAAATATCTCTATATTATATATCTCTATGAAAATTAAGTCTACAAAATTTACTATAATATGACAGAATTAGGTGTTAACATATTTATGTTATGGAATTTCTCCATAACTATACAACTCTCCTTAATATTTCTCTATTCTGCATATCTCTATAACACAACAATTCTATGAAAAAATTTTTCTATTTAAAAATTTTTCTATGTTAACAAAAGTCAGTTTCATCACATCTCTCATCAAAAAAAAAACTAAGTTTTACGAATGATTTTGTGTCTTACCACCAGCAATCGCGTGGCGCTACCATAAAATTCCAACAACAATACAATAATAATGATAATGATTTAAGTAATTATAATTTTTTCTTTTTAAATGTCATTAAATTTGAATCCTGACTTTGTCAGTATTTTATTATAATTTCATTTGAATCCTGACTTTGTCAGTATTTTATTATAATTTCATTTGAATCCTGACTTTGTCAGTATTTTATTATAATTTCAAATTTAATGACATTTAAAAAGAAAAAATTATAATTACTTAAATCATTATCATTATTATTGTATTGTTGTTGGAATTTTATGGTAGCGCCATGCGATTGCTGGTGGTAAAACACAAAATCATTCGTAAAACTTAGTTTTTTTTTTTTGTGAGAGATGTGATGAAACTGACTTTTGTCAACATAGAAAAATTTTTAAATAGAAAAATTTTTTCATAGAATTGTTGTGTTGTAGAGATATGCAGAATAGAGAAATATTAAGGAGAGTTGTATAGTTATGGAGAAATTCCATAATATAAATATGTTAACACCTAATTCTGTCATATTATAGTAAATTTTGTAGAGACTTAATTTTCATAGAAATATATAATATATAGATATTTTGGACATGAATTATTTTCGCATATATTTATACTTAATAGAATAAGTTTACATAGAGATAATTTTACATAGAATTATTTTGCAACATAAATATATTTAGTATTGATATTTTCGCATAGAAATCTACTTAAGAGAGTTGTATGTTGGTAGAGTGATAATAGTAGAGATGTGCAAGGCACGCTTGTAACCGGGTACGGTATGAATACCCGCCGCTGATTGTATATATATATATATATATTCTTATATATCCACATTCTTTACCAAATACTTTTTACTAATACTAATTCGAGACATAAACTTACATATTTACGTTCTTTACTTTACCCATTCTATGACTTTACTTATTACTTATATTATTTACATTCTATTTTCCTGTATTTGGATACAATCTTTCAGTTAAATATTCTAGACTATCAGAGGTGTATTATTTTATAATTATTCTATATTTAATTAATTGATACGATTGACATTATCATTTATCGTGAAACATCATTATAGTTATTCTAATGTTATATTTCTATATTTCTATTAATTTATTTATTATACGAGTCACTCTTTATTTAATATGTATATATATTAACAATAATAATTGAGTTCTTGTGATATGGTTTTCATTTATAAGTAACATTTATTTATTAAATATCCCTGATTAAAAAAATGTATTTGACAGGATTAAAAAGGATTAAAATTTTAATACTTTCAAATCCTGCTAAATACTGTAAATCCTTTTTCAAAATTCACGATTAATCATATTAAATACTTTTTAATACTAAAATAATCAAAAGGAGTAGAAGGGTTTGAAAGGATTTAACTAGCATTTGAAATTTCTAGTTCTATTGAATACTTTTTGATCGATCAAGATCAGGATCCTGAAATAATGTTTTTATTTCGTTATCTTTTTAGGATATAAAAGGATTCAACCAGTATATAAAATTTTTAATGCTATCGAATACTTTTTAATCCTGAAATAAAGTTTTTATTTCAATATCTTTTTAGGATATAAAAGGATTCAACTAGCATTTGAAATTTCTAATGCTACCGAATACTTTTTAATCCCGAAATAATTTTTATATTTCGTTATCTTTTTAGGATTTAAATGAATTCAACCAGTATTTGAAAATTCTAATGCTATTGAATACTTTTTAATCCTGAAATAATATTTTTATTTCGTTATCTTTTTAGGATATAGAAGGATTCAACCAGTATTTAAAATTTTTAATGCTATTGAATATTTTTTAATCCTGAAATAATGTTTTTATTTCGTTATCTTTTTAGGATATAAAAGGATTCAACTAGCATTTAAAATTTCTAATGCTACCGAATACTTTTTAATCCTGAAATAATTTTTTTATTTAATTATCTTTTTACGATATAGAAGGATTTAACCAGTGTTTGAAATTTCTAATGCTACCAAATACTTTTTAATCCTGAAATAATGTCTTCATTCCGTTATGTTTTGAGGATATAAACGGATTTAACCAGTATTTGAAATTTTTAATGCTATTGAATACTTTTTAATCTTGAAATCATGTTTTCATTCCGTTATCTTTTTAGGATATAAACGAATTTAATCAGTATTTGAAATTTCTAATGCTACCAAATACTTTTTAATCCTGAAATAATATTTTTATTTCATAACCTTTTTAGGATATAGAAGGATTGAACCAGTATTTAAAATTTCTTATGCTACCGAATACTTTTTAATCCTGAAATAATTTTTATATTTCGTTATCTTTTTAGGATTAAAAAGTATTTAAAAGTATTTAACAGTTTAAATCATTTCAAATCCTGTTAAATCATGTTTTCAGGATTAAATAGTATTTAACAGAATTAAAAAATTTGAATCATGTTAAATCCTTCTGAATCATATTTTCAGGATTCGATAGCATTCATAAGGATATAAATTTTTTTAATCCTGTCAAATACTTTTGTTTAATCAGGGATATCTTTTCTTATTTGATTATAGAGTATACATTTGTTTATAACCATATTTACTGTTAACCATAGAACAAGGGCCTATTCATGATTTTTATGCGTGTGTTTTGTTTAGGTTTTAAGTATCGGGTGACAGGAAACGTTCCAAGACCACTCAACTATATTTATATTTCTCTGAATACAAAATGAAGATTTATTTATCTATTTATTTAAAGTTTCTTATAATAAAAATATATAATTTAATAAGTATGTGCCACGACGATTTATTATTTAAATTATTTTCTAAATATTGATAAGACGCAATAAGTGTTGTAAGATATCAATATATAATTTCAAATGAAATTTAAATGCGCGCCTATTTATGGATCTCAAGTTCATTAATTCATTAACAGGTGGAGGCACCTGAGGCCACTGAGGATATAACAATATTTTGCATAGAGATATTTTACATAGAGATAATTTTACATAGAATTATTTTGCAACATAAATATATTTAGTATTGATATTTTCGCATAGAAATCTAAGAGAGTTGTATGTTGGTAGAGGACTAAAAGTAGAGAAGTAAAAGGCACGCTTGTAACCGGGTACGGTATGAATACCCGCCGCTGATTGTACATATGTACGTTGTTCTAACGCGGGTGCTGAAGGGTTAAGCATTAAATATTAGTATTTACCCTAATAGCACATTTTACTTGAGCAAAAGTTTACTGTACAAATGTTTCGTTGAATTTTTCGTCAAATTTCTGTCAACTTCGGACTTTTCCATTTTTTACGTCAATTTGTATGCAACTTGCTATTGAATTTGATGTAAATTTACTGCTCGAATTAGAATGTAAATTCACTTCAAAAGTTGACTAGAAAAAAGTTGTCTTTAATTTTCAGGCAAATTTTATGTCAATTTATCGTTAATTTGACTTGAAAAATTGTTAAGTATATTTTTACCCTCAAATTGTAGACAATTTTATGTATAAATTTGCTTACCTTCTGAAATGGTAAGAATGAACATTACCGACTGTTTTTTTTCGTAAAAGTTTACCTTTAAAGTGAAGAAAAATTAACCGCAAATTTTTATTTTCAACTTTTGCTGTGAAATTGTCTGTAAATTCGGGCAGCAGATTTCAGGTAATTTCAACATCAAATTATCGTCAATTTCAATGCAAAGTGGCTATTAGGGTATATGCTAAGATATGCTTGCTTTAAGTTGTTAGAAATTCACTAGATGGCAGCATTTTCGCTTGCTTGGTCCGTTATTTAACAAACGGTCATGTGACGGTCCTATGACCGTCCGATGACCAAAAAAAACGTCAATGACGGGACCGCTCGCATCTCTACATGTACTGATAGCCAGGGTTCCTCGTCCAAAAGTTGGTATTCATTAGTTTGCGACCAACTTGACGACAAGCTGTTGACAAATTTAGCATTTGCAACTTTTGGCTACAAGTTACCGACTACTTTCTGAAAAAGTTCATGCCAGTATGGAGCCGCAACTGGAATGCAGGTTTCTGAGAAAATGGAAGGCAACTTACCGTCAACTTATTGAATTTCCAACTTTTGTCACCAACTTTCTCAGAAAGTGTCTATCAACTTTGGAAGTACCCTAATAGCACAGTTTGCTTTAACAAAAGTTTACTTACAGAAGTTTTCTTGAATTTTCCGTCAAATGTCCGTCAAATTCGGACTTTTCTGTTTTTAACAATAATTTATAAACACCTTGCTGTACAATTTGACGTAAATTTACTAACCGAATTAGAATGCAAATTCACTTCAAAAGTGACTAGAAAAAATTTGCGTCCATTTTCGGTCAAATTTTTACATCAATTTATTGTTAAATTGACTTGAAATATTGTTAAGTATTATTTTACCCTCAAATTGTAGACATATTCATGAATAAATTTACTTACCTTCTAAAATAGTAAGAATGAACATTACTGACTTGTTTTTTTTCTAGTAAAAAGTTACCTCAACAAATTGAGCAAAAATTAACCGCAAATTTTGCTTTACAACTTTTGCTGTTAAATTGTCAGCAAATTAGGGCAGCAGATTCCAGGCAATTTCAATGTGAAATTACTGTCAATTTCAAGCTAAAGTGGCTACTAGGGTGTGCTATTAGGGTACTTCTATGTCACTCTTTTGCAGTCAATTCAAAATCAAATACCAGCTTAGATTTCCGACAACTTGCAGTCAAATTGGCATCTGGTGGTAAAATACATAAAATATCGTATCGAACGAGTGTCCGTGAAACAGCTTACATGGCGTCGAATACTAATTATGAGTTCTAAGCACTGTTGTCACATTTTATGATACAGTGTTTCACATTTTCCGTTTGTTTACATTTTACATTAAAATTATGTCAGTCTGAACAAACTTACTGCGATTGACTTTTAAAATTCACTGCGATTGTTTCGAAAAGTCAAAATTTAATCATAAAAATAAATGATAGTGACTTATACATGTTATAAGTGTTAACAGCAATGACCTTGATTACTGTGATTTCCCCATTTTACTTTTTCCGTATTTTTTAATAATTTATAAAGATTTTTTTTTTTTAAGTTATCTAATTCAATAATCGTTCGTTAAAGTTTTCATATTTTTTAAGCTATTCATCACTTATAAAAATTGATTTAATACATTGTTGTCGATAAAACTGTAATGATGGAAGTAACGACTGATGAAGAAGCGCAAGCAGTTCTTCTTGATGGAATGGAAGCTACACAATATATTACAATTCAACGTGCTGATAATGAATCAATAAATAAAGTCCCATTGATAACTTTAAATGGTGAGTTAATATCCGAAGGGATGGTTGTTGACATGATAAATGCTGGAGTAGGAGCAGATTACAATTCTGCAACTCCGTATTATGAAACTGACGATCTCTTACCACATGAATTAACTGAGGTACGTAGTCGATTCAATTATAAGAATTTATTTATCTGTTAAAATAGTTGGAAATATATTAAAAACTTAAATACATTTTATATTAAAAATTTAGGAGGATCGTAAATTAGCTGCAGCTTTGGTGGCAGTTCAACTTCAACAGCAACAAAAACATCAGCAAATTCATAATCAACTACATCAAGATGATCCGGCTTTACCTGATGTCAGTCAATTAGCTACATTATCACCTGTTCATGCTTACGCCATACAGACTATTGCTGATCCTGAACCATCGTCGATATACTCAGCAATACAATCATTTAAACGTATCAATCATCATGTTAAGCAAGAGTTTATAAATGTTAAAAGTGAATATGACATTGACGTATCGGCTGAAAGTAGTGAAGAAGCTACAATACCGGTATCAGGACATAAACGATCGTTACCTCATAAAAAACGTATTGCCAGAAAATTAAAGCAACAAAATAAAACAAATCTCAAACATGATTCAGGAAAAAATAATCAAGAAGTTGTCGTTTTCAACAATATGAATGAAAATTTAAGTCAATTATTCAAATGTGAATTGTGTAATTGTGAATTTAATGCACAATTGAAGTTTTTTGAACATCTTAAGGTAATTCAGAAATTTATAAGAAGATTTTTTAAAAATGTAGCTATTATATTTGTTCTCATGGCCGATTTTTCAGAGAATGTTGCCATTCAGAGTTGCGAATTCTTTGATGAGAATATTTGCAATCAAAAATTAAATTTTCAATGCGTGATTTAAATTACATCGATTAAAATTACGAAATTAATTTTTAATTCAATAACTTCAATTGATAAATTGAAAAATTAATTTTAATTGAGAAACATGAGATTAAATATTAAAAAATTACTTTTAATCCAGAGACGTGGGATTCAAAATTAAAAAATTACTTGTTAATTCAAACACATGGGATCAAAAATTGAAAATTACTTTTTAATTCAGATACGGTATGCAATCAGATAAGTAATCAAGACAAAAAACTTGACAGCACTTATAACAGGAAAGAATACTGTTTTACTTGATCTTCAAGTTTAAATATTTTTAAACTTACTCTTGATCGTCAGATATAATAGAATTTGAAATAAAGAGATCATTCATAGTTAAGACTTTTAAGAATTAAATTTTTCGAATAATTTTCAGTGCAAACAGAGAATTTAAAATTAAAATAACACTAATCCGATGTTCGGAATTGAAAATTTTTTATTTAATTTTTGATTCGAAAATAGAATATTAAAAAAACCGAATGTAATTTTTTAATCTCTTTTAGCTATGGATAGTTAAAATTTTTGATTTCCTTTTCAATTATTAAATATGGAATTAGAGATCAGAAAGAAATTTTTTAATCTGGTTTTCCGAATTGAAATTTCTTATTTAATGTTATATTTGAAAACGTAGATTTAAAAACTAAGCCATTACATTTTAACTCTACTTTACGAATTGAAAATTTGAAATTTAATTTTTAATTAAAAAATGTTGGATTAAAAATTTAAAAATTATTTTCAATTCTAAGATATTGAATTAAAAATTAAAAAATCATTTTTAATTTGTTGTTTTTCGATTATGAAATATAAAAAAAAAATTAATTGAAGCACTCACATTATTTAAAATAATTAGTCGATCGACTCGACTCGGTAGGTTTAAAAAATACTATCAATTCAAAATATATGTACAGGGTGATCCAGAATTGATTTCACTGCGAGAAAGTTTAGATAGAAAAGGTGATTCTAAGCATAAAGTTCCTTTGCCACTTTTAAAAATTTTGAGTAGTTTTTTGAGTTATTTAACATTTCAATTGACCAATCATTTACGCGAACTGGTATTTTAAAAAAAGTGAAAAAGAATAAATATTAAGTTTGGCAACGACGCAATCGTTAACTTCAAGTCAAACATAAATTTTCTATTTTAAAAATTTTGAATTCTGCAAAAGTTCGGAAAAAGAAAACAAAACGCGCAACTACAACCTCAAAAATACTCTTATCGTACTTTTTTTAACTTTACTTACTAAGAATGGTCAATAATAATTATGCTTTCATCATTAGAGTCAGGACCACTGACAATTAAAGCACAATTATGTTTTTGGGGCATTCCATGCTAAATCGATCACTTTGGAACCCGACCCCATTCAATTTCGCGGATAATGTTTTATTATTTTCTATCTCACTAAAGGCGAATCTCGTAATTTTTTCAAATTTTCGTACCCAACCAAAAAAAAAAGTTACGAATTTAAAAAAAAAAATGTTTCTTTTATGTTTAAAATTCCATAACTTTGGCAAAAATAGACTTCGATCGAGACGCTTCTAACTTCCCGCTAAAAAAATTGGAAATTTTCAAAAATTCGGGAAGTTATTGGTTTCGGACCGATTTACGAAAATCGAATTTCTAAGAGATCTTGACGTTTTGAGGTCCTAGAAGCTATTCTGACTAATTTCTAGATGATGTCCGAGTGTATGGATGTATGTATGTACGTACGTATGTAAATACCTGTATCTTTTGAACGGATAAACCGATTTTAATCTTTAAGGTGTCATTCGACGCGGCTTGTCAATATTTTTAGGCTGTACAAAATTAAGCTTGATCGGTAGAGCTCGTTTAGAGATATTCCAAAAATAACATTTCTTCAAAAATGTTTTTTTTTGAATAACTTCTAATGTGCTCGGTGTATTGAATCCAAAATCAACTGGGCCCTAAAACGTTATGAGCCGCGACGAATGCCACCTTAAACATCAAAATCGGTTCATTCGTTCAAGAGTAACAGTTGTCGAAAGAAATAAAAAAAAATTTTTTTTAGTTTTTTTAAAATATCTCAGAAACGACCAGATGAGTCAATTCCAAAATCTGATCAGCTCTAGAACACAATAGAATACGTCGATTGCCGCCTCAACCATCAAAATCGGTTCATTCGTTCGCGAGATATCGTGGGAGAAAGAAATGCTAAGAAACGGTTTTTTTCGAAAACAATGGCAGACAAAAGTATTTTCGAGCTCGAAGAGCTCGAACATCTACTCACAACAACGTTTTCGAGCTCCTTCAGCTCGAAAACAGTGGGAAGTTTTAGGGCTGGCCTGCAGGGTCTACCAATAGACCGATTTTTTAACTTTCCGCTGAGAAAATTGTAAATTTTCAAAAATTCGGGAAGTTATTGTTTTCACCCCAATTTTCGAAAATCGAGTTTTCATCAGATGTCGACGTTTTGAGGTCCTAGGAAGCTATTCTGACTATTTTCAGAATGATGTCCGAGTGTATGTGTGTGTGTGTAAACTCTTTGTAACATTTTAACTAATGAACAGATTTGGATGGTTAAGGTCCCGATGAAAAAAGATTATGTCTAATCAATATATATTAGACCGGTTCAAAAAAATCCGCAGTGAAATATCTTCCTAGTCATGAAAAAAGGAGTCTGTGAAAACGGGAGCTCTTAATATCAGTTTTAAAAGGTCGCTCATCGTATATTTCTATTTTACGTTTTTTTAGGAGCTTGGCATTAAAATGGAAATAACTAGAAAACAATGCAGAATTTGAAAAAAATTTTTCAATGATAATTTGTAGAAAATAAAATTGTCTACAAAAATGATTGAATAACATTTTATAATAAGTTTGATAGTTTTGCCGGAAAAGTAAAAAGATATCAAAATTTACTCTTACTTGACTTCGAGCTCCAATAACTTTTGAACAGATGGATTTGTCGAAAAATGATAGGAGACTTTTTTTGTAGAGCGTTAAATTTTCTACAAAAATATATGCTGGGCTTATTCGTACAATCAGCCATTGGTGCCAAGGTGAAAAATTCCAAACTAAAAAAGTTTTTTTTTCCATGTTATTTAAACGTAAAATAGAAATATATGATGAGAGACCTTTCAAAATTGATATTAAGAGCTCCCGTTTTCACAGGCTTCTTTTTTCATGACTAGGAAGATATTTCACTGCGGGTTTTGAAAAAAAAAAAATAGTCGATTTTTTTGAACCGGTCTAATATATATATATATATATATATTAAATAATATGATAATTTTTCAATATCAATGTTATTAAATTTTTATTCTGTCAACTATCAATCAAACTTAAATCCCCAATACTTAAAAAATGTTAAAAGGTTTCGGCAGCAATTTAAAAGTATAAAGTATCTATTTGATTATTTGAGTTAAGTAATGCCATAAACGTTTCTTAACTGTAAGTGTATAACAGACTAGAGGATCAGACTACAAACCATTGATAACCAAAGTTAAGCAGCATCGGCGTGGGACATTAATTGGATGGGTGACCTCGTAGTAAAATAATTGTCGATAGTTAATAATTTTTTTTTTTTTATTTAATTTTAACCGACATTGATATTGATGAAGACAATAAATCCTAATTAAACTACTTAATTTTTATAAATAACTTCCCGAATTTTTAGAAAATCATCGATTTTCTCAGCGGGAAGTTAAAAATATCCTCAAAGTTTCAGATCTCTATCTCAATTTTAACCCGTGCCGCACAGCGATGTAAGTTTCCCATTTAAATAACACGGGGCTCTCGGCATTGAACGATTAAGTTTTTATTTCGGCTAAAGTAATTGTTTGAAAAAATTTGAAACACTGTAGACTTTATCCTCATATTAGCAGCTACTCCTTAGAATTTTTACAGATTTTCAGCTACTATAATTTTGGGGGTACAGCATGATGAAAAAAAAGAAAAAAATTATTTTTTTGATTTTTAACTAAAATTTTTTTCAAATAACATATCAAATCAGTCTGCATCCTTATCAGAAGTTCTTACTTTTTTTCATTCTCGCACCTAAGTGGGTGAACGATATATCTTTTTTGCACTAATACAGTAATCAGGAACTTTGCATTAGCGTGCAGTAAAGTGTTCCTTAAAAGGATTTTTTTAATTTATTACGATCACCTCACAAACGGTTTTAATTACGGCAGAAAAAAATTCCCAGAAAGTTTGAGCTCTTAATTCCAACGGGACCACGTGTCGCAAATTTTGTTTTTGTGATTTTTTAAGTTTATTATATTTATTTATAAAAGAAAACTATTTTATTAATAATTTATTATAGTTAGAAAATTGTAAACAAATAATTATTTTGATATTATAATACACAAAACTATCAACCTTTTGTTTATTATTTATTGCTTAAAACAAATAATAAACTTAAAGGTGACCAACTTATTTAAGCAAATATTGGAAGAAATTTAATTTATTGATAATATTTATCAACTGTTAAACTGAGACATAATATGATTAGTGGCATTGATAAACCGCCCGCATGAAAAAACTTTATATGTGAAAACATATATGATAGAATATATGAATATTATAATGTGATATATTGTACTATATATAAAATAATATTTATATTTTTGCCGTATTAATATATGATAATATATTGAAAAAAAATATATGGGTCATTCCATGTCAAATCGACAAATTTTTTACCTGACCCCCTTTGATTTCGCTGAAAATTTTCTATCTTTTTCTACCCTCCGAAAGTTATTTTTCAGAATTTTTTCAAATTTTTTTTCCCGACTCGAAAAAAGTTATGAATTTTTGAAAAAAACCGCTCTTTTATTTTTAAATTGCCAGAACTTTTTCAAAAATTGACCGTTTGGGAACTTTTTTTTTTCAAAATTTTTGTTTTTAAATGTATTTTTCGAAAAAAAATATGAAAAAATTTTCAGAATCCCAGATATATGAAATATTTTCGTTTTTTTGAAAAAACCGTAATTTTCTCAAAGTCCGACCGTTTTTTTTTTTTTTTTTTTGCTCTAAAAATACTTCAACTAATTCTGCAATGATCCCCGTTAATCAAAAGATGTGACGACAGTCGCTTCTAATTTTTTTTCTTGATTATAAAAAAATTTTTGTTGAATTTTTGCTGATTTTATATAACTTTGTTATGAAATTTTTTTTAATTTCCTCGTGAAACCTCAAAAGTTGAAAAATAAAATTTTATTGGAGAATTTCAAGTGATTATCGTCTAAGAAATTGTTATTTTTTTCAGAAAAGTAAAAAAAAGGACTTTTCATACTCTTAAATAAATTCACCGTCTCTTAACATCTTTAAATAAACTAATAAAAGTACAGGGCCGGATAGCTCAACTGGTAGAGCACTCGGCGCGATACCGAATTGGTCTGGGTTCGATTCCCAGTTCGGGCTATCTATATTTTTCTCAATTTATCTATAAATTGTCTTATTGAGAAGGTTATTTGCATGTTTGCATGTTTAGGTTTCCACTATATTTAAATATAAAAATAACTTTTAAACCCATTGCATTTTTGAAGTTGTCATATTTCAGTACCAAAAAAAAAACGTCCATAAGAGTTAAAAAAATAACGTCAATGAGAGAAAAAAATTATTTTTTTTTAAAAAATAACAATTTCTTAGACGATAATCACTTGAAACTTCCAATAAAATTTTATTTTTCAACTCTTGAGGTTTCACGAGGAAATAAAAAAAAATTCATAACAAAGTTTTATAAAATCAGCAAAAATTCAACATAAATTTTTTTATAATCAAGGAAAAAAATTAGAAGCGATTGTCCTCACATCTTTTGATTAACGGGGATCATTGCAGAATTAGTTGAAGTATTTTTAGAGCAAAAAAAAAAAAAAAAAAAAAACGGTCGGACTTTGAGAAAATTACGGTTTTTTCAAAAAAACGAAAATATTTCATATATCTGGGATTCTGAAAATTTTTTCATATTTTTTTTCGAAAAATACATTTAAAAACAAAAATTTTGAAAAAAAAAAGTTCCCAAACGGTCAATTTTTGAACAAGTTCTGGCAATTTAAAAATAAAAGAGCGGTTTTTTTCAAAAATTCATAACTTTTTTTGAGTCGGGAAAAAAAATTTGAAAAAATTCTGAAAAATAACTTTCGGAGGGTAGAAAAAGATAGAAAATTTTCAGCGAAATCAAAGGGGGTCAGGTAAAAAATTTGTCGATTTGACATGGAATGACCCATATTGCTAGAATATATTATCAATATATTTATCAATATATGACTTTGTATGTATGTTTTACATATACATTTTAATATATCTTTTTTATATTGATATATTATATCGAAAGTAGTATACTAATTAATATATAGTATTTTTTATATATGTTTTCCAATATATTGCAAAATATATGGTCTCCAATATATTGTAAAATATATGGCACTTTTTTTACTTTTCTTAGGTTATTGCCAGTAAATATAAGGTCAATGAAAAGAAGGAGAAAAAAGAATAAATTTGACTTTTTTTTGTGGAATTGTTTAGAAATTGAAAAAGTATATTGAAAAAATCAAATTTTCAATATATTGCGAAAAATATAAGTTTTAATATACTGGAAAAAAATAACTCCGATATACTGCGAACCATATATTTAATCATATAAATTGTTTCACATATAATCAATTATATAGAGACCATATAGCACTAATTATATGAGTCAAAATATATGGATATACATATCAAGTTTATTATATTATATCTATAAATTATATATATACTATCCATATATGATAAGAATATATTGAGCATTACCCATGTAACAATTTCCTGTTCAAGTCACTGGTCAAGACACTTTTCTCAAGAACTTTTGATAGATTCTAAATAGGCTTGCTCAAGATAACGTACACAAGTTGATCTTGTGAAAATCTTTCGTAAGCCTGGTCTCAAATCCACTAGTTGTCTATGTCTTTATATGACTCTGTATCTTGCTGCAGACACTCGTCTACAGATTTATATTGCAAGTCGTGCGCAGGACTTGTTTAAAAACTTTGTTTAATGTTATACTTCAAGAATTGTACAAGAATCTTGAATATATCTTGCTAAAGATGTGTTGATACAGTTAACTTGAGCATATCTTGTACCAGAATCTATCTGCAGATGCTTGGGCATATCTTGCGCCAGATCTGCTCAAGACGTGTCATATTACACTGTCTATCTCACTTTTGTCTCTCTCACTCTACCCCCTCCATCGGCACACGTTACCAGAGCTCAGTGGTACTCAATTGAAGTTATAATCGGACAGAAAAACATTTTTAATACGGTATTCATTTGCAAAATTAGAAGCGCCGTAGTAATTACAAGTAAAATTTAATTTATAACCTATAATAAGATATGTTTTTTGATAGATGGTTTGATTTTAATAAAATTATTTTTTTTAATTATTTAAGGATAACACGAAAAATGCTATGAAATACGATAGTGAAATGTTTTAAAATTTTTTTTTTTAAATTGTAATCAGTTACTTTGACACTAAAATACAGATATTGATTGTTACGAACCCGGCATCATTCATCCCTTACTCATGTACACGGAAAGAATTTTCGTATGAATATTGCCATGTTATTTATTCTAAAAATTACTCTGAATCGAGTAATCTTGGACCATTACGACTTTTTAATTTCGAATAACGAAATTTTACTCTTTCAGTGAGGAAAAATCAATCAGATTAATTTTTACTCACAATTGCGAGTAAAAATTACACCTAGCGGCTGTCTAAATAAATTCTCTCTAATTCAATTTTTACTTGTAGGCTATAATAAAAAGTTGATGATTCAATTTATAAAATCTATATTGAATTACAATAAAAATTACAATTAATAAGCTGAAATTTAAAAAAAAAAATCTAAAAACCATCTAATTGCCTTAGGATATGACTTAAAATAAATATTTTGAAAAAGAATAAAAAAAAATTACTCTTATTGTGTTCAAAAAGAAAAGATACAAATTTTTTTTAATTTTAAAATAAATATTAAGTTATAGAGAGATACAGAGATCGTCTTTTTTTCTAAGCCTACGTTTGTATGCGTAACATGTAAGTTGTCGCGAGCAAAATAAAAGACATTTAATTGAAGCCGATATTAACCGAAGATTAACGGAGACTACTGAAATATTACTCTACAGTTTAGAGTAAAAATTACTCTCATAGATAAGAAAATTTATTCGAGTTATAAGGAGTTTTTCATCAAACAGTTAATGGGTTTAAAAGAATGGTATATTGGGAAGTAAAAATGAATAGATTAAGATGAGATATTCACAATAATCGATTAAATATAAGACTTTTAAAAAATTACTCAGTAGTAAAGTAATACATAGTCTAGCAACGTTAATATTTAAAAAAAAAATATTAAATTTAAAACAAAATATACCAATTTTTTGCAACGGCCCAGGATTACTCGAAATTACAGAGTCATTTTTATCAAAAAATTCTTTTCGTGTATATGGGGCATTCCATGCCAAATCATCGAGGTTTTGACCCGACCCCCTTCGATTTCGCTGAAACTTTTTTATCATTTTTTATCCTACCAAAGACATTTTTCTGAATTTTTTCAGATTTTTTTACCCAACCCGAAAAAAGTTACGAATTTTTTAAAAAAACCGCTCTTTTTTTTTTAAATTGCTATAACTTTCTCAAAAATTAATCTTTCAGCACTTTCTTTTTTTATAAAATTTGTGTTTTTAAATGTAGTTTTCAGAAAAAAATACAAAAAATGTTTCGAAAGTCACGATATATGAAATATTTCAGTTTTTTCAATAAATCCGTTATTTTTTCGAAGTTCGACAACTTCGATTCTCAATTTTTTTGTCTCAAAAAAAACTTCAACCAAGACAGTATTCAACCCCGCTATTCCCATTTTGTGCTGACTTTCCTTTATATTTTTGTTTTTCGATTGAAAATACAGAAATTTCTAATTTTGACTTATTTTTTATGACTTTGCGCTGAAGTTTTTTTGGAATGTTTTTAAAACATCAGAAGTTGAATAAAATTGGACAAAAACGACCGTAAAGTGTATTAGGGGCAAGGATTGATTTTTTCGGAAGAAAATTCCCAATTTTGAAATATAGTGAAACATAAACCTACACAGAAAAAAAGGATTACTTGAACTAAGGAATTTACATTCTTCCCATATTTTTTCTTGAATCAAGCTTACAATTTGTATTTGATTTAAATACACTGTAAAAAATAAGGTACTGACATCAAACTCCCTAAGAGTTTGACAAATTTTCTCTTCAGTGAAACCAAATTCGTTCGAACTAACGAAAATTAGTTTGTCTCAAGAAAATCATTTTTATTGAATGAAAGTCTCTATTCGATTATTAGAAATTGATTAAGCGTTAATATTAAAGTTTTTAAGTTTGACCGTAATTAAATTAACATTTGAACGAATAGGAAAATATATTTTAATTAAAGTTTGGATGTACTTAATTAAAAAATAAAAAATTGTTGGAGCAAACTTTTCAATTTTTAGAAATTTAACTGAAACTCTTGAAACGTTGAGTTTGACAACTTCACATGTTTCAATGAAACAAAAGTAGTTTCCTATAATACCGAACGTGTCGTGTCAACCGACGAGTTTCTTGGAGAGAGAATCCAACGAGGTTGTGGGAATAATTTGACGCACTCACATTAAAACTGAAAAATATTCGACAAGAATATAAATGTATTCGTTACAAAATATCGAACTATATTTGAATGAAAGTCTTTATATTATCGGTTAAATAAAAAAATTTATTTATAAAAAGAGTCACATATTTATCACGTTTAGATCAATGTATAAGCAATTGACTGTATATATCCATTCAATACGAGAACAAAGTACTAGAAGCATAACTAAACTCAAACTTTCCTGCTGGTCCCGTAGCGTAGCGGTAAAGCGCCTGACTCTCGCGCGTAAGGTGCTGGGTTCGATTCCTCCGGATACCAATTCTACGATTATTTAATTTTTCACTAAAAACTGAGTATGTCAGAATTATTTGTTGAGTGTAATGTATATAATAATAATAATAATAATAATATAATGTAATTGTCCCAATACTTAATAAAAAAAAAAAATAATAATAATAATAGTAATAATAATAATAATAATAAAAATAAAATCGAAAATAAAAAAAAACGTAAGAAAAAAAATTTTTTTTAAATTAATTATTGATGAAATAATTAAAGCCAATATTCACTTGATGCAGATTACTGTTTTTTTGGATCAATGCAATACAGCAACTTAAAACAATTCGATTTTTTATTGAATCAATTGCAAGGATAGTTTCAACGGACCTACAAAAATATTACTTTCAACACTAAAATTCATTTGCTTTAATAAAATTTTGACTTAACTGAAAATTCATACTTTCAATCACCTTACAATTTACTTTGAGTGAAATTTTTAATTATTTTATATAAAACAAAAATCATTATTGTATCAACAGTTTCAATGACTTGAACTAATTTATATTTTTTTTTTAAATGAAAAAAGTTATTGAGTTATATCAAATACTATAGAGTTAGTTCAAACGACTTGGTACCTTCCCTCAAGAAACTCTCAGTTGAAGCAAAATATACTGTCAAACGTAGAGGGCGGTAGACTCAATCGCTTGACGCGCTTGGCTGTATCCAAACGCACGGAGTACTTGAGCCAAACGAATCTGGTTTGACGTCAGGAATCTTTTTTTACAGTGTAACAACAAAATTTGGATTTAGAAGCTTATTTCTTTATTGAATAAATAAGTATCTCGATTCAGGAATAGAATTATTCAGCTTGAAAAATTTTTGTTTTTGTTAAGAAACATTTCAGACTTATCTCAAGTATCTTTTTACTCGGCTTAAAGTATTTAGATTTTTGATTCCAGTATTTTTTTCTTGGCTTAATATAATTTAATTTTTGACACAAGTATTTTTTTCTTGGTTTAAAATAATTCAATTATTGACTCAAGTATTTTTTTTCTTAGTTTAAAGTGATTTGATTCTCGGCTCAAGTATTTTTTCCTTGGTTGAAAGTGATTCAATTCTCAGCTCAAGTATTTTTTCTCTTGGTTTTTCAAGAAATAATTTTTCCTGTTTAAAAAAATTATTTAACTGTACGACTTATTTTATCTATCTGGTAGGGTTAAATGTCATTTTTTCCACCTTCGGTAAAGAAGGAATTTTATTTTTTTTGACGTATGATGGGACTCGAACCGTCGACCCTTTGATTCAGAGTGGTTTAAGTCATGTACTTTAGACCACTCGGCCACCACACGCATTTGGAAATAAAAATTTATTCTGTTACTTAAAGCTATTCAGTATTATATATATTCAAGACTAAGCTAAAAAAAAATTCCTTTTATTGAACAATAAAAATTTGAGAGAGTTCTATATTTATAATAAAAAAAATTTAGCCTTCATTTGTAAACCATCAAGTTTTCTTAATTTAAGAATATTTTAATTCAAATTAAAAAAAAAAAAACAAATATAGTTTCACTCGGAAATTCCTTAAATAGCTGAATTTACAATAAATAAAATACATATTTGCCCAAATATTTGCTAAACTTACAAATAATTATAACATTTATGAAATAATTATTATTATCTTGCTTTTTAAATTTTATCTACTTAACCTTATAACGTGGACAAAATTTTCATTTCTTGTGCAGGAGCGACAAAGATAGAGTAGTGAGAAAAGAGTGGGAGAACCTTTGCGTGAAACCAAGAGAAAACTTACTTGGCTTAAGCTCGCAGTACTCTTGGTTCGAAATTTGTATTTTAATTCAAGTTATCACTGTTTGTTGACTCAAAACATCGCATAACTTTATTCAAGATTGTAACTTTCTTGTACTGAACATTTATATTTTTTGGTTAAAGTAACAATTATATTACAGTAAGGAACAATATTTATTAAATCAAAAAATTTTAATTATTTAATTAAGTAACTCAACTGTTGAATCAATCTTTGAAGATATATTGAGTCAAAAAATTTTTTTCTTCGTTCAAGATTTAAAATCCAAGGAATTTTTTTACTTCCGTCAAGAAAATCTCCGTTTTCATTCCATGCCCTCAAAAGTTTCTTGGCTCAATAAAAATTTCTTTGAGCCAAATAATTTTTTTTTCTGTGTACAATTAACCTTCGCCATAAGACAATTTATAGATAAACTGAGAAAAATATCGATAGCCTGAACTGAGAATTGAACCTAGACCATGTCGGTATCGCGCCGAGTGCTCTACCAGTTGAGATATCCGGTACTATACTATCTTCCGTTCAATTTGATCTAAAATTGTCTATAAGGCTATCTATATTTTTTTAAGTTTGTCTATAAATTGTCTTATTGCGAAGGTTAATTGTAGGTTTATGTTTCACTATATTTCAAAATTGGGAATTTTCTTCCGAAAAAATCAATCCTTGCCCCTAATACACTTTACGGTCGTTTTTGTCCAATTTTATTCAACTTCTGATGTTTTAAAAACATTCCAAAAAAACTTCAGCGCAAAGTCATAAAAAATAAGCCAAAATTAGAAATTTCTGTATTTTCAATCGAAAAACAAAAATATAAAGGAAAGTCAGCACAAAATGGGAATAGCGGGGTTGAATACTGTCTTGGTTGAAGTTTTTTTTGAGACAAAAAAATTGAGAATCGAAGTTGTCGAACTTCGAAAAAATAACGGTTTTATTGAAAAAACTGAAATATTTCATATATCGTGACTTTCGAAACATTTTTTGTATTTTTTTCTGAAAACTACATTTAAAAACACAAATTTTATAAAAAAAGAAAGCGCTGAAAGATTAATTTTTGAGAAAGTTATAGCAATTTAAAAAAAAAAGAGCGGTTTTTTTAAAAAATTCGTAACTTTTTTCGGGTTGGGTAAAAAAATCTGAAAAAATTCAGAAAAATGTCTTTGGTAGGATAAAAAATGATAAAAAAGTTTCAGCGAAATCGAAGGGGGTCGGGTCAAATCCTCGGTGATTTGGCATGGAATGCCCCTTATACAATTTCATAAAATTTTATAAAATTTCGTACAATTATATAAAATTTTATCTAATTATGACTTCCCTTTTAAGATCTTACCATATAAAATTTTATAAAATTTTATAAAATTCTATGAAATTTGATAAAATTAAATAAAATTATACGAAATTCCATAAAATTTCGCTGTACAGTCTTATAAAATTGTATAAAATTTTATTTAATTTTATACAATTGTGTAAAACATTATAAAATTTTGTTATATTTTATACAATTTTATAAAATGTCATACAATTTTATAAAATTACATTTATTTATTACGTTCCTTGCTTAGATCTTACTTTATAAAATTTTATTGAATTTTATAAAATTTTATAAGATGTTATAAAATATTATAAAATTTTATAAAATTGTATGATTTTTTATAAAATTTTGCTGTAAAATCTTATAAAATCTTACAAAATTTTATAATATTGTATATAATTTTATAATATTTTATAAAATTTTATAAATACATTTTTGGTATAACAAAAATCAATTTTTAAATCGAAATAAATAAAAGAAATCATATTGATCGATCTGTGATATATATATATGTCGGAGGGTCAGCAGGTAGTTGAGGGGTACTCTTGGTACCGTCGTTATTATCACCATTATTTGGAGACATTTTTATTTAAACAATAAAATATCAGATAAACAACAAAATAATTATCGTCACGCACAAAAATTACTCTCGAGGAGATTTCAATTTTTCCCGGGTATTTTTCACTAAGTTACAGCCTTCCAAAAATCACTATGCAATTTATAAAATTTTTCTGTTCCTTTAATTTTTTGCATTAGTGTATAAAAAAATATATATTTAAATAGTTTAATAATCAAGTAACAAAAAATTCCTGAAGCATATTTTTCATAACATTATTTGTTTGTAAGATATAAGCATTGTAAGAAATAGAAAATGCTAATTTTTACAAATAAATGCGTGTAGTTAACGAACTATAACAGATAAACGATAGGTTAATAATTCTTAAGAAAGCTTAACTTATAATGTATAAAAATGACTTGAAGGACGAAAACTGCATCTGCAATAGTTGCAATAAGATATTGTTTTTAAGAAAAAAAATTTTTTTTTTAAATCACTATTTTCTTACGCTAACAATATGGTGAAAAAAAATTTTTCAAAAATATTAAATTAATCCAATTGTTTATAAAAAATTTATAAACAAATGGCATGAAAAAATTTGAAAGTAATCATATAATGCCTAGCATGAATATGAAATCTGTAAAAGTTGGGTAAATCTAAAAATGCACGACTCTTAATGCTCATTTTCAAAAAGAAAAATGTAGGATAAAAGTTTCAAGGACAATTTTTTTTTTCCTTTCTGTAACACTGGAAATTCAAATTGCGATCCGAAAATAGTCAGATGTATTTTTTTGCGCAGGCGCGACTGGTGTGACGAAAGTATATGCAAAAAACATATATAGACATACAAAATTAGTTAAGTTCTTTTGATTAATTATAACACCGGCACACAAAAAAAACAAGTTCTCTGTACTTTTGACGGGACCGATTTATTCCCATGTATTTTGACCCGCTGAATCTGAATCCGAGGTCCGTTTAACCCGTACACCCTCAGATTTTAAGAAAACTTTAAAGAACCTCAAAAAATCACAAAAATCGACCGTTTTTTAAATTTATAAATTTTCTTAACTCTAACTAAGTATGATTTTTATGTATTTCGGTCCTCCACATACTAACCTGAACTTTATTTAAAACATTAGCCATTTAAAGTCTGAGTAAATTCCAAAAAACCCCAAAAAATTGCAAAAAAGCAAAAAAATTCTTAGTATTGTGATGAAAAAAAGTTTATAGGGCTAAATAAATAATTATTTTCATGTATCCTTATCTGTCACATATAATTCTCGAACATCCATGGCTCAGACATCTCTAAAATTTTAAATAAATGGCAAAAATTCCCAAAAAATCGAAAAAAATAAAATTTGGTATAACAAAAATCAATTTTTAAATCAAAATAAATAAAAGAAATCATATTGATCGATCTGTGATATATATATATATATATAAAAATATTTTGGCCTAAAACATGAAAAAATTTTCATATGCTTCAAAAAATCTTTATAGAAACGGTATTTCAATATTAATTCGTTCTCCGCTTATATCTAACCCTTTTGTCCTCAAATGTCCTACATAAAGAGTTTCTCTTTCGTTTCCTCATTTTTTCAGGTAGATCTCTCTGTAGTGTCCAACAGTGATCTGCCATCATATTGACATCCCACTTATCTTGATAACGTTTTTCCATTACACTGATGTCCTGATGGTTGATATACAACTATGATACTTTGGGTTGCTTAATGAATTCCAAATTGCACTATTTACATTTTCACCTTTCACACTTTCCTGAAAATCTTGGTAACTATAGTGAAGAGCAAGGTGAAAGATTCCATCAGGACATCAGTGTAATGGAAAAACGTTATCAAGGTAAGTGGGATGTCAATATGATGGCAGATCACTGTTGGACATTACAGAGAGATCTACCTGAAGAAATGAGGAAACGAAAGAGAAACCCTTTATGTAGGACATTTGAGGACAAAAGGGTTAGATATAAGCGGAGAACGAATTAATATTGAAATAACGTTTCTATAAAGATTTTTTGAAGCATATGAAAATTTTTTTATGTTTTAGGCCAAAATATTTTATATATATGTCGGAGATAAAATTGTAACTGGGTTTTCCCAGAGGCTTTGGAAAGTCCCAACTACATTTTAGTTTATATTTTTCTTAAACAACGATACTTAACAATAATATTTTACAACTTAATCGGATTGGGAAATTTTTTAAGCTTGTTGTAAAATATTTTTATGACGGTAGGCTTAGACTTGGAGTGGCATCTGCTCACCAAACGTAGCCACGGTCAGAGGATAGTAAAATAATTGCTATATAGAATAAGGCAGTTCGTTTGGGTTTTTCAGGTAAAGACAGAGAGTTTTTTTTTAGAGTAAGAGTTCAGAGTGCAAAGGCACTTCTGTTTGAGCTGGAGTCGACAGCACCTCGTATCCTGCTGACCGTGTATTCGTTCTCAAGTCTAATTTTACTGTCATGTATATTTTGTTAACTCTACGATTGAGTTGTATATTAAATTAGTGAATACTGTTGTACTATTTGTGCATTATAATCCATATAGTTATTTGAGTGTAGTTATTGTAATATTTAGCCTTTAGCGAATACTTAATATTGTGTAACGATAATCTTAAATTATAACATATTGTAATACTTTAATTATTTGTAATACTTTAATCATTTGTGAAATCTCCTCGAGAGTAATTTTTGTGCGTGACGATAATTATTTTGTTGTTTATCTGATATTTTATTGTTTAAATAAAAATGTCTCCAAATAATGGTGATAATAAAGACGGTACCAAGAGTACCCCTCAACTACCTGCTGACCCTCCGACATATATATATATCACAGATCGATCAATATGATTTCTTTTATTTATTTCGATTTAAAAATTGATTTTTGTTATACCAAATTTTATTTTTTTCGATTTTTTGGGAATTTTTGCCATTTATTTAAAATTTTAGAGATGTCTGAGCCATGGATGTTCAAGAATTATATGTGACGGATAAACATACATGAAAATAATTATTTATTTAGCCCTATAAACTTTTTTTCATCACAATACTAAGAATTTTTTTGCTTTTTTGCAATTTTTTGGGGTTTTTTGGAATTTACTCAGACTTTAAATGGCTAATGTTTTAAATAAAGTTCAGGTTAGTATGTGGAGGACCGAAATACATAAAAATCATACTTAGTTAGAGTTAAGAAAATTTATAAATTTAAAAAACGGTCGATTTTTGTGATTTTTTGAGGTTTTTTAAAGTTTTCTTAAAATCTGAGGGTGTACGGGTTAAACGGACCTCGGATTCAGATTCAGCGGGTCAAAATACATGGGAATAAATCGGTCCCGTCAAAAGTACAGAGAACTTGTTTTTTTTGTGTGCCGGTGTAATTATATCGGGCCTAATTTGATTTCTTCTTCGGCCCTAAAATAATCTTTTAAAAAGAAAAGTGATCCAAATAATGGCTTTGTTCTCGAGTTTTTGTGTTTACGGGTCACGGGCACATTTTCTACTGCTTGGGAAAATTTTTTTTTACATTTTGATGTTTTTTTAGTTATTAAATCCATCAAATTGGTCTTTATAAGTAATAAAATTAATCTTTATTGAATTCTTTATCCGATGAGGTGTAACTCGGTTAAGCTACGTGGAATATAACAAGAGTGGAACAGCAAAAACAGTAGCGACAAAATGGCAAATTGAAAATTTCGATCGTAAAGCAGGCTCTAATGCTTCGCATTAAGAGTCGTGCGATAAATAAAATTTCAAACGTAAAAAATTCCGAAATTTGTCTTAGTACGATCTGTGAAAAATTTCACGTTTTTTTTTTTATATTTTTATTTTATTGTTATTTGTATATTTATTATTTTTATTTATTTATTCACCTAATCTCAATTTTTTATATTTATATTTATATTTATTATTTTTGAAATACCAGCGCCAAAAGAATTGGTTAGAAGTATGGCGCAGGCACACTGGGTGATAGTATGAGAAATAGTATGAGATAAAAAAAGTACCACGCATGCGCACTTGTTAAGACGAATGTCCATACATATTTAGACTAAAAATTAAAGAAAATGCGATTTAATTTTTCATTAATTATAATTGCATAACACAAAGTTAGATAGCCATTTTCGAAAGCAAATTCTTCTAGGGCAAAACGGGTCATTAAAAAAAAAAGGGAGTTAAATTACGGATTCGTTTTCGAGATATTGTGTTTTCGAGCTACAAAACTTTTTTACTGCTGACGGGAAATTTTTTTAGTTTATTTTAATGATTTTCTCGTTTCTAATGCACTGAATTAGTTTGTGAAAATTGCAGAAATTGTCTTTATTACATTATCTGTAAAATAGTGCATCATTTGAGATGTTTTTGTGTACTAATAAAACGATCATATCGGAAATAGTTGTAGAAAGAAGGCAAAAAAACTTTTCGATCGTAAAGCACTCTCTAATGCTTTGCATTATGAGTCGTGCAATAGCTTAAAATTAAAAAAAAATTATTTAGCATACATTATTTAAATTTATAATTGTTCTGTTACTTCAAAATTTTATAATTAATGAAATAAAAATATTTCATAAACTTTCATAACGTCATCTTGTTGAGTATGTTTATAAAAAAGGCTCCAAAAATGAAAAAATTTATAGATTAATTATTTAAACTTTTATACCGCCTTTTATGACAACACAAACCCGTAAAATAATCTCAATTAAGAATTGAATAACTTTTTGAAAAATAGTGATACAACTTTTACTACCGCGGAATCATTTTCTTTGAAGTTTCTAGATGACGCCAAAATTTTTTCGAATTTTTTAATTAATATTTAATTGCATAAAAAAATGATTAAAAAACTACGCTCACTAGAGTGGCCGCGCGCGTATGCCGAAACTTGGTAGTTTGGCCATGCAGAAACCTGGCCACGCAAAAGCCGATTTTTAACGTTACATTCAAATTATGAAAGGTAATTAAAAATTTCAAAAATTTATTTTCAATATAATTAAAAAAAAAAAATGATCAATATCTGTATTTAAGTATCAAAGTAACTGATTATAATTTTTAAAAAAATTTTAAAAACATTTCATTATCGTATTTCATACACGGAGAGAATTTTTCGATAAAATTTATCCTGCAATTTAAAATAAGCCTGTGCCGAAAAGATAATAAATACGGAAAGAATAACAACAGATTTGTATTGTTTTATTTTTCATCCTTTTTTATTTAAAAATTACTTGAAATTGGGTGGTTTTACCCCATAATTAAACACTATCTAGAAACGGACGAGTAATTATTCATGCAGGCCCAGTTTTATTCACAATTAACGAGTAAAATTTATTAGATAATTTTCCCTGTGTAGAATTTTTCGTGTTATCCTTAAATAATTAAAAAAAATAATTCTATTAAAATCAAACCATCTATCAAAAAACATATCTTATTATCGGTTATAAATTAAAATTTACTTGTAATTACTACGGCGCTTCTAATTTTGTAAATGAATTCCGTATTAAAAATGGTTTTCTGTCCGATTACAACTTCAATTGAGTACCACTGAGCTCTGGTAACGTGTGCGATGGAGGGGATAGAGTGAGAGAGACAAGAGTGAGATAGACAGTGTAATATGACACGTCTTGAGCAGATCTGGCGCAAGATATGCCCAAGCATCTGCAGATAGATTCTGGTACAAGATATGCTCAAGTTAACTGTATCAGCACATCTTCAGCAAGATATATTCAAGATTCTTGTATGATTCTTGAAGTATAACATTAAACAAAGTTTTTAAACAAGTCTTGCGCAAGACTTGCAATATAAATCTGTAGACCAGTGTCTGCAGCAAGATACAGAGTCATATAAAGACATAGACAACTAGTGGATTTGAGACCAGGCTTATGCAAGACTTTCACAAGATTGTTATATGGGTATATGAGATAATATATATAGAAAAATACAAAACATTATATACAAGTAAATATATTATGATAAATATATAATCCAATATATGTAAAAAGGGACTTCCGGTGGGGCGCTAGTGAGTATCACACGCATTCACGCAACCACAACTAAAATCATTTATTCCAAGTTAAATTTGCAAAGTGTACAGTTCAAGTAATCAAAAACCCCCATAAAAAAATTTAACTAAACGATTAAACAAATAAATCAGGTGAAATTTAGCCCTGTTTATAAGCATTCGAGTTGATCATACGGCAATCAGTTTGGAGGTTAGCTCGACAAAGTGAGATGGGGTCAAGAGGTGGAGGGGCTACGAGAGCGAGAGGCGGCAAAATTAAAGACAGTGGCGACATCGGTAAATACATGAACAGCAACACAGAAACATCAACATCTGCTGACATGACAGCTCTACTCCAAAAACTTGACTTCCTAGCAAGTGAGATCAACGAAGTAAAACAACAAAATATAAGCGTGAGAGAAGTGTTAGAAGAAGTTAGAGTAATAAAAACTGATGTGACTCAATTAAGAGAACAGTGGCTGGATGAAAAAGAACAACTAAAAGCGGAAATCAAAGCTCTCAAAGAAAACAATGAGAGGAGAGAGAGATATGAAAAAAGAAAGAATCTCATAATTAAAGGTAAGGATGTAGGCTCATTCGCTAGCGAACTTCAAACCTTTATTTGTAAAAATCTTGGGGTGACAGAAGAGGTTAAAGAAGCGAGAAAAATACACAACAGACATAACCAAAATATGTGGGTTGTGAAGATGAAAACTGTTGATGGTAAGCTCAAGGTACTGAAAACAAAAAGTGATAAACTCAAAGGCACTGAAACATATATTACGAATGATTTGACATACAATGAGAGGGAGACGCAAAGATATTTACGCGAGGAAGCGCGTAAAATGAGAGAAAGTGGCATGAATGTACGAGTGAAACATCTAAGAATAGAAAGTGATGGCAAAGAGTTCAAATGGAACTGTAACAGGGTAAAATAGATTCCAATGACTATTTATTAAGATCTAAATTTTGATTTGTCCACGGTCGATAACGGGCCCTAATTATAATTCGGTTTAGTAAATTAAGTGATTCGACATGTCACCGGGTGTCGCTAATCAGTGAGACCCGAACATCCGCCCCTCTCTTTTGCTAATTAATTTAGTAGGGATGAGTTCTCTGGGGGTAAATCAAAGAGACCCGAATCGAAGAGTTATAAGGGAATGAAATGCCAAAAATCGAGAGAGTCAGTCGGACGACCGAAGGCGATAGACACCTAAGGGAAGACAAGAGTTAGTGAACGACAAAAGTGATCAGACACATTGTAATACAAGGTTATCTAGTACATTGCGAATTAAATAATAAAAATTGTGACGGAAGCAAAAATACGAGGACGAAATCCGGACAACGGAAACCTGGAAAAGAACACCACTAACATCGAGCGATTGCTAGCAGCCGGAGCAGATCATTACTATAAGTTCCAAGGACTGCTGAAATAAAATTTGGAGGTAAATCATAATTAATTCAGGCCTCTGATTAATTTTATTAATCTGGAAAATTAATTATAATATATTACTTAGTATCTTTCCGTTGATCTCGCGTAAAGAAACGGATAGTTCAGGCTCTCCAGCCGTTCAATCTCGTGTTCTCGAAAGTTCCGTCGCGTCATTTGTCGTTAATATCTGGTCTAAACTCTGTAATAATTATTCAAGGCTCCACAGCCAGAATAAAATAAAATTATCGCATAAATAATCCGGTCATTAAAACTATTAAATTATTAATTTATTCCAGGCTCTCCAGCCGTTATAAATTAATTTATTAATTGATCTTAAGATTAATACAGGCTGGAATTTATTCCGTCGGCCGCATTAATTCTAAGATTCATTAATTCAATCGATTTACTCGAATAACGTCAGTAAAAATCGGGAACCGTGTGACGCCAATTCACCGGTCGAAAATTCTAGTCAACCCGAAATCAAATTCTAGTCATTACGTGATTACTAAATTAATTTTAAGTTAATTAAAATACACTAATGCAAAAAATTAAAGGAGCAGAAAAATTTTATAAATTTTTTAGTGATTTTTGGAAGGCTGTAACTTGGTGAAAAAAAATCGTATCGAAAATTTAAAAAAAGCATTTTATAGCTTGAAATCTCTAGTTTAGGTGTATTTTTTTCAAAATTTTTTAAAAGCTCCGATTATTGCGCAAACATGAGAAATACCGCGAGCCAAAAATTTCTAAATTTTTTTTTTTTTTCCGAAGAGCCTACGGACCGCGGAAAAATTCTTTCAACTAAACGAATGCATACATCGTTTAGCAAATTTATTCAGCTTCAATTTGGTTTTTTTTTAACCTCGTAGGATGATTTGTCGCAGAGATATCAGCCTTCAAACAGAAAATGATCCTTTTGGCTTTGATCTTCGATATTTCAGGTACCAATGATCGCACAGAAAGTTGAAGGGCGGCGTTGAAAACTTGAATAAATTCCCTACAAGACCCTGTCATCATTTTTTGAAAAAAAAAATTTTTTTTATTTTTAATATCCATTAGAAGAAAGTACAAAAAAATGACTTTTTTTGGTTTTTTAGTAAATCAACCGCTACTCTGCAAATATCGATAAAAAAAATAATGTTGCCAGGGACTTTTTTAGCTTAATGTACCCCCAAGACCCCTGTAAATTTTTAAATTGATCTATCGAACCGTTTTTTGGGAATCATCGATCAAAGTTTAGCTAAACAATTAAAGGAGCAAGTTTTGTTCCTTTAATTGTGTAATCATAATCAAAATGAAAAAAATTTTTTTTTTCGACTTTTCTCAAATTTTTGCGTTGGTAACTCAGCAAATGCAAGGAAATGACAAAAAAAAAATAAAAAATTTCCGAAAAATTTCAAAAAAAATCAAAGAAAAAAAAAAAATTGAAACTCGTTTTTTGTGTTCTAAATTTTTTTTTTGACATTTTTTGGAAATTTTTTTTTTTTTTGTCATTTCCTTGCATTTGCTGAGTTACCAACGCAAAAATTTGAGAAAAGTCGAAAAAAAAAATTTTTTTCATTTTGATTATGATTACACAATTAAAGGAACAAAACTTGCTCCTTTAATTGTTTAGCTAAACTTTGATCGATGATTCCAAAAAAACGGTTCGATAGATCCATTTAAAAATTTACAGGGGTCTTGGGGGTACATTAAGCTAAAAGAGTCCCTGGCAACATTATTTTTTTTATCGATATTTGCAGAGTAGCGGTTGATTTACTAAAAAACCAAAAAAAGTCATTTTTTTGTACTTTCTTCTAATGGATGTTAAAAATAAAAAAAATTTTTTTATTCAAAAAATGATGACAGGGTCTTGTAGGGAATTTATTCAAGTTTTCAACGCCGCCCTTCAACTTTCTGTGCGATCATTGGTACCTGAAATATCGAAGATCAAAGCCAAAAGGATCATTTTCTGTTTGAAGGCTGATATCTCTGCGACAAATCGTCCTACGAGGTTAAAAAAAAACCAAATTGAAGCTGAATAAATTTGCTAAACGATGTATGCATTCGTTTAGTTGAAAGAATTTTTCCGCGGTCCGTAGGCTCTTCGGAAAAAAAAAAAAAATTTAGAAATTTTTTGGCTCGCGGTATTTCTCATGTTTGCGCAATAATCGGAGCTTTTAAAAAATTTTGAAAAAAATACACCTAAACTAGAGATTTCAAGCTATAAAATGCTTTTTTTTAATTTTCGATACGATTTTTTTTCACCAAGTTACAGCCTTCCAAAAATCACTAAAAAATTTATAAAATTTTTCTGCTCTTTTAATTTTTTGCATTAGTGTATCTAAAAACTAAATAAAAGATACTAGAGTTTGGGTAAATTAAATTTTGAGTAAAATTGAGAAAACGGATTATTTTGAAAGTGAAATAAAGTTAATTGTGAAAATTGTCAGTGAAACATCTAGGAATTGGAAAGTAATAAACGAATAATAATTATAAAATTTAATCAGAGAAAATAATGAGTGGAAATTTATAAGTGGTAAAATTAATTAATTTATAAATTACATTAAACAAAAATTAATTAATTGATTGGAAATACAGTGAATTATGGTATGAGAAACTTTATATTGAGTATTGGAAATTATGAATTGTAAAAATTTAAGTGGGAAAAGTTACTAAGTATTGTTAAAATTAGAGTCAATTAATTTGTAGAGTCAAGTTAGAGTAAAGAAACTGTGTCTGTGATGTAAGTCCGGTGGACAAAGATTAAGTTAGGTTTAGGATATGTCCGGTGGACACTAGGAAATAAGAATATGCGGGTTAACGTCCTGTGGACGGTTTTTTAAAGTAGAATTAAGGAAAATAAGGTTTAACGTCCGGTGGACGGTTTTTTATCAAAGTGTATTAAGGTTAAAGGTTTAACGTCCGGTGGACGGTTTTTTAATGAGAGAGTGTGTGTGTGAGTGTGTTACGTCCGGAAGACGCTTAAAATACGTGTGTGTGAGAGTGTGGAAACGTCCAGGGGACGATATTTAGTTTTGTCATAAGGAAAACGTCCAGGGGACGAGATTTAGTTTTGTCATAAGAATATTAGTTTGTCATAAGAATATTAGTTTGCCATAAGTACACGTCCAGGGGATGCATTTAGTTTGTCATAAGTAATTAATTGTTATAAAAAGGTTAAATAAATAATAAGCAAGGTGCTTAAGGTTATTAAAATTAAAAGTAAAGTTTAAATAAATTTATTTCAGCCTGTTCACTATTCTTCTCCTCTCTCACAAAATATAAAATTTACAAACGACCCTGAGAATCAAAAATTACAATTAACATCCGGTTCTGGAAGGCCGAGTCCATATTCCAGTGGCGCCCTAATATTCGACTATAATACTTAGGTGCGACCAGACTTGGCAAGCTAATCACTCTGTCATAGAACAGTGATAATAAACTAATTGAAGAAACCCAAAGCCCAGCAACGCAACAGCACAGACGAAAATCGCTATCAGCTAGCCCGACTGGGCAACATTAACCTAACTCAACAGCTGAAACAGTGGATCCACAGGTAACTGGCGTAAATGAAAATAAAAACTCAAGTACGAAAAATAATCTAAGTTTTGTTTTCTGGAACACACGAGGTATAAGGAATTTATATGAACTAACCGTTATAGATAATCAACTAATAACTCAAAATTGTGCAATTCTAGCCTTATCAGAAACATGGCAACTAACATCTTTCCATCCTCTACAGCTCCAACACATGACACAAATCAGCAGCTTAGCATCCAAAAACCGAGCAGTGGGCAGGCCATCAGGTGGTCTTGAATTATTTTATGACCCAAAGTATGTCAGTAACGTAGAAATCATCAGCACCAGTGAAATTTGGATCAGTATTAAGTGCACAATAGACGAATCAGAACTAATAGTTACAAGTGTATATATCAGAGACCATTACGCTGAAGATAGAATTAATATGCTCCAAGAACTAGTCAATGACAACATAAACAAGTACACTGAGACCCCCATGATAATTGGCGGAGACTTTAATGGAAGAATTGGAGAACTTAACCAACTAGAAGAAACTACACTTCAAGGTTCCTACTTCTCAGACAGTCGCAAAAGCAAAGATACGAAAATAAATAGAAATGGCAGGGTTTTATTGGATAGCCTAGAAGCCTTGGGCTTCTTGGTTTTAAATGGGAGATCACTGTCAGACGAGAATGGCGAAACAACATATTATGGACATGCAGGGACGTCAACAATAGACTATGTATGGGCAAATTTTGAAGGTATACATCTGGCTAGGGATCTCATGGTATTGAATGCAGGGCACTCTGATCACCTCCCGATACAGTTAACATTACAAACAATCGTAGAACTACCGACGATTCCGGAGCACCAATATAACAGTAAACCCAAAACCAGCATCAAGTGGAAACCAAACCAGGAAGAAAACTATGAAGAAGAAATGAGAGATATGCTAAGAAACCCTGATGTAGATATTGTGAGCACAATATGTAAAATTACCACAAAACTAAGCATGAAAACAACCTGGAGAACAAGTGAATCAAAAGACAAGCCTTGGTTCGATAGTGCGTGTCGAGAGCAACGGAAAAAGCTAAATAAACTTTACCGGCTGAGTTATCGAGCTGAAGGCAAACACCACAGACTAGAATTCATAGAAAGCCGCAAACAATACTTGAGAACTATTAAGGAAGCAAAAGTGAAATTTAACGAAAAAGCAAAAAATATACTGAGTTCAGCCGAATCTCCTCAAGACTTTTAGAAAGCCATAGCTAAGTACAGGAAAAGAACCAGTGCGCCAAACCCTATTTATGCAAAGACCTGGATAGACTATTACAGCAAGATCATGCCATTGCCTGATCCAGAAAAATAAATGTTCTTAGACGCGAGACACCCTGAGTTAGACAAGGCGTTCACAGACGAGGATACAAGAAAAGTGCTCAAAAACCTAAAAACTGGAAAAATCCCGGGATCTGACGGGGTATCAAACGAATTTTTTAAAAACTTTCCAGATGATAAAATCCATAGAATAACCAGTCTAGTGAATGAAGTCTTTGAAAACGGCAAAGTACCAGAAAGCTGGGCAAGTGCTAACACTTTAGTATTTCATAAAAAAGGAGTCAAATCAGATCCTGAAAATGACCGACCAATAGCGCTTATGAATGTGATAGCCAAAATATTCACCACCTTGCTCGCCAGAAGGCTAAATAATTACCTGGAAAAGGAGGAGATGCTTCCCGAGAGCCAGGCAGGCTTCAGAACCAAGCGCTCTTGTGACGACCAGACTTTCACGCTGGCAGCAAAAATATCTAAAGCAACAAATACCCGAAAAGGCAGACTTTTCATCACATTCATTGACTTTAGAAAAGCGTTCGATTCCGTGGTCCACAATAAACTATGGATGAAACTCTATCAACTCGGGGTCAGCGCACAATACATTAAAGTTCTCCAGGATTTGTATGCGAAGGCACATATCAGGATAGTTTTGGACTGCAACAAAAATACAGACCCGATTAACATAACGGAAGGAGTTTTTCAGGGTGACCCTTTAAGCGCCTTACTTTTCATCTTAATGTTATCAGACATAGAAGAATTTTTCATTCAAGATGGACACATAGACATATCCAATAAAATAATGCTGTTACTTTATGCAGATGATGCGGCCTTCGTCACCGAAGACATTGTCGAAATGCAACACCTTATGGACACGCTAAAAAACTTTGCTGATATAAATAAACTTTCCGTCAATGTCAAAAAAACGAAACTACTTGTAATCCAAAAAAGCGGAAGATCACCTAAGCTAAGACCATTAAAGTACAATAATGGAGTTATTGAGAGAGTTAAAAGGTTCAAATATCTTGGAGTTACTTTCAGCAGCTCTGAGAGTTATAAAGCGACTGTAGAAGAAAGTGTCACAAAAGGCAAAATAGCCCTAGCTGCAGCAATTAAACTTATAGCTACTGCTAAAATTTGTAAATGGAGCCAACATCTTACCCTGTTAAATGCAATAGTGTCGTCAACTGTTCTATATGGTGCAGCAGTATGGGGACTAGGCAATGAACAACGCGTAGACATCATCCAGCGGACATTCATCAGACAAATCCTAAACCTGCCGTGGAACACTCCCGGATACCTGCTCAGAAGAGAAACGGGCACCTCATCATTAGCTACTGGCATAGCTAAACGTGCACTGGGTATGTGGGCAAGAATTAGCGACATAGACAATAACCGATACCCCCGAAGATGCTTGAGAGACTTACAGCTAAATCAAGACAAGCCAAACTGGTTCACCAAAATAAAAAAACTGTTAGTTAACGCAGAACAGGAGGATCTAACACAGCCAACATCGGGTACTCCAATCAGAGAAGCAACGAAAAGTATAATAGATAAACTCGCAGCTAAAGAATTTCTAGAAGACTCAGATAGAATCACACAATCTTCATATTCCTCAATATTTAAATGCATAACAAGTACCAGAATCGACGAGTGTGAGGACTACTTAAGATTGGATCTACCCTTCGATACAGTGAGAGTCATAGCACAACTTCGCTTAACCAGCGTCAAGAGAATTAAAATAAAAGCTAAACGAGTCGACCTTGACATTGATACTGCACAAATCTGCCTAAACTGCAAACAACTTAAGCTTGAGACCCTGGAACATATTATTATGGACTGCGATGCATATGAGGAAGCGAGATCCAGACTTTTAAGTGAACCAGAATTTCCCGAAGTATTATACATCTTCAATAAATCCCATGCATATAACATCTATAACTTCATAATGGAAATAAATAAAACAAGAGCCTTTATTCTGTCGGAATGATAGATGCAATAACCAAGATAAATGCTATCCACTGAAGATGCTGTTGAGAACCACCAACTTTTTATTCCTTAGTCATCATATAATTTATAATTTATAATTATTTAATTATTTTTTTTTCTTTATTATTATTCTTAATTTACGTTATTATGATCTTATTATCTTTTCATACAAATCTAACATATAAATCCAATTTTCATTTTTCTAATTACAGCATATAATGCATATAATTCATAATGTTTGATAAAATTAAAAATGTGAACAAGATTAATAAAACAAATTATTATAAAACACCAATCTCGATGTCAACCACCGAAGTCCAACATTGCTATAGAAATGTGTTTCTCAAACAATTAAATAAAAAAAAAAAAAAAATATATATGTAAAAAACATATATTTTTTAATATAGATATTTTTGCTGCTATATATTCATCACATGTTCACTATATATTTTTTTATATACTTTTAATAGTATATAGCTTTTCCATGCGGGCGATCTCAGATATCAATTGAATGCATTATGTATTTTTGAAAAAGACACAGAGTCAAATAACATAAACAAAAATATTTCTTGAAAAAATCACAAAAAAAATTTTACGGTAACTCTTCCCGTTAGAATTAAGAGCTTAAACTTTGAGGGAATTTTTTCTGTTGTAATTGAAAAAAAATGCTTCTGATTACTGTATTAGTGCAACAAAGATATACCGTTCACCCACTTAGGTGCGAGAATGAAAAAAAGTAAGAACTTCAGATAAGGATGCAGACTGATTTGATATATTATTTGAAAAGATTTTAGCTAAAAATTAAAAAAATAATTTTTTTCTTTTTTTTCATCATGCTGTACCCCCAAAATTATAGTAGCTGATAATCTGTAAAAATTCTGAGGAGTAGCTGCTAATATGAGGATAAAGTCTACAGAGTTTCAAATTTTTCGAACAATTACTTTAGCCGGAATAAAAACTTAATCGTTCAATGCCGAGAACTCCGTGTTATTTAAATGGGAAACTTACATAACTGTGCGGCACGGGTTAAAATTGAGATAGAGACCTGAAACTTTGAGGATATTTTTTTTTATTCATTTCGAACCACATAAGCCTCTGGGAGCATAAAAATTCGAAAATGTCCAAAACAAGGACCACCCTAATATATATATATATATATATAGATATAAAAGAAAGACTTTTCACTGTTAATGATTTTATTCATTTTTCAATTAAATTACATTGAATAAGACGGTAATTTAACATAGGCTATTACTCAGAATGATACTGAAGCGAATGAAAAAAAAATTGACTCAAAAAGTGAAGTTTTTTGGGCGTTATCGCGACCACATACATCATCCGCACATACAGACAACCCGACGTCCACCGAAATATTTTTTCAAAACGGTTTTTTATTTACTATCTAGCAAAAATAGTGTTTTTTAAAGTATCTACTGTCATAAAAAAGTGTTATTGTTGATATTTGTCAACTCATATAATACTCAAAGTGCAAAAAGGATCGGATAAAAGCAATTTAAGCCGAGATAATTGCTTGACCTTGAGAGAGTGAGAGTAAAGCACAACTCACGCTTCGCGTTGAGACGTGCAATTTCAAAATATGATTCTCATTCCTGATAAATTATGTATTTCCCGTTATAATTCAATTCCATCAGTTATATTTTGTTTTAAACGAAATAATCAGTAAATTTTACCACTATTTTATATTTTTAAAGCATGCCTTTTATTACTTATGATGTTTCAAACGTACGCCTTATGATTATAACTGGTCTTGTCATTCTGATAGCGCCTACAATTCTTATCTGATCTTATTGAAATTCTCTACACTTATTTTATCGGTAATTCTTCTGATTAAGTTCTAAGATGAACTAAATTCGATGATTAGTTTAAAAGTTATGCTTTTTGAAATTTTTATGATTTTTCGAAAACATCAGTTTTTATTCACTGTTAAAGTGCGTATAACTTTCAAACTTAAACTCATAGACGAATTCTGCATAAATAATCTTAACACTTTTCCCATAAGCTTTGAATTCCGTCCTTAAACTCAAAGTTTTAACTATTTCTTTCAATAATTTGATAGCCTTGAAAGTTTGGACATAATCAAGAAATTCAGAAAATATGGTTTTCATTCCTGACACCTCATGCATTTCCCATTATAATCCAGCTTCATCAGTTATTTTTTATTAAGATCTTTCAACTATAAAAGTTTATATAACTTTGAAACTAAATATTTTAGACAATTTTTACCTAATTATCTTACAGCTGACCTAATAAGCTCTAATTTCGTACCTTAAACTTGGTATTTTTACTGTCTTATAATAGTTTCAAAGCTTTGAAAATTTTCTTAATTATAGAAATTAATATCCTTCATGGTTAAATTTTTATTGTCGCTCATAAAATAATCTTTTAATTTGACGACACTGAAAGATAATATTGTTTTCATAGTAATACCGTTAGGTTATAGTAACCATCTAAAGTTTAAATAAACACAGTAGATTATGAATAAAACAATATTTTGTTTACGTGAAAATTAGATTGATATATTACTTATACAATGCTTTGTCAAATCAGCTATCTGAAGTTCTCCGAGGAAATACGTCGTTGTCCTTTTTTGCCCTCACACTTAGAAAACGAGCCTAATTTTATATCGTGACTATACACTAACATGTATCACAAGATTTGCATGTATGAAACTTACTTTTTATATCGATTGATTGAAAAATCTACCTTCCATTTCGGCTGCCGAATGGCCTTTTTAATTTATAAAATGTTTTAATAACTCATAATCTACTTCCCTTACTTCGAATCTTTGTGGCGAGAAATTGCCGAAGTCAAATAAAAAATTGAACAAAATAGAGAAAAATCTGACGAATCTTCCGGTACAAAAACCTAGCAAAAAAAGTTGTAATGTTTTTTGTTATTAACAAAAATGTTTTGCAAATAAATCCTCAGTCGACTTTAACGGAATACTGGATAAAAATTTTTGTCATGCAGTCAATGAAATGTACAAAATAAAATACACAGTAAAAAATACTGTGTAAAATCAACACAGTTTGTGTGTTAAAAATGGTTGACACGAAATTTGTGTTGAAATCTCGACACAAACTTTGTGTAACCCCTTTTTAACACAAAGATTATGTTAAAATATCGCCACAAGAGGGCGAAAAGAATTCCACAGTAACACACAAAATGTGTTAATAAAGAGTGTATAACACATTTTTTATGTTACAAAATAAAGTGACACAAACTCTGTGTTGGTTTAACACACTACAATTTTTAACACAAACCGTTTTCGACACAAATACACAATATTTTTTACTGTGTAATTCAATCTTTTCTGAATCGTATGGTCACAAAGTTCATACAAAAATGTTACTTATTAATTATGAAAATGATGATTTAATTTTATCAACACAAAAAAATACTAGCCTCACAGCTGCTTTATGTACTGACGTGGTCTGCGCATATCAATAGTGGGGAGAAAGTGCGCGTCGTCATGAGTTATTTAAAATTCTAAGCGCGTGAATAATTTTATTTCAGGCAATTATTTATTTTAATATTATAAATTAAATTAATTAATGAAAAATTTGTATTAAAATTGGTAAAATTATTAAAATATATTGTAGTGATATTTAAAAAAAACTCTTAATTTCACAAAAATTATTAATTTCCTAATTATTTAAAATTGGAATTTTAAATAACTCATGGCAACGCGCGCAACTTCTCCCCACTATAGATATGCGCATACCACGTCGGTACATAAAGCAGCTGTTAGGCTAGTATTTTTTTGTGTTGACAAAATTAAATAATTATTTTCATAAATAATAATTAATTGCATTGACTGCATGAGAAAAATCTTTATCCACTATTCCGTCAAAGTCGACTGAGGATTTATTTGCAAAACATTTTAGTTAATAACAAAAAAAATTACAACTTTTTTTGCTAGGTTTTTGTACCGGAAGATTCGTCAGATTTTTCTCTATTTTGTTCAATTTTTTATTTGACTTTGGCAATTTTTCGCCACAAAGTTTCGTAGTAAGGGAAGTAGACTATCACTAAATTATAATTTCATAGTTACATAATGCATAGTGAAAATATTAAATTATTGAATAGCTGAAGTTAGAAAAAAAAGGCGAAGCCTCCTTCATAGCGCGACGAACGAAAGGTTGACATACATCAATCACAAAATATCGAGCCCAAAACTATCTATACGAATTAAGTCATGTTATTTCGCTTTTCAAATAATTTTTCATATTTATGTTAAATTAAATATTTTATAATTGGACAGTATTGCAAAACTAAATTCGAAGAATTCATTGAAATCAGTAGATTTTATCCTTAATCCACATTTCATCATACTTAAATATAAATTAACTTTTAATTTTTTTGTGTAATGAAATTCTTATACTTTATCAAGTAGTTGTATCATTAGGGTGTCCGTTATTTCCCCAATCGATTTTTATTTACCGATCGCCCCCTGAATCTTTAGTTAATGACCTAAAAAAAAATATCCAACACAATGAGGCTCTTCATTTTCACATTAAACCGTGCCCAAATCATTTTATATTTCCCATTTAAATAACATGGGATTTTTAGACTTTTTACTCTTAATTTTTTTTCTCAGAAACAAATGAGAGTAAAAATTTAATCAAAACATATTCTGATAGGAAATTGAACGTTCTACAAAAAAGTTCTCTTATGAATTTTCGATAAAATAACTCCTTCAAAAGTTATTGAAAGTTAAACTTGTGTTTGTTATCAATCCTATAATATTTTTAATTCTCTTTTCATTTTCACCGTTTTTGGCTATAAAATCGTTAAAATAAAAGATAGTTGTTATTATCACCAGAGTACCGATGATCATTTATGTAGATTTCATGGCCTAAACAGAAAATCAAGGGAAAAAAAACATTGTTTTATGAGAAATAATAGAAATAACATACCTTTCCTCATACAGACGAACTTTAAAATGAATTAATGGTAAGTGATGAAATAAAAATGTAATAACTTCTTTGTCTATAATATTATAAGCAGATTTATTATCATTTTTGCTTTCTTTCGAAAGCCTTCTAAATAGTCGTTATTGCCCGCCCACGTTTCACATCTAATTTCAAAAAATTTCTATCAATGTTAAATCTTTTAAAAAATTGTAAGGATTCCAAATTTACTTGCGAATTGTTAACAATTTACAAGTCATTAATGATCTCACCGAAAGAGCAATTAAATCAACTTAAGAGTATATCAACATTTTAACAACACGAGAAGACCAAAAACAATATTTGATTTAAGTTGTAAATGAGTACAAAACAAAATATCCTAATGCGACCATAGCTTTCTTAACAAAAAATTATAGAGAAAGCAAAGTTGATAATAAATCTGCTTATAATATTATAGACAAAGAAGTTATTACATTTTTATTTCATCACTTACCATTAATTCATTTTAAAGTTCGTCTGTATGAGGAAAGGTATGTTATTTCTATTATTTCTCATAAAACAATGTTTTTTTTCCCTTGATTTTCTGTTTAGGCCATGAAATCTACATAAATGATCATTGGTACTCTGGTGATACTAACAACTATCTTTTATTTTAACGATTTTATAGCCAAAAACGGTAAAAATGAAAATAGAATTAAAAATATTATAGGATTGATAACAGACACAAGTTTAACGTTAAATAACTTTTGAAGGAGTTATTTTATCGAAAATTCATAAGAGAACTTTTTTGTAGAACGTTCAATTTCCTATCAGAATATGCTTCGATTAAATTTTTACTCTCATTTGTTTCTGAGAAAAAAAATTAAGAGTAAAAAGTCTAAAAATCCCATGTTATTTAAATGGGAAATATAAAATGATTTGGGCACGGTTTAATGTGAAAATTAAGAGCCTCATTGTGTTGGATATTTTTTTTTAGGTCATAAACTAAAGATTCAGGGGGCGATCGGTAAATGAAAATCGATTTGGGAAATAACGGACACCCTATTGTATCATAATAATAATAATAAAATAGTAATTAGTTCTTTAATGCTTTCAATTAAATTTCAATTATTGCTCTAAAATTTTTATTATAGAATCATTATGAACCAGTTAAACAAGAATCAAGGATAGCACAAGCAACTAATACTAATATAACGATTTCTGTACCAGAAACTGTTCAAAATGTAGAAAATACTAGCATTGAAGAATTTAGTGAGCCAGAAGATTTAATGGAAGGAATTCGAGGAGTTGGTATGAAAGTCTTAGTTTCATATCATTTTAATTTATTTATATATTAAAATGTCAATTTTTTCTTATAAATATTTTTTTCTCAATACTTTTTAGTTGAAGAAACTGGAGCACGTATTGATGACGACCCAGAAACAAGTCCGCTGACGGAAGTTAACCACAGTTCAACTTTGTGGTCAATAGCAACGAGTATTACCGAACCTATGTCTCATGATCTTAACGATTCATCGACAGTTAATGAGCAAGACTTGCAAAATAAAGTTGATACAGAAGTTACTAATAGTACCAAGAAAAAAAAAAATAACAAAACACGTAAAACTCAAAGTAAGTAGTGAATTGAAAAGTGCGAATTTCGGTGTTTTTAATAATTATCGGCTCTTCTAATTTTTTAATATTTACAGATAATGAAATGATATGTCCGCAATGTGATAGGTCATTTCATCATAAAAATAGTCTTGTCTACCATATGAGATCTCATAGCGGTGAACGTCCACATCAGTGTGAAATTTGTGGCAAAAGTTTTTTCGCTGCTAGTGCTTTAAAAGTAAGTAGAACATCTATTGAATAGATGATTTATTATCGATAATCAATTATTATTATATTGATTACTAATCATGTAAGAATCACGGCTCTAGACTTTATGCTTGTAAACGATTTTGTTGTAGCTTTTAAGAATGATTTTAGATGGATTTTTCAAAAATCTATGTGTTGTCAAAAGGTTTTCATCTCAAAACGTGAAGACAATTATATTATTTAATTTACTGACTTAATTAAACAATCACGGAAAAAACTCAAAAAAGTATTTTCGTTAGCTAAAATACGTAAATCCTTGATTTTGCATGATTATATTATATTCGAATTCGCTTATCTTCGAGAGTATAGAATATTATTTTAAATAGGTTCACAAACGTTTACACAGTGGTGACAAACCTTACAAATGTGAAGACTGTGGTCGCCATTTCCGTCAGTGGGGAGATTTAAAGTATCATTCCATGAGTATTCATTCGGAACAACGTCAGTTTCAGTGTGAATATTGTGGTAAAGATTTTGCACGAAAATACTCATTAATTGTCCATCGCCGAATTCATACAGGCGAAAAAAATTATCGTTGTGAATATTGTAATAAAACATTCCGAGCTAGTAGTTATTTACAAAATCATCGGCGCATTCATACAGGTGAAAAACCTCATCCCTGCACTGTGTGTGGAAAACCATTTCGCGTACGTAGCGATATGAAACGCCACTTGCACACTCATACTAAAAGTCGATCAGATCGACCCATCAATCGTACCATGGCCGGCAAAATAATTACTGAAAAAGATAAAAGTACAGTTCAGTCAAGAACATTAATTCAAGACCTAGTTCAAGAATTAAAACTTGAGTCACCAAATGGTATTGTCGAAATTGTACCACCAGATGATAATCCTGAAAGCATTTTACCTCATGAAGGTGGTTCTCAAAATCTAGAATATAATGTCACAGATTCCACCGACGCGAACTCTGATCGTGATCCACTTGAAGCGGTTGACAGAACATCTGATACTTTGTAAGTATTTTTTATATTTAAAAATCATTAAATTTAGTTTAAATATTTTTTTCTTCATAATCGTATTAGTCCGGGGCTGGTCATAAGTCCCCTATGCAATTCGAGGTCAATGGAAAAGCTAAGGTTAAATATAAAATATGATTGTTAAAATTTTCAAGAATAGTGTGTTTTGTTTAAACAATTATTTCTCATGAAAATTTTGAAATCAATAATAAAACAATTTTTTTTTTTTTTTTTTTTTTGAGTAATATTAGTTGTTTTAAGACAAAAACAAGTTTTTTTTCTAATTTGATTAGTTTTCTAGTTATAAATTTTATTGCACGACTCATGATGCGAAGCATCAGAGTGTGCTTTACGATCGAAAAATTTTTTTCGCCTCACTTCGGCAACTATTTCAATTATTATACCCTTGTTAGTTCACGAAATTAAGATAGTTTGCATACTCTTTTGAAGATAATTTAATGGAGATTAATTCCATACTTTTCAAACATTTATTTAGTTCAATAAAAACGGAAAAAACATAAAAATAAATTGAAAAAATTTCCTGTCCTTCAAGTACGAATCCCGTATACATCGTAACGTGCGAAAAAAAGCAGTAATTAAATCAAATTTTGTTTTTAAAAATTCTTTGAAAGAATTGTAGGTCTCCTATTGTGAATGGCTAGGTAACTCAGTGTCGTTTAATTACAATTAATAAAAGAATAAAAACGGCTGTATAACTATACATATATCTATGTAAAATTAACATGGATGGTAATATATCTATACATTATGGTGACACGCGTTTTGATCCCCAGACAAAATATCCCCGACAAAATATCCCCAAAACACAATATCCCCAAGACAAAATATCCCCGGACAAATTATACTCACGACAAAATAATAAAAAAAAAAAACCAATGCATCAGGATACGTTATCTTGTATATGATTTAATTTATTGAGGAAAAATTATTATTTTTTGTTCGTGGGGCTGGGATAAAATAAACACAATAAAAGCTATACAGAATAAACTAAACAGACTGAGTCTGGGAGTGGCAAAAAATACCCCAAATTATATAGCAAGAAAAGAAACAAGAGGGACGAGCATAGAATATGTCATAAGAGAGAGAGCGATAAGGTACATGATGGATATCACAAGAATGGAGAATGATAGATGGCCGAAGATATGTTTAAAGGAGGAAATGAGAGGAGTGCTAAATAAAAACCCAACAAAGTGGGAAAAGAGAATGGCAGAAATCTTAAAAGAAATAGGAAGTGAGGAAATAATAAAAATGATTTATGAAAATAAGGAAATAGAAGAGATAGAGACTGCAGCAAAAGCAGGGCTGGAAAGAATGAAGCAGAATATAGAGGCTAAAGAGGTGAGAGCGATAGAAAACTCAAGCTACAGCGAAATGTATAAGAGAATAATAATAGAAGAGGGAATGGAACATTACTGGGACGATAAAAAGATAAGAAGCTGTGATAAAGAAATGTGGGCAAGACTGAGATGTGGAAATATCGGAAGAGCGGGAAAAAAGGGATACAAGGAGTGGAAATTCAGAGCTTGTGGTGAGAATAATGAAACACTGGAGCATTTATTTATGTGTAAAAAACTGGAAACAACGATGAGTGATGCAAACAAAAAGTCAATAAGGGAGTGGAGAGGAACGAGATCAGAGGAAGCAGTGAAAGAGAAATTAGAAAACGCTTTGAGAGAAGCACCTTGCATAAAAATCTGTTGTATAGCGAGGGAAATAGAAAAAATATTGATACAGTGTGATAAAAATGGGGAAGAGGGCCAAAACATGCTAGTCAAAAATAAGTGATAAGTGTGGAAGGAGAATAATAATAAAAAAAATAAAAAAAAAAAAAAAAAAAATAGGAAAGAGAGTGAAAAATTAAAAATTAAAAATAACAATAAATAAATATAATTAATAATAATAAAAAAAAGGGGAGAGGGCATTAATAAAAAAGAGTGTATGTGCATGGCAAAGTCCATAAAGCGGTTAAAGCAGAGGCATATACATAATCCGGGAAAGTGGTGAATAAAAAGAGAAGGGGAAAAGCAATATGATAATATGTGCAGTGGGGCTGGAAGCTATAAATTGGTGATAACAAAAGACTTAAAGACTAAAGTATATATAAATAATAAAATTAATTAAGAACAAAAAGAATTTATAAAACAAGTAATAGATATAGATAAAAATGAATATACTCTGAAAAACAATATATATGAGACATTATAACTAATGTATTTAAACACTTTGTAAAACACTAAGGTGATACAAATAAAAACCATTATTATTATTATTTTTTGTTATGATCATTTATTAAATATTTAAACATTGTGATAAGTTCATGAATATCATCATCACCACTAATTTTATATAGGGGAAACTTAAACATGCAAACCTTTTCAATAAGACAAATTATAGATAAATTGAGAAAAATATAGATAGCCTGAACTGGGAATCGAACCCAGACCATGTCGGTATCGCGCCGAGTGCTCTACCAGTTGAGCTATCCGGTACTATACTATCTTCCGTTCAATTTTATCTACAACTTATTGAGCCACACCGTTTATCGTACGGTAATACACACCAATTTTTTTAAATATAATGGAAACCTAAACATGATATTCATATCTTATCATATTGTATCAAATATAATGTTAATTTAAAAATTGTTTTTATTGATTAATGATACCGATCGGTCTATCGGTTGACCCTGCAGGCCAGCCCCAAAACTTCTCGCTGTTTTCGAGCTCCGTGAGCTCAAAAACATTATTGTAAACACATTTTCGAGCTCATCGAGCTCGAAAATACTTTCGTATGCCATTGTTTTCGAAAAAACCGTTTTTTAGCATTTATTTCTCCGGCGCTATCTCGCGATCGAATTAACCGATTTTTATGTTTGAGGCGGCAATCGACGCATTTTATTGAGTTCTAGAGCTGATTAGATTTTGGAATTGTTTGGTTGAGTCGTTTCAAAGGTATTCGCAAATAACTGTTTTTTACCATTTCTTTCTCCTGCGATATCTCTCGAAAAAATTAACCGATTGAGATGGTTGAGGTCGCATTCGACGCTGGTTATAAAGTTTTAGAGCTGATTAGATTTCGAAGTCGATCGTTTCGGTCGATTCTGAAATATCACTGAAAGACTAAAAAAAAATTTTTTTTTTTCGTAATTTGCCAATATCTTCGAGTCTACTTGATCAAATGATCTGAAATTTTCAGGAAAGTTGATGGGCCAACGATTTCTTTCGATTGCCACCTCAACCATCCAAATCGATTCATTAGTTAAAAAGTTACAAAGAGTTTACACACACACACACACACACACACACACACACACACACACACACACACACACACACACACACACACACACACACACACACACACACACACACACACACACACACACACACACACACACACACACACACACACACACACACACACACACACATACATACATACATACATACATACATACATACAGACCCTCGGACATCCTTCTGTAAATAGTCAGAATAGCTTCCTAGGACCTCGAAACGTCGACATCTGATGAAAACCCGATTTTCGAAAATCGGGGTTAAAATAATAACTTTCCGAATTTTCGAAAATTTACAATTTTCTTAGCGGGAAGTTAAAAAGTAAAAAAAAAGGCCATTCGGCAGCCGAAATGGAAGTAGATTTCTCATTGTTGAATTTTTTTCACTATTCAAATAAAAGTTAATAATAAAATAAAATTTTTTCTTACATTTTTTTAAAAATTCTCGAGATGATAAAACAAAAAAAATCAAATAATTATAAGTATAATGCCAAAAATTGAAGCTAACTAAATGAGCTTCAGAAGAATTTTTGATGATAATGCACTATATGTTTTGATTTGACGTTATTTTAAGATACGTATGCATATATTCAAACTATCGGACAAATGGTATTCCGGACCCTATTCGAAAAATTATGATAGATTATGGTTTTAATGCTCGAGAATTCTACCATAAAGACGAAGGCGATAATTTGCTTTCAATAAAATCTACTAATAAAATATTCTAAGATTAGTCATACTTGAAATTAGTACTAATATTTAAAATCAAAAGCCTATTAGAATATCAAACGACGAGTAGATATAGAGAATATTATCATCATAACTAATGTTAATCTTGTTATTGATATATCATATCATTTATGCACTGTCGATAAAACGAAATTGTATATACCCACTGAATTGAGATGTTTGGATTTTATAAGTGTCACACTGCGATAATATAAATTTAAGTAGATCCATGAATGTACTAAGAAGTAGGAGAACTAATGCAATAGCAAAATTTCATTAAATGAATGGTAAAATAAGTAATTTCAGTGGTCTCGGCATATATATAGGCATGAAGATTGAAGCTTATTCGAAGAGCTTTCAGATGAATTTGATATAAAGTCGATAAGTTATCACATTCAAAAGATATTGAAGGAAGAATAAGTGAAAATATGAATTTTGGACATTTTGAAAATTTTGAAATGCTATAACTTCTAAACTAATTGATCGATTGAGTTCATTTTCAAACTCGAACAAGGTAGTCACCCACAAAATACGTATACTAAGTTTCAAGGTGATCGGTTTGGAATTGTGGCTATAATCAAAGTGAAAACCTGCATAAAATTAGTTTTTATAATATTTTGTAAATGTTCAAAACCATTTATCTACTAGAAAAAATGGTCCAATCAATGAGCTGTATAGTCAGAATTGTAGGCAATCGGACGAGCTTTCACATAGAACAAACGAAAATAAGCTATCTCTTTCCGTTTAGAAGTTACATCCAGTTAAAGCGGCAAACAAATTTTTTTTGAAAATTTTACAAAATTTCAATTAACCATAACTTCTAAACTTATTGGCCGAATTGGCTCATCTTCGAACTCATCCAAGGTAATCGTCCATAGAATAAGTATACTAAGTTTCATTAAGATCGGTGTAGAATTGCGGACGCTAGAGTTGGAGAACGGCGCGTTATGTTATATTATATATGTATATATATATATATATATATATATATATATATATATATATATATATATATATATATTTATAAATACATTTATAAACTTTTGAACTGAATGTATTTCCTGACTCAGCTCATCGAGTTGAGTTTAGAGGTAGCAAAATTTTTCGAAAATTCCATCATGAGGACAAATACAATAGTTAGATTTTTATGGAATCTACTAAAAATTCTTGTTTTAACTCATTTTTGGAGATTTTTTAACTTCCCGCTAAGAAAATCGACGATTTTCGAAAAATTGGGAAGTTATTGTTTTCACCCCGGTTTTCGAAAGTCGAGTTTTCATCAGATGTCGACGTTTTGAGGTCCTAGGAAGCTATTCTGACTATTTTCAGAATGATGTCCGAGTGTATGTATGTAGGTATGTGTGTGTGTGTGTGTAAATTCCTTGTAACTTTTTAACTAATAAATCGATTTGGTTGGTTGAGGTGGCAATCGAAAGAGCTTGTTGGCCCTCAACTTTCCTGAAAATTTCAGATCATTTGATCAAGCAGACTCGAAAATATTGGCGAATTACGAAAAAAAAATTTTTTTTTCTAGTTTTTTAGTGATTTCTCAAAAACGACTTGAACGATCGACATCAAAATCTAATTAGCTCTAGAACTTAATATAACGCGTCGATCGCCACCTCAACCATCTCAATCGGTCAATCTGTTCGAGAGAAATCGTTGGCGAAAGAAATGATAAAAAACGGTTTTTTTCGAATATCTTTGAAGTGACTCATCCGATCAATTTCAAAATCTAATCAGCTCTAGAACTCAATAAAACGCGCCGAATGCCACCTCGAACGTCACAATCGGTTGATTAGTTCAAAAGATATCGGCGCTGAAAAGTTAAAACATAAAATGTTATTTTTTCCGGATAAATCAAAATATATTGTACTAAATGTTTTTGAAATCATATTAACTCTTTCTGTTTATAGTCTCTTTCGATTATCATTTATTGTCATCTAACTTGTTCTTTAGCTTAAAACATATCATCAGCAAAAAATTAAGAAAATCCAGTTTTTAATGTTTTTCTCGGATATTTCATATATTATTGCTCTGACCTAAGTCAAAACTCACTCAAATCTTGATTTTGATCACTGACATCAATTTCTGCCTCGATACATTTATTTCATTGAACAATCGAGAATAAAAATTTGAAAACCGCTTCTTCATTAATAATTTTCGATTCTTAACTTGTCAAACTTTAGCAAAAAACGTAACTTGGTAGAGCTTGAAAAGCTCATAAAAAATAATTTCAGGTAATAGCATTTTCGAGCTTGAGGATCTCAAAAATATATTCACAGTAATGTTTTCAAGCTCCCTGAGCTCGAAAACAGCGGGAAGTTTTGGGGCTGGCCCGCAGGGTCAACCGACGCCCAGATTTTTTTCTTTTTCTTTACCTTACATTTACTGAATAACTAACGCAAAAATGAAAGATAATCCGAAAAAAATGAATTTTTTCATTTTGGTGTTGATTACACAAATTGAGGAACAAAACTTGTTCCTTAAATTGTTTTGTAAAACTTTGATCAATCAGCCCGGACAAACAGTTCAATGGATCAACTTGAAAATTTCCAGGGCTTTTGGGGGTACATTAAGGGTCGGCAGTACTAAACGAATTTTCGAATTTTACTTTTCTAATTACATTTTGAATAATTACTTCACTCGAATGATGAAAACCTCCCGAAAAAGTTTGTCTTTCACATTTTTTCGGAAGCTATAAAAATTCATGTGATAACAAATGAATAATAAATTAAAAGAAAAGTAAAATTCAAAAATTCGTTTAGTACGGCCCAGTCTTAAGCTGAAAAATTACCTGGCAACATTTCCCTTTCCATCAAAATTCTTAAAACACCGGTTAATTAACTGAAAAACCATAAAAAGTCCATTTTTTGTAGGTTTTTCAAATTAGGGGAGCGTGGGGTTGCCCCGGTCACCTAAGAAATAAACCTTCAAAATTTTTCGAATTACCCTTATTAGATCATAAAACGGACGTTATCTTATTCTATGCAATATAGAGAACCAAAGACACATACTTAAAAATGAAAGTATGAAAGTAAATAGAAATATTTGATGAATTAAAAAAATTGGAGATTTGACCGGGGTGACCCGACAGTTCGGGTCGCCCCGGTCATTTGGCGGGTCATCCCGGTCACTGTTAATTTCAAATCAAAAATTAAGAATCTAAAGTCATATTGCTGAAATTTCATCAAATTAAAATTTTATTTGGCCAACTAAAACTTACCAAGTAAAGAAAAAAATGTAAAATTAATAATTAACAACATTTAACTTTTTTGTCCGTTTTCCGTACTCGCTCCCGAGGTATTTATAATTTATTTATTTGTTCACTAATATTGTAACAAAAATGTTACGATGTTGTAGAAGAAAATGCCCCTGATAAGTAAAAAAAATTTTAGCTTAAATTTTAAGAAAGCTTACCTTAATTGATTAATTGCTTATTAAATGAGATATTGGTTAATATTTTTATTAATCAAAAACACGAATTGTGAGACGAAAAAACAAGTGAATGAATTGACCGTTGTGACCCCATAACTTTGATCGGTACGACCCCAACTAATTTTTGAGAAAATAAACTGAATTTAAAAAAAAAAAGGATTGAAAATTATACACTGGTCACAGAAATTAAGGGATAGAAAAAAAAACCGAAATTTTTAGGTGATTTTCAACATGCTGTAACTCGGTGAAAAATGGTCGTATAAAAAAACTAAAAAAAGCAAATTGTAGCCTCAAGTTTCTAGTTTTCAGATCTGGACCTCAAAATTTTTTATCATGTACGGTTCCGGAGTAATCATAAGAAAACCAACGAAAAAAAAATTTTCAAAATTTTTGCTGGTCTTTCAATACCTCTATGGGCGACAATAAATTTTTTTGAATAATCCGACTGTCTGACTTTTCTCGGAAATTTTATGCCCTTTAATTTGGTGGGCTCAAAAAGTCTCTACGACGATTTGGCGCCGAGTTATCATTGATCAAAGCAAAAAAGTCCATTTTGGCTTTGATAATCAATAACTCCGGATGTATTGGTCGTACAGAGAATGGAAGCAGGGTTTTGAAAACTGAAAAACATTCTCTATAAGGCAAAATTAGTGGCATTTGATAGAAAAATTTTTTTTAAAGCGATATTGTTTGGTAAAAAACAGGTCAAAATTCACAAATTTAAGGATATTCGGAAATCTTGCTATAACTTTGGATATAACGGATGAACAAAGGATATTTTCGACTTTTTTTCTACCTCAAAGTGTCCTGAAAAAATCCTGAAAATTTCAAATCGCTGCGATTTTTCTTTCTTAGTGCCCCGAAGCTTTAAATTTATCGATTTTGTCAAAAATCACCATAATTGGTAGTTTCTCGGTTTTCGTTCATTTTTTCGATTTGAAAATGGTTTTTTTACCGATAATCTTCATTTCTTTGATCAAAAAAATCGATTATCGAAAAAAATTGAAAAAAAAAAACATTTTGAAAAAAAATTTTTTTTTTTCAAAAAATTTTTTTTTTTTAATTTTTTTATTTTGTTGTATCTGCAATGATTTATCATTGTCAAAAAAAATTCCTAAAATTTTTTTTACCGCCGGCATTAAAGTTACCCAAAGCGTATGTTTGTCAAGTTGACATTTAAAGCAGATGCAGTTACAGCGGTAAAAAAAATTTAAGGAATTTTTTTTGACAATGATAAATCATTCCGGATACAACAAAAAAAAAAAATTTGAAAAAAAAAAGTTTATGAAAAAAAAAATTTTGAAAAAAAAAAAATTTTTTTTCAAAATTTTTTTTTTTTCAATTTTTTTCGATAATCGATCTTTTTGATCAAAGAAATGAAGATTATCGGTAAAAAAAACATTTTCAAATCGAAAAAATGAACAAAAACCGAGAAACTACCAATTATGGTGATTTTTGACAAAATCGATAAATTTAAAGCTTCGGGGCACTAAGAAAGAAAAATCGCAGCGATTTGAAATTTTCAGGATTTTTTCAGGACACTTTGAGGTAGAAAAAAAGTCGAAAATATCCTTTGTTCATCCGTTATATCCAAAGTTATAGCAAGATTTCCGAATATCCTTAAATTTGTGAATTTTGACCTGTTTTTTACCAAACAATATCGCTTTAAAAAAAATTTTTCTGTCAAATGCCACTAATTTTGCCTTATAGAGAATGTTTTCCAGTTTTCAAAACCCTGCTTCCATTCTCTGTACGACCAATACATCCGGAGTTATTGATTATCAAAGCCAAAATGGACTTTTTTGCTTTGATCTATGATAACTCGGCGCCAAATCGTCGTAGAGACTTTTTGAGCCCACTAAATTAAAGGGCATAAAATTTCCGAGAAAAGTCAGACAGTCGGATTATTCAAAAAAATTTATTGTCGCCCATAGAGGTATTGAAAGACCAGCAAAAATTTTGAAAATTTTTTTTTCGTTGGTTTTCTTATGATTACTCCGGAACCGTACATGATAAAAAATTTTGAGGTCCAGATCTGAAAACTAGAAACTTGAGGCTACAATTTGCTTTTTTTAGTTTTTTTATACGACCATTTTTCACCGAGTTACAGCATGTTGAAAATCACCTAAAAATTTCGGATTTTTTTTCTATCCCTCAATTTCTGTGACCAGTGTACTTCTATAAAAATTAAAATGGATTAAGAAATGTCTGTAAATTATATACATATCAATTATAAGCTCCTTTTTTCTTGTAAAATATATGAAAAACCTTATGATAATGTCCTGGATTTTTAGATCAAAAGTCGATCAATTTTTTATTTATTAATTATTATTAATAATTAATTAATTTCTAACGTTAGGGCTCATTAATTACCTCTAATTCAATGAGAGTATAAAATAAAATTAAATTCAAAATCTATTATATGATAGACTTTTCAAAATTTGGGTGACCGGGGTGACCCCGCGCTTCCCTAAAATTAAGGATGAAAAATTTTTTTTTTTTTTAAATCGGGAATGAGGCTTGTGGGGTATTTCTTCAAGTTCGAAAGCTGCCCTTAAAATCACTGTGCGATCATTAGTTGCTGAGATATCGATAATCAAGGACAAAAAGATCCTTTTTTATTATAAGGCTGATATCTCAGCAGAAAATTGTCGTGCAAAGACACAAAAAGAAAGCAAATTGTAGCTGAATAAATTTCCTAAACGAGCCAGGAATTGATTACTCTGAAAAAAATTTTCCCGGCCCCGGAGACCCAAAAAACAATACCAAAAAATTAAAAAAAATTTTGTCTCGAGCTATTTCTTATGATTCCGCAAAAACCGTGGCTCAAAAAATTATTTTGCTCGAAAATCTTTAAACTAAAGACTTCAAGCTTCAATTTGCTTTTTTTATTTTTTCGATACAATCATTTTTTACGAAAATACAGCCTTCCAAAAATCACTGAAAAATTTATAAAATTTTCTTGTTCCTTCAATTTTTTGGATAAGTGTATGTAATTATATATGATTTATATAGAATTATACATGATTCAAATCGAATTTTATATAATTATACAGAATTATATACAACTATACCCGTGTAAAAAAAATTTTAATCAGTTATGAATTTCGTTACGAAATTCAGATCGAGAAACAAAGATGACTTTCACAATAAATTTGTGAAAAAATAATTATAATATTTTCTAAAAAAATTTCAAAAAAAAAAACAGTGAGCTAGATGGATAAACTTAACACGTATCACGTACGTTCTTAACTGAAAACTAATCAAAATTTATTACGTCGTTAATGAATTTAGCAGAATATTATATTTTTTAAAGATCTACTACATATTAACTCAATATGAATTTCACATTGTATTAATAGTAGACTAAACTAAACTGATCACAAACATCCTCTATCTTCAGCCCAATCATTTCTCATTTTTTTAAAAGATTAGTACTGAAAGTGCAATTAATATATTATAACAATAGAAAGAAGTTTCAGAAATTTCCATTCCTCGTCATTTATAATTGTTGAAAAAAAAAAAAAAAAAATCGGTCTATCAGTTGACCCTGCGGGCCAGCCCTAAAACTTCCCGCTATTTTCGAGCTCCTTGAGCTCGAAAACATCGTTGTGAATACATTTTCGAGCGCTTCGAGCTCGAAAATACTTTTGTATGCGGTTTTTATCGAAAAAAACCGTTTCTAACCATTTTTTCTCCAACGATATCTCTCAATCCGATTGAGACGGTTGAGGTGGCAATCGATGCGTTTTAGCAAGTTCTAAAGCTGATCAAATTTTGAAATTGATTTATCGAGTAGTTTTTTGAGAAATTTCCAAAAAACTAAAAAAAAAATTTTTTTAATTCTTCCGTTAACGGTTTCTCTTGAACGAATGAACTGATTTTGATTGTTAAGGTAGCAGTCGACACGTTTTGTTGAGTTCTAGAGTTAATGAAATTTTGGAATTGATCGGGTGACTCCCTTCGAAGATAATTGAAGAAAACCGTTTTTCACCATTTCTTTCTCGATCGATTTCTCTCGAACGAATAAATCGATTGAGATGGCCGGGGCGGCAATCGACGCGTTTCATTGAGTTCTAGTGCTGATTAGATTTTATAATTGATCGATCGAGCCATCTCTGAAAAATTTGAAAAAAAATTAAAAAAAAAATTTTTTAGTATTTTGTCTATATCTTAGAGTCCATTCAATCGATCGATTTGAAATTTCAGAAAAGTTGACGGCCAACAAACTCTTTCGATTGCCACCTCAACCATCTCAATCGGTCAATTCATTAGAAAGAGTTTACACACACACACACACACACACACACACACACACACACACACACACACACACACACACACGCACACACACACACACACACACACACACACACACACACGCACGCACGCACACACACACACACACACACACACACGCACACACACACACACACACACACACACACACACACACACACACACACACACACACATGATGAAAACTCGATTTTCGAAAATCGGGGTAAAACCAATAAAACCTTCCCAAATTTTTGAAAATTTCCAATTTTCTCAGCGGGAAGTTAAAAAATTATTACTTAGTCAATTTTATATTTATTTCATTACTTGTTCAATAGAATCTTGAACTATGTTGGTAACAATATTCTAACATACTCATCATACATTACTTTTCTTCGCTGCCTGAATTTCTGTCAATTTAAGAAATTCATATAACAAATCTGAAAATGTCCTTCTATTTAACTCGTGAGGAGAGAAAATAATTATTCAAAATATTCATTGTTCATCTGAAGAGAAAGGTAAGTTCATGAAAGTTACCAATTTGATGAATTTTTTTGATTTTGGTTCAAATTTATTCCCGTTTTTTCTGCTGTAAATTCATTTTTTGTTTTTTAATAGCCACACTGAATTAACCACTAGCAAAATCTACCAAAATCTCAATTAGATGCTGATACAAAATCATTTATTTTTTTCTAAAATGAAAACAGAAAATTATAAAATCCAGCCCACTGTTTTTTTTTCTGTAATTTTTTTAGAAAATATTACAATTATTTTCTCACAAGTTTATTATGAAAGTCATATTTGTTTCCTAATCTGAATTTGGTAATGAAATTCATAACTGATCAAAATTTTTTTTTTACACGGGTACAGAATTATATATAATTATATATAATGCCACTAAAAAAAATCACATGGTTATATATGATCTTACTTAATCTTACCTAATTATGTACCCCCATGGAAATGAAATGTATAAAAAATATATTTCATGATGTATGTGAAATCTATGTGGCATATAAATAAAGTATATAAAATATATAATTAGAATATATGTGAAATGTACGCACATATATTTCACATAGATTTTACATATAAAATAAATATATTTCAAATACATAACTTTCAGCCGTTTTCCGTATATAAAAAAAATATTTCTTATGTGATCAAAATGTATATCACATATATTTTTGTGAACGGCAAATATATATCATGAAATGTAATCGTTATTTAGGCAGATCTTTGGTGCTTGGGAGGCGGAGGGGGGACGGAAAAATAATGACTAAAAATCCAACTGATTCAGGCTGGAGTACCAGGGGATTTAGCTGTCAGATCATCCGATGATAGAATGGCTCAGATTTTTTTGTAGGGAGGGGGGGGGGCAGAAAAATAATGACTTTAATATTCAACTGGTTCAGGCTGGAGTACTAAGGTCTCTAGCTGTCAGACTGATCGATGATGGACGGGCTCAGATATCTTTCTGCTCCGTCCCTTTCCCACCCACCCACAAAAATATCTGAGCACTTCCATCATCGAACAGTCTGACAGCTAGATCCCTCCGTACTCCAGCCTGAACCAGTTGGATTTTTTACTCATTATTTTTCTGCTCCATCCTCCCCTTACAAAAAGATATAAGCCATTCTATCATCGGACAATCTGACAGCTACATCCTTCGGTATTCCAGCCTGATCCAGTTGGATTTTTAGTCATTACCCCCCCCCCCCCCCTCCTAAGCACCAAAGATCTGCCTAAATAATGAAAATATATACAATATATATTCTACATATCGATACTGCCATTCTAATAGAGCGTATCCCACAAAGTTTGACATTTTCACTTTTTTTGAAAAATGGAATCATTGTAACGATTATAACAGGACTAAGCTGCTACTCTGGTCGTTCTTACAAAGGGCGTCACTGGAAGTAATAACGGCCTCCCAGAGCCGGATCTTAGATCGTCACGGTCGGTGTAAAATTGATTTGTAAGAGAAGGAAGAGGAAGGATAATTTATAATTAATTAATTTATTTCACAATTAACAATTAATATCTTTATTTATTCAACCTTGACAATATTATATACCTTTATTTTATAACCCTTATAAACCTTATTACCTATTAACCCTTATTACTTTTTATTATAAACCTTTGACTATCTTAAGGGGGGGGGGTAGGGTTTTAAAGGCAAAAAAAATAGCATATTTTTTGTGATTTTTTCCCGGCGAGATGAGTAATATAATTTTGTTCAGTCAAGAGCAAACTCGCTACCACCTGAGAACGCCGAGCCTCACCAATAGGTCGGCAGCACTTTCGCTATTTGAACTTACTAATTAAGAAGTTGGATATACCGCTAAACAAGGCAGCTATACCATTACGAGGGATTGGTAATGTGTCAGCTGGACATTCACTTGGATCATGCCAGGTGTCGCTGCATTCGCTACATAGTTCCGCTTCTATTACTATCCAAGCTCATGTGCTTGCTCTATTGACGGTGAACTTGCCATCATTCACGCTAACCAACAAGAAATGGCCGCACATAAACGGTCTACAACTTGCTGATCCAGACTTCTTAACATCTCGACCTATTGACATCATTCTGGGTGCAGCACCAGCTGCACACATAATCAACGCTAAAATAAGGAAGGGTAATAACAATGACCCAATCGCTCAGTCAACGACGCTTGGCTGGATCATCTATGGATCTGTGGACACCGCTACATCAAAATTGACAGCTTATGGTCATCATGTCATTGTTGATGATCAATTACAAGACTTGCTGAGCAAGTTTTGGTACCAAGAAGAACCACAGACAGAATTCGCTATACACTACAATGAAGATGAAGAAAAGTGTGAACAACACTTTGTCAATACACACTACAGACAGACTGATGGTCGATATGTCGTTCGCTTGCCGCTTAAATCTTCTCCAAGTCAACTGGGTGACTCGCTACGAGCTGCACAATACGCTTTACTACGTCTTCGCAAACGTCTGGATAATGATCCAATCTACAAGAAGTTATACTACGACTTCTTGAAAGAATATGAAGACTTGGGACACATGAGACGCGTAAAATTAAAGGATTTACCACCAAACAGCTACATGTTGCCTCATCATGGGGTTCTTAAAGAACAGAGCACCACCACCAAGCTCAGGGTGGTATTCAATGGATCATGGAAAACGACATCAGGCGTATCAATTAACGAGATACTCCATGTGGGCCCCAAGATTCAAGTTGACATCAGTGATGTACTGATTCGCATTCGCTGTCACCGCTATCTATTCGCTACTGACGTAACTAAGATGTTTCGTCAGATTGCAGTTGACAAGGAAGATCATCATCTACAGTGCATACTCTGGTTTGACGAGGATGACATCCCAATAGTATTTGCACTCGCTACGGTTACTTATGGAACCACATCAGCTCCATATCTCGCTGGAAGAGCACTTTTACAACTCGCTGAAGATGAAGGAAATAAATTTCCGAAAGCTGTTGAACCGCTGACAAACACTCGCTACGTTGATGACATCTATGGAGGCGCAGACGAACTCGCTGAGCCAATTCAAGTTGCTCTCGATACAAAAAATATGTGTGCCGCAGGATGCTTTCCGCTTGCAAAATGGGCAAGTAATTCAACCGAATTATTGTCTCAAGTCGCTCCAGTGGAAACCCAAGAAGATACACCACGAGAACTTGGGGATACTACAGTAAAAGTGCTCGGGTTAACCTGGAATTCTACTCAAGATAAATTCCAATTCGGTAATTCGCTACCAGAAGCATCTCCAACTACTAAACGCACAATTTTATCTGAAATTGCTCGCTTGTTCGACCCGCTTGGGTTTTTGGCACCTATCATCGTAAGAGCCAAGATGTTCATGCAGAAGCTATGGCTGCAGAACTTCGATTGGGATGCTACGCTATCACCGTTGCTTCTTCAAGAGTGGAATTTGTTTCGAGATGAACTACATCAGATCTCGAAGATTCAGATACCTCGCTGGAATCATGTAAGAACTGGTGTATCGATTGAATTACATGGATTCTCTGACGCTTCTCAACTCGCTATGGCTGCTGTCGTCTACTTAAAGGTTACTGACGCTACAGGAAGCTCCAATATTTCGCTAGTGTGTGCCAAAACACAAGTTGCACCACTGAAACCAATTTCAATACCAAGAATGGAGCTCAATGCCGCTGTCTTACTCGCTCAACTGGTACTCTACATCAAGAATGTCTTGAAGCTTGAAAATGTACCAATTTTCATGTGGACAGACTCCGCTGTATCCTTAACGTGGATACGAAACAACCCCGCTAGATGGAAAGTCTACATTCGCAACAGAGTTACCAAGATTCAGGAATCGCTACCAAGTATCAACTGGGATTTTGTTCCTGGGAAACTCAACCCAGCTAACTGCGCTTCAAGAGGTTTAACAGCAGCCAAACTGGAACAGCATTCGCTATGGTGGACGGGACCTAAGTGGCTCAGTCAATCAAAAGAAAACTGGCCATCTTTTGACATCCCTACTCAGACGGTATCACATCTTGAAGAACGTCCAGGTCTGGTTTGTACCATCTTCAAGGCAGATTCACACCCGCTACATACGCTATTGGACAAATTCTCTAAGTTGTCACCACTACTTCGCACGCTTGGAATCTGCCTACGTGCCATCGCTAAATTTAAAAAAGTGCCACAGTCCACACTGGCCACACCACTATCTACAGTCGACCTGGAACTCGCTAAGATTTTGCTGATCAAGTATACGCAAAGTCAGTACTATTCGCAAGAGCTGAAACTGCTGAAAGATGGTGATTCTCTACAACGAAATCATCATCTCGCTAAATTGATTCCCTACGTCGACTACAATGGAGTACTCAGAGTCGGCGGTCGCTTGGAGAATTCGCTACTGGATGATGATCAGAAAAATCCAGCTATTTTACCAAGATCATCACGCTTAAGTACGCTACTCATAGAACATTCGCATCAAAAAACATTCCATGGGGGAACTCAATTGACTCTCGCGGATCTACGGAGATCTGTCTAGATAGAAGGTGGGCGTGTTCCAGTCAGGTCTCACATTCTTCGCTGCGTCGTGTGCACGAGACATAGAGGTGTTCGTGCACAACAACTAATGGGACAATTGCCATCCGCTCGTGTAAGACCATCGAAAGCATTCTTACACACGGGAATAGATTACGCTGGGCCAGTAACACTGAAGACATTTCAAGGTCGAGGTGCGAAAACCTATAAAGGTTGAATCGCTGTTTTTGTATGTCTCGCTACCTCCGCTATACACATTGAAATTGTCACCGATTATTCTACTGACGCTTTCGTCGCAGCATTCAGAAGATTTACTAGTAGGAGAGGCGCCTGCAGTACCCTATACTCGGACTGTGGTACAAATTTTGTAGGAGCAGACGCTACGCTAAAGAGAGAATTTGCAGCAGGATCGAGACAGCTACGGGAACTTCAGTATTTACTCGCTACAGATGGCACAGACTGGAAGTTCAACCCGCCAAGTGCTCCCCATTTTGGTGGCAAGTGGGAAGCAGCCGTCAAGTCAATCAAGTTCCATCTCATTCGAACTATTGGTGAATCGCTATTGACTTACGACCAACTCGCTACAGTTTTAACGCAGAATGAGGCTGTATTAAACTCAAGACCGATCGCTCCGCTATCCGAAGATCCTGTAGACTTAACCGCTTTGACTCCTGGACACTTTCTCATCGGTGAACCGCTAATCGCTGTACCAGGACCTTCACTACTGGAAAACAATACCGCTACGTTGTCACGCTGGCAACAATTACAACAAATGTTCCAGACATTTTGGACTAGATGGTCGTCTGAGTACTTACAACGACATCAATCAATCTCTAAGTGGCATCATCCATCTAATATCATCAAAGTGGGCTCATTAGTCCTGCTGACTGATGAAAGGTTCCCACCATCAAAATGGCCACTCGCTAGAGTACTCGCATTACATTCAGGACGAGATGGGTTGACTCGAGTAGTCACCCTGAAGACCGCTACCACGGAACTTGTTCCACCAATCGCTAAACTGTGCGTGCTGCCAGTTCACTCTCCAGATGACAATCCTGTCGACACCGTCGCCAGCGCTGGGGAGAATGTTCAGTCAAGAGCAAACTCGCTACCACCTGAGAACGCCGAGCCTCACCAATAGGTCGGCAGCACTTTCGCTATTTGAACTTACGCGCGAGATCTTGGCCAATGAGGAAAATCCATCATTCAAATCAATTAGTTCCAACAATGAATAAAAGAGTTGCGACATGAAACGCACTCATTGGCTCAAGATCTCATCAAGCTACGTGGATTTTTCCTATTGGCTGAAATCTCGTTAGCGTCGCTTTCTAATTTTCTCATTGGTCTACCGCTCTGACGTCACAGAGAAACCGTTGTGGGCTTTCATTTACGACGTTTTTCTTATTAATTCACAACGTGCTCTTCAAAAGTTCACCTCGTGCTTAAAACCGCTTCGCTTTTATAAACGTTTTATTGAGTAATCATAATAAATCTTGTGCTGAATTATATTCAATAATTAGTCAGTATATCAAGGCTGCTATTTGTTGAATATAAATAAATTGTCATCCGCGAATAATTAATTGTAAATTAATTTCCGGGAAGTAACCGCTATCAACCACGTGTTGAGTCTTAATACGTGCTTATTACGTTGCGTTCGCTCTCGCGTATTAATTAAGTTGAATTCGCTAATAATAATAATTATTTCTCACAATAATTCTGTACAAAGTGTAAATAAATAGTTAATTTATTTTACCTAAAAAGTGTATAATTTTTAATTGTTAAAATTACCAACACCTGCACTAGATCCATTCAGTTTATCCTCTAATTTTACAAATTTCATTAAACTTATTCACATATTATTGTACAACTTTTAAAGAATATCAGAAAAAATTTTCAACGAAAAATATTGATTAATAAGCTGGTGACTTTGAATCTCCGGAGGCGCCTCGAAAAATAGTCGTTTTGCGGTGAACATCATAACTCGTTACCGGATCATTGGAAAAAAAATTGATATGCATTTTAAAGTTGATGTATTTCCCGAGGTAACCACGAAGAGTTTTTTTTTTTTTTTTATTTTTTGCAGCACTTGGAAGTGAAAACCGCGATTTTAGCTCAAAAAATCGCGGTTAATTTGTTATTAAGAAATAGAAAAAAATGAAAAACAAAAAAAAACTCTTCGTAGTTACCTGTTGATTTATGTGAAGAAGTAATGTTCAAATTTTCAAAGGGATCGGTTCAGTACATTTTGAGTTATGATGTTCACGGACTTTAAAAATAGCGTTTTCGGGAAAATCCATTTAAAGTTTTTTATTCGTGAGAATTTAAAATAAACTATCAATCAAAGAATATGAATTTTTATACTTATATTGAGTCATCAGTTTACATCCTTTGAAAGACACACAGCCGGAGAAAGGGATTCGGAAGAACAAAGAAAATTTCAGCTGATTTCTACTAGGGGTATGTAGGGGCAGGTCGGGCAGGTATAAAAATCAGGTATACCGGCCGGTCATTTGAAACGCTGTAACTCCGTTAGTTTTACTCGGATTGATTTAAAATTTGTACACAATATTCTTGACATATTGTTCATTCAGAAAAAAAATTAAAAAAAAAATTTTTTTTAAATAATTTTAAAACCCTACCCCCCCCCCCCCCTTAAACAATAATTAAAATAAACTCTTACTTAAGCCACTACCTTTGGCTATAACACACACTCACTCACACTGAGTCCCCTGGACTATAACACACACAACTTTTCTTAAACCTAAACTCACGCGGTTGACAAGACCCTCTACGTGGCTAAACCCTTATATTTTTCCGCGCAGTCCCCTGGACCCTCTACGCGATATAAAACCTTTACAACAAATTCACGCGGTCACCTTGACCCTCTACGTGATTAAACCTTATTCGCTTATCTATAATTTTCATAATTACACTATCATCCACACTCACACACTTTACAATATAAAATTCCATTACCTATTTTCTGACTAAAATTATTTCCCATATAATTAATTAACACCTTAAAATCACTAATCAATAACATTAATTATTTATAACCACCACCACATTCTTTATCAATTTAATCAATAAATTTGTTAAGACGGTTTTATGATTTATTTTATTTTACCGCTTAACATTTTACTCACTGACTTTATATCCAATACTCAAACTCGAACACGTTTTACTTCACGACACATTCAACGTTTATATTTTTATTAATTTGTTTTATTTAATTACTTAAATTAATTATATTTAATTTATCCTATTATTAGTGACTAGATAATTTTGACTAGATCGCAATTGCTTTTCCGACGAATGCCTTACACAACCTGTCTGGAAAATTCCAGAAGAATTTTCCGGCGATGCTTTATACAACCTGCCTGGAAATAACAAAGCTAATTACTGTTAAGACCGGTTTCGATTAATTATTTACACGTTAATAGACACGACAATACTTCGCGGACACGACGTATAACTGCGTATTTAGTTAATAATAATTCTGGAAATATTCGATAAGATACCTATTACGATTTACGTTGGTTCTTACACCGTTGGTTGTCCAGTATTAGTTGTCCTGGTCCGGTAATTGTCCTGGTCCGTGTAATTGTTCTAGTCCGTGTAGTTGTCCTGGTGGTTACTTGGTCCTCTCAGCTCGGTGCTTCCCGGTTCTAACTTTGGGCGTCTGGATGTTTGCCCGATCCTACTGACCCTGTCCTGAACGTCTGTTCAGTCTGGTCGTTCCGGTCACTACTCTCTTTTTCGCTGCTGTCTTCTAGTTTTATTTATTCCGCTCGATTATTTTCGGCAATGATCGGAAAACTCCTCCCTTAATTAATTTTGATTGGGCCCAGCGTGAGAGTATTTTCAATTAGCGTGCCCGGCGACAAGTCGAAAAACTTAATCGAACGCTCGTTTGGGGTTGCAAGTAGGGTAGGTGGCCATCAGTGATAAATCACGATTTCGGTCAATAAAATGACCCAATTTACCCCGTTACACAATGTGCAGCTTATGTACATATTTTAGAGGTCAAATTGTTTATTTAGTATTTTTAAACAAATATTCTAATATGTCGTATCCCACACGCAGACTTTCGCGCCATTCTAATATGTCGTATTCCACATTCGTATAGATTCAGTCACCCTTAACATTTTCAATTTTAAGTTAATTTTAAGCAAGCAATTAACGACATTAATAAGAAGGTAATTATGCATAATTTTTTACTCTTCTTACGGCATAGAATTCAAAATTATTTATTCACTACAAATGCCTGTATTTTATGAAAAACATGAAAATAAATTTATAGGTTATACCAATGTAAACATATTACAAATAATTTTGTTTTGCCGACCGTGAAACGTTTTTATCGTCTCCTGAAAAATTTCTCGAATGTAGAATAAGGCATATTAGAATGACAGTATCGATATATGTCGATTACATTTCATGATATATCTTTGCCGTACAAAAAAAAAATATGTGATATACATTTGGACTATATAAGAAATATTTTTTTTATATACGAAAAACGGCCAAAAAGTATATTTGAAATACACTGGTCACAGAAATTAAGGGATAGAATAAAAATCCGAAATTTTTAGGTGATTTTCAACATGCTGTAACTCGGTAAAAAATGGTCGTATAAAAAAAATAAAAAAAGCAAATTGTAGCCTCAAGTTTCTCGTTTTCAGATCTGGACCTCAAAATTTTTTATCATGTACGGTTCCGGAGTAATCATAAAAAAATCAACGAAAAAAAAATTTTCAAAATTTTTGCTGGTCTTTCAATACCTTTATGGGCGACAATAAATTTTTTTGAATAATCCGACTGTCTGACTTTTCTCGGAAATTTTATGCCCTTTAATTTGGTGGCCTTAAAAAGTCTCTACGACGATTTGGCGCCGAGTTATCATTGATCAAAGCAAAAAAGTCCATTTTGGCTTTGATAATCAATAACTCCGGATGTATTGGTCGTACAGAGAATGGAAGCAAGGTTTTAAAAACTGGAAAACATTCTCTATAAGGCGAAATTAGTGGCATTTGATAGAGAAATTTTTTTTCAAGCGACATTGTTTGGTAAAAAACAGGTCAAAATTCACAAATTTAAGGATATTCGGAAATCTTGCTATAACTTTGGATATAACGGATGAACAAAGGATATCTTCGACTTTTTTTCAACCTCAGAGTGTCCTGAAAAAACCCTGAAAATTTCAAATCGCTGCGATTTTTCTTTCTTAGTGCCCGAAGCTTTAAATTTATCGATTTTGTCAAAAATCACCATAATTGGTAGTTTCTCGGTTTTTGGTCATTTTTTCGATTTGAAAATTTTTCTTTTACCGATAATCTTCATTTCTTTGATCAAAAAGATCGGTTATCGAAAAAAAAAAAATTTTTCAAAAATTTTTTTTTTTCAAAATTTTTTTTTTTTGTTGTATCTGCAATGATTTACCATTGTCAAAAAAAATTCCAAAAATTTTTTTTACCGCTGACATTAGAGTTACCCAAAGCGTATGTTTGTTATGTTGACATTTAAAGCTGATGCAGTTACAGCGGTAACAAAAATTTTAGGAATTTTTTTTGACAATGATAAATCATTGCAGATACAACAAAAAAAAAAAAATTTGAAAAAAAAAAATTTTTGAAAAAAAAAATTTTGAAAAAAAAAAAAAAATTTTTGAAAAATTTTTTTTTTTTCGATAATCGATCTTTTTGATCAAAGAAATGAAGATTATCGGTAAAAGAAAAATTTTCAAATCGAAAAAATGAATAAAAAACCGAGAAACTACCAATTATGGTGATTTTTGACAAAATCGATAAATTTAAAGCTTCGGGGCACTAAGAAAGAAAAATCGCAGCGGTTTGAAATTTTCAGGGTTTTTTCAGGACACTTTGAGGTTGGAAAAAAGTCGAAGATATCCTTTGTTTATCCGTTATATCCAAAGTTATAGCAAGATTTCCGAATATCCTTAAATTTGTGAATTTTGACCTGTTTTTTACCAAACAATGTCGCTTGAAAAAAAATTTCTCTATCAAATGCCACTAATTTCGCCTTATAGAGAATGTTTTCCAGTTTTCAAAACTCTGCTTCCATTCTCTGTACGACCAATACATCCGGAGTTATTGATTATCAAAGCCAAAATGGACTTTTTTGCTTTGATCAATGATAACTCGGCGCCAAATCGTCGTAGAGACTTTTTAAGGCCACCAAATTAAAGGGCATAAAATTTCCGAGAAAAGTCAGACAGTCGGATTATTCAAAAAAATTTATTGTCGCCCATAGAGGTATTGAAAGACCAGCAAAAATTTTGAAAATTTTTTTTTCGTTGGTTTTCTTATGATTACTCCGGAACCGTACATGATAAAAAATTTTGAGGTCCAGATCTGAAAACTAGAAACTTGAGGCTACAATTTGCTTTTTTTATTTTTTTATACGACCATTTTTCACCGAGTTACAGCGTGTTGAAAATCACCTAAAAATTTCGGATTTTTTTTCTATCCCTTAATTTCTGTGACCAGTGTATATTTATTTTATATGTAAAATATATGTGCGTATATTTCACATATATTCTAATAAAATATTCAATATACTTTATTTATATTCCACATATATTTCACATACATCATGAAATATATTTGTTACATATTTTATTTCCATGGGGGTAAGGTTATATGTAATTAACTAGCAATCTTCAGATTCTATAATAGGTACATGTGTTTTACTACAACTTGAATTTTAAAATAACTCGTCATTTTACTATATTCTGCTTTCAATTGTTCGAATAAAAAATACAATTCAATTTCACTTTTAACGAAAAACTTTTTTCAAAAAAATATCTCTCATACTAAGAAATAAAAACACTTTAAGCAATTGAAATTTTTTCAATTTAAGCATAAAAATATGTCGATTTGAAAGAAAGAAAAATTTACATAAGATAAAAATATCAAGATAATTATTAACTTGGTGCAATATTATTAGATAATTGTCAAATGTATTTGTAATCAATACTAAAAGTTGGAATTATTTTATAATATAAAAATTACCCTGGTTAAAAAAGAGAATTAAAGAGGATTAAAAATTAATTGAATCCTTTTTAATTCTCTTCAGAGAATTAAATAGAATTAAGAAGAATTCAAATTTAGAAATTTTCAATACTTTTTAATTCTCTTCAGAGAATTCAAATGTATTAAAAGTCTTTCATTTTAGATCCGATTTAATCCTTCACGGGGAATGGAATAGAATAAAAAGCTATTCCCAACAAAAATATAGATAGCCCGAACTGGGATGGATATCCCGCACCGTCCATGGGGAAGAGCACTGGTTATTCCAAAAATAATATAATATCTATACCAGATAAATATATATATTAGAGTGTCTCAAAAAAATCGAATATTTTTTTTTTTTTCACTGAACGTTGAGAAATCGTTAGAATATCTCTAGAAAAAGATCCACTAAAAATATGAGTTCTTAATATTAATATTTAGAGGTGGCGTTTTGTAATTTTCTATTTCCCATTTAAATAACATAGGAAAAAATTTTTTTTTAACTTTGGAATTTTGTAACTTAACAACGAATCACCAAAGAAGATTGATGAAAACATATCCTTATAGGAAATTGAACGCTCTATAAAAAAGGCAAGAACAAAGATTTCCGTAACTCAAGCCGTTTCGAAGATATCAAGCCTCAAAGTTAGACCTATTCAAAATTTTTGGATTATTTATTTTTAAATGTGACACAATTTATTTTTATCACTTATATACCAAATATGATCAACTTAATAAGGAATATCTCTAAATATTCAGTAAACTAATGATCAGAAATTCTCAATAATTAATAATAAATAATCAATTCTATCTATTTTTAACAAAAATTACTAATATATCACTGATATATGGCAGAAATCATCATAAATTTTTATATAATATATTATGTAAATGATTTATTTCAAGTCATATTGATAATTAAATAACTCAATGCACTGAATTATTCAAAAATTATTACCCCGTCAGCGTTCTCGTGATTCTTAGTGTCTTGCTTGCACTACAGCGACATCCTATGAGTAGAATAGTGCCCTGTGAGCAAAATGCTCATAACCGGAGTACTAACGGGTTAAACGAAAAATTATCTTAATTATTTTTTTATATGATAAACAATTAGCAGCGTAAGATTAATAAGAAGAAACGTGTGATACAAAAGCTCGAGATGTAGTTAGTTTAATAGCCAATAACCCAGAGAGGAAAGTACCGCGGGCCCAGGCTTGGCCCAGTCTTGGCCTAACTTTGTAGAACCTTGGACCAGGCTTGTAAGCTAGTCTTGGCCCAGCTTTGGTAAAAGTCTGGAATGATAATCTCGGGCCAAGCCTGGTTGCTAGACCTGGTTCATGCTTGGTTACCAGACCTGGCCCATACATCGAGGAAACGAATAAATTTAATTTCAAAAAAATAATATTATAATAACCCTCGTCGAATTCATGATCATTAACGTTTAAATTATCTAAAGGAGGTAACTGATGTGAAAAAAACTCGGTGAAAATTCTGTTGGGCTCTGGGCGCGAACTGCCGTCCTTCTGATTGCTGGGTCCAAACGGTAGCTACTGGATGAACCTACTTATGTTGAACTGATACATTTATATGATCTACTTATATAAACCATAGGTATAGCCAAACTTAGGTAATCCTACCTTGGCCCAAGTCTGGGTTGCCGTTGGACGGCCAAGACAGCGGCACCCAGTATTGGCTCAAGCTCGGGTAATCATTGTGACGGCCAAGGTTAGGTTACCCAGTCTTGGTCCAAGTCTGGCTTGCCATTGGATGGCCAAGACAGGGGGGAATCCGGTCTTGGCCCAAGCATGGGTAATCATCGTAACGGCCAGGGTTGAATACCTAATCTTGAGCCAAGCATGGGCCAATATAGGTGCCCTGGCGGTTTTGAATCACCCTGGAAACACCCTGGGAGTGGAAACACGGTGGAATCACGGTGGATCCAGGGTCGTTACACGTTGGGTTTGTGCCATTTTATCACCCTGATTCCACGGTGATTACGCGGTGTACGTGGAATCACGGTGGGTACACCGGGTAACCACCGTGGAATCACGGTGATAAAATGAAAAAAAACCCACCGTGATTCCAGGGTGTTTCCAGGGTGATTCAAAACCGCCAGGGTGTTCCAAAGCTAGGTTCCCCAGTGCTGGGCCAAGTAGGGGCCCGTCGCTTAACTCTGGCAGCTCCTGCATGGGAAGAGGCGTGAATAATGCATGTACTATCAAACCCCCTAGCATTGTATTATCAATCTTAAAAAATTAGATTGTCAATCCTATTAAAAGCTATTGAAAACAATATATATAGTGCTGAGATAATACAGATAAAACCTATTAGTCATTTCAAAAGTTCATTAAGTTACTCACAGTTGTAACATGAGGAAAATTCGACATCGACCCGTGGTTTTAAATTATTTGAAATAATAAATAATTATCCGGTGAGCAAATTCTAGTGACATCTAAAATCGAAAATTTCGACTTCGATCGAGCAAGCGATCTAACGCATGGATCGTCACGAGAGATCCGGGATAAACGCCGTACTGAACGGCCACGTTTTTTTTATTTGAACAATTCGACTCTGAACAATTCTCGATTCCGACGTATGAACGATTTGAATTACGGCATGTAAGATCAATCCGAGTTTGATCAACGAACAATAATTCGCGACAATTAAGTACGACCGACAATAACCGAGATCGTGAACAAGTGAACAAGCCGAAGCATCGGCGCGAATCTGAACAAAGTGTACGAGTGCAATAATTAATAAATGAGTGCAGTGCGTACGTACTAATAATAAATTAAATAATTAATTACGCGTAATAATTATTTGATCGTGTAATTTACCGAAATAAAATATTATTTTATATTTTATTTTATTTCTTCGAGCAATTCTGAGAACTACGGATTATCCGTGTCTCATTCGCAACAGCAGTCTTGTCACCTCGCCGTGTAAAAATACTCTGACGTCACTCGTCAAGTATTTCTTTAATACTTCCGCTGTATGTGTGTCTCCGGACAATAAAATTATATTATTTTAATTTCGTAAACCGACTGTGTTTCTCCGAGCAATGAACTAATTGTGTTTCTGATCAACCACGATTTTTTTGATAATTTTGTTTATATCGAGTCAAGCCGACAACGGCATTTATATTTTTCTGTAACCGATACTTAATTTGTGATACCGATCAATTACTTTCTGTTTGATATACGACTAATTATTTTGTGTTAATTCTGATTAATTATTTATCCTAATCTTAAGTGCCTGACCTTTCCTCGATCCGCCACCCTGATCCGATTCCGATAATTGTTTATTTGGTGATATTAAAGTCACCTGGCGCCCAACTAAAAATTTTGAACAAGGTAGCCAAAAACAGTAAGTGTATTCGGACTTCACTCCGATAGATCCCCGGTGGTGGAAAACCCGTTACACAGTATAGAATAATCGAATTCAAAATGAAAAATACTCATGAATTAGTAAATAAAAGAGAAAAAATAAACTAGGGTTATTTGTTCATAAATTACCCAAAAGACTTAATATGACTTGAAATAAATCATTTACATATATTATATATTAAAATTTATGATGATTTTTGCCATATATCAGTGAGATATTAGTAATTTTTGTTAAAAATAGATAGAATTGATCATTTATTATTAATTATTATAGATTTCTGATCATTAGTTTACTGAATATTTAGAGATATTCCTTATTGAGTTGATTGTATTCGGTATATAAGTGATAAAAATAAATTTTGTCACATTTGGAAATAAATAATTCAAAAATTTTGAATAGTTCTAACTTTGAGGCTTAATATCTTCGAAACGGCTTGACTTACGGAAATCTTTGTTCATGCCTTTTTTATAGAGCGTTCAATTTCCTAAAAAGATATGTTTTCATCAATCTCCTTTGGCGATTTGTTGTTAAGTTACAAAATTCCAAAGTTAAAAAAAATTTTTTCCTATGTTATTTAAATGGTAAATAGAAAATTACAAAACGCCACCTCTAAATATTAATACTAAGAGCTCATATTTTCAGTGGATCTTTCTCTAGAGATACTCTAACGATTTCTCAACGTTCATTGAAAAAAAAAAAAATATTCGATTTTTTTGAGACACTCCAATATACATTAGGCCGATCCAAAAAATAACAAATTTTTTTTTTTCTCGGAAACAGGTTCAAAAGTTTCATTTAGATAAAAAAAGACGCCTGTGAAAGTAAGAGCTCTTAATATTAACATTAATAAGAGGTTCCCCATCGCACTTTTCTATTTTCCATAAGAATAACATGGAAAAAATTTTTTTTACGTCTTCTGATTTTTATAAGTAGCTAACAATGCGTCATAGGAATAATTGGCAGGCATATCTTCGTAGGGAATTGAATGCTCAACAAAAAAAGATTCTTATCATTTTTTGAGGAATCTATTTGTTCAAAAGTTATTTGAGGTTGAAGTCGAATTAATATTAAATTTTGAGATTTTCTTACTTTTCGGGTGGAATTATCAGACCTTTTACAAAATATCATTGGACTTTTTTTGTAGAAAATTTCATTCCCTAGAAGTTATTTAAAATAAAGTTTTTTCGAATTCCGCATTGTTTTCTAGTTATTTTTATTTTAATGTCATGCTCATAAAAAAAATAGTCTTCTGATCGATTTTAAGAGCTTGACATTAAAATAAAAATAACTAGAAAACAATGCGGAATTCGAAAAAACTTTATTTGAAATAACTTCTAGGGAATAAAATTGTCTACAAAAAAGGTCAAATGATATTTTGTAATAGGTCTGATAATTCCACCGGAAAAGTAAGAATATCCCAAAATTTAATATTAATTCGACTTCAACCTCAAATAACTTTTGAACAAATAGATTCCTCAAAAAATGATAAGAATCTTTTTTTGTAGAGCATTCAATTCCCTACGAAATTATGCCTGCCAATTATTCCTATGACGCATTGTTAGCTACTTATAAAAATCAGAAGACGTAAAAAAAATTTTTTCCATGTTTTTTCTTATGGAAAATAGAAAAGTGCGATGAGGAACCTCTTATTAATGTTAATATTAAGAGCTCTAACTTTCACACCCTAATACACAGATCTATAGATATATATATATATATATATATATATATATATATATATATATATATATATATATATTAGGGTGCTCCGTTTGAAACGAAGATTTTTTTTTTTTCGTTCCCCATCGAAAATCTTGTTCTACATGTAAAAATAAAAATTCAGTGAAATTTTGAGCTCTTAATAACAATTTTAAGAACTGGAACAACGTCGTTGAAGTTTTCCCATGCTAAAAGCATGTAAATTTTGATTCTTTTCTTTTTATCGAATAAAACTCAGCCCCATATTCACGTATCTTATCGGTTCAAAGTTTTCTTGGAAGAGAATTGTATGCTCTCTGAAAAAGCCTGTATGTGCTCAGCAGTACCTTCAACTACAGCCCTCGTGGAAGCCTTGAAAGTCTAATTTCCTACGAAATTAGTGGTTTTTTGTTGTTAACTTGTAAACGGTTGACTTTTGGGAAAAAAAGTACATGACATTTTTTGTAGGAAATTTAGTCTTCTACAAAAAAGTTCTCATAAGTCAAATCTCTAAAATCAATATTTAAAAAGATACATGAACTTTAACTAAGTAAAATTCGAAATTTTAGCTAAATGTCAATGTTCAATACTATACAATATATTCAGTTATTAACTTATGGTAAGTATCGATTAATATATATTTATATAAAATATAAAATGCCCGTAATTATTCATCGAAATTGTTCTTAAGTACTAACCTCATTTGTAATTCTTTTGAAATATTGAATGATTAAAACACAGGTTTGAAGAATCTCGTTCGAATTTTCGATGTCCTCGGGACCTAACAGATGGATTATGTTCAAAAAAACATGGTTTATGTAATGGTTTTGAATTATAAAACCGTTAATCTTGACATTTAGCTAAAATTTCGAATTTTACTTAGTTAAAGTTCACATATCTTTTCAAATATTGATTTCAGAGATTTGACTTATGAGAACTTTTTTGTAGAAGACTAAATTTCCTACAAAAAATGTCATGTACTTTTTTTCCCAAAAGTCAACCGTTTACAAGTTAACAACAAAAAACCACTAATTTCGTAAGAAATTAGACTTTCAAGGCTTCCACGAGGGCTGTAGTTGAAGGTACTGCTAAACACATACAGGCTTTTTCAGAGAGCATACAATTCTCTTCCAAGAAAACTTTGAACCGATAAGATACGTGAATATGGGGCTGAGTTTTATTCGATAAAAAGAAAAGAATCAAAATTTACATGCTTTTAGCATGGGAAAACTTCAACGACGTTGTTCCAGTTCTTAAAATTGTTATTAAGAGCTCAAAATTTCACTGAATTTTTATTTTTACATGTAGAACAAGATTTTCGATGGGGAACGAAAAAAAAAAAATCTTCGTTTCAAACGGAGCACCCTAATATATATATATATATACATTAGGGTGGTCCGTTTGGAACGACTATTTTTTTTTTTTCGCTCCCACTGAAAAATATTGTTGTAGACATTGAAAAAAAAATTCTCTAAAAGTTTTAGCTCTTAATTTTAATTCTAAGTACTTTACATTTGATTTTGAAATTTTCCCATTTAAAATACATGGGAAAGTTGGGATTTTTTTTTCAATTCTCTATAACTCAGCCGCATTTTAAGTTATCGGGTCGCCGTTTGCGGCATTTTTTAGGTAATTTGATACTCTGCAAAAGTTTCCTTAATAGTTTTACTCTGACTTTAATTGTTTTTTCTGTATCGGTTCTGAAAATAATTTTTTTAATAATAATTTGGGTTTTTAGTTGATATTAACTAAATAACGAAATTTACAGAAAAAGTGCAGATAACGATTTTTTAGGAAATTTTATTCGCTACAAAAAAGGTCCTTTCAGTTAAGTGGCTCAAGTTCTTCGTTCACGTGATGTAGGGATTTTAGTAATTTTGTAAATAAAATATTTTTCAAAAAATTCCACCAAATGCTATTTCATTTCAATTTTAAATCAGTAAATAATTTTCCTTTCATTAACTTAATCCAGTCATTAAAATCAAAAGGGGTCAAATTGATGAACTTGGGAAAAATTTTTGACAAATATTTTATTTACAAAATTACTAAAATCCCTATATCACGTGAACGGAGAACTTAAGCTACTTAACTAAGAGGACCTTTTTTGTAGCGAATAAAATTTCCTAAAAAATCGTTATCTGCACTTTTTCTGTAAATTTCGTTATTTAGTTAATATCAACTAAAAACCCAAATTATTAAGGAAACTTTTGAAGAGTATCAAATTACCTAAAAAATGCCGCAAACGGCGACCCGATAACTTAAAATGCGGCTGAGTTATAGAGAATTAAAAAAAAAATCCCAACTTTCCTATGTATTTTAAATGGGAAAATTTCAAAATCAAATGTAAAGTACTTAGAATTAAAATTAAGAGCTAAAACTTTCAGAGAATTTTTTTTTCAATGTCTACAACAATATTTTTCAGTGGGAGCGAAAAAAAAAAAAATAGTCGTTCCAAACGGACCACCCTAATATATATATATATATATATATACATTGTGACGTTATTTTTTCGACGAGGCTTGGATTGAGTTGACGTCACAAGCACCAACTGATTTTGGGGCATAACCGAGCATGGTAACTCAAGATTTAGAATTTAGCTACAGTAAATTACAATTTTTATACAGTTTTTTTTGGTGATCGAGATATAGTTTAAGGATAAAATATGGAGTAACGTTTGGCTACAGAAAATTTATATGAGAAATTTATTATGGGATATGGGTTGAGATTAGAGTCTGGTAAAAGATAAAGTTTGAGTTTTCGAATTTTCAGTTTTTGGTTTATTGAGTGTGTGGAAAAGTCGGAGCAACCGTGGAATGGGGCTCAAGTAATTGCCACCCGGTTGTATCTGATGTCAGGATGCTTGCCTGACCCTATGAGACTTCCAGGTGGAGTGCAGAGGTCTAGCTGAAATGCTAGCGCTCCAAAATAAGGACTATGGCTTAGGAATATGAGATCAGTTTTTGTTATTATGATTGGCAGGACTCAGCGATGGTTTAGTGACCACTATCGCTGTGGAAGCCGCTATTTCTGGTCATTTTTGGAGTTTTGGGTTTTGTTGGTAGGCCTCAGTGGACAGCTTTGACCAGTGTGCTGCTGAGGGTAACCGTTGGTCACTTAAATTTAAGAATTTTAGTCTGCGATCTCACCGAAGCCAAGTCCAGGAGAGCGCACACATTGGGATATCCATACTTAATATCGAGTTGAAGTTATGGAGTAAAGTATAGAGAGCCGGTATAGATGGCGATGATGTTTTTGGTTTGGGGAGTACAGTAGGAGATTCGACTCTGGTCGCTCGAAGCGAGCAGACGTGTCAGGAGTGATGCTTCAGAAAGCTACAGGTTGGAGTTATCGTTACAGAAGTATTGCTTTAAACAGTGTGAGACGTTACTTGATATTTTATTCATCAGTAATCAGGTATGAAATAATTATTATAAATAATTAATCGAGTTTGAGTTAGAATCTTGAGGTATTATGCTACGGTTTTAGTTAAAGAAAAGATGTAAGGTCTGTGAAGATTATGAGAAAGTAGTTACAGTTTAGAGTCATGTTCGCGATCTATTGTTAATATTATTTTTATAAAATAATTATAGAGAATATGTTAGTCAGTAAGGTAATTATTGCCTAATTAACGTCAAAATGAGATCCAGGTATGTTAGTCGTACGATTTTGCTAAAGGAAATATCTAGAGTAATGAATTTGGATTATGGTTCCCGTTCACCGAGTACTATTTGAGTATCGGTTGGCTCCAGTTATTTAATTTATTTTAATTAATTATTTTTAATTAATTTAGTTATAAGGTTTTGACGCGCATCATTTAGATGCCAAGTTGCCGTTCGGATTTACTGGATCGTTGTATTTTTCGGATTCAGTATTTTGTTATAGAGAGTAAGATTATTTGTATTATGTTCTAGTATTTGATTTATTTTATTGTTAAATAAAAATTGCAAATCCGCTAATAATTTACACGAGTTTGGGATGATTTAACCCGGACCACTCCCTCTCTCCATAAACCTACACACTGAGCGACACCACGGCATACCGTAACTCTGTTTTTAGTGCTCCAGTCTCTGTCTTGTTTTGCTATTAAGTTTTGAATTTTACTTCTGCGTGATTTTGATGATAATTCCACAGATCAAAAATTATCAAAATTTCCGTAATTTACTGGTTTAGTGATTCCAGTGATAAAAATTACCTGGCGCCCTATTAGTATCGAGACTGGAGGCTAAGAACAGAGAACGAAGTTGTAACGCAAAGAATAGCGTATAATTTTTGCGTTATAACATATATATATATATATATATATATATTGTAACGGGTTTTTCACCACCGGGGATCTACCGGAGTGAAGTCCGAATACACTTACGATTATTGGCAACCTTGTTCAAAATTATTAAGTTGGGCGCCAGGTGATTTTATAATCACCAAATAAACAATTATCAAAATCGGCTCAGGGTGGCGGATCGGGGAAAGGTCAGGCACTTAAGATTACGATAAATAATTGATCAGAATTAAACACAACACAATAATCAGTCATATATTGAACAAACAAAATAAATTGATCGGTTTCACAAAAATAATCGGTTACAACAAAATATAAATGCCGTTGTCGGCTTGACTCGATACAAACAAACATAAAAAAAAAATCGTAGTTGATCGAAACACAATTAGTTCATTGCTCAGAGAAAACACAGTCAGTTTACGAAATTAAAATAATATAATTTTATTGTCCGGAGACACACATACAGCGGAAGTATTAAAGAAATACTTGACGAGTGACGTCAGAGTATTCGTAAACGGCGATGTGACAAGACTGCTGTTGCGAATGAGACACGGATAATCCGTAATTCTCAGAATTGCTCGATTGAAATAAAATAAAATATAAAATAATATTTTATTTCGGTAACACGTTAAATTGCACGATCCTATAATTTTTACGCGTAATTAATTATTAATTTTTTAATTACTACACGAACGCGGATCACTTGTTCACACTAAACTCACTAGAACACGTTGTTCAGTTTTCGGGCCGAGGCTTCGGCTTGTTCACTTGTTCACGATCTCGGTTATTGTCGGTCGTACTTAATTGTCGCGAATTATTGTTCGTTGATCAAACTCGGATTGATCTTAAATGTCGCCAATCGAATTGTTCAGTCGTCGGAATCAAAAATTGTTCGTTTGGTCGGGTCGAATTGTTCAAATACAAAAAAAACGTGGCCGTTCAGTTCGGCGTCTATCCCGGATCTCTCGTTTCAATCCATGCGTTGGATCGTTTGCTCGGTCAAAGTCGGAATTTTTCGTCATAGATGTCACCAAAAGTTGCTAACCGGGTAATGATTTATTATTTCAAATAATTTTTAAACCACGGGTCGATGTCGAATTTTCCTCATGTTACAATATACAGTAGAACCTCGATAAGTTAAAATTCAAGGGAAACGTAAAAAAATTTGAGTTATCGAGTTTTTTACTTATCGAGAGTTTAAGTTAGAGAGGTTATTAAAGTAAAATTTTTAACTTAACGAGGTTTATTGATTGGAAACTTGAGTGTGAAAAAGATACATATAATTCAATAGAAATGATAGATTTTTATTTATTTATACATATATATTTACTCTTATATGAAAATTCCTACTGAGTAAAGGTCCTCCCCCTCCCCTTTATCCTTTATTTCCCTAGTTCCCGATTAAGTGAAAGACTAAAGTGAAAATCAATTAAGCTTTTGGCGAAACCTTTTGTTTGCATACATACTTAATACGATGACTCAATGATATTACTTTAAGTTATGGAGGCCACCAAAACATTATTTTAAGTTATCGAGGGCAATGCTCAAAATAATTGTTTGAGTTATCGAGGTTTTGTACTTTAAGTAATAGAGGTTTTAAGCTGTGAAGGGAAGGGAATCAAAAAAATTTTTAAGTTACAGAGGTTTTGAACTTATCGAGGTTTGAGTTATCGAGGTTCTACTGTATATATATATATATAGGACGTGGAGCAGGGAATACTGCGCCACTACCAGTAGGTAATTTCCACTCTGCTACACAGAAAAAAAAAATCTTGACTCATGAAAATTTTTCTTCAACCAAGAAATTTTTCAGCGAGTGGAATGAAAACCGGAAATTTCTTGAACGAAGTGAAATAATTTCTTGAATTTTAAATCTTCAATGAAAAAAAAAATTCTTAAGCCAATACATATTTCATACTTGGTCCAATAATAGAATTACTTGTTTTAAAAACTTGCAATTTTTAGTTTAATAATAATTTTTCTTAACCTCAGTATGTTACTTACTTACACCAAGAAATAAAAATATTTAGTTCGAGAAAGTTATACACTTAAGTAAAGAACTGTAATGTTTTGAAACAATGAACGGTACGAACTCGAACTAAAAATAAAGGAAGTTAATTTAAGAAATTTAAACTCTTGGTTTGAGTATAGTGTACTTTCTCTGACCAATCACACGAAAAATCAGATTTCTCACTCATAGGTGCTCCCTCCTTCGCACCCTAAGGAATGAATACTCCCCACTCTCTCTCTTTCTCACACTAGCGCAGCAAATGAATTTTGAGTCCACCTTTATATTTTAAATAAATTAAAAATTAAATAACCAAATTATATTATTACAATAAATTAATTAATTAATGTAATTAAATAATATTGAATAATTTCTCAATTTTTTTTGTAATTAAATTTTTTTTTTTTTTTTTAACTTTTTTATTTTTATGTCGAAATTGTGTTTAGGATTTAAAAATGTGACTGACCATAAGCCAGTGTAGCTTAGTATATGTAGGCAAAGTAAACGTATCCTAGCAAAGGCTGGGATGGCTTAGTTGGTAAAGCTCTCGCGTGACGCCGAATCGATCTGGGTTCGATTCCTTTGTTAAGCGGTAATAGTTTTTTCTCAATTTGTTTAAATATTTAACTTATTGCGAAACTTGCCCGTCCCTTATAAATGCTTCTGATACAGTATTTATTTGCCTCACAGCATTGTTTGTAATATTTAAACAAAAAAAAAATTGTTCATTAAAAAAATAAAACGAAAAAAAATGAAATTTTTTAGCTCGATAGATTTATTTGCTTAATTAAAGAAATTAATATTTTGGCTGAAAATTTTTTTTTGTTTGCGACAAATAAAAAAATTCTTGGCCCAAGAAAGTTTCTTCTTGGTTTAAAAAATTTTTTTTCTTAGTACAAAAACTTTTTTTTTTAGCTCAAGACATTGTTTCTTAACTCGATAAGGTAACAGTCTATAGACAAGAAACAAATTTCTCGAGTTAAGAACAAACTTTCTTGGCCCGAGAATAATAATGCTTTAAACCATGAACAAACTTTCTTGGGGCAAGAAAATTTGTTCTTGGTTTAAAACATTATTTTTCATGGTTCAAAAACTTTTTCGTTTTAACTCAAGATATTTTTTCTTGACTTAAAAACGTAACAATTTTCAGCCAAAAAAAAAATTTGTTAAATTGAAAAAAAAATCTTCTCGAACCAAAAAAAAAGTTTTTGCAACCACGAAAGTTTTTTCCTGGTTTAAAGAATTTATATTTCAGACTAAGAAAATTATGTCTTCCGCGAAGGAAACAATTTATTGATCCAAATAATTTTTTTACTTCAATAAAGTAAGAAATTTCGCTTGGTTCAAGAAAAAAATTTCGAAGACATTTTATTTCTTGTTTCAAGTTTTCTTTTTTTTCTTTGTACCTAAAGTTCTCATGGTAGCTGTGGAGTGCTAAGTGACGATAACGTCCGCTGCATCCGCTTTTAACACTTCTACTATAAGTGTCCGTATCCAAGAAGCCCGCACGCTCTAGCGGTGAGCGCGGAACTATCTTTCGCTCACTTATTATCTCCCGCCGAATTGTCGGTCGGCGAGCGTCTCACGTTCACTCTTAAATTTTTTTCCCGTTGCCTTTTCTCTTTTAATTACTTTTTTTTCCAAAAATTCCTCCATAAAAAAATATAAAACTATTATTTCTATTCTTTCCCAAAATAAAATTTTAATAAATACATAATTACTATATATTATGATTTTTTTTTAAAGTTAAAAAGAAAAATATTTTTTTTGTTATGGTTACATTTCCCTCGAATTCTCATCGAGAACAGAAATTGCAACATTATTTTAGAATTAAAACGACTTAGTTAGAATTAATCTTTTTCGTATTCTATTTTATTCTCGCATTTTCCGCGGGAACAGAAATTGAATATTATTTTAGGATTAAAAAGAATTAGTAAGAATCAAACTTTTTGAATCCCTTTTTATTCTTTTGAATCCACCGTGAGAACAGAAATTGCAACATTATTATAGGATTAAAAAGACTTAGTTAGAATTAATCTTTTTCGTATTTTTTTTTATTTTCTCGAATTCTCCGCGCGAACAGAAATTGAATATTATTTTAGAATTAAAAAGAATTAGTTAAAATTAAAATTTTTGAATTCTTTTTTATTCTCTCGAATTCTCCGCGGGAACAGAAATTGAATATCATTTTAGAATTAAAAAAAATTAGTTAGAATTCAACTTTTTTATATCCTTTTTTATCCTTTCGAATTCCCAGCGCGAACAGAAATTGCCATATTTTTTTAGAATTAAAAAGGATAAATTAGGATTAAACATATTTAATCCTTTTTTATTCATTTTAATTCTAAAATGATAATGATTGTTTCGCTAGATGAAGGAGAATTAAAAAGGATATATTTTAGGTTCGATCTGAATACTCCGGAGAATCAAGAGTATTGGAGAGTATTAAGTAGTATTAAATATGTGTGCTTTTTTAATCCTTTTCAATTCACTTTTCCAACCAGGGTAGGGTGTGCCGAAAATTAATATTTTTTCAACTTCCCGCTAAGAAAATTGTAAATTTTCAAAAATTCGGGAAGTTATTGTTTTTACTCCGATTTTCGAAAATCGAGTTTTTATCAGATTTTGTCCTTTTGAGGTCTAGGAAGCTATTCTGACTATTTTCAGAATGATGTCCGAGTGTATGTATATATGTATGTGTGTGTGTGCATGTGTGTGTGTGTATGTGTGTGTGCGTGTGTGTAAACTAGAGTGATTGGTTTTGAACGACTTTATTTTTTTTTTCACTTCCACTTGAAAATATTGTTATAGACATTAGAAAAAAAATTCTCTGCAAGTTTCAGCCCTTAATTTTAATTTCAAATACTTTACATTTGATTTTGTACTTTTCCCATTTAAAATACATAGCAAAGTTGGGATTTTTTTTAATTCTCTATAACTCAGCCGCATTTCAAGTAATCGGATCGCCGTTTGCGGCATTTTGTAGGTAATTTAATACTCTTCAAAAGTCTCCTCAATTTTACTCGGACTCTAATTGTTTTTTCTGTATTGGTTTTGAAAATAATTTTTTTAATAATAATTTGGGTTTTTAGTTGATATTAACTAAATAACGAAATTTACAGAAAAAGTGCAGATAACGATTTTTTAGGAAATTTTATTTGCTGCAAAAAAGGTCCTCTTAGTTGAAAGGCTCAAGTTCTTCTTGTAAATAAAATATTTGTCAATAATTTTTCCGAAGTTCATCAATTTGACCCCTTCGGATTTTAATGACTGGATTAAATTAATAAAACGAAAATTATTTACTGATTTAAAATTGAAATTAAATAGCATTTGGTGGAATTTTTTGACAAATATTTTGTTTACAAAACTACTAAAATCCCTATATCACGTGAACGAAGAACTTGAGCCACTTAACTAAGAGGATCTTTTTTTGTAGCGAATAAAATTTCCTAAAAAAATCGTTATCTGCACTTTTTCTTTAAATTTCGTTATATTAGTTAATATCCCTGGTAGGAAGGAACCATTGGGCAAGACTTGGACCAGACCTCGGCCAGTCGTCAGCCAATGTTTCCAAGCTTTGGCTCGAGCCTGGGTGGAACCGTTGGGCAAGCCTTGGTTCAAGCCTTGGATGATGGCCATGTTCCCAGCCTCGGGAAACAAAAATACCAGGCTTGGGCTGATCCTCGGGAAATAAAAAATCTAGGCTTGAGCCAAGCGTCGGGAAAAAAAGAACCAGGCTTGGGTTGAGCGTCGGGAAAAAAAGAACCAGGCTTGGGTCGAGCCTCGGGAAAAAAAAGAACCAGGCTTGGGTCGAGTCTTCAGAAACGTCAGATTCAGATCTGGACCGAGCCTTAAAAAACCAAACAACGTGCTCGGATCAATCCTCAGAATTCAATGGATGAAGACTAGGTGTACAATATTTATGAAATGTACAAAAGATTTGTTATTGATTGACTAATACCATTTTTTAAACGTTTAATTTTCCATTATGAACTTTATTTTTATAGTAAAGTAATTATTACAGTAGTAAAGTACTTATTTAAAAAATGTCATGTATCTTAAATAGAAACTTATAAAAATAGAAATTACTCAAGTAACGAAATTTTGAATCTGAAACATTTTTTTCTTGGACATCACAATTCACATTTTCATTATTTACCGTTTCATTTAAGGGCTCAGTATGGAAACTACCCGACGAAAATGTTATTTCGTAACTCATTGAGTTGCCTAAAATAAAATATTCCATCATAAACCATTTATTAATATTAAATTATAGTATATATTGAGATAAATCGCCTTTCCTCGTTGCGATTCTACCCAGCAGCCACCAGAATCCGCAGGTTGAACCCTGGCTTAGGCTGGCGTCTACGAATTTTTCATTTTTGCTGGGACAGAGCAATGGGCTAGGGTTCTTGCAAAGCAAGAACCCGCACTTATTCCAACATGGCAACGTATGAGAAAACTTATGAACTTACCTCACGGCTTATAAAATTATAGATTATACTTATCGATAGTCGAATTACTACTTGTAACTTAATTAATATTTATTTATTCAAACTATTCAATAATCTTACCAGTACTTTCGGATGCGAATAGGATGAACAGATAATAGATACAGTGAATGATTAACAATTGCAATGATTGTTTATTGCCAATTATAATGATAAAAAATACTTACAAGAAAATGCAAGCGCTGGATGTAATGTAGACGGCACAGTATAGTTTTATATTGCGAGTATACCGCCGGTAACGTACAGTAATATTTAATTTGTTTAAACTTTATTTGAAAGAATTAATAACTAAACAATAAAATTTAGTCGCAAGATAATTTCCAGTAATGTACAGAATGTTGCAAATAAATTGCTAATACATTAACAGAATCACAAATAAAGTGCTAGTAAATTACAATAGCAGATAATCTATACGTCTTAATGTTAATTGATCCAGGATCGAAGTGATTGACCGATAATTTTTGGCGTAGGGCTAATCTCGGGACTCTGTCCCCACTACACCCTTACGGGCCTGCGTCGACGTGACAATCAGCCATGTGACCATGTCACTATGCCTTATGTAGTTTCAGACGGCAACGAGACGGGGAAAATTGGAAACCGCAAGGCTGAGGACGAAGATGACAATTCACATTGTCTCAATATTAATAATTGATGTAACTTACTGAAAGAAATTTCAGGCTCACTGTTATTATTGTGATTATTGTTATCGTTGTTAGATTTATTATAATTTCCAATTATTTTTTCACTTACATTACTGCTACTTGCTGTATCTCCCACTCAGAGTCAGATGTTGCATTTTCCAAATATCTTTGTTTTTTAACTTTATAATAAGAATTTGAGTTAGAGGAACGTTCACGAGACATGGTGATAAATTAAAATATTTTTGCAGGTTATGTTTACCGTTTATCAAAGTAGACAGTACACGCTCTGGCGGATTATTCCCGAAGCTTAATGTAAAGTAATGAAACGAGTAGACCAAGGCTCCGACCAGGTCTGGTCCCATGGTTACCCCCAAGGTTTGGGAGTAATAAAATCGAACCATAGGTCTTAAGCTCGGGCCTGATCTGGCCCTATGGTTACCCCCAAGGCTTGGGAGTAACAAAATAAACCATAGGGCCTAGGCTCGGACCTAGTCTGGCTCCATGGTCACTTCCCAAGGCTTGTCAAATTACAACTGGCCCAAGACTCGGCCAATTGATACCATTGGCGATTCCTTCCTGGGAAGTTTTAATTTTTACTATAATCAGTGTAAGAAATATCATCCTGTCAATGAAACTATACGATTCAAAATAATCATTTTTACTATTGGAAATTTTAAAAACTATATGTTTATCCTGTACTTTTTTTCTTAGAGCATAAGTATATTTTAACAGATCTCATATATTTTCACTTTAAAATTTATAATATACAACAAAATCACGCCCGGACGCCGCAGTAATATTTGAAACAATAAAAAGTATTGATGATTCGAGTAAATTTTGATATTTCTAACTTCCCGCAGAAAATCGACGATTTTCAAAAAATTCGGCAAGTTATTGGTTTCACCCCGATTTTCAAAAACCGGGTTTTCATCATATGTCGACATTTGAAGGTGCTAGGACGCTATTCTGACATTTTCAGAGCGATGTCTGTATGTATGTATGTATGTGTTCGCGTGTGTGTGTGTGTGTGTGTGTGTGTGTGTGTGTGTGTGTGTGTATGTGTGTGTGTGTGTGTGTGTGTGTGTGTGTGTGTGTGTGTGTGTGTGTGTGTGTGTGTGTGTGTGTGTGTGTGTGTGTGTGTGTGTGTGTGTGTGTGTGTGTGTGTGTGTGTGTGTGTGTGTGTGTGTGTGTGTGTGTGTGTGTGGATGTAAACCTCTCATATCTTTTTGATGGATAAACCGATTTAGATGGTTCTTGCGGCATTCGAAAGATATCTTCTGAACTTAGATTTTCAAAAAAATTTTAGATCATTTAGTCAAATAAACTCTGAGATATTTAAGAAATACGAAAAAAAATTTTTTTTTCGTTTTTTTTTATATTGTGAAAACTGTTGGATCGATCAATTCCAAAATCTAATCAGATCTAGAACTCGATAAAAGCTTTCGATTGCCACCAAGAATGTCTTAATCAGATAATCCGTTCAAAAGATATCGTCGACGAAAGAAACAGCAGAAAACGGTTTTTTGCAAATATCGTCAAAACGACTGAACCAATCATTCCCAAAATTTTATCAGCTCTAGAACTCAATAAAAGCTTCCGATTGCCACCTCAATCGTCTCAATCAGATAATCCGTTCGAAAGATATCGTCGATGAAAGAATGAAAAAAAATAGTTTTTTTCGTTTTTCGTGAATATTTCGGGAACTATCGAATCGATCAATTAAAAAATCTACTCAGCTCCAGAACTCGATAAAATAATTCGATTGCTGCCAAGAACGTCCCAATCAGATAATCCGTTCGAGAGATATCGTCAACGGAATAATAAATGTTAAATCAATATCTGCTTTTTTCATTGAATAACATAATAATTACTGAACAAAATTACTCAAAACTAATATGTTCTTCTTTATATAAGTCATTGAAAGTGATTGCGTAAAAATCGTCATGTTCGTTCGTATCAGGATACACTTACACGATATAGATATAACGTATCACGTAAATACTTATTTTTGAGCTAATTATTGAACATAGTTGTGAACAAATATGAAAAATGCTCATTCATTTATTATTTTAGATTCTAAATTTTTAAACCTTAACATAAAACGTAACCCTGTTGAGCTTGAAAAGCTCATAAAAAATGGAAACAAAGGTATCTTTGAGCTCAACGAGCTCGAAAATGTATTCACAACAATGTTTTAGAGATCAAGGAGCTCGAAAACAACGGGAAGTTTTAGGGCTGGCCCGCAGGGTCAACCGATAGACCGATTTTTTTTTCCGCTTAGGTGTTTAAAAACCCAGTGCTTGAATGCTTCAGTTATTGAAGGAGGTTTGACCTAGTTTTTAGTTATAAGGAAATAATGCCATACCCTTACAATTATAATTATTTCGATTTTGGATTTAACATTTTTTTTATAAAAATTTTTGTGTTAAAAAGTTTGTTATGGTTCCATTCTTAAATCATTTTGGCCATTCGTTGGTTTACTTCACTGACAAAAAAGTTTTTTTCCTGCTAGTAAATTTTTTGTTTTGGTAGCACTACTGGTATTCTTGTGGTAAAAATACTAAAGTTTATTTGACAGAGCAATACTTATACTGACTTTTAGAAAATTTGGAATCACTGTAGGCATAATACCACAGCTAAAATAAAATGAGCTTAACCTTACTTTATTGACATGCAAGAGTTTATGTAAATAGGAGCATTGTGTATTATAATAGATATTTTATCAACAATTGAGACGAAAAATTTATAAATATTAATCAATAATTCAATAATTATAAAAATGGATATTAATCGCCTTCTGTTAATACTTGTTGACACTTTATATCTATCTCATAATAACATGAGGTAAAAACACAGGAAACAACAATTGCTATAGAATAAGTATGTAATCGCTGGAGACACCACGGCATTGGCTATAATAATATAACACAAAGTTTTAGTCTCACATTAAAACTATGTATTGCTGTGGGAATTATACTAGGTTCAGACAAAAAATATGTTGATTATTTTTGTCCAAAATAATCCATATTACTTGAGAAGGAAATTATTTATTGTTTTATTAATGATTTCTGAACTTTTTTTAGAAAATAATAGTTTAATCAGAACACACCATTTTTTTCAAATTTTGACAATTATGTTGGTATTCAGCAGTTAATAATAGAATAGAAAAACTTTGCATTTGCCATCGACCATGAATTGCGTACGTGTCTAATGAATGTCATATAGACTAGTATAATAACTGTACTTATTTCTTTTGCAGACAATATTTTTTTATGTAGATGACTTTTCTGTGAATAATAAAACACAAGAAGATTGTAAAAATAAAAGTAAAAATAAAATGTACGAGATAAAAACTTGTCAACACTTTGTATATACTAGTAAGAAAAATATGACTGAAAAATTTTTTTAACTATTTTCGAATTATTGTTTTCATTAATTATTATAAATGAAATTTTGCATCAAATCGATGAGTCCAAAAGTATTAACCATGATTTAATCCATGTTTTTTTTCAAGTCTTATAGTAATTGATATGAATACTACTTCTGAAACATAACTTTGTTTTTCATTTTGTGAAACTTAATTTTTTCATTTAAACGTGTCCTTATGAATTTTCTTAAAAAAATTGACTTAAATTTGGTGTCAATAAATGCTGTTCAATAGAAAAAAAAGTTGTGAAATTTTTTATTTTGATTCAAATCATTTGTATAAACAGGATTGTAATATATTAAAAAAAAATAACAATGAATATCCGGATGTAATATAGTATTGGTGTATTACACCTTTTTTCTTCATTATAATTATGTGCACAGAACAGTTGGAAAGTAATACCATCAAAAATGTCCATGGAATATGCTTTACTCTTTTTTTTTTACTTTTCCTTTTGTACGGCAAATATTTTCACACGAATTTTAGTCACGAATGACAAATGTTGTTACTTGCAATATTTTATTGATCGATACTGTATTAATAATAATCATTTATGAGGATATAAGTCATGATTGAGCATGGAATCGTTGTGAGAATAAAAAAAATTTCAATCAACAAATTGTTATTCTGTAATGTATTTCATTTTATTATAATAAATGCGTTATATATTCTGTATAATCAATTTGAGTTGCTACTTTCCTAACATCATTCATATGAGAAGTCAAAAGCTTGGACTTAATACTTTGTAATTTTTTATTTTCCAATGGCTATAAAGTTAATAAAGACTCAAGTAGTCGTGGTACATAGAAGTTAGAAGAGATACCCATGTAACAATTTTCATTACAAGTTGCTGATCGAGACACTGATCACAAGAATTATGACAGAGTGATTAGCTTGCCAAGTCTGGTCGCACCTAAGTATTATAGTCAAATATTAGGGCGCCACTGGAAGATGAACTCGGCCTTCCAGAACCGGATGTTAATGTAATTATTTTATATGCTCAGGGTCGTTCGTAAATTTTATATTTTGTGAGAGAGGAGAGGAATAGTGAACAGGCTGAAATAAATTTATTTAAACTTTACTTTTAATTTTAATAACCTTAAGCACCTTGCTTATTATTTATTTTCCCTTAATGACAGTTAATAATCTTATGACAAACTAAACTTATGACAAACTAAATATCGTCCCCTGGACGTTTCCACACTCACACACACACACTCTCATTAAAAAAAACCGTCCACCGGACGTTAAACCTTATTTTCCTTAATTCTACTTTAAAAAACCGTCCACAGGACGTTAACCCGCATTTTCTTATTTCTAGTGTCCACCGGACATATCCTAAACCTAACTTAATCTTTGTCCACCGGACTTACATCACAGACACAGTTTCCTTTAATTAACTTGACTGTACAATTTAATTGACTCTAGTTTTAACAATACTCAGTAACTTTTCCTACTTAAATTTTTACAATTCCTAATTTTCAATCAATTAATTTATTTTTGTTTAATGTAATTCATAAATTAATTAATTTTTGCCACTTATAAATTTCCACTCATTATTTTCTCTGATTAATTTACCACAATTATTATTCATTTATAACTTTCAATTCCTAAATGTTTCACTGATAATTTTCACAATTAAATTTATTTCACATTCAAAATAATCCGTTTTATTAATTTTACACTAAATTTAATTAACCCAAACTCTAGTATCTTTTATTTAGTTTTTAGATTTTTTAATTAACAAAATTAATTTAGTAATCACGTAATGACTAGAATTTGATTTCGGGTTGACTAGAATTTTCGACCGGTGAATTGGCGTCACGCGGTTCCCGATTTTTATTGACGTTTCCGAGTAAATTGATTGAATTTATGAATTATAGAATTAATGCGGCTGACGGAATAAATTCCAGCCTGTATTAACCTTAGGATACAGTAATTTATAACGGCTGGAGAGCCTGGAATAAATTTATAAATTAATAGTTTTATTTACTGGATTATTTTCGCGACAACTTCATTTTATTCTGGCTTTAGAGCCTTGAATAATTACTACAGAGTTCGAACACTTAATGGTGACAACACGAGACGCGATGGAACTTTTGAGAACACGAGATTGAACGGCTGGAGAGCCTGAACTATCCGTTTCTTTACGCGCGATCAACGGAAAGATATTAAGTAATATATTATAATTAATTTGCCACATTAATAAAATTAATCAGCGGACTGAATTAATTATAATTTACCTCCAATTATAATTTCAGCAACACTTGATAGATTCAGCGGTTGTTCTGCCGTCGGATGCGGTTCAGTAGCTGATGTTGGTATCTCCAAATTTTCCAGGTTTTTCCGTTGCCTCAATAACTTCTCGCTTCTTAATTTATTGCCTCTTTACGCCAATGAATATAATTAACAAGTTATGATTGATTGAAATCTGTCAATGATCAGCACGCATTAGAATGTTATGTAATTACTTAAGCGAATGGCCTCTGGAGAGCCTGGTAATCAAGATGTTAAATTATAAAATGTATCGCCTCGTTCCACGTGAAGCGGACGTAGACTTGGATAATTACCTTGTATTAAAATGTGTCTGATCACTTTAGTCGTTCACGACTCTCTCGATTTTTCGCACTTCACTCCCTTATAACTCTTCGATTCGGGTCTCTTTGATTTACCCCCGGAAAACTCTCCCCTACTAAATTAATTAGTCAAAGAGAGGGACGGATGTTCACTGATTAGCGACACCCGGTGACATGTCGAATCACTCAATTCAATAAACCGGGTTATAATTAGGACCCGTTATCGACCGTGGACAAATCCAATTTTAGATATTGATAATTAGTCATGGGAATCTATTTTACCCTGTTACAGAATCTGTCAATAGATATTGTATGGACAAGCTTAAGATGACGTACACAAGACAATCTTGTAGCTGTCTTGTACTATTTTTATGAAAGTGTTTTGTGGAAAGCCCCAGCGTGTCTTTGTTGTAATGTACCTAAAATATGTCGCGCGATTCTAAGACAAGATTGTTGTAGAACTTGTAGACGATATTATAAAATAGAACATTGAGTATATCTTGCTCAAAGTATGTTGGTGCATTTAGCTACTCGTATCTTGAGGAAATCTTGCATCAGAAATAACTTGAAGATACTAACGCTTGTCGTGCACTAAATTTGCTAAAGGAGGATCTTATAACACGGTCTATGTATATCACGCACCACTATCTCTGTCACTTAACTCTATCTATTGGCCTACTGTACAGCAGCTCAGTGGAACTTAATTGGAAATACCAATTTCGTAATTTTTATTTTTATTCAGTTCCACCTGCAGTTGAGTATATGGAAAATACCATAATTATCAATTTGGTTTTTTTTAACCCTTCGTCACTCGCGTCATGAGCGCTGCGCCGCACTTCGCAAGTTTTTTATTATTTATCAAATAACTATGTATGTTACAAGTTCACAATAAATAGTATTCGTTCTTCAAATATCCTATAATTTATTACACTCAATTTTATCGCGATGTTTAGCTCAGGAAATTCAATATTAGTTTTTTAATGCAACAGGATTAGGAAAATGCGGCGATCTGCTCATTACGCGACTGAAATCGTGCAGTAAATTTTTAGTACAGGGTTTCCAGATAGCCGAGTTCTCCCAAGCGGCGATTTATGGAGGGTAGAGGTAAGGAGCACTCTCTCTGTATATTAAAAGTGTCCATAAAATCAAATAAAATTATGGTGGCGCTGCTTTAAGAGAATGACTAGGGTGGGACGCGAAGTGGCCACAAATCGGGCGTGTTCTTGTCACCCCAAATTCCTCTAAAGTCTTTAATGGTTTCAGCAAAGATTGTCTCCACCAAAAACTCAGCAGCCAGTTCCAACACAGAGAGGAAGGAGGAGAGGAGTACTAGACCGCGGTTCAACTGGCATCCACCCAGGTGTTGTCGGAGCATCTGGGCATAGGTGCACAGAACTCACGACTTGTGAGGACTCTGGGCATCTCGGGTGTTAGTCCGAAGTTAGGTGAGTGTGAGAATGTGTAAAGAATGTGTAAAGAATGTGCAAAGAATGTGTGAAGAATGTAAAAGAATGTGTGTGAGAATGTGCGAAGTATGGGTATGGATGAAAACAAAACTGGGTGTCTCCTTCGGGAGGCAGGGGAAAGAGTACCACGTCCTCTCTTGACTAAGTGGTATGTCGACCAATACAGAATTGGTACTATGGGGGGCCCATTCCAAGCCCCACTTCAACCAGAGTCTCTCTATTTCTTGAGATGGGAGGAGTGCTGTGGGCCCGAGTGAGGTAGGACTCGTAGTGGCTGTGGTTAGATACCACACGTAATGAGGATTTTTGATTATACCTCCGGTAAATGTCCACTCTTGGTTCCGGCCGAGAGTGTCGCTTAAGTGTAGAAAAGATGGGATTACGCAACGCGAGTATGCCCAAAAGGGTGAGGTCTCGGCTTCCGGTCGGCGGAGGCGGACTTAGGTCCACGTTACATTAATTAATTAATTAAGAGAATGACTCAATTTGAAAGAAAACGCCTAAAACTGTTAGAGTGGGACAGAATTAAACGAAGAAAGATATAAATCCGGTTCGTAAGTGCGTGACTTTCAAACATTTATAATATAAAATTTTAGAATTCCAAGAGAATAATGTTATTTCTGTCGTTGATATAATTTTTTTGTTCTTTTAATTTTTTGGATAAGTGTGTAACAATGATATTTAAAATTTTAATACTCTTTTCAGTAATGAGAACTTAAATACAATGTATAAGAACTAATAAATCGGAAAAATAAATTTTTTTTGTGGAGGGTTTGATGGTTAGGAATAATTAAAATTACAATCGAGTACATAAATTTGTTTCAAAACATCATTATTAATACTCAACAATTATTCAAAATTGCTGACACTTATTTAAAAACAATAAATCTAAAAAAACTAATGAACAAATTTAAAACTTGATTTCTCAGTCATCGTATTAGTTTAAATATGATTAAAACAATAAAATGTTGAAATTAAACAGGTAACGAGTTTGAAAAATAGAAATTTCCTAATAAAAATTTGTACCGGTTTGAATATACTTTGAACAATGATAAAACGTAAGAAGCATATTAAACGTAACAAATAATCTATATAATTAAGAGAATAAGGAAAATTTTGTTCCCGCCATATATATATAATAAAATTAGCTAATGTTATTGTTGATCGTATACTAGCTCTGAAAAGAGCTAGTAATGGATGAGAAGCTTTCTTACTGGACCCGGAGGTTTAGTTGGCTAGCGCTGAGAAGAGCTAGTCAACTTGCTGGAGAATTCTTAAAAGAACCAGTTGGTGTTGAGAAGGATCTGGAGCCTAGTCAAGCTTGTGCACTTGAGTAGTTTATTGTAATCTGGATCGCAATAGCCTTGCACGCTATCAGTTGAAGTATTCTTGCTAGTCAGACTGATCAAGAATTAATGCGCTACCGCTCTGAGCGTCCCTTCTTTTATACCCGAGAGCCGGGTTCGAGAAAGTTCTCCGTGGAGTGGGAGGCGTCGGTGTCTGCGCTCCAATGAAAAGTCTCGGAGTTGAGGAGAAAGGAAAACCTTAAGAGCTGGCCAATGAGACGTCGAGTAGTGAGGTGGGAGAAAGACTCGGATCTGAGGTCCGCGCGAAGTTAATGTAGTAGGATGCTTCTCCATGGTCCGCGTAAAGTTGATGACTTACTTCCGAACATTCTCCCCTCCAATTCCGCAGCTATGTGAGGAATTAGAATCCTCTTCTTGTGAGTCGTCTCGGTGTGGAGAAATTGGCAGTGGAGCGAGCTTGACAACTGGTCGAGTAAGAGTCGAGGTAGCAGTTTTGACGGTTACTACTCTACGTAATCCATCCTGACCAGGATGAAGTTGAATGACTCGAGCGAGAGGCCACTTTGATGGAGGCAATCGCTCATCGGTGAGAAGAACTAATGAGCCCACTTGAATGTTGTCTTGAATTTTTTGCCATTTAGAAATCGATTGATGCGCTTGAAGGCATTCCGTTGACCACCTATCCCAAAATTTTTGAAATCGTTCTTGGATTCGTTGGAAATGAGAGAGTCTTGATTCAGGTACAGAGCATAGAGATGGTTCTGGCATTGTGGTCAGAGCTTCTCCACAAATGAAGTGTCCTGGTATTAAAGCTGAGATGTCTTCTGGGTCGCCTGATAGAGTACTGAGAGGTCGTGAGTTAAGTACCGCTTCTACTTGGGCGAGGAACGTGGAGAAGTCTTCGAAAGTGAGAAGCGTGTCTGAGATGGTTCGTTGAAGATGGTGCTTTACTGACTTGACCGCTGCCTCCCACTTTCCACCCATATGAGGTGCTCCAGGTGGATTCAAAATCCACTTAATTCCATCGTTAGCGAGAATCCGTTGAAGTTCTTGAGAGTCCTTTGATGATTGTTGAAATAGGTCTTTGAGAATAGCGTTAGCACCTTTAAAGTTCGTTCCGCAGTCACTTCGAATAGTCTTGCAAATTCCACGACGGCTGGTGAAACGTTTAAAAGCTTTGAGAAATCCTTCTGCTGAGTAGTCTGAGACTGCTTCTAGGTAAATTGCTGAGATCGTGAAACAAACAAAGACTGCAATCCAGCCCTTGAAGCTTTTTGCACCTCGACCTTGAAAGGTTTTTAATGTGATTGGACCAGCATAATCTACTCCAGTGTTCTCAAACACTAGAGAAGGTGTTACTCGAGAAGTCAGAAGTGGAGCCATGAGTTGTTGAGCTCATACCCCACGTATTCGAGCGCACACGAGGCATCGTTGAATGAATGATTTTATGGGGGCTCTGCCACCGATGATCCAACAAGTCTTTCTGACGTGAGAGAGAGTTAATTGAGTACCGCCATGAAGAGTTCTTGAGTGGGCATCTGCGATGATTAGATCTGAGAGCTTACTGTGCCTGGGCAGTATTGCTGGGTGTTTACTGTCCTCAGACAATTGAGAGTTCTGGAGACGACCTCCAACTCGCAATATGCCAGTGTGGTTGACTATAGCCGTCAGTCGAGACAGAACATGATTCTTATGAAGTCCCTTGCCAGGTTGAATAGTCTTTATTTCTGAGGAGAAGTATGCACGTTGAGTCTCCCGCATCCAAAACTGCTTTGCAGCTTCTAAGTCAGCTGGATTGATTGGTGAGATGGCTAAACTGGAGTTTGGAACTCGTTTGAATCTTGAAATGGCTCGCTGACAAATTGCCGTGATTCTGAGCAGCTTCGGAAGACCTTCATTGAAGGATTTGACTTGAGGTAAGTCAATGAGATCCCATACCAATGGCGGTGACGTTGCTGAGAATGAAATGCCGGGTCTTTCTTCCAAATCATGTTCTGGAGATGGTGCTACCGTTGATGGCCAAAATTCTGGAGATTGCGAGAGCCATGGTGGTCCAGTCCACCATAATGCGTGTTCAATGAGTTGAGAAGCGCTTAAGCCCCGAGAAGCAAAATCAGCTGGGTTGAATTTTCCGGATGTGAATCTCCAATGAGCATGTGGGGTAGCCTCGTGAATAGCTGATACTCGATTGCCCACAAACTCCTTCCATCTCATTGGATTGTTCTTTACCCATGCGAGAGTGACTGAAGAGTCAGTCCATAGAAATACTGGCACATCACTGAGGTTGAGGGTCTTCTGAGTATGTTTTACGAGGTTTGCCAGTAGAGCAGCCGCTGATAACTTGAGTCATGGAATAGGGAGACGTTTAAGAGGTGCCACCTTTGTTTTTGAGCAGACTAGCGTGACGACTGATGAGTTGTCTGAATATGTTACTCTGAGATAGACTGCTGCTACCATTGCTAACTGAGACGCATCTGAGAACCCATGAAGTTGTATTGAATAGGCTTGAGTGTGCACATGTAACCACCGAGGTATCTTGATTGTCGAGAGTGTGTTGAGATCTTCTCTGAATTTATCCCATTGATGAATTATTTCAGGCGTTAGTGAGTCGTCCCAACCAATCTTTTCCAGCCAGATTTGTTGCATCAGAATTTTTGCTCTGATAATAACTGGGGAGATAAGTCCAAGTGGATCAAAGAGTTGTGCCACTTCTGAGAGAATGGAGCGTTTGGTAATGGCTGGCTTGAATGAGATGTTCCCTTGGAACGAGAAGATGTCTTCGCGAGGATACCATGTGATACCTAGTATCTTTGAAGTGAGATCTTCGAATGTATGAACAGGCTGCACTTGTTGAGTTGAGGTACTTGGTGGTAAGAATTGAGGATGATTGTTTTTCCACTTGTTAAGTGGTAAGCACGCCGAGAGGAACATGTCATTTAATTGCGTAGCAATGTTCTTGAGTTGTTCGAGAGTTTCTGCACCACCTGAGATGTCATCAACGTAACTGCCTTTGAGAATTGTATCTACCACAAGTGGGTAATTAGCGCCTTCATCAGCTACTAATTGCTTCAGTACTCGACAAGCAAGATATGGAGCTGACCTTGTACCATATGTTACGGTAGTTAATTGATATGCTCGAACTGTTGAGTCTTGATCTAGCCAGAGGATACGTTGAAGGTCCCAATCATCTTCTTGAACCTTTATTTGACGGAATATCTTAACTATGTCCGTAATGAAGATGTATTTATGTTGCCTGATGTAAAGCAATACGTCGAAGATGTCTGATTGAGTCTTTGGGCTAGTATGCATAATGTCATTGAGTGAGACTTGAGATGACGTCTTGCTGGATCCATTGAAAACTACTCTGAGCTTTGTTGAGGTGCTCTGCTCACGTAATACTCCGTGATGCGGGAGGTAATACGTATGAGAAGGCTCTGGAGCGGTCAATGGTACAGCAACCATGTGTCCAAGATCTTCATATTCTTGAAGGAACTTGATATATCATTCTTTGAGAATTACATCAGAGGAGAGTCGTTTGAGAAGACGTTGAAGGCATCGTTGTGCTGTTAACTTAGAATTACCCAACCGTGAGACATCGGAATTGAGAGGTAGTCGTATAACGTTACGACCAGAATCGTCTCCATGATGGGTAGCAGTGAAATGTTCTTCACATTCTGACTCAGCTAGATTGAGGTGTGTCTCTGATGTAGTTGGAGCTTCCTCGAGTACCCAAAATTTGGTGAGAGTATCGTGTAGGTCCTCATTGCTGGTCAAATAAAGAGATCGCAACGGCCTTGCCTGAGATTCAGTGGATGCTTGCCCAAGAACAGCCCATCCAAACACGGTGTGTATCGCCATAGGTTCCGATGGACCTTTCATGACTAAACGAGGTGATCTAAGTATACTTCTGAGATTGTCTGCACCAATGAGGGTGTCTACTGGACCTGGAGTAAGGAAGTCTGGATCAGCCAGCTCTAATTTATTGATGTGATGCCAGTCTTGGTTAGTCACCACTACTAAAGGAATGTGAGTGGTAATTTGTGGCAATATGTGCGCATCTAGTTGTACTTGAGATGGCGAATGCGTGGACTTTAAATAAAGAGTAGCCAGACCTTGAGTTTTTCCAGGTGAGGTACTGCCAACTCCAAGTATTAGAATCGCAGATGATTTTTTAAGGAGCCCGAATTTCTTGACTAGTGGTAATGAGACCAGTGACAATTCTGATCCTGGATCTATGAGGATACGCGCATGATGTCGAGTGTTGTTTGAAGATAAGACAACTACTTTGCATGTGGCTGTTGGTTAACTGATTGAGAAATCGGGTTTTGAAGTGTTTGAAAGGTCTTTTCCTGCTTGATTATTTGAGACGCCTTGGAGACAGTAGGTAGAGATGTGTTCGAATCTCCCGCGCTTGCGTTTCACGTCGCTACTCTGAGGCCGGTTAAATAGAGTTGCGTCGGCGCATTATCATTAGCAGGCGGCTCCACCGGTCCCATTCTCATCTCAAGCTCCGCCCACTGATCCAAGTGGGGATGAAGAAGAAGACGAAGCCATCATTATTGAAAACTCACCGACGCTACAAGCCACGTGTTTTTTTGTCTAAATTTATAATCTTTTGCAATCGCGCTTATTATCATTGATTATCACCTCAAATATCTTCTCATATTAAAGTGAATATTATTCACAGTTGATTCGATTAATTATTTAATTAATATCACCGTAAATAATTATTAAATTAATTACATTTCATCTTACCGCGTGGTTGTTGGTTTGCCGCCAACCGCCATCGTTATCTCACCTCACCGCGTGTTACCGCGTTTAGCATTTTCTCTCAACATTTATACCAAATTTATTAGTGAAGTGTATATAGTGTATATAATATAATAAATAATTAATTTATTAATACTATTAAACCAAAAATAAAATGTTGAAAATTATTGATTTTAATATAAACTCATCAACACCTCAATCCCGCCAATTAAGCATCCCAGCATCTCATATCCTATCCTTACTTAAAGTTAATTTAAATTTAATTTTAAATATTTAAGTAAAATAAACATTGGTCCTTCGAGCCGGATAGCTTAATTAGCGTTAAAAAACAGTGAATTTATCATCTCAAAAAGTGCATCTCAAGGTCAGTTCAACACCAGTGCATTGCTGAGTACCCTGGACATGGTACTGCATTGGTGGAAAAAGTGCTAAGGGACACAATAGTGCAAATTACACTTTGTGAAGTGACTAGTGCCTTTTTTGTGTGCTTACATCATCTCCAGTTATCTCAAGGTCATCTCAACGTCGCTGCATCTCAACAGAGGTCATCACCAGCTACTGTCAGTTTGTTCTGGTTTATTATTCAATTACAAGTTGTTTTTTTTGTGTCTCATATCAATTTAATTACAGCGACTACGTACATCTCAATACTCGAAATGGCTGCCGTTCAAAACAAACTTGCGATGCAAGCTGGCCGCATGTCGTTCATCTCATCTCTTTCTGCGGCTGCAGAACCTGGGGTGTTTGAGACACTACCACTGTCTGCTGCAACAGCCAAACTCAAACTTCTCACCACATATTGGGAGAAATTCGAAGCTGATCATGAGAAGTTGCTCTCGTCAAAAACGGACGTCACTGTGGAGCACAAATACTTTACTGACGGGTCCTTTGAGATCACTTTCAAACAGTATCAGGCTGCTTCAGACGGCCTCCACACCCGCATTGCGGATATTGAAGCAAAATTACCATCTCACGGCAGCGATCTGGCTAACTCAAGCATGATTCAAACATCTCATCATCGTACGTCGTTACCGACCATCACCGTGCCGAAATTCTCCGGCAATTACCAGGACTGGAGACATTTCCACGATTTATTTGTCTCACTAATTGGTGAAAATCCAAATATCACCAACGTCGAAAAGATGCACTACCTCAATTCATGCTTGGTTGGTGAAGCTGCTCGTCTCACCTCAAACATCAGCATCACTGCAGAGTCGTTTGAGTCGGCCTGGGACACAATTGTCAACCAGTGCGAAAACAAACGGCTCCTCATCTCAACTCAACTGGACAAGCTTTTCAGCCTCCGTGCAGCTGAGTCATCATCATCCAAACATCTCAAGGCAGTTTTGGGCACTGCAATTGAAGCCATTGATGCCTTGAAAGCAGTGGGATCGCCAGCCGACCAGTGGGATCAGATCCTTGTACATCTCGTCTCGTATAAACTAGATCTGGCAACCTTTAAGGCATGGGAAGTCAGTGTGGGGGCCACTACTGAGTTTCCAACCTTCGCAGAGCTCCGAACCTTCCTCCAAGGTCGCATTCGAGCCAGAGAAGCGATGGAGTGTGGTGTTTCTCCACGAAAACCACAAACCGTCAAACCATCATCTCAAACCAAGACACCACCTGCAGCACGGGTACACAACCTGCAACAGGCTAAGACGGAAACGTTCAACCTCCCACCATCATCATCTCAATCACAGGTACCAGCTAATCAGGTCCCACCGTCAGAGAGTAAGCAGTGCAAGCTGTGCTCACAGGGACATTTTGTTGTGTACTGTCCCCAGTTCCGTGCTTACTCTCCTGACAAGAGACATCAGTGGGCAACCCAGCGATATCTTTGCATCAATTGTCTTGGGTCCCACAACATCTCACAGTGCCACAACCCCAAGACTTGTGCATATTGTCAACAACAGCATCACTCCATGCTGCATGGTGCCGCTGCTTTGGCCAACGCAAAGCCAGCTCCAAAGAAGAAAACCACAACTTCAACACCACCAGCAGTAGCACAATCATCTCAACAACCAGATGGCGATGCACCGTCAGAAGCTGATGCAAGTAAGTCAGCTTAAACTTATCTTGCATCATCTTTATTGATCTAATCTCATCTCACCTCGTTTGTGTTTTACTCTCAGCTCATCTCAAACGCTTGACAACCAGTTCTCATCTCACCTCAAGTGCAACAAAATTTGACATCAATGATGTCAAGTTATCATCTCAATCAGCAGCACTCAACTCAGTACAAATAAACCACTCGCATGACATCTCAAGAGCAATATCACGACCCAGTGTCTTACTTGCCACTGCCAAGGCCATCCTCAACTACACAGATGATAATCATCAAATTGTCCGCCTTCTCATCGACCCTGGGTCAGAACTAACTCTCATATCACTGACAATAGTCAATAATTGTCAACTTGACATCATTTCATCTCCAATTCCAATTGTTGGAGTTGGCAGTGTATCATCCGGAAGTACATCTGGAGCTGTAAACATCTCTCTCACCTCACTTCACTCTGATGATAGTGTTATCATCTCTGCACTTATTCTCAATAAACTTACAGCTGAGCTGCCAGCTGTTTCAATCAAGAAACATTCGTGGAATCATCTCAACAATCTGCAATTGGCTGATCCAGACTATTTCAAGTCTGATAAAATTGATCTACTCATCGGCGCAGATTGTTATGGAAAAATTATCAAACCTGGAGTTCAAACTGGTTCACTTGGTGATCCAGTTGCTATCAAAACAATTTTTGGCTGGTCCATACTTGGTCCAGTATCATCTCAATCACAACAATCACCAAGCAGATCTCACCATCTCATATCCAACGATCAACTTCATGATTCAATCGTCAAGTTTTGGCAGCTTGAAGAAGTTCCATCGCATCTCAACGAGTCTCTCACGGTAGAAGAAGCTGAATGTGAGTCTCACTTTCAATCAACTCACTCTCGTGATCACACAGGTAGATATACCGTGCGATTACCATTTAAATCATCATCTCAGCAGCTTGGACATTCAGTACACATTGCCACCAAGTGTTTAAATCGACTAATAAAAAACATCTCACAGAAGCCTGAGTTCAATCATCTCTACAGGGACTTTCTCACGGAGTATGAGGCCATGGGTCACATGCAAAAGGTCCCAGATTCATATCAATCATCTCACATCACCTCATCAGACACCTCGAACATCGAGATACATGGATTTTCTGATGCGTCACAGCATGCCATGGCCGCTGCTGTCTATATCAAGACTCATCATCATCTCACACCAGCTAAAATCACTGTTGTCTGTGCAAAGACTCGAGTTGCACCACTGAAACGTCTCACCATTCCTCGTCTCGAATTATCAGCAGCTCTACTTCTCACTGAACTCATCTCACACGTACAAACAACTCTTAATCTCCAAGATGTTCCAGTTTACCTCTGGACAGACTCAGCGATGGCTCTTGCCTGGATCAAACAAGAACCAAGTAAATGGAAAGAGTTTGTAAAAAACAGAGTTCAATCAATTCAACAGAATCTACCAGCAGCCAACTGGAAATTCATCTCAGGAAAACAAAATCCTGCAGACTGTGCTTCCAGAGGCTTAACTCCATCTCAACTTCAATCTTATCAACTCTGGTGGTCAGGTCCAACCTGGTTACTAGAGCCATCTCACCAATGGCCAGAATTTACATCTCAAGAAGATCCTGAAGTGGACACTGAACGAAAATCAGCTCAATCTCATCTCGCAGTCACCAGTCCAAGTTTACCTCTTGGTGACTTGCTTGAATCATCATCAAGTCTCACAAAATTGCTCAGAGTCACTGCAATTGTTCAGCGCGCAGTTGCAGTCTTCAAGAAAATTCCTGCATCATCTCTTCACATCTCACCACTCACACCAGCTGATTTACATTCAGCTTTGTACTTCTGGATCAAAACAACTCAACAAGAATATTTCAAGAACGAGATTTCACAGTTATCTTAAAACAAACCGTTTTTGAAATCTCATCCGTTCTCACGTCTCACAGCTTACATCGATTCTACGGATATTGTACGAGTTGGTGGACGACTACAAAATTCTCATCTCGACACGGACAGCAAGCATCCACCCATACTACCAAAGAATTGTCATCTCTCTCATCTCATCATCTCTGATGCGCATGCTCGCACAATGCATGGAGGTACGCAACTGACGCTAGCTGCCGTGCGCAAGAAGTGTTGGATATTTGGGGGTAGAATCCCAATTAAATCTCACATTCAACGCTGTGTTGTCTGTGTAAGACAGAGAGCTCAGCGATCTCAACAGTTGATGGGTCAACTGCCTACATCTCGAGTTTCACCATCACTCGTCTTTGAAAGCACTGGCGTAGACTACGCTGGGCCTGTGCAGCTCAAATACTTTCAAGGACGAGGTACACGTTGCTACAAAGGCTGGATTGCAGTCTTTGTATGCTTCTCAACTTCTGCAATTCATCTGGAAGCTGTAAGTGATTACACTGCAGAAGGCTTTCTCAAGGCGTTCAGGAGGTTCACAAGTCGTCGTGGCATCTGCAAAACCCTTTTCAGTGACTGTGGAACTAACTTCAAAGGGGCAGATGTCATTCTCAAACAACTTCTCTCTGGTGCACTCAACGAATCATCTCATCTCCAGCAAGTTCTCACCTCAGACGGAACGCAGTGGATTTTTAATCCACCTGGTGCTCCACACATGGGTGGCAAGTGGGAAGCCGCTGTAAAATCTGTCAAACATCATCTCCAACGCACCATTGCTGACCTACTTCTCACCTATAAAGATTTTTCAACATTCCTCACTCAAGTTGAGGCTCTATTAAACTCAAGGCCACTCAGTGCACTTACTGATGACCCTGAAGACATCTCAGCTCTTACCCCGGGTCATTTTATCCGAGGTGCGCCACTCAACACTGTACCTGAGCTGTGTCTCACCAGTGTACCAACATCTCGTCTCTCACTTTATCAACGAATTCAAGAAAGACTTCAGTATTTCTGGGAACGCTAGTCTGCTGAATGTCTGCAATCTCACCAATCCATCTTAAAGTGGCATACATCTCACCATGATATCAAGATTGGTTCATTGGTTCTCATAGTGGACGAGAGGTATCCACCATCCAAGTGGCCTCTTGCCAGAGTTACTCATCTCCATCCTGGTAGTGATGGTCTTACCAGAGTCGTCACTGTCAAGACTGCCACCTCATCATTCACCAGACCAGTCACTAAACTGGTTCTGTTACCTATCTCTACCGCCAAGGAAGATTCTCATCTCTAACCATCTCATCAGTATCTTCTCCAACGAGTTGGCGAAGGCGGGGAGAATGTTCGAATCTCCCGCGCTTGCGTTTCACGTCGCTACTCTGAGGCCGGTTAAATAGAGTTGCGTCGGCGCATTATCATTAGCAGGCGGCTCCACCGGTCCCATTCTCATCTCAAGCTCCGCCCACTGATCCAAGTGGGGATGAAGAAGAAGACGAAGCCATCATTATTGAAAACTCACCGACGCTACAAGCCACGTGTTTTTTTGTCTAAATTTATAATCTTTTGCAATCGCGCTTATTATCATTGATTATCACCTCAAATATCTTCTCATATTAAAGTGAATATTATTCACAGTTGATTCGATTAATTATTTAATTAATATCACCGTAAATAATTATTAAATTAATTACATTTCATCTTACCGCGTGGTTGTTGGTTTGCCGCCAACCGCCATCGTTATCTCACCTCACCGCGTGTTACCGCGTTTAGCATTTTCTCTCAACATTTATACCAAATTTATTAGTGAAGTGTATATAGTGTATATAATATAATAAATAATTAATTTATTAATACTATTAAACCAAAAATAAAGTGTCGAAAATTATTGATTTTAATATAAACTCATCAACACCTCAATCCCACCAATTAAGCATCCCAGCATCTCATATCCTTACTTAAAGTTAATTTAAATTTAATTTTAAATATTTAAGTAAAATAAACAAGATGTGACTTCTGTTTGAGTAGACGCGTTGCAATGCCTTTTGAGAAGACTGCGTGGGCTCCGAGAGGTCCAACATATCCTTCATTGTGGTTGAGCTGCGTTGGTAGTTAAGGACATTTCGTCTGGAGAAGGGGCTTGAGTAGTTGCTGGTGCAGTGGTAACTGGTGGAGTTGCCTTGGGTCCCTGATGGAGCAGGGTGTGGTGACGCTCCTCGCAAATTTTACAGCCCTTTAGAATCAAGCACTTGCGCAAGTTGTGCCTGCCCAGACAGTTGAAGCAGAGTCTCTCTACACGGACAATGTCCATCTTGTCGTTGTAGCTGAGTAGGCTGAAAGATGGACAGAAGGCGATGTAGTGAGCCGTTTGACAAACGCTGCAATAGTTGTTTAGGTCTGGAACTGCCTGAGGTTCGGCGTTGGCGAGATGAACATGCGCTGGTGGAGTGCGCTGAGCTGTCTGCAAGTAACTTCTTCTGCTGGCTGCTGATGATGAGACGTTCTTTGCTGAAGGTGACTTCGGAGGAGGGAAATGGCTCTACAAGCTCTCCAGAGCTATGGCTGAGCCAGTCAGAAATGTCTTGAGTTGTTCGTAGGTTGGGAATTCTGTGCTAGAGCCCAAATTGATCTCCCAAGCCTCTCGAGTGCGAAAATCTAACAGCTGTACAACATTATGTACAATGAGTTCGTCCCAGGTGTGAGTGGAGCAGCCAAGTGCCTTTAGTGCATTTAAACACTCGGAGACCGTGGTCAAAATGTGGTTTAGCTCCTTGGCTGAGCGGCGTTCCATTCTTGGAAAGGCTCTGAGTTTGCTTAGGTGAGCAGTCTTGAGAAGTATCTTGTTTTCATATCGAGCAGTGAGCGTATCCCATGCTGAAGCAAACGAATCGGCAGAGATTTTGAGATTGGCTATAAGACTGGTTGTGTCTCCCTCTAAACTCGCACATAGGTAGTGCATTTTCTCTACTGCTGAGATGGATGGATTCTCTCCAACAAGTGAGACGAACATGTCTTGAAAATGCCGCCATTCGGCGAAGCTTCTAGAGAATTTCGGAACAGAGATGCCTGGTAGAGATGGTCGATGGTGAGAAGCCCCTTGAATACTGGTGTCAGCAAGAGTGTTGCCAGCTGGCGGTTTCATTGCCTCCAATTCTGCAATACGAGTTGACAGAGCAGCCTCGGATAGCACGAACGCTTTCATTGATAAGTCGTAACACTTCTTCTTGAAGTAGTCGTGCTCTGGAGACGCATCGGACTTTAAGGAGACTAATTTTTTATGGTCTGCCTCAAACTTCTCCCAGTTGCGCTTGAGCATGGAGAGTTTCGCTCTGGCCGCGTGGATGTTGACCGCAGAGATGACTCCAGTCTCGACTTCGTCTGCGAGCTCTGAGATGTAGAGAAATCTCGTCTCTTGAAGTTTGAGTTTGCCTGACGAGTTGGCCATGATGAGATGACGATGAGGATTAAATCAATCTAAACCCCCCGCAGCACTCCGTGCTCCGCAATGCGTTGAGCTTAGACTGACTGATTTCGTTGAGATGACCCTGGCCTCTTGAAGTATACGTCTAGAATTTCAACTTCAATACAAAACAATCCGGCTCGAAGGACCAAAAAATGTTCAGACGAGTAGTCTGCCAGTAGATTGCTTTGTATTGAAGCGAATTCTTACGTACAAGTGATGTGGTGGCCTTGAAAAACGCCGATTTGGTCTTGAGAAAGACCGTTGTTGTTGGTTACGTTAGTTGCAATTGAGAGGTCCTGAGAAGAACCGATTGCTTGATTTTAGACTAGCCCTGAAAAGAGCTAGTACTGGATGAGAAACTTTCTTACAGGACCCGGAGGTCTAGTTGGCTAGCGCTGAGAAGTGCTAGTCAACTTGCTGGAGAGTTCTTAAAAGAACTAGTTGGTGTTGAGAAGGATCTGGAGCCTAGTCAAGCTTGCGCACTTGAGTAGTTTATTGTAATCTGGATCGCAATAGCCTTGCACGCTATCAGTTGAAGTATTCTTGCCAGTCAGACTGATCAAGAATTAATGCGCTACCGCAGTTTCAGTTTTTTTCAGTTTTAAAATATCTTTATTAATAAATCCATACAAATGGTTTACATATGTTTTATAATTTGTAACTTTATATAAATTGTTCCTGTTCCTGTGGAACTCTACCAATTTTTGTATTAACTTTATATTAGGCAGATTTTTTTAAAAATCTAGGTATTGTATTTGTCCTCATGGTCTATTTTTCAAGGAATTTTGTCACAACCTATCATAATTAGTTGAGTAGAGTTCGAAAATACCATTCGTTGAAAAATTTATATATGTATATATATATATATATATATATATATATATATATATATATATATATATATATATATATATATATATATATATAATAGAACCAAGTTTTGAGAACACGATTGCGCCTAGAATCCTTATCGGATGCTAATGAAATTTTTTACACTTATTCTATGGGCGATTACCACAGTTGTTCGAAGATGGGCTAACTCGTTCGATTAGTTTAGAAGATATGGCTGTTTTAGATTCCCACAATTTTTCAAAAAAAAAAACATTTTATCCACTTTCAAGTTCATATAACTTTAAAACTAAAACTCATAGATGATTTCCGTAAAAAGTATTTGAAAGCTTGTCTAATAAGCTTTAATTTATGACCTTAAACTTGATGTTTTGACCATTTCTTCAAATAATTTGATAGCCTTGAAAATTTTAATGGAATCAAAAAATGTTGAAAATATGGATTTCATTCAACATCATTAATGCATTTCCCATTATAATCAAATTTCGTCAGTTGTATTTTATTGTGCACAAAATAACCTGTGAATTTCACAGCTATTTTATATTTTAAAAGTATTTCTTTCATTACTTATGATGTATCAAATGTACCTCTACGACGTATGATTATAACTGGTCTTGTCATTACGATAGCACCCACAGTTCTTATCGGATCTTAATGAAATTTTCCACACTTTTTCTATAGGCGATGATCTTGATCAAGTTCAAAGATGGGCTGAATCGTTCGAATAGTTGTGAAGTTATGGCTGTTTGAAATTTCCACGAGTTTTCGAAAAAATCAGTTTTTATTCACTGTTGAAGTTCATATAACATCAAAACTAAAACCGATAGACAATTCCAGTAAAAAATATTTGAAAGATTGTCTAATAAGCTTTAATTAAAGACCTTAAACTTAATGTTTTGACCATTTCTTCCAATAATTTGATAGCTTTAAAAATTTTAATGGAATCAAAAAATGTTGAAAATATGGTTTTCATTTCACATAACTTATGCATTTCTCATTATAATACAATTTTGTCAGTTGTATTATAGTGTGAACAAAATAACCTGTAAATTTCACTGCTATTTTATATTTTAAAAGTATTTTTTTTATTATTTATGCTGTTTCAATCGTACCTGTACATCCTATAATTATAACTGATCTTGCCATCGTAATAGTAATTACAATTACGATCTCATACTAATTAAAATTTCTATACTTTGTTTACGTGAAGGTTAGTTTAGTACATTACCTATATGATGTTTTGTCAAACCAACTATCTGAAGTTCTCTATCGAAAATAGTCGTTGTCTTTTTTTACTCTCACTCTTAGAAAACGAGCCTAATTTCATATCATAACTATACATTAACATGTATCACAAGATATGTATGTAGGAAACTTTTTATATAGATTAATTGGAAAATCTACCTTCCATTTCGGCTGCCGAATGGCCTTTTTTTCTATTATAGTTATTTTAGATATGTAGTGTGTTCGTGGTAAACATTTGAAAAAAAATCCACTAGATCATTTTGAGACTTAAGCCCAACTTACAAACTAACTTAAACTAAAACTAATTTGGATAATATTTACAAAATATACAATATTTTCATGTTTTGTTCGCTTATGCTAATTGTCCTGTAAAAGTGCACTAATTGGTAATTTATGTTTAATAGTAAAAGGTACATCAGTTACTTTATTACATAATAAATCTTTTAATAAACTAAGATGATTTGTTCGCTGATCATAGAATAATTTTGTTTGTTTATAAATATCTTCAATTTGTAGTTGTGTATGTATGTTTACGTTGGAAGTTCGTGGTGCACTATTGCTTATCATTCTGAGCGTTTTGTTTTCTATAGTTCTGATTTCATTTATGTTTGCTTGACATGTACTGCTCCAGACGGGCGCAGCGTATAAAAGAATCGGTTTTATCATGCTTTTATATAGAATTAATTTGTTTTTTACACTAAGTTTACTATTTCTACATAGGAGAGGGAGAAGGATACCTTTTATTTTATTAGCATTTTCACATGCATATTTAATATGCTGTGTAAATATTAGTTTTTTGTCTAACATTGCACCCAAGTACTTAACATCATTTTTTGGCTCAATCGTTTCATTTTTTATCTTAATATTTAAGTTTATATCTTTATATTTTTTTCTTTTAAGATTATCCGCTTTCATACTAAAAATAATCAGTTCTGTTTTGCTAGCATTTATTTTTATTTTCTACTTATTGAAATATTCAACTATTCTATCTAGTTGTTTTTGTACTATATCAGTCGCAAGTCTTTTGCTCCATGAGGCAACAAAGAGAGCCGTATCATCAGCAAATATCCACAATTGTACTCTTACATCTTTGGGAATATTGTTGATATAATATAAAAATAGTGTTGGTTCAAGTATGGATCCTTGTGGAACTCCAGCAACGATAAGAAGTTTTTTTGAAGCTATACCATTTATTACCACTTTAAAATATCTGTTTGTTAGGTAGTTTTATAAAAGTTTTGTAATGTATCGGGGGAAATCTAATTCTTTCATCACCAAGATTAAGCCCAGGTGCCAGACGGTATCAATAGCTTTTTCAATGTCCAGAAGTGTCATTGCAGTTGATTTATTGATATTGAAGTTGTTTGTGATATATGCTGTGATTCTAACTAGTTGATGTACTGTGCTCCTTTTTTCTCTAAAGCCAAATTGTTCATCAACCAGTAAATTTTTTGTTTTTTCAAAAATTTTAATTCTATTTAAAATTATAATTTCAAAGATTTTACTTAGGGTAGGAAGTAAACTTATCGGACGATAATTTTGAGGGAAAAGCTTATCTTTACCTGGTTTCTGGAAGGCCAGTACGTGAGCTGTCTTCCAAGAAGCAGGAAAGTAAGATTTTGTGAGGCAGCTATTGTAAATATAAGTTAGTTGTACTATCGCTTTTTTAGGTAGATTTTTAAGGGCTATGTTTTGTATGCCGTCTGGTCCGTTTTGTTTTTTTGATGGCTTTTGCAATTTCACGTGGGGATGTTAGTGTTATTTCGTTTGTATCTGTTGGGGTTTGAAACAATATTTCGTAAGCGTTGAATGCCTTTTCGGTATTCGATTTTTTAGTAAAGGATTTTGCTGTTTGCCATAGAGTGTTATTTTTAACCGTTAATTTTTCTAACTTCTTGTCCCAGGTTTTATTATTATGTTCTTTAATTGCTTTTTTAATGTCTCTGGAGTAGTTAATCATAAGCGTTTTAAAGGATGCACGGCCTGTTCTTTGGTATGCTCGTCGGAGATTATTTCTTTGTTTAATTAATTTTAGTATGTCATCAGAAAGTGGTTTGTATTTAGTGTCTGTTTGTATTGTTGGTATAGCATAGTTTATTGCTTTTTTGATAATATTTGTGATATTGGAGGCTGCGTGGTCAATGTCAACTGTAGTTTTTAATTCTGAATTTATCATTAGTTCTGAATTTATTAACTGTCTGTAATTAGTCCAGTCGGCTTTTTTGTAGTCTAGTCTCGGTATTCTGTCATTTGAAATTTTTTGCCTTATTTCAAATTCTATTATAATCAGTAGGTGATCAGAGTCAAGTTCGTTAAGTGCATCTACTGTGTTATTGTACTGTATATTTTTGAGAATAGCAGAGTCAACTGTGCTTGGTAAGCCTCCATTTGTTGGGTAGAGGGTGAAGTTGTCAGGTGCTAGTATGGATAGGTTATTTTGATTTGTAAATTCATATATTACTTTTTCATTAAAATTATTGCTTTTGCAGTTCCATGTGGTGTGTTTAGCATTAAAATCTCCGACGAGTATAACTGATCTGTTATTATTTATTAACTGCGCTAATTCTTGTTTTTCAATTTTATTTAATTTACTGTTAATTGTTGGTCTGTTGTATACAGTATATATGTTTATATTATTTATTTTTACGCCTAGTGCTTCTATAGAATTGAGTTTTACTTCATTGGTTTCTTGGTAATTTATTGTATTTTTTACAACAATTAACAAGCCACCTCCTACTGTCGTGCCCGGTCTGTCCTGTCTTATAATTATGTACCCCGGGATAGCGCTAAGTTTGTTTTTTGATAATTTTGTTTCATTAACCAGCATAACATCCACATTGTGTGTGGTAATAAAATTTTTTAATTCTGACCATTTTTCAAAAAGCCCATTCGCGTTCCAGTGTCCTAACTTAAAATTATTATTATTATTATTCGCCATTTTGACCGAAACCAATTTGAGTTGTAAAATCTATTATTGCATCTAATTGAGCTTTTTCGTCATTTATGTGTTTTCGCAAGTTAGCATTTAATATTTTAATTTGGTTTAATAAATTAGTAAAATTGCATATTTCATTAATTGATTTGATTTCTGTTACTAATGATGTTATAAGATTAATTTCATTATTATTACTACTATTATGATTTAAGATTTGACTACTAGTATTATTGTTATTATTATTATTAATTCTATGGGTTCTATACTTATTATTTGTTTGATTTTGTTGAGCTGCATTACTGTAGCTGGATGATGGTGGTGTAGCCGTAAGAATTCCTTGGGTTGTCGATGGCAGATCTGGATATTGGTCAGAAGTCCGTGCAGGAGGAGCCTGATATTGTTGATTGGTTGTTGTTGAGCCTCTTCGCCTTAGGAGTTTATCAAGATAATTCACGTAGGTTTCGCAGCCTCTGTAGTTGGCAGGATGCAGTTTTTTGCAATTTACATACTGCGGTGGGGCGTCTTGTTCCTTATTGCAGTCTTTGATTGGGAGGTCACCGGTACATTTAACACATCTTGATTTTATATGGCAGTTAGATGAGCCATGCCTAAATTCTTGACAGTTGTAACACTGTGTGCCTTGTCTTGTATTGACGAATCGCTCTATTCTGACGATATAGGCGTCAATATGTTTGATTTTATAGACTGCGTTCATATCAGTATTAGCAGCAACTAATAGATAATAGATCAGGTACATGGTTTGGATGCCTTTTTATGTCTTTATTTCGGATGTTTTTATTGGTTCTACTCCTTGTAGTTTCAATTCCTCTATGATGTGTTCAACTGTTATTCTAAGCAGTCCTTTGATTACAAATTTCTTTTCTTTGATTTCTGGCTGAGTATATGTGTGGTAAGGAATATCTTTTTTCTGCAGGTGCGCTTCTATGTTTTTGTGGTCAATAGTAGTGTATGGATAAATTGTAAACGTAGCTCTTGAGTGCTTAACCATCGTGTTTGGTAAAATTTTTCATATTTCTTGTGTTAGTTTTATCATATTGTTGTGATCTAGTTCACTTGTTTTGATGACTATTGGTGCTGGTTTGCGTCTTGAATCAATTGTTTCACATTCTTCTTCCATATCACTATTTTCAGTGTCACTATTGGTTTTTGAATTTCTTTTTTTCTTTGGATCCGTTAGATAATCTTTTATATTTCCTTTCCTTTTTGGATACATAGTGAACCCCTCTGGGTCTAGATCCTTATCAGGGTCACTACCACTCATTTCTAGCTTGACTACTAGAAATTTACTATGACTCACTCAAATGTTGATAGAACAGAAGGTTGGTGTTTATCGCTTGACAGCTCAATCGAGATTCAATCAGTCGTATTTAACTCGTATGAATTTGCCACCCAAAATGGCCGTATTTAAGCACTCAATGCGCTATCGCTCTGAGCGTCCCTTCTTTTATACCCGAGAGCCGGGTTCGAGAAAGTTCTCCGTAGAGTGGGAGGCGTCGGTATCTGCGCTCCAATGAGAAGTCTCGGAGTTGAGGAGAAAGGAAAACCTTAAGAGCTGGCCACTGAGACGTCGAGTAGTGAGGTGGGAAAAAGACTCGGATCTGTGGTCCGCGCGAAGTTAATGTAGTAGGATGCTTCTCCATGGTCCGCGTAAAGTTGATAAGTTACTTCCGAACAACCATCAATTTCTGGTGGTGCCAAAAAAAAAAAAAAAAATTAATGTTGTTTTTCGACACACCCTAATAAATATATATGAAATGGTAAACAAAGATATTTAATTTAAATTAGATTATACACTTATAGGATGTGTTAGAAAAAAAATTTTGTGTTTTTTTGAATTAAATATACCTCAGAAGATACTTTAACAAACAATGAAAATTCTCCTAAAATTTCAGCTTCATACCTCAAAAATCGAGCTGAAGCACATGGGGGGTTCCCCTCCTTTCCATTTAAAATACGCAAGATGAAAATTAATTTCTGTATTTTGTAAATAACTATGTGGAAAAATTCATTTTCTGAATATCTCTTAACGCATCCAACTGATTATGCTCAATTTCTCAAAAATTATGGAATTAATCAGCCGCTTCGAATGCCACCTCAAAAAGCCAAATCGGTTTATCCGTTCAAAAGTTACTCTCTAAACATGAATAAGTGAAATAAGTGAATATTCACTAATTCGGAGTGCTAATCGAACCACTTTTTGAAATTAGTGGTTCGATTTGCACTTTGAATTAGTGAATATTCACTTACTTTCACTAATTAATGTTTAGAGAGTACATAATATTCACATACATACGTACGTACGTGCGTAGATGCACACATACATTCGGATATCATCTTAAAATCATTCAGAATAGCTTTCTAGAACCTCAAAACGCCAAGATCTGTTAGAAATTCGGTTTTCGAAAATCGGACCGAAACCAATAACTTCCCTTTATTTTTTTTTAAATTTTCAATTTTTTTAGCGGGAAGTTAAAAAATAGCGGGCAGTCACGGTATGAAAAACAAAAAAATGTTTTTTGGTTCAAAATTATATTTTATCCCTGAAGTTTCGTTTTCTATAACTTTTTTTCTATCAACTTTTGGCAAATGTCAAAAAGGACCTTTAAAGATCTTAAAAAAAAAAAAATAGTGTTCGGATCGATTTTGAGATCTTGATATTAAAATGGTAACAACTAGAAAACAATGCGGAATTTTGAAAAATTTTGTTAGCGATAATTTGTAGCAAATAAAATTGTCTACAAAACAATATCTTATGACTTTTTGTGATAAGTTTGATATTTTCGCTGGGTAAGTAAAACGATCTTGATATGTACTATAAATTTGACTTCAAACTCAAATAACTTTTGAACGGATGGATTTATCAAAAAATCATAAGAGTCCTTTTTTATAGAGCGTTAAATTTTCTACAATACTATATTCTGGGCTTATTTGTACAATAAGCCATTACCGAGGCATACAATTTCGAATTTAAAAAACTTTTTTTCTCATGTTATTCAAATGGGAAATCGCAATCAGCGAGTACTTAATATTAATGTGAAGGGCTTAAATTTTAACTGGCGTCTTCTTTTACTCTACTGAAACTTCTGTGTTCTTGATAAAAAAAAAATAGTCGATTTTTTTGAATCAGTCTATTGCTTAAATATAATTTAAGACTTAAAAAAAAAAATTTTTTTTCAAGTAATTAAAATTGCTTTTGAAAATATTTAAAATTCTCACTTGACTATGTTATCAATTGAATATTCATTTACATTACTTTTATCAACTACTCTATGCAGTACAACTACTTCTGTACTCTACTATTTCCCTTTGGCATACTTCACTTCATCAATAATCGCCACGTTCACATCTAACCATTCATGCTCATCAGCGCCTTTGTAGTTGGTTTTGGAACTATAATTTAACAGCTTATCGTGGACACTTTTGAAAGTGATGCCCCATATGAGAGAGTGCTCCTTACCTCTACCCTCCATAGATAAAACTATAAAATAGCATCATGGCTGTCAATAACAACAAATGCCATACAAAATTGTAGTATTTATTTATTTATTGTGATAATATTATTACAATTCATTAAATAATTGAGTAAATAGTGTATTTAATTACTATAGATATTTTTTTTTAAGTACATCACTATTTGTGTGACATGTAACAAGTAATATTATTATTATATTTAAAGGTTAAAATATTAAGGTAATGTAAATATTGATTGTTTAAATTTTATTTTATTTTAATTTAATAAATAAAGTCAAATGAATTAAAATAATTCCGTAAAATTAAAATTATTATCATAATCTTTTGAAACTAATTTTTTATAATAATTAAGTAAATGAAAATATTTTAAATATCAAGTTGATGGAAGTAATTAATACCCTCGCAGATTTGAATCAAGGTGGAAACACGGTGGGTTTGTTCCATTTCACCACTGTGATTACGTGGTGTATCCACCGTGATTCCATGGTGATTCCACTGTGATTACGCGGAGGATACACCGTGGAACCACGGTGGTGAAATAGCACAAAGCCACCGTGGAATCACGGTGGATACACTGCGTAATCACAGTGAAAACACCGTGTATATACAGTGGTCAAGCCACCGTCGAATCACGGTGGATACACCGCGTAATCACAGTGGATACACTGTGTATACCCGGTGGTGAAATGGAACAAACGCACCGTGTAACCACGGTGGATCCACGGTGTTTACACTTCCACGGTGCTTCCACCGTGATTCAAATCTGCGAGGGTAATTATTAAATTTTCATGTAGAATTCTACTCTTTATGGCATCACGACGGATTACTCGATCACAATCAACAAATGAAGATTGGGCAACTCAATTATTAGATGATCAGAGTGATTGCTCGGATATTGATTCTGATGAAGAACAACAACATGAAGAACAAAATGAAGATTCGGAATCTGACGGAGACCAAGCTTCAGTTGACGATTCATCAGACAATGAAGGTTCATCGGACAATGAAGATCCGGACAGTTATTTTATTGGAAAGGATAAGCAGACTAAATGGTTTAAAAAGCCATTGCCGTCACCGAGAACTCCAAAACGTTATCTTATCACTCAAAGTGCTGGTGTAAATGATGCAGCCAAAAATTGCATGACAATAATCGACTGTTGGCAATTGTTTTTTCTCGATGGAACAATTGATATAATTGTTGAGTTTACTAATTTAAAATTAACAGAATTAAGAGAAAAAAGGCCATCCGGCAGCCGAAATGGAAGTAGATTTCTCATTATTTAATTATTTTCACCTTTCATATAAACGTTAATAACGAAATAAAATTTTTTTTGACATTTTCTTGAAAATTCTCAAGATGATAAAACAAAAAAAATCAAAGAATTTTGAGTATAAAGCCAGAAATTGAATTTATCTTAATGAGCTTTAGAAGAATTTTTTATGATAATGCACTTTATGTTTTGATTTGACGTTATTTAATGATACGTATGCATATATTAAATCTATCAGACCAATGGTATTTCGGATCCTATTCGAAGAATTATGATAGATTATGGTTTTATTCCTCGAAAATTCTACCATAAGGACAAAGGCAATAATTAGCTTTCAATAAAATCCACTAATAAAATAATCTAAGATTGAAATTTGATTGTGATATATCAAAGTGTCATACTTGAAATTAGTACTCATATTTAAAATAAAAAGCCTATTAGAATATCAAACGACGAGTAGATATAGAAAATATTATCATCATAACTAATGTTAATCTTGTTATTGATATATCATATCATTTATACACTGTCGATAAATCAAAATTGGAAATACCCACTGAATTGAGATGATTGGATTTCATAAGTGTCACACTGCAATACTATAAATTTAAGTAACTCCATGCATTTACTAAGAAGTAGAAGAACTAATGCAATAGCAAAATTTCATTAAATGAATGGTAAAATAAGTGATTTCATTGGTGTAGGCACATATATAGGCATGAAAATTAAAGCTTGTTTGAAGAGCTTTAAGATGAATTTAATATAAGTTGATAAGTTATCACATTCAAAAGATATGGAAGGAAGAATAAGTAAAAATATGAATTTTGGACATTTTGAAATGCTATAACTTCTAAACTAATCGACCGATTGAGCTCATTTTTGAACTCGAACAAGGTAGTCACCCACAAAATCGTATACTAAGTCTCAAGGCGATCGGTTTAAAATTGTGGGTATAATCAGAGTAAAAACCTGCATAAAATTGATTTTTATAATATTTTGTAATGATTCAAAACCATTAATCTATTAGAAAAAATGGTCATCCACTTAAATAAGTAAATAATTTTTTTTTGGAAATTTTACAAAATTTCAATTAACCATAACTTCTAAATTTATTGGTCGAATTGGCTCATCTTCAAGCTCATCCAAGGTAATCGTCCATAGAATAAGTATACTAAGTTTCATTAAGATCGGTGTAGAATTGCGGACGCTATCGTTGGAGAACGGCCCGTTGTATATATATATATATATATATATATATATATATATATATATATATATATATATATATATTGCTTCATATGAAATATATTTTGTTAACCTGGGAGAAAAGTATAATCAACTATGGAATATACTAACTCTAAAGTTGGGTAATGTTGGATATATTCACAATCACTAAATTTCAATTAACTACTTTTGTTTGTCAATCCAGACCAATTACTTAGGGGGCAATTGTTGATCCAATAGTTTGTTAATGCTTGATTAAATTATTATAGCTAATATATATATATATATATATATATATATATATATATATATATATATATATATATATATATATATATATATTGTGACGTTATTTTTTTGGACGAGGCTTGGATTGAGTTGACGTCACAAGCACCAACTGATTTTGGGGCATAACCGAGCATGGTAACTCAAGATTTAGAATTTAGCTACAGTAAATTACAATTTTTATATAGTTTTTTTTTGGTGATCGAGTTACAGTTTAAGGATAAAATATGGAGTAACGTTTGGCTACAGAAAATTTATATGAGAAATTTATTATGGGATATGGGTTGAGATTAGAGTATGGTAAAAGATAAAGTTTGAGTTTTGGAATTTACAGGTTTTGATTTATTGAGTATGTGGAAAAGTCAGAGCAACCGTGGAATGGGGCTAAAGTAATTGCCACCCGGTTGTATCTGATGTCAGGATGCTTGCCTGACCCTATGAGACTTCCATGTGGAGTGCAGAGGTCTAGCTGAAATGCTAGCGCTCCAAAATAAGGACTATGGCTTAGGAATTGTTACGATGTTGGCATCGTACGCCTCCGTTTGTCATCGGGACAGAACTGTCACATGACTAGTGCGACAGTCCTGTCTATAAAAGAGCGCGTCAACGTGCTACCGGTGCTTTTTGCTGTTGGCTTTCACTCTTAGCTTTTGAGTTTTGCTTTTACGGGATAGTAATCGACCTGTTCGCTGATCGTCGTTACTATTTATCAATTTATTCTTAACTCATATTTGTTGGTAATTTGTCAAGTGTCCGCGATAATTAGTTCAATAAATTATCCTGTATTTATTACATCATATCTGTTTGTAATAAATAATAGCTCATATTTGTTGCTATACCGAAGGCAATTATTTGAATAGATTGGTAGGAAGCCCTGTACGTGTTAAGTACAGTAACTGTATTGTGAACCAGTGTGTGTGTGCGACGTGGCATATTAGTTTATTATTAGTTCAATAAATAATTAAACTAATACCTGAAACCAGTGTTGAGTGAATTCACCTGTGCTTTCCTAAAGTCCACATTAGACAATTAAGGGTCTTTTCAGTCCATACATTGGGGATCGGTATCAAAGGTCCAAGGAGGAGATTTCCAAGGGTCAACCAACGCCAGTCCAAGGACATCTAGGACATATTCCATCTCCGAACACAATCTTAGGCTAAGTACTAGTATTAGTTTAGAATTGGAAGGCCAGTTCGGGTAAGTTAATTTATTGCTAAGGCATCATTAACTTAAAATCAGTAAGTCAGAGTTTCATTAAGAGCTAGCGGGGCAAACTTTGACCCACGAACTGCACCCTTCCACCACTAAGTGCAGGATAACGTACCCCAGCGTTACAGAATATGAGATCAGTTTTTGTCTTTATGATTGGCAGGACTCAGCGATGGTATAGTGACCACTATCGCTGTGGAAGCCTCTATTTCTGGTCAATTTTTGGAGTTTTGGGTTTTGTTGGTAGGCCTCAGTGGACAGCTTTGACCAGTGTGCTGCCGAGGGTAACCGTTGGTCACTTAAATTTTAGAATTTAGTCTGCGATCTCACCGAAGCCAAGTCCAGGAGAGCGCACACATTGGGATATCCATACTTAATTTCGAGTTGAAGTTATGGAGTAAAGTATAGAGAGCCGGTATAGATGGCGATGATGTTTTTAGTTTGGGAAGTACAGTAGGGGATTCGACTCTGGTCGCTCGAAGCGAGCAGACGTGTCAGGAGTGATGCTTCAGAAAGCTACAGGTTGGAGTTATCGTTACAGAAGTATTGTTTAAACAGCGTGAGACGTTACTTGATATTTTATTCATCAGTAATCAGGTATGAGATAATTATTATATATAATTAATCGAGTTTGAGTTAGAATCTTGAGGTATTATGCTACGGTTTTAGTTAAAGAAAAGATGTAAGATCTGTGAAAATTATGAGAAAGTAGTTACAGTTTAGAGTCATGTTCGCGATCTATTGTTAATATTATTTTTATAAAATAATTATAGAGAATATGTTAGTCAGTAAGGTAATTATTGCCTAATTAACGTCAAAATGAGATCCAGGTACGTTAGTCGTACGATTTTGCTAAAGGAAATATCTAGAGTAATGAATTAAGATTATGGTTCCCGTTCACCGAGTACTATTTGAGTATCGGTTGGCTCCAGTTATTTAATTTATTTTAATTAATTATTTTTAATTAATTTAGTTATAAGGTTTTGACGCGCATCATTTAGATGCCAAGTTGCCGTCCGGATTTCGGATTCAGTATTTTGTTATAGAAAGTAAGGTTATTTGTATTATGTTCTAGTATTTGACTTACTGTTATTTTTGAAAAAAATTGGACTTTGAGAGCGTCTGGAGGCTAAACTATTGATGGTACAGAGATATTCACGAGGGCATTATTTTAGAGTATTGAATAACCTACGAAATTGCCATTTAAACTTTTTGTCTATCACCAATAGTTTCGTTTCTAAGTGCATTAAAATCGAATTCCCACAAAAATCACAATTTGTAACGTGAATTATGATGGAGATATTGAACTTACAGACTCGACTCAATGAACTTTTTTGTAGAGCATTTAGTCTACTACAAGAACGTCAGCATGATATTTCAAAAAAAAAATTTCTTGATGAGATGCGGAAGCAAAAAATTAAAAAAAAAAGTTTTCCCGTGTTATTTAAATGGAAAAACTAAAAATTCGTTGAGAGACCTCTAAAAATTGAAATTAAGAGCGCAAATTTGGTGAGAATTTTTTCATTTTTCATATGCTACAAGATTTTTGAGTGGGACTTGAAAAAAAAAAATGTTGGTCTAAAATAAATCACCCTAATATATACATATTGTAACGAGGTTTAAGATACCTCATTCTCATACCATGATAATAGACGGTTACCGAGGGTATTTACCACATGTTATCTGGTTTACCTGCTTAATTAAGTATCAATTAATTATTATTATTATTAGATAATCCCTCTCCATTCGCATTTTTTAATGGAAGGGATGCGCACCACGTCGACGCGTGAGCATCGACGTGAATCTATAAGAAGGCCTGCGCGCCGACAATTATTCAGATTTATAATAGTTTTCTCACCTTTAATTCCACTATGAATTTATAATAAATAAGTTTCATCTTTTAACTCTTTCTTATTAACTTTTAACCACCTGTTTACGCCTGAGTATCCAGTAGTATCTAAGTACTTCCTTAGATAATAATATAATCATTAATTGCAATGATTATCCTTGTGTAAACCTACCTACACTTCCTAGCCTACAGTACCTGCCTGTAGAAGACGGCAACCCCGTAGAGGTGCATACCTGCTGTATCCTCATCCTAGCCTATAGTACCTGCCTATAGCAGACGGTAACCCCGAAGCGATGTATACCTGCTACATCCTTTTCCTACAATACCTGCTTGTAGGAGCGTGTACCTGCCACGATATTCTCCTACAATACCTGCTTGTAGAGGTGCATACCTGCTGCACTCATATCCCACAATACCTGCTTTCGGAAGCGTGTACCTGCCACGATACTTTCCTACAATACCTGCTTGTAGAAGAGCGTACCTGCTGCGACCTATCCTGTAATTCCTGCTTACAGATGCGCATACCTGCCGAGATGTCCACCTACAATACCTGCTTGTAGCTGTACCAGACAATTGTGATACTGAGCTAACAATTGTCTTAATTACTTATTGCTCATAGTTATCAACACCAGTGAACCAACAACTCACAGGTAAGTATAATAATACTATTATTATACCTTTTATAATCTCTTGTGCTTCTCACCCTTTTGGCTTGCTTTGCAAATACCTGTAGTCTACTTTCTTTTTCATATATTACTTATATATAACCTGCCCCACGACTCCCGATCCTTTATATGCACTTGGCATATATAAATTAAGGCCAACCGGTCGTCTGGTCCTTACGAACCGGGTAACACCAGGATCAGTTACCGAATAATTAGCTTACTTGCTAAAAGGAACACGGGCCCATTTAATTAAAATGGGTAACGGATGGTTGATTCACCCCTACGAGAGGGGGTGGACCTCAACTACGTTTCAATATATATATATATATATATATATATATATATATATGGGGCATTCCATGTCAAATCATCGAGGTTTGTACCCGACACCCTTAGATTTCGCTGAAACCTTTTTATCATTTTTAATCCTACCAAAGACGTTTTTCTGAATTTTTTCAGATTTTTTTACCCAACCCAAAAAAAAGTTACGAATTTTTGAAAAAAACCGCTCTTTTTTTTTGCTATAACTTTCTCAAAAATGAACCTTTCGTCACTTTTTTTTTTTTCAAAATTTGTGTTTTTAAATGTAGTTTTCCGAAAAAATCAATCCTTGCCCCTCATACACTTTACGGTTGTTTTTGTCCAATTTTATTCAACTTCTGAGCTTTTAAAAACAATCCAAAAAAATTTCAGCGCAGTCATAAAAAATAAGCCAAATATATAAATTTTTTTATTTTCAATCGAAAAAAAAAAAAAATATTAAGGAAAGCCGGCACAAAATGGGAATAGCGGGGTTATATACTGTCTTGGTTGAAGTTTTTTTTTAGACAAAAAAATTGAGAATCGAAGATTTCGGACTTAGAAAAAATGACGGTTTTATTGAAAAAACTGAAATATTTCATATATCATGACTTCCGAAAAATTTTTTGTATTTTTTTCTGAAAACGACAGTTAAAAACACAAATTTTGAAGAAAAAAAGTGCCGAAAGGTCAATTTGTGAGAAAGTTATAGCAATTTTAAAAAAAAGCGGTTTTTTTCAAAAATTCGTAACTTTTTTTGGGTTGGGTAAAAAAATCTGAAAAATTTCAGAAAAATGTCTTTGGTAGGATAAAAAATGATAAAAAAGTTTCAGCGAAATCTTAGGGGGTCGGGTCAAAACCTCGGTGATTTGGCATGGAATGCCTCACATATAGATGTTGTAACCTATTAGAGGGGGTGGACCTCAACTACGTTTCAGTGGCGCTCAACGTGGGGCACGTTGGCTAAAAAGACTACAATAAATTATTAACTCTCCTAAAATTAAAATTATTAATCCCACGTTTCACTTCGTTTTAGTAGAGTCAGTAATTACATTAGAATCCTTAAAAAAAATTAAAATCATTAGCTTTAATCTAACTCACATTTCAGTGATGCCCATATGGCTCTATTAGTATTTAAAAATAACTTGTTCAAAAATCTAAAATCACCTGGCCAATCAATACTAATTTATCCCAGCAGAAATTACCTGTATAAATTACCCTTTTCTGCAAGCTTCCCTTGCTCCATAAAACTTTATTAACTACCTGAATTTAGTATCATACTCTATTTAAAAGAAAGTAATTTATTAGATAAATTTAGCTTCAACAGTAATTTTCTCTATTCAATTATAATATTGAAATCATCTAATAACAAAAATTAAAATCGTTATAATTTTTAATCAGCCCTTTCTGAGCAATAATTGAATTCCAATAAAATTATAAATATTCCTTCTGAATAATTTTCAAAATTCTATATAAAAATGTATTACATCATTCAAAATAAATTTTAAAAATAAGACGCATTTCAAATTATAGTTCTTGGAACTCTCAGCGTCGCATTCCAATATTTCACGTGATCCAACTCGCGGTATCACGCATGAAATATTATTTTTGCTCAAAACCTGGAAAATTCAATACTCCATAGCTACCGGATTTTACCACTTTGGTGATAATCCTCTTACATGTTTTAATAATCATTCAATAATTCTATAAATAATTTCGAGTATCAACAAAATATTATTTAATTAAATTGTTTAAACCTGTCTGTTTACGGCTTCTTCGCTTCAGACTATAATCTTGAAAATTACTACGTCGTTTAAACATTGTATAAATAAACGTTGTTTATATAGCTTCGCTATAAAACCTCCTTCGAGCGTTTAATAAAAAGGCATTGTTAACCTTGTAGCTTCACCACATAAATAAAATGCCATTAAATTAATTATCATTTATTTAAATAAATAATAAGGTATTAAAACCGATTAATCGGAAAAATACCAAAGACCTGTGCACGTGACTACATCATGCGCACAGTTACCAGGAATCTGAAAATGTAAGCCCTTCTGGCATCCAATATAAAATAATATTAATTTAAAATTTGTTTAAATAACTATATAAGCTCTTCTGGCTATCAGACCTGGTAAAATGGAACTCTAGTTCCAGTACAGTCATTAAAAACTGTACAGATCATCCAATGATCTATAAACTATAAATCATCTTTGATTAATTGAAATCAAATCGTCAGTCATCATGCAACAGAGACCAGATAACTAATTAATGAACCATGCCACCAGCATGTGAATCAAATCTCTGAACAACCACGAATTTACGTACTTGACGCAATATTTACTCAAGTTTATAACAAATAAAAATAAACAAACGTTAAAGCATAAAAATATAATTCTAACAGATAAAATTCTGCGAATTACATAAAAAAGAAGTTGAGAACCGTTTAATATAATTTGGTATATTAAATCACTAGAAAAATTATAATTGACAGACTATAGACTGACCCCCCACTTTTCACCTGACGTGACGTCATTAGCACAGATCAAGCGCATCGCTGCTACCACCTCATATTCTGACCTGACGCCATACAGTACATATCGTACTTAAAGCACCCGTTTATCATAATTTTACTCGTTCTCTATAATTACAACAAACTCTACATAGTATTAATATATCAACAAATATACAACGTTTATAAACTTTTGTGACCTGGTTTTACTGTTATAACCGTAAGTACGAATAAAATATATATTTAAATTTGTGAACTGGGATAACTCTCAGGAACACCTGTATCGATCCACGGTGTATAATTTTGCACTCCTTATATTTATTCAACTAACCGCCCAGCGGCTATTTGAACAGATATAATAATGACAGACTAAAATAATCCCTTTTGAGAAAGAAAAAGGAGAGTCGAGAAATAAAACTAGAGCAATAATTAATTACTCCAGTAAAATATTAAAATCATATTTGCGACCTTAAAACATACAAGTAATAAATAAATCTGATATTATCTAGTAACTACCTCAAAGTACCTGTAAAAATCTTTGAGAGATAATAACCGTAGATAACGAAAAAATATATCATAAAATATTTTATTACTCCGTAAAAAATGAGCAACAAATAATAAAATAAAAATACAAAAACAACAAAAATATAAATATCAGAATCAAAACATTTATAATCAAAACCATAAATTCAAAATGAAACCTGAAAAAAGGGTAGTGAACATATTAAGTGCTGTTTTTCGATATCTTACAGATAACCAGAAAAACTGCCATTGACTAGAAGGAAACGTTGTACCGGAAACGGAAGTTAATAACCAGAGCAACTCTGTAACGGAGATCCTTTCTGCGGCCCGGCTCAGCGTACGTGAATATTTTCCAGACCCATACATACGCCAAGGGAACAACGGCGTAGTCGCTTCAAAGTATAGTGACCCCAGCGAAAGCGAAAGTAAAGTATAATTGGGAGCGCGCATGCTCCACAGTCAGCGCGCCAATCACAGCCTCCCGCTTCCCCTGTGTCCACTTATACTCACCGAAAGTAAAAGTATTCACCCAATCCTTTAACATCTCAACTCGAACTGCGATAAATCGATACTATAGCTATATAGACTACTCTACACGCTATAGCACATCTAACGTATTTACCGGCATACAACCACGCTATAAATTGCGTTCTTATTATTTAAATAAATAATTAAAGATTAAAGAGTTTATACGTTCAATAATATTACTAAAGTATAAACAATAAATATTATACAAAATAATTGAATATTATAATCCTTCTGATTATAATTTATTATTACCAGGTAACAATTATTTTATCCACCCCGTGGGTCTAACCTACTATTTATTTAATTTATATCTAATTTTTTTATTTAATTTAACAGATCATATAACCTGGATTTCTTATCTAATACCTAAATATTATTTAAACATAAAAAATTATTATTTGGAAAAAAAATATATATTTGTGTTGCGTAAATATGAAATGTTCGCGCCAGAACACTTGATAACTCTACGCTCTACTATACCAGAGGTGCTGCTATCGACGCGCCCTCTGAGACTCGGAATTTCAACTCGACAGCCAGCTACGTGGCAACTGCCATTATTCTACAACACTTGTTATAGAACACCACGTGCTACCGGCATTATTATAATTCCATACATCGTGCTAATTACTCTTTGTCATCAATTAGATCAATCTGTCCATAACTCGCTGTTTCATCAGGTATTTTTTATCATCTATATTTTTCAATTACATGATTAATTTCATACGTAAACTCTGTGATCATTTTTGTGTTGACCGCGTGTTAAACTAACCTGCCGGCTATATCTATATATATACTCGCCATCACGTGACTTTGCAGCCACAAATAATTTATTTTAATTTTACAATTTACTTTCATTACTCATTGCTTAATTATTTACTCGTACTCGATGTCAACTGGTGTGACTGATGTCATCATTCAGTCATCCAGTAATACTTAATCTCTAAAATAAATATCAAATTTTATTTGTGACTGCAAAGTAAATATACACTGGTCACAGAAATTAAGGGATAGAAAAAAAATCCGAAATTTTTAGGTGATTTTCAACATGCTGTAACTCGGTGAAAAATGGTCGTATAAGAAAACTAAAAAAAGCAAATTGTAGCCTCAAGTTTCTAGTTTTCAGATCTGGACCTCAAAATTTACCGCTGTAACTGCATCTGCTTCAAATGTCAACTTAACAAACATACCCTTTGGGTAACTCTAATGCCGGCGGTAAAAAAAATTTTAGGAATTTTTTTTGACAATGATAAAACATTGCAGATACAACAAAAAAAAAAAATTTTGAAAAAAAAAAAATTTTTTCTCAAAATTTTGGTTTTTTTCAATTTTTTTCGATAATCGATCTTTTTGATCAAAGAAATGAAGATTATCGGTAAAAAAACCATTTTCAAATCGAAAAAATGAACAAAACCGAGAAACTACTAATTATGGTGATTTTTGACAAAATCGATAAATTTAAAGCTTCGGGGCACTAAGAAAGAAAAATCGCAGCGATTTGAAATTTTCAGGGTTTTTTTAAGACACTTTGAGGTTGAAAAAAAGTAAAAGATATCCTTTGTTCATCCGTTATATCCAAAGTTATAGCAAGATTTCCGAATATCCTTAAATTTGTGAATTTTGACCTGTTTTTTACCAAACAATATCGCTTTAAAAAAAATTTTTCTATCAAATGCCACTAATTTTGCCTTATAGAGAATGTTTTTCAGTTTTCAAAACCCTGCTTCCATTCTCTGTACGACCAATACATCCGGAGTTATTGATTATCAAAGCCGAAATGGACTTTTTTGCTTTGATCAATGATAACTCGGCGCCAAATCGTCGTAGAGACTTTTTAAGGCCACCAAAGGGCATAAAATTTCCGAGAAAAGTCAGACAGTCGGATTATTCAAAAAAATTTATTGTCGCCCATAGAGGTATTGAAAGACCAGCAAAAATTTTGCAAATTTTTTTTTCGTTGGTTTTCTTATGATTACTCCGGAACCATACATGATAAAAAATTTTGAGGTCCAGATCTGAAAACTAGAAACTTGAGGCTACAATTTGCTTTTTTTTAGTTTTCTTATACGACCATTTTTCACCGAGTTACAGCATGTTGAAAATCACCTAAAAATTTCGGATTTTTTTTCTATCCCTTAATTTCTGTGACCAGTGTATATACGTTCAGCCTCGGCGCTCTACGCATCTAATTATTATTACTCGGTTCTTACTCGTACTCTCCATGTCGCGTATTAAAATTACTTGTGACTTAAAAATTATACTCGAAATATTTGTGATACTAGTGAATTATTAATTGCTAATAATTTATTCATTACTGCGCTATATAATATATTAATTCACGTGTATGGTGCCGTGTAAAATTATGGAAAATCGTAATCCATAAACTCGATAAACTCAATCTTCACATCACTGCGCTCTATATATATATGTATATAATATAATATTTCATGTGTACGGTGCCATGTAATTTATATTGAACTCAACAAAAACTAAACGCAATCGAATTATGTTTAATAAGTGCTCTGATATAAACTCGTGATCAACTTTTGTACTCTATGCTATTATCTGTGATTTATTTTTATTAAATATGGACAATACATTGTAAAAGTGAATTTTTATTTCTTTCACCATCCCGATCCAGCAAACTAAATATTTAATGTAGTTTTTAAGTTAATATTTTACAATTTGAAAATATACAAACATAAAATAACCTATTCACAACCCGTAAGTATCCAAACTATTTATCTATCAACACATGAATGGTAGCTGAACTTTATATTTCTTTTTATTGTTCGATAATAAGAAAATAAAATAAATAATAACTTCTATTCAGCTATTACTGAGATAACAACACACGAAAACAAAATTCATACTGCAGGAAAATACGCGTGTAATTAAAACGTATAATTTTAATTGACGATAACACTCAATACTACGTGACCAGAATAACAAATACTACTGGACGACCCATTTAACGGTATTCAAAACACCTAAATAAATAAATCTGACCGGTGTATTGATAATAAAATATTACGTGATAAAACATAAATCAAAATCAAAATCTCGTAACTTATCACTCACTGAGCACCGCGTGACCTACTTACGAATATGGGGCACCGACAAAACCACCCCAACGCGATGCATGAGGGTCTTAACGATCTTTATAACACCGAAAACGATTCTGAAAATCCACAACTTCCTATTGACGCGAACGTTCAAGTAATCGAAGGTGACCCCGGTCAAATAACACCAAACGGGCGCAATCAACGTACTTTGTCGTCGTCAATACCCTCGTAATTCGACCTGAACAACTTGACAACAATAATCGACAGTCGATTCCTATCGAATGACGCTATAATATGCCAACTAAGTTTACAAATAGACGAATGTATAAGGGGCCATCATGACTCGCAAAGACAAATAAGACAACTACAGAAGAACATGGATGATGCCCAGCGAAACCTGACCCGATTAAATAACCACATAAGTGAAACCAATCAAACCGTCGGTTTATACGCTCGTTGTACCACCTACATGTTAAAAAGAGCGCGTACTCGTGGAGACTTGGGACTAGAAGATTTTCGATTACTCGAAGAAATGAACACAGACAGACTACCTGATATAAACGTTAATCCTGCAGACATCACCGCAGAAATAATTCGAGAAATTGCTAACGCGTGTAACTCTCGACCTACTTCTCACGTACCCGGTTCTCCACCACTACCAAACTCCCCTCGCGCTATCGTACCAAACGCGAACTCCAGTTACCACCAACAACCGCGAACTGACTGCCCACATATGACAGTCAACCAATCAGCACACGGGACGGAATATAATAACCAGAGATATTCCGCCAAAAATGTAGCAGCTGCCGAAGCTATATTAAGACAACGGGGATTGACCTACCCCAGCGCAAATTTAAAAGCCCGGGAATACCTGCGAGCTCTGACGGACTTCGGGAGAGAGATGGGGCTGACTGAAGCAGAACATCTTACACTAGCTAAAACCGCAATGTACCAAGCTGAAGGATACTGGGTAAGACAGTATCAGCATTCATGGCACTGTTGGGAAGATTTCGCTAAATCTTACATCGAATATTTTACACTGGGGAAAACTGACTTAGATATAAGTCAAGAAATTATGACCACACATCAGCAATACCGCGAAGACCCAAAAACATTCATCAAAGAAGTCATGATGAAGTACCAAGAGATGGCCAAGGCACCATCTGAGGAAGACCAAGTGCTAGTAATAAGAGCAAGACTAGCGTACGACATACAGGCACAACTCGACTCTTTGGCACCACACACCAAGATTTACTCACAATTAAATTTAGCTGTGAGAACCGCATTACAAAGACTTTCTCGAAGAGCCAAAGCAGCAGCAGAGTCCAAGAAGTCTGCTAAATACACCAGGAGAATACACGAAGATGAATCATCATCAGAAAATTCAGATTCTCAAAAAGAAAGTATTGGTAGATTATCACAATACTACACTCCACCTGAAAAAAACAAAACACCAAGACGAGTCCAATTCAAGGATCGACTCAACAGCACCCCACGCAGATCTCGATCACCTAAGGAAACCCTTAGAGGGGAAAATAACTCTCCTATCTCGCAAAACTATATATGCGAAAACTGTGGAGAGAAGGGCTTGCATGCTATACGCGATTGCACCAATCCAAGAGTCGATATATGCATAAAATGCGGAAAAGTGGGAGTACTAGTCACTGAGTGTGAATGTGACTCAAAAAATGAGTAAGTGGTATGCTCGATACACGAGAAGGGGCAAACGCATACCTACCACCCTTAACGCCTCTTCAACCAATTACACCAGTTCCTGGGACAACTGATGCGCCGAGCAACAACATCGGTCAAACCTTATCCCAGGATAATAAATTCGTATCCGGGAGCATCAGTTCCGATTACTCCATCGACCCATATACATCTGACTGCTCTACTGACGACATGGGGTGCCAAATCAGTGCTCAAAACATTTGTTCACCGATTTGATGTTTATCGAATTCAGACATAAATAATGATTCGGGATGTCTACCCACTGCAAGCTGCGGCCTGAACTGCATAATCGGCTCCTTGAGAAATGAATCAACATCAGACAAATCCACCAGCATATCAGAAATCTCTGATAGCAGTACACCTGTAGAGCTGCCGCTCATCACACCACCTCCATCCGCAGTAAGTCAATCAATAAACTGCACTTTCACTTTAACTACGCATTCATTCATCGCGATATTTGATACCGGAGCAAACAAAAACTTTATCTCGCGAAAAATTCTCGAATTAATTCCTCATAATATTTTAAAATTCGGAATTGCTATAAAGAACTCGACTTTTATACTCGCGGACAATTCAATCGTACGCAGTACTGAAAAAGTTTACCTGAATTTTATTATTAATAAAATTGTCATCGAGGACTGGTTTGAAATTTTTGAAGACATGCCTGACGAGTTAATAATCGGTTTAAAGTTCATGACTCGACACCACATTAAAATTAATACCGTTGATCATACGTGGACATAGAAACATACTGACGACATTTATCACAGTTCCACTACTAAATTACCGGGATTAATTTATCGAACTATTAATGCGGAACAAGACCGATTAAATGAATTCCTTGATCGTGAATTTGAAAAGATAAAAACTGCAACTCTCGGCACTATCACCGTAGTCGAGCATAAAATCGAATTGACCGACCCAAAACCCATTCGTGTTAAAAATTACCGTAGAACACCGATCGTACGACAAGCCATGCATATGATTGTCGATAATATGTTGGCAGACGGAGTAATACGGCCGAGCACCAGCGAATGGAGCTGTCAACCTGTTATGGTGCGTAAAAAGTCATTACCGGGATTACCACCTTTTGACGGAAGCAAACCGGAACATTGGCGAATGTGTATCGATTTTCGTCCGCTGAACGCGGTAACTAAGTTTGTTGCATATCCCACGGTTCGCATGGATACTGTACTCGAAGTTATACGCGAGGGTGAGTATCGATCGACGATTGACTGTAGTAACGCGTACTATCAAATATTAATACGCGAAGAAAACCGTCATTTAACAGCATTTGCAGTCGAAGGTAAAGGTTTTTATGAGTTCGTAAAAATGGCGCAAGGCTTAAAAACCGCCCCCGCGACCTACCAAGCTGCAATGGACGAAGTCAAAAAGGCGTTTCGACGTCTCTTACAACAAAAATCGCTACCGGCTTACTGGGAAAACTTTATTCAATCGTATATGGACGATTGGATAATTGCTACCCCTACTTTCGACATATACCTGATAATACTTGAAATACTGTTTGACACGTTTTGACAAATCGGACTTGACATAAAGCGGGAAAAATTTAACTTTTGTCAGGAATCGATAAAATTCTTGGGGTTCATTATTTCTCGCAAAAGAGTTTCACCTGACCCGGAAAAGACCGCTGCTATCAGCGCATATCCAACTCCGACTACCCGAAAACAATTACAGAGATTCCTGGGGATGGTGAACTGGTATCTTCGACACTTAAAAGACGTTACTCGGGCACGAAACCCGTTAAATAAATTGACTAGAGACAAAATGCCCTGGCAATGGATGGAGACAGAACAAAACGCATTTGAAGAATTAAAACAAGCTCTTCTTGATGCTCCAACATTGTCAGTACCTGACTATACATTACCGTTTCTACTTTACACCGACGCAAGTGATTCGGGTATTGCCGCGTTATTAACCCAGCAAGGGGAAGACCGCGAATATGTAATTACCGCAATATCACGACCGTTAAATAAACACGAATCCAATTATACCACCACAGAACGTGAATGCCTTGCCGTCGTGTGGGGTCTTAAAAAATTAAGGGGATATTTAGAGGGATATCTCGAAACGGTAATAACTGATCATGCCAGCTTAACGTGGCTAAAAGACATTAAAAATCCTCGCGGACGGCTAGCGCGATGGGCCATGGAACTTTTATGTTTTCCTATCACCATGACTCACCGTAAAGGTACCGAAAACGAAGCCGCGGATGCATTATCTCGAGTTTACGATGACGCTAATATACAAATCGATAACTGTCAACACCGTACTTTATACCGAGCCATCAGCTACGACTGGTACAATCGAAAAATTCAAGACGTAACAGATTTTCCAAACCGGTTCCCACAGTGGAAAATAATTGACGATAAATTATATTTTTATCGACATCGAACACCCTTCAATTATTTGGAAGAATCGCCTGAGAACTGGAAACTTGTTGTACCAGAGGAAAATCGCGAAGACATATTGACAGAAGTACATGACACGAATACATCTGGACACCTCGGTACTAGTAAAACGTACGAACACCTGACATTAAAATACACTTATCCAAAAAATTAAAGGAACAAGAAAATTTTATAAATTTTTTAGTGATTTTTGGAAGGCTGTATTTCCGTGAAAAATGATCGTATCGAAAAAATTAAAAAAGCAAATTAAAGCTTGAAATCTCTAGTTTGAAGATCTTTCAGCAAAATATTTTTTTTAGCCACGGTTTTTGCGGAATCAGAAGAAAAAGATCGAGACAAAATTTTTCTAAATTTTTTGGTTTCGTTTTTTAGGTCTACGGGGCCGGGAAAAATTTTTTCAAAAAAACGAATTCATGGTTTGTTTAGGAAATTTATTCAGCTACAATTTGCTTTTTTTTGTTTCTCTGTACGACAATTTGCTGCTGAGATATCAGCCTTCAAATGGAAAAAGATCCTTTTGTCTTTGATTATTGATATCTCAGCAAGAAATGGTTACACAGTAATTTAAAGGGCAGTTTAATAAACTTAAATAAATCCCCTACAAGCTCCATTTTTGATTTTAAAAAAAAAAAATTTTTTTTCATCCTTGATATCCATTTGAAAAACCTTTAAAAAATGGTCATTTTCTGGTTTTTTAGTCGACTCATCGCTACTCTGCAAATATTGATAAAAAAAATAATGTTGCCAGGTAATTTTACAGCTTAATGTACCCCCAAAAACCCTGGAAATTTTCAGATTGATCCATTGAACCGTTTGTCCGGTCCGATTGCTCAAAGTTTTACAAAACAATTAAAGGAACAAGTTTTGTTCCTTAATTTGTGTAATCATTACCAAAATGAAAAAATTAACTTTTTTTTTTATTTTCTTTCATTTTTGCGTTAGTTATTCAGTAAATGTAAGGTAAAGAGGAAAAAAAAAAAATTTTCCAAAAAACGAGACCAAACAAGAATTTTTTCCAATTTTTTTTTTTCACGTTTTATTCGGGGGGTTATTTTTTTTTTCGTTTTTCGGAAAAAAATTTTTTTTTCCTCTTTACCTTACATTTACTGAATAACTAACGCAAAAATAAAAGAAAATCCAAAAAAAAATTACTTTTTTCATTTTGGTAATGATTACACAAATTAAGGAACAAAACTTGTTCCTTTAATTGTTTTGTAAAACTTTGAGCAATCGGACCGGACAAACGGTTCAATGGATCAATCTGAAAATTTCCAGGGTTTTTGGGGGTACATTAAGCTGTAAAATTACCTGGCAACATTATTTTTTTATCAATATTTGCAGAGTAGCGATGAGTCGACTAAAAAACCAGAAAATGACCATATTTTAAAGGTTTTTCAAATGGATATCAAGGATGAAAAAAAATTTTTTTTTTTTAAAATCAAAAATGGAGCTTGTAGGGGATTTATTCAAGTTTATTAAACTGCCCTTTAAATTACTGTGTGACCATTTCTTGTTGAGATATCAATAATCAAAGACAAAAGGATCCTTTTCCTTTTGAAGGCTGATATCTCAGCAGCAAATTGTCGTACAGAGAAACAAAAAAAAGCAAATTGTAGCTGAATAAATTTCCTAAACAAGCCATGAATTCGTTTTTTTGAAAAAATTTTTCCCGGCCCCGTAGACCTAAAAAATGAAACCAAAAAATTTAGAAAAATTTTGTCTCGATCTTTTTCTTCTGATTCCGCAAAAACCGTGGCTAAAAAAAACATTTTGCTGAAAGATCTTCAAACTAGAGATTTCAAGCTTCAAATTGCTTTTTTTATTTTTTCGATACGATCATTTTTCACGAAAATACAGCCTTCCAAAAATCACTAAAAAATTTATAAAATTTTCTTGTTCCTTTAATGTTTTGGATAAGTGTATTACTGGCCGGGAATGTACAAAGATACACATGACTTTGTCAATAACTGCAAAACCTGCCTTTTACACAAACCCGATACCAATCCACCTAATATTCCCGAAGGTCACCGACCTATCACTGAACCATGGGAATGCATATCGATTGACACAGTAGGACCGCTACTGCGTTCAACTCACGGTAAAACACATCGATTTGTGTTGTGTGACGTATACACGCGTTATTTAGAATTAAGAGCAACGTCCGAACCGACCGGTAGAAAAGCCGTAGAATTTTTACGTGACATTTTTCGACGATGGGGACCTGCACGTGTTGTTATCTCTGATAATGGCACTGAATTTACAAATAAAGAAGTAATTTCATTTTTAAATTTAACGCAGACCACCCACGAATTTACTCCACCTTATTCTCCTCAATCCAATCCAATTGAGAGAATAAATAGAAATCTAAAAATTATGATTCGATCATACCTGACTGACAAACACAATAAATGGGATGAGTGGCTACCTGAATTAACCTACGCCTATAATACATCAATCCACAGTTCCCTTGCATGCAGTCCTGTCTTCCTTAATTTCGGCAGAGATCCTCGATACCTTGAACTGCACCGCAACATATCCATAACACCTGAAATAAATAAAACTGTGGAGCGACACTTCGTCGAATCAAAAATGCTAAAAGCACAAGACGTGCAAACCACCGCACGAAAATCCGTACGACCTGAAACTAACTTAACTGTCGGTACTGAAGTATATATCAAATCCAAAACTCTGAGTCGCAAAGCAGAAGGAATCGCTGGTAAGCTCGTTCCACCCCGGAAAGGTCCATTTTTCATAAATAAATTTATATCGTCAAGCATGGCTACCATTTGTGACAATAATAACAAAATTATAGGCACTGATAAATTATCTGATTTAAAAGTACCTAGAAGATCTACACGCCGTACTTGAGTAATTAATTTATTCTTTTAATTTCACAGAGTTGACCACCTTAACGATACCTGAGGTCGAGACACTCCATCAAGAGTACTATCATCGAGCGTGAAACATCCGCACAAATCACCCAGAAAAATGACTGAGGAGGCTGCCCACCAAGCAAACACACGACACTATTGGAGCAATCCCGTGTTCAAGGTACCTGCATTTGTTGGTCCCAATATACCGACCACTCCAAACCTATTATATCGATTCCATGTCACCAGAGAACACCGACGCACTATTGTGTACGATCAACCTAACAGCAAGTTGGTTGAGATCAGCGACATATCATTTGTCAAGCCAGTACCAAAGTCAGCAACTGTCACAACGCCACCAGACTTCACGACAGTACCATTTATCGTGCCACTGACCATCAAAATCGGAGAATCTGTGCACAAGAGCCACTACGACTTGCGGGACACTGTATCTGAAGAAACCTGAAGAACTTATTGGCGAACATTATGCCAAAAAGTTGAGATATTACCACCTGCTACCAGAACAGTGGGAACTCAGACTGCTGCAACCAGGTTATCATCTGTACCTGGGTCAACTGGATGTCTCCGGTGCAAAAGAAAGGAACATTCCCACCAAGGGTGCTCCAATGCAAAATTTGGAGATGATTATTGTACCAGCTGTCTACGAGTAGGACATAACAACAACGCATGTCCTTACCTGCCATCATCATCTGCTGGTTTTGAGCTAATGAAGGAGTTTTGTCTGTCATGCAAGACTCAACAACCCTACTTTGACCCCTAATGCAGAGCCTGCCGAACTCAGGTGAACCTGAGTAAAGACGACAGAGGGGCCGTGGACATCCTTCAACCTTAATCACCATCACCTGCATCTAATCGAGTGCCTCGCACCTGAGGTAGACGTTTAGTGAGTTTATTTTACTTTTGTATTATTTTTATTATTTTCGACGTTTCATTTTCTGGGCTTCACCCAATCTTTCAAAAAAAAAGTATTTTATTATTTCATTTTTATTTAATTTCGTTCGTTTAATTACTCAAGTCTGATTTGAAAAAAAAAAAAAAAAAAAAAAAAAAATTGTGTGTACCTCAGAATGCGAAGTTAATGACAGCCTCACTGGTCAATTAACCACTTAACGAATATCTGTATCAATACCGGCATTATCGAAAAAAAATATATATAATATATAAATAAATATAAAATATATACGTGTTATTAAAATAAAAATTTAAGACTGTTTAAAAATAATATATAAAAAAAAAAACAGAATATATAAATGTTAAAAGAAAAAAGAAAATGACTAATATAGATCGTACTAGATTGTTTATTAAAAAAGGGTAACATTTAATTTACAAACAACATAGTATTTTTATATCGAGACTACCTGATATTAAGTTAAACACAATGTGATAATTAATTGTGGCTCATTTATTATTTTTTTTCTATTTCTATTTCATTTTTATTTTTAAAAAAAGGATATTGATGAATCCACAAAAGTGTTACCTGACAATAATTATTTAAGCATATCATGTATTAGTTATACTTATCTACCGACTATTATTAATTATTATAATAAATTATTGTTAACTATCATTAATTATTAATTTTGTGATTATTTCTTTAATTATGCTATTACTTTTTAGATTGATTGTACGTAGTCGCCTATCATCATGGTATTCTTTATCTTGCTCTCGACTGAAAGTCACCGAGTGACTTCCAGTCTGGCCCGGGGGTGTAACGAAGTTTAAGATACCTCATTATCATACCATGATAATAGACGGTTACCGAGGGTATTTACCACATGTTATCTGGTTTACCTGCTTAATTAAGTATCAATTAATTATTATTATTATTAGATAATCCCTCTCCATTCGCATTTTTTAATGGAAGGGATGCGCACCACGTCGACGCGTGAGCATCGACGTGAATCTATAAGAAGGCCTGCGCGCCGACAATTATTCAGATTTATAATAGTTTTCTCACCTTTAATTCCACTATGAATTTATAATAAATAAGTTTCATCTTTTAACTCTTTCTTATTAACTTTTAACCACCTGTTTACGCCTGAGTATCCAGTAGTATCTAAGTACTTCCTTAGATAATAATATAATCATTAATTGCAATGATTATCCTTGTGTAAACCTACCTACACTTCCTAGCCTACAGTACCTGCCTGTAGAAGACGGCAACCCCGTAGAGGTGCATACCTGCTGTATCCTCATCCTAGCCTATAGTACCTGCCTATAGCAGACGGTAACCCCGTAGCGATGTATACCTGCTACATCCTTTTCCTACAATACCTGCTTGTAGGAGCGTGTACCTGCCACGATATTTTCCCACAATGCCTGCTTGTGGAAGCGTGTACCTGCCACGATATTCTCCTACAATACCTGCTTGTAGAGGTGCATACCTGCTGCACTCATATCCCACAATACCTGCTTTCGGAAGCGTGTACCTGCCATGATACTTTCCTGCAATACCTGCTTGTCGAAGAGCGTACCTGCCGCGACCTATCCTGTAATTCCTGCTTACAGATGCGCATACCTGCCGAGATGTCCACCTACAATACCTGCTTGTAGCTGTACCAGACAATTGTGATACTGAGCTAACAATTGTCTTAATTACTTATTGCTCATATTTATCAACACCAGTGAACCAACAACTCACAGGTAAGTATAATAATACTATTATTATACCTTTTATAATCTCTTGTGCTTCTCACCCTTTTGGCTTGCTTTGCAAATACTTGTAGTCTACCTTCTTTTTCATATATTACTTATATATAACTTGCCCCACGACTCCCGATCCTTTATATGCATTTGGCATATATAAATTCAAGGCCAACCGATCGTCTGGTCCTTACGAACCGGGTAACACCAGGATCAGTTACCGAATAATTAGCTTACTAGCTAAAAGGAACACGGGCCCATTTAATTAAAATGGGTAACGGATGGTTGATTCACCCCTACGAGAGGGGGTGGACCTCAACTACGTTTCAATATATATAGATATATATATTGAAACGAAGTTGAGGTCCACCCCTCTAATAGGGATGAATCAACCGTCCGTTACTTATTTAAATTAAATGGGCCCGTGTCCCTTTTAGCTAGTAAGATAATTATTTGGTAACTGATCCTGGTGTTACCCGGTTCGTAAGGACCAGACGACCGGTTGGCCATAGATTTATATATGTGAAATGCATATAAAGGATCGGGAGTCGTGGGGCTTGTTATATATAAGTAATACATGAGAAAGAGAGAGAGTAGACTACAGGTGTTTGCAAAATAAGCCAAACTAGTGAGAAGCACAAGAAATTACAAAGGTATAATAATAGTGTTATTATACTTACCTGTGAGGTGTTGGTTCACTGGTATCGATGAATGAGAGCAATTACTAACTAAGACAATTGTGAGCTCTGTATCACAATTGTCTGGTACAGCTACAAGCAGGTATTGTAGATAAATATCGCGGCAGGTACGCGCTTCCACAAGCAGGTATTGTGGGATGATATCGTGGCAGGTACACGCTTCTACAAGCAGGTATTGTAGGAAAAGGATGTAGCAGGTATACATCCTACGGGGTTACCGTCTTCTACAGGCAGGTACTGTAGGCTAGGATGAGGATACAGCAGGTATGCACCTCTACGGGGTTGCCGTCTTTTATAGGCAGGTACTATAGGCTAGGAAGTGTAGGTAGGTTTACACGAGAATAATCATTGCAGTTAATGATTATTCTATTATTTAAAAAGTATACTTAAATACTACTGGATACTCAGGCGTAAACAGGTGGTTAAAAGTTAAAAAAGAGTTAAAAAGAATAAACTGTATTTATTATAAAGTCTCAATGAAAGGTGAAAAAACTAATTATATTAATATATTATATTAATATATCTGAATAATTAGAGGCGCGCAGGCCTTCTTATAGATTCACGTCAATACTTACGCGTCGACGTGATGCGCATCCCTTCCATTAATAATTAGGTAAAACTAAAGCGGGTAAACCAGGTAACACGAGGTAAATACCCTTGGTGTTCAGTCACGAGCTTAATCATTTTGAAAAGCTTCGGGTACTTTCGCTACGTACGGGAGCAGCCGAACTCGCTACTGACTTGAATGTCAGAATAATGCCGGGTCACTCGCTATCTGGGCCCGACACCTGCAATTTCTTACTCATGACCGTGCCACGTTGGCATGAGAACCCGCTACCAGCCGGCCAATCAGAGAAATTGGCGGCTAACTATTTCCTGTTGGCGCGCTTTTAAGCCAATGGGAAAATTCGTTACTGCAGCCATGCTGCCACGTCACCACCGAGCAGCCACGAAGGAAGAAGACGACGTCTATTTCTAATCTACATCGAGCAGTACAAACTCAGCTATCCATCCAACCGCTTCGCTCAAAATATATCTCTAGTGTGATATAAGTCTGAACCGCTTCGCTAAATCTCTGTTTAAATATTCTCAATAATTAGCTAGTATATCAAGGCTACTAATTATTGAGTATATATTGAATTGTTGCTCGCGTCTTACTAACCACCACGCGTTTTTAACCGCTTGACTTGTCGCATTCGCTATCGCTTATCTATCTTGTCGCATTCGCTATAAAGTATTTTCTTACAGTTTAAGTGTAAATAAGTGTAAATAAATCTATAACTTATATTTGATAAATCTTGAGTAATTTTAATTGTTTTCAACCTTCACGCCATAACCAGATCCATTTTAGTTATCCTCTCATTTTACACTTGGTAACTGCCTATTATCATAGTACGATAAGGAGGATTTCTAAACCTCGTTACAATATATATATATATATATATATATATATATATATATATATATATTGTGACGTTACATTGCCGAGGAGATGGGATTTAAGGTTGGAGTACGTGGGAGTCTGTGTGCTAGAGAGAGATAATGTGAGTATGTGTGTCGAGTTGAGGGTAGTGAATAGTGAGCTGAGTATATGGAGTATAAATGTGTATGATCAGTTAAGTGTGTGATAGAGTACGTGTATGATATGGGGTATGTTTCTGGAGTGTCTGTGTGATGGAGCGTGGATTTAACGGGGGATGTCTAGCTGTGTCGCGGATAGTGGCCAATATAACGTGCCTCCCGACCAGTGATGACGACTAGGCCTAGGCTTAGCCCTCGGGGTTGACGTGGTGATTGCGGAGGTGCGACTGAGATGTCGCCGCCCCTTCATGGTGGTACTCGAAGTTAGCTGGGGTACGTGTACGGTTATTGGGGGGGTGGCAGGCCTCGTTTGCGGTGCTCGAGGAAGCCAACAATTCGCTAACTTCGGATATCACGGGGAGTGACATTACGGGAAGGCCCGTGAGTCCACGGCTTGTATGTTTGTGAAGGTAAGAATGGATAGAGAAGCGAGAACGTAGGATTGAAAGAGATGGAGTAGAGTAAGCGAGTTAGAGTGGGAGATTATCGTGAAACAGTTGTGCGAGTACCGTTGAGGAGAAGAGTTGAGACCTGGCGTCGCTCGTGTACGAGTCGACCCAGTAGTCGAGTTTGGAGTCTTGGAGTAAGCGGTAGTGAGTCGGAGAGTCGCCATGGTGGACCTCGACCACCACCCTAGACTTTCGTCGTTTTGGAGCCTGTAGCCCTGTGTATGGTGCTCTTGGAGCCATCTGTCGCATTAATTAATTATCGTGAATTATCGCATTAATTATTTATATTTTATTTTATATCTTATCTAGTAATGTATAAAGTTTGTGATTCGTCGTCGTCGAGAGGTTCCCGATGTCTTGCCCAGGTATTTATTTACGTGATGGACCGAGAGTATTGGACCGCGGGTCTTTTGGGCCCTTCGCGTCGCTCTCGCGTCATCTTTCTGATATTTTATTTAGTTTTGTTTTGTTATTTTACGTCTTTTCTATTAGTTAATTAATCGGCTTCTTTCGCATTAAAAGAACCGCGACCCTCTCTCCACAACCTAGCATACTGAGCGCACCAGGACATGCCGCTACCACCGGTCATGTCTCTCATCTCCAAAGGGTATAGTTTTTAGGTTTTAATTTACGTGTACGTTTAGACCGGTTGCCGATACCGGGGAAATAAAAGTCGGCTGGCGCCCGTCAGGATCTGGAGGAGATGAGAGGGGTGATTGGTGGGCGAAGTGTAACGTAGCCCGATTTTGAGTAATTTGAGTTTAGAGTTTTGGAGTAAATTTATCGAGTAAAAAGTTTTGAGTAATTATTGGGTTTAATTGAGTTTTAAGAAATATTACGTTACAATATATATATATATATATATATATATATATATATATATATATATGGGGCATTCCATGTCAAATCACCGAGGTTTGTACCCGACACCCTTAGATTTCGCTGAAACTTTTTTATCATTTTTAACCCTACCAAAGACGTTTTTCTGAATTTTTCTCAGATTTTTTTACCCAACCCAAAAAAAAGTTACGAATTTTTGAAAAAAATCGCTCTTTTTTATTTACTATAACTTTCTCAAAAATGAACCTTTCGTCACTTTTTTTTTCAAAATTTGTGTTTTTAAATGTAGTTTTCCGAAAAAATCAATCCTTACCCCTCATACACTTTACGGTGGTTTTGTCCAATTTTATTGAACTTCTGAGCTTTTAAAAACAATCCAAAAAAATTTCAGCGCACTCATAAAAAATAAGCCAAATATAAAAATTTTTTTATTTTCAAACGAAAAAAAAAAAAAACTATTAAGGAAAGCCGGCACAAAATGGGAATAGCGGGGTTATATACTGACTTGGTTGAAGTTTTTTTTTAGACAAAAAAATTGAGAATCGAAGGGTTTGGACTTAGAAAAAATGACGGTTTTATTGAAAAAACTGAAATATTTCATATATCGTGACTTCCGAAAAATTTTTTGTATTTTTTTCTGAAAACGACAGTTAAAAACACAAATTTTGAAGAAAAAAAGTGCCGAAAGGTAAATTTGTGAGAAAGTTATAGCAATTTAAAAAAAAAAGCGGTTTTTTTCAAAAATTTGTAACTTTTTTTGGGTTGGGTAAAAAAATCTGAAAAAATTCAGAAAAATGTCTTTGGTAGGATAAAAAATGATAAAAAAGTTTCAGCGAAATCTAAGGGGGTTTGGTCAAAACCTCGGTGATTTGGCATGGAATGCCTCACATATAGATGTTGTAACGGGTTTTTTACTACTGGGGATCTACTGGTGTGAAATCCGAATACACTAACGATTTTTGGCAACCTTGTTCAAAAATTATGAAGTTGGGCGCCAGGTGATTTTACAATCATCAATAAACAATTGTCGAAAATGCCGGCTCAGGGTGGCGGATCGGGGAAAGGTCAGGCACTTAAGATTACGATAAAATAATTGATCAGAATTAACCCAAAAAAGTAATCAGTCGTATATTGAACAAACAAAATAAATTGATCGGTTTCACAAAAATTATCGGTTACAACATAACATAAATGCCGTGGTTGGCTTGACTCGATATAAACAAAGTTATTAAAAAAAAAATCGTAGTTGATCAAAACAAAAGCAGTTTGTACTCAAAAAAAAAATACCAGTCGGTTGACGAAATAGAAACAATATAATTTTATTGTCCGGAGAGACACATACAGCGTACGTATTAACGAAATACTTGACGAGTGACGTCAGAGTAATCTTACACGGCGAGGCGAAAGACTGTTGTTGCAAAAGAGACACGTATAATCCGTAATTCTCAGAATTACTTGGACGAAATAAAATAAAATATAAAATAATATTTTATTTCGGTAACGCGTTAAATTGCACGACCATATAATTATTACGCGTGATTAATTATTTGATTAATTATTATTACGTACGCACTGCACTTATTTATTAACAGATCGGTTACACACTTTTTTCAGTTTGAGCGCCGAGGCTTCGGCTTGTTCACTTCTTCACGAAATCAGTTATTGTTGGTCGAAATTATTAGTCGCGATTTATTGTTCGTTGATCAAACTCGAATTGATCTTAAGTGTCGTAATTCAAATTGTTTAAACGTCGGAATCGAGTATTGTTCATTTGGTCGGGTCGAATTGTTCGAATAAAAAGAAATGTGGGCGTTCAGCTCGGCGTCTATCCCGGATCTCTCGTGACGATCCATGCTTTGGGTTGATTGCTCGGTCAAAGTCGGAATGGTGATTATAGATGTCAACAAAAGTTGCTCACCGGGTAATTATTAATTATATTCAAATAATTTAAAATCTCGGGTCGATGTCGAATTTTTCTCATGTTACAATGTATATATTATAACGCAAAAATTATACGCTATTCTTTGCGTTACAACTTCGTTCTCTGTTCTTAGCCTCCAGTCTCGATACTAATAGGGCGCCAGGTAATTTTTATCACTGGAATCACCAAACCAGTAAATTACGGAAATTTTGATAATTTTTGATCTGTGGAATTATCATCAAAACCACGCACAAATAAATTAGATAATTTTTGATCTGTGGAATTATCATCAAAATCACGCAGAAGTAAAATTCAAAACTTAATAGCAAAACAAGACAGAGACTGGAGCACTAAAAACAGAGTTACGGTATGCCGTGGTGTCGCTCAGTGTGTAGGTTTATGGAGAGAGGGAGTGGTCCGGGTTAAATCATCCCAAACTCGTGTAAATTATTAGCGGATTTGCAATTTTTATTTAACAATAAAATAAATCAAATACTAGAACATAATACAAATAATCTTACTCTCTATAACAAAATACTGAATCCGAAAAATACAACGATCCAGTAAATCCGAACGGCAACTTGGCATCTAAATGATGCGCGTCAAAACCTTATAACTAAATTAATTAAAAATAATTAATTAAAATAAATTAAATAACTGGAGCCAACCGATACTCAAATAGTACTCGGTGAACGGGAACCACAATCCAAATTCATTACTCTAGATATTTCCTTTAGCAAAATCGTACGACTAACATACCTGGATCTCATTTTGACGTTAATTAGGCAATAATTACCTTACTGACTAACATATTCTCTATAATTATTTTATAAAAATAATATTAACAATAGATCGCGAACATGACTCTAAACTGTAACTACTTTCTCATAATCTTCACAGACCTTACATCTTTTCTTTAACTAAAACCGTAGCATAATACCTCAAGATTCTAACTCAAACTCGATTAATTATTTATAATAATTATTTCATACCTGATTACTGATGAATAAAATATCAAGTAACGTCTCACACTGTTTAAAGCAATACTTCTGTAACGATAACTCCAACCTGTAGCTTTCTGAAGCATCACTCCTGACACGTCTGCTCGCTTCGAGCGACCAGAGTCGAATCTCCTACTGTACTCCCCAAACCAAAAACATCATCGCCATCTATACCGGCTCTCTATACTTTACTCCATAACTTCAACTCGATATTAAGTATGGATATCCCAATGTGTGCGCTCTCCTGGACTTGGCTTCGGTGAGATCGCAGACTAAAATTCTTAAATTTAAGTGACCAACGGTTACCCTCAGCAGCACACTGGTCAAAGCTGTCCACTGAGGCCTACCAACAAAACCCAAAACTCCAAAAATGACCAGAAATAGCGGCTTCCACAGCGATAGTGGTCACTAAACCATCGCTGAGTCCTGCCAATCATAATAACAAAAACTGATCTCATATTCCTAAGCCATAGTCCTTATTTTGGAGCGCTAGCATTTCAGCTAGACCTCTGCACTCCACCTGGAAGTCTCATAGGGTCAGGCAAGCATCCTGACATCAGATACAACCGGGTGGCAATTACTTGAGCCCCATTCCACGGTTGCTCCGACTTTTCCACACACTCAATAAACCAAAAACTGAAAATTCGAAAACTCAAACTTTATCTTTTACCAGACTCTAATCTCAACCCATATCCCATAATAAATTTCTCATATAAATTTTCTGTAGCCAAACGTTACTCCATATTTTATCCTTAAACTATATCTCGATCACCAAAAAAAACTGTATAAAAATTGTAATTTACTGTAGCTAAATTCTAAATCTTGAGTTACCATGCTCGGTTATGCCCCAAAATCAGTTGGTGCTTGTGACGTCAACTCAATCCAAGCCTCGTCCAAAAAAATAACGTCACAATATATATATATATATATATATATATATATATATGGGCAGATCCATTAATTCTCGACGAAAGTGTGCGCACTCAGGTCAACGATTTTGATGCCGATTTTTTCCTCAAAAGTACACCTTAAAAAAAGAAGATCCTGAAAATTTGGACCCGATATAATCAAATCTGGCCGCTGGAGAATTTTTTGAATTTTTTAAAAAGTCGATTTTTCACTGATTTTCGAATATTTGTATCTCAGCTTCTATATAACTTAAAGACTCCTGCCCAACGGCATTTTTCTCAGTAGACTCTCTACTTTTAAGAAAAAAATAAGTATTTGGTCTAAACTCAAATAGGGCTTAGCTGACAGCCTCTAACTAACGAACTGTTTTGGTTAAATTTTACCTATTTGTAAAACACTAGTATACGTACAGTGTTCGAAGTTGAGGATCGACCAGCAGCTAATTTCTTCTACTGGGGTATACTTTAGTAGAATCTATGCAATTTTTACTTCATTGCTTCTATTAAATAAAGTTATAGCCATCTGAAACCAATCAAATTTTAAAAAATTGCAGTTTTCAGATGGCTAGAACTTTTTTCTCGGAACTTCGATTTCCTTCAAACTTTCAGGAAAGTTGCTTTATTATGTTCCTAAAAAGCCCTGAAAATCGGGGCTAGAGAATCGAGCTTGTATTCAAGTTATGAATTTTTTAATATTGCCAAAATTGCGTTGTTAAATATAATATTTGCTGATAATTTCTTACATATCTATCGAATTATTCATATCTTATAGACAAGTGAATTATTAATATTCTCTGTTGATAGATATAGCTGCTGTCAGTAACCATTTGAGTAACGTCTCAAGTAAACATTTTACCCTCAAAAGCGCTATCGTTCTTATATTGTTTGAATTTGTTTCAAAAGTCGCGCTCGGGCTACTCTATTACTCAATTTATCCGCTTCGTGGCGTGACTGACCGATATAACACTTATACATTGGTTCAAGTTTTGATAGTTTAAACACTCCAAATTAAACACATAAAAATTTCTAAATACTGTAGACTTTCATACCTAGAGAACTTCAACGTAGATTGTAATGCTTTCATGAGCGTATGATAACATTGGTACCTCAGTCACGCCACGAAGCGGATAAATTGAGTAACAGAGTAGCCCGAGCGCGACTTTTGAAACAAATTCAAACAATATAAGAACGATAGCGCTTTTGAGGGTAAAATGTTTACTTGAGACGTTACTCAAATGGTTACTGACAGCAGCTATATCTATCTACAGAGAATATTAATAATTCACTTGTCTATAAGATATGAATAATTCGATAGATACAATCAGCGGCGGGTATTCATACCGTACCCGGTTACAAGCGTGCCTTGCAGATCTTTACTATTATCACTCTACCAACATACAACTCTCTTAAATAGATTTCTATGCGAAAATATCAATACTAAATATATTTATGTTGCAAAATAATTCTCTGTAAAATTATCTCTATGTAAACTTATTCTATTAAGTATAAATATATGCGAAAATAATTCATGTCCAAAATATCTCTATATTATATATCTCTATGAAAATTAAGTCTCTACAGAATTTACTATAATATGACAGAATTAGGTGTTAACATATTTATATTATGGAATTTCTCCATAACTATACAACTCTCCTTAATATTTCTCTATTCTGCATATCTCTATGACACAACAATTCTATGAAAAAATTTTTCTATGTTGACAAAAGTCAGTTTCATAAGATCTCTCAGCAAAAAAAAAAACTAAGTTTTACGAATGATTTTGTGTCTTACCACCAGCAATCGCGTGGCGCTACCATAAAATTCCAACAACAATACAATAATAATGATAATGATTTAAGTAATTATAATTTTTTCTTTTTAAATGTCATTAAATTTGAAATTATAATAAAATATTGACAAAGTCAGGATTCAAATGAAATTATAATAAAATACTGACAAAGTCAGGATTCAAATTTAATGACATTTAAAAAGAAAAAATTATAATTACTTAAATCATTATCATTATTATTGTATTGTTGTTGGAATTTTATGGTAGCGCCACGCGATTGCTGGTGGTAAGACACAAAATCATTCGTAAAACTTAGTTTTTTTTTTGCTGAGAGATCTTATGAAACTGACTTTTGTCAACATAGAAAAATTTTTAAATAGAAAAATTTTTTCATAGAATTGTTGTGTCATAGAGATATGCAGAATAGAGAAATATTAAGGAGAGTTGTATAGTTATGGAGAAATTCCATAATATAAATATGTTAACACCTAATTCTGTCATATTATAGTAAATTTTGTAGAGACTTAATTTTCATAGAGATATATAATATAGAGATATTTTGGACATGAATTATTTTCGCATATATTTATACTTAATAGAATAAGTTTACATAGAGATAATTTTACAAAGAATTATTTTGCAACATAAATATATTTAGTATTGATATTTTCGCATAGAAATCTATTTAAGAGAGTTGTATGTTGGTAGAGTGATAATAGTAGAGATCTGCAAGGCACGCTTGTAACCGGGTACGGTATGAATACCCGCCGCTGATTGTATGTAAGAAATTATCAGCAAATATTATATTTAACAACGCAATTTTGGCAATATTAAAAAATTCATAACTTGAATACAAGCTCGATTCCCTAGCCCCGATTTTCAGGGCTTTTTAGGAACATAATAAAGCAACTTTCCTGAAAGTTTGAAGGAAATCGAAGTTCCGAGAAAAAAGTTCTAGCCATCTGAAAACTGCAATTTTTTAAAATTTGATTGGTTTCAGATGGCTATAACTTTATTTAATAGAAGCAATGAAGTAAAAATTGCATAGATTCTACTAAAGTATACCCCAGTAGAAGAAATTAGCTGCTGGTCGATCCTCAACTTCGAACACTGTACGTATACTAGTGTTTTACAAATAGGTAAAATTTAACCAA